>NC_136062.1:82967156-84171323 GCF_964261635.1 Lissotriton helveticus
ACCCGGGGGAGTCCAGGGAGGTATGGCATGCGTGGGTCCCCCAATGTTTTCCTACCCAGAAACCCCTGCAAACCTGAAATTTTGGCCAAAACCCCACTTTTCCATACTTTTTTGGGTGGGATCTCGCTGCCGGAACAAATGTCCTACCACCCAGCGTTTCCCTTGTTCTCCCGAGTAAAATGATACCTCACTTGTGTGGGTGGGCCAAAGGCATGTGACTCAGGCTGGGGTGCTTAATTTGTAAAACTTAAATATGACTAAAAACTACTTTTTTCAAAATTCATTTTTGGCGTGTTCTGCTTTGGGGCACCCACACAAGTGAGGTATCCTTTTACTCGGGAGAACAAGGGGAACGCAGGGTGGTAGGACTTTTTTGCTGGCACGGCGATCCCACGCCAAAATGTTTGGAAAAGTGCTATTTTTACGTATTTTTAAGGTTTGCAAAGAGTTCTGGGTAGGAGAACATTGGGGGACCAACACATGCCATACCTCCCTGGACTCTCCCGGGTGTCTAGTTTTCAGAACTGTTTGGGTTTGCTACTTTGCAAAGAATACCACCGAGCCCCGGGCCACAAACTCAGATGCCCCCCCCCCAAAATCAAGGTAGTTTTGCAATAAGGTAATGTAAATTCACCACCGTACGATTTGAACCGTTTCCTGTTGCAGCCACTATGTCTATCCACGCAAGTGAGGTACCATTTTTTTTGGGAGACCTGGGGGCACGCTGGGTGGGTGGAAAATTGTTGATCCACGCAGATTCCAGAACTTTCCACCACAGAAATGTGAGGAAAATGTGTTTTTTTGGTCAAATTTTTATGTTTGCAAGGGATTCTGGGTAACAAAACCTGGGGGTAGGCAGACGAGTCACCCCATTCTGAATTGCCCTGGGTGTCTAGTTTTTAAAAATGTATAGGTTTGCTAGGTTTCCCTAGGTGCTGGCAGAGCTACGGCGCAAAAACAAAAGGTAGTCTTTTTGTCCGAATCGTGCTAAATTTCACTGGGAAATTGAGGTGCGACCATGCTGTGTTTTGCGCTGTTTCATGTCGCAGCCACTATGCCTACCCACGCAAGTGAGGTACCATTTTTTTCGGGAGACCTGGGGGCACGCTGGGTGGGTGGAAATTTGTTGATCCACACAGATTCCAGAACTTTCTACCACAGAAATGTGAGGAAAATGTGTTTTTTTGGTCAAATGTTTATGTTTGCAAGGGATTCTGGGTAACAAAACCTGGGGGTAGGCAGACGAGTCACCCCATCCTGAATTGCCCTGGGTGTCTAGTTTTCAAAAATGTATAGGTTTGCTAGGTTTCCCTAGGTGCTGGCAGAGCTACGGCGCAAAAACAAAAGGTAGTCTTTTTGTCCGAATCGTGCTAAATTTCACTGGGAAATTGAGGTGCGACCATGCTGCGTTTTGCGCAGTTTCATGTCGCAGCCACTATGCCTACCCACGCAAGTGAGGTACAATTTTTTTCGGGAGACCTGGGGGCACGCTGGGTGGGTGGAAATTCGTTGATCCACGCAGATTCCAGAACTTTCCACCACAGAAATGTGAGGAAAATTTGTTTTTTTGGTCACATTTTTATGTTTTCAAGGGATTCTGGGTAACAAAACATGGGGGTAGGCAGACGAGTCACCCCATCCTGAATTGCCCTGGGTGTCTAGTTTTCAAAAATGTATAGGTTTGCTAGGTTTCCCTAGGTGCTGGCAGAGCTACGATGCAAAAACAAAAGGTAGTCTTTTTGTCCGAATCGTGCTAAATTTCACTGGGAAATTGAGGTGCGACCATGCTGCGTTTTGCGCTGTTTCATGTCGCAGCCACTATGCCTACCCACGCAAGTGAGGTACCATTTTTTTCGGGAGACCTGGGGGCACGCTGGGTGGGTGGAAATTTGTTGATCCACGCAGATTCCAGAACTTTCTACCACAGAAATGTGAGGAAAATGTGTTTTTTTGGTCAAATGTTTATGTTTGCAAGGGATTCTGGGTAACAAAACCTGGGGGTAGGCAGACGAGTCACCCTATCCTGAATTTCCCTGGGTGTCTAGTTTTCAAAAATGTATAGGTTTTCTAGGTTTCCCTAGGTGCTGGCAGAGCTACGACGCAAAAACAAAAGGTAGTCTTTTTGTCCGAATCGTGCTAAATTTCACTGGGAAATTGAGGTGCGACCATGCTGCGTTTTGCGCTGTTTCATGTCGCAGCCACTATGCCTACCCACGCAAGTGAGTTACCATTTTTTTCGGGAGACCGGGGGGCATTAGGAAATTAACACTGCGAGGAGCAAGACAGAGCGTACCTGGGCTCACAGGAGTAAGGCAGAGCACATTGTGCTCACAGGAGGATTTACTCGTGCTTTTTAAAAATATCCCGTTTTTGTATTTGTGTTGGATTTTATTTGCCTAAATTACCTTGTTTTTAAAACTCGCCCACTTACCTGCACATTAATAGTGATTTTACCGTGCTAGCGCGGGTCCCAGTCCCTCTAGGCAGCACCACGGCGGACATCTTGGGTTGGAGGTGTAGCGCTGAGTAGTCTGCACGGTCTAGTTGTCAGAAGGACGCTAGACCGGTATCTACTTAACTGGGCAAATTAGGTGGCCTGTCATTAGGAAATTAACACTGCGAGGAGCAAGACAGAGCGTACCTGGGCTCACAGGAGTAAGGCAGAGCACATTGTGCTCACAGGAGGATTTACTCGTGCTTTTTAAAAATATCCCGTTTTTGTATTTGTGTTGGATTTTATTTGCCTAAATTACCTTGTTTTTAAAACTCGCCCACTTACCTGCACATTAATAGTGATTTCACCGTGCTAGCGCGGGTCCCAGTCCCTCTAGGCAGCACCACGGCGGACATCTTGGGTTGGAGGTGTAGCGCTGAGTAGTCTGCACGGTCTAGTTGTCAGAAGGACGCTAGACCGGTATCTACTTAACTGGGCAAATTAGGTGGCCTGTCATTAGGAAATTAACACTGCGAGGAGCAAGACAGAGCGTACCTGGGCTCACAGGAGTAAGGCAGAGCACATTGTGCTCACAGGAGGATTTACTCGTGCTTTTTAAAAATATCCCGTTTTTGTATTTGTGTTGGATTTTATTTGCCTAAATTACCTTGTTTTTAAAACTCGCCCACTTACCTGCACATTAATAGTGATTTCACCGTGCTAGCGCGGGTCCCAGTCCCTCTAGGCAGCACCACGGCGGACATCTTGGGTTGGAGGTGTAGCGCTGAGTAGTCTGCACGGTCTAGTTGTCAGAAGGACGCTAGACCGGTATCTACTTAACTGGGCAAATTAGGTGGCCTGTCATTAGGAAATTAACACTGCGAGGAGCAAGACAGAGCGTACCTGGGCTCACAGGAGTAAGGCAGAGCACATTGTGCTCACAGGAGGATTTACTCGTGCTTTTTAAAAATATCCCGTTTTTGTATTTGTGTTGGATTTTATTTGCCTAAATTACCTTGTTTTTAAAACTCGCCCACTTACCTGCACATTAATAGTGATTTCACCGTGCTAGCGCGGGTCCCAGTCCCTCTAGGCAGCACCACGGCGGACATCTTGGGTTGGAGGTGTAGCGCTGAGTAGTCTGCACGGTCTAGTTGTCAGAAGGACGCTAGACCGGTATCTACTTAAACTGGCCATGCAGACGCGCAGCGGTCACGCGCAGCGGGCTCGCCGGAGCATCGCCGGAGTCACGCCAGAGTCCAGCCCGTCTGCGCCCGTCCGCGCTGAGGACGGGCTACAGGACGGGCTGGATCCTGTGACGTCTGACTTATCCGCTTGGTCCGTTAGCGAAGTATTGTTTAGTGACTTGGCGCTTCTTAGACCCCCGGTGAGCCTCTGTCACCATCGGCTCCTTCCGGAGGTCCTACGGCTGGCGAGGTCCTGCCCTTCGTGTAAAACATCTTTTAATTTCTCTTTACAGGCTGCTAGGAAGCCTGCTCGCCCTCCCCCTGGCCTGCCTATTTCTCAACCCAAGCAGGGCTTTTTAATTAATGCGCGGTCTTTGATTAAACATAACATTGACTTTCATGATTTTGTAAGCACCAGACAACCTGACTGGGTTTTTATTACTGAGACTTGGGCCTCTGAGACCTCTGGCCACGACCTCCTTTTAGCCATTCCAGAAGGCTATGCCTTACAGAGGCTAGATAGAGTGCAACGCAGAGGAGGTGGTTTGGCCATTCTCTTTAAGTCCACACTCTCCTGCACCATAAAATCTCTTTCGACTCCGACAGATTCGTTTGAGGCCTTATATTTTTGTATTGTGAATGCCCCTTCGAGTTCCTTTACTGGAATTCTTCTATATAGACACCCAGGATCCAGAGCTAACTTTTGCTCGGAGCTTTTCAGGATCTTGGAACCATATTTTGGCAGATCTTTCTTTACCATCCTAGGCGACACGAACTTTCATCTAGAGGATTTGGCATCTAAGGACACATCTTCCCTAGTTAACTCCTTGGAAGCTTGTGACTTTGTCCAAAGAGTGTTGCACCCAACCCACAAGGCTGGCCACATCCTTGATGGGATATTTTCTAATGATCAAAGATTAACTGTCGGCGTTCCTTTGCCGATAGTTTGGTCTGATCATTTAGCCATTCCATTGTTCCTGGACATGCCCCGTTCTGAGGTCAAGGTAGGGACCAAGAAATGCCTCAAAAGAAGCTTTAAGAATATTACGAATGAGGCCTTGGCCCCCTTTATTCGTAGCACGAACATCACATCCCAGCGGATGGTAGATGAGACGGCTCTAGAACTCGCTGACTCTATTACTAAAGCAGTCGATGAGTTAGCGCCCGCCTCATTCAAACACGTGGCACGACATAAGCCGACAGCTCCATGGTTCACGGAAGAACTGAGACTCCTTAGGCAAAAATGCAGAAGGAAGGAGCGATGTTGGCGCAAGTCTTGGGAACCCAGAGATCGAGAAGTCTATAAGGACCTGTTACGAGTATACAAAAATAGGGTCATTAAGGTGAAACAGGATTATTTTACCAACTTAACCTGTTCCCTTACGTCCTCTAAAGAGCTCTTTAAGATCGTTGACTCTTTATGCACACTCCAGGTACCTGATCCCGTGGTTGCTTCACAGGAGCTATGTAATAACATCTCAGATTTCTTCTTTAATAAAATTGATGACATCTATGTGGCTCTTCAATCACAGAGGAACACTCTTAGTGAAGAAGACCTCTCTCGAGTTAAACAGCTTGAATCCTGGGTTATGTCTTCTCCCCAAGTCTTGAACCAATTTCCCTTGCTCTCATTGGAGGGTCTTAACCTCCTGTTAGACAAAACTAAATCTGCTTCTCCCCTGGACCCGGTTCCTTTGAGAATACTAAAGGACTGTAGGGACACTATTCTTCCTCCAATGTTGGAAATTATGAATGGAGCTCTGGAGCAAGGTATCTTCCCGGTGGCATGGAAGAGGGCCATTGTAAAACCACTTCTTAAAAAGCCCACCCTTGACCCTGGTCTATTGAAGAACTTTAGGCCCATATCTCTTTTGCCGGCCTCTGCTAAGATGTTGGAGGCCCATCTGAATTGTCATCTCTCCAACTTCCTGGATGTATCAGGTTTTTTGGATGGGTCCCAACATGGCTTCAGAAAGCTACATAGCACTGAGTCTGCACTGACGAAGGTTGCGGATAACATCCGTCGGAAAGTTGATCTTGGACAGACGACCGTGCTAGTGCTGCTGGATTTAACAGCAGCATTTGATACCCTGTCTCCCGGTACTTTAACATCTAGGTTAAGGGAGGCAGGGGTAGCAGGACCGGCCTTGAGTCTCCTGAACTCCTTTCTACACCAGCGAGAGCAACGAGTGATGCTTGGGGAGTACCTCTCCCCTGTCAAGTCGTTGCATTGTGGGGTACCACAAGGGTCGGCATTGAGTCCGACCCTGTTCAATATCTACGTGGCCCCCCTTGCAAGACTTGTAAGATCTCAGGGGATGGAGGTCGTGTCGTACGCCGACGACACGCAGATTATGGTGTCCCTGACTCACTCCGTGAATGTCACCGCGTCCAACTTTAAGTCCTGTATGCAACTGGTTGCAGACTGGATGATTTTCAACTCACTAAAGTTGAACGGTGACAAAACGGAGGTCCTGGTCTTCGGCAAAGACCAGGAAATGTGGTCAGGTGAGTGGTGGCCTTCATCTTTAGGCATCTGCCCCACACCCACACAATCTGCTAGGAACCTAGGCGTCATTTTTGACACCCGGCTCTCCATGGAGCTGCAGGTGAACAGGACAGTGGCCACCTGTTGGGGCGTCATCAGGATTCTGAAAAGAATCGCGTACTATCTCTCCCCACAGGCACGAAAACAGGTTGTGATCGCCCTTGTTGGCTCAAGGCTGGATTACTGTAATTCACTCTATGCCGGGGCCAACAAGGGCTTTCTTCAACGCCTGCAGGTTGTGCAAAATGCCGCGGCGCGCTTCGTTTTGGCCCTGCCATGGATGTCCTCCGCAACCTCGGCAAGGAAGAGTCTTCACTGGTTGCCTATCCCCTTCAGAGTCTCTTTTAAACTTCTCTGTCTTACTTATAGCGCCTTGAGGGCAGGCCCGACTGATGCCTTGGGTTCTTTGCTCTCTAGGTATGTGCCAACCAGATGTCTTCGCTCGTCAGAGCTTAACCAACTGGTAGTCCCACGCGCTAAGACGGTAAGATGGGGGAACAAGGCCTTTTCTATTCTGGCGCCTCAGCTCTGGAATACTCTTCCCTTGGAGATTAAACTACAGCCCTCTCTTGACCTTTTCAAGAAAGCTCTGAAAACTTGGTGTTTTTCCAAAGCATATCAGTGAGCTCGTGTCTCTGTCTGCCAGCAGCTAATTTTTTTGAGTTAGGCGCCTTGACGCCCAGTGGGCATAGTAGCGCGTGAATAAATCATATTTCATTTCATATTTCATTTCACGCTGGGTGGGTGGAAATTTGTTGATCCACGCAGATTCCAGAACTTTCTACCACAGAAATGTGAGGAAAATGTGTTTTTTTGGTCAAATTTGTATGTTTGCAAGGGATTCTGGGTAACAAAACCTGGGGGTAGGCCGACGAGTCACCCCATCCTGAATTGCCCTGCGTGTCTAGTTTTCAAAAATGTATAGGTTTGCTAGGTTTCCCTAGGTGCTGGCAGAGCTACGGCGCAAAAACAAAAGGTAGTCTTTTTGTCCGAATCGTGCTAAATTTCACTGGGAAATTGAGGTGCGACCATTCTGCGTTTTGCGCAGTTTCATGTCGCAGCCACTATGCCTACCCACGCAAGTGAGGTACCATTTTTTTCGGGAGACCTGGGGGCACGCTGGGTGGGTGGAAATGTGTTGATCCACACAGATTCCAGAACTTTCCACCACAGAAATGTGAGGAAAATGTGTTTTTTTGGTCAGATTTTTATGTTTGCAAGGGATTCTGGGTAACAAAACCTGGGGGTAGGCAGACGAGTCACCCCATCCTGAATTGCCCTGGGTGTCTAGTTTTCAAAAATGTATAGGTTTGCTAGGTTTCCATAGGTTCTGGCAGAGCTACGGCGCAAAAACAAAAGGTAGTCTTTTTGTCCGAATCGTGCTAAATTTCACTGGGAAATTGAGGTGCGACCATACTGCGTTTTGCGCTGTTTCATGTCGCAGCCACTATGCCTACCCACGCAAGTGAGGTACCATTGTTTTCAGGAGACCTGGGGGCACGCTGGGTGGGTGGAAATTTCTTGATCCACGCAGATTCCACAACTTTCCACCACATAAATGTGAGGAAAATGTGTTTTTTTGGTCAAATTTTTATGTTTGCAAGGGATTCTGGGTAACAAAACCTGGGGGTACGCAGACGAGTCACCCCATCCTGAATTGCCCTGGGTGTCTAGTTTTCAAAAATGTATAGGTTTGCTAGGTTTCCCTAAGTGCTGGCAGAGCTACGGCGCAAAAACAAAAGGTAGTCTTTTTGTCCGAATCGTGCTAAATTTCACTGGGAAATTGAGGTGCGACCATGCTGCGTTTTGCGCTGTTTCATGTCGCAGCCACTATGCCTACCCACACAAGTGAGGTACAATTTTTTTCGGGAGACCTGGGGGCACGCTGGGTGGGTGGAAATTTGTTGATCCATGCAGATTCCAGAACTTTCTACCACAGAAATGTGAGGAAAATGTGTTTTTTTGGTCAAATTTTTATGTTTGCAAGGGATTCTGGGTAACAAAACCTGGGGGTAGGCAGACGAGTCACCCCATCCTGAATTGCCCTGGGTGTCTAGTTTTAAAAAATGTATAGGTTTGCTAGGTTTCCCTAGGTGCTGGCAGAGCTACGGCGCAAAAACAAAAGGTAGTCTTTTTGTCCGAATCGTGCTAAATTTCACTGGGAAATTGAGGTGCGACCATGCTGCGTTTTGCGCTGTTTCATGTCGCAGCCACTATGCCTACCCACGCAAGTGAGGTACCATTGTTTTCAGGAGACCTGGGGGCACGCTGGGTGGGTGGAAATTTCTTGATCCACGCAGATTCCACAACTTTCCACCACATAAATGTGAGGAAAATGTGTTTTGTTGGTCAAATTTTTATGTTTGCAAGGGATTCTGGGTAACAAAACCTGGGGGTACGCAGAGGAGTCACCCCATCCTGAATTTCCCTGGGTGTCTAGTTTTCAAAAATGTATAGGTTTGCTAGGTTTCCCTAAGTGCTGGCAGAGCTACGGCGCAAAAACAAAAGGTAGTCTTTTTGTCCGAATCGTGCTAAATTTCACTGGGAAATTGAGGTGCGACCATGCTGCGTTTTGCGCTGTTTCATGTCGCAGCCACTATGCCTACCCACACAAGTGAGGTACAATTTTTTTCGGGAGACCTGGGGGCACGCTGGGTGGGTGGAAATTTGTTGATCCATGCAGATTCCAGAACTTTCTACCACAGAAATGTGAGGAAAATGTGTTTTTTTGGTCAAATTTTTATGTTTGCAAGGGATTCTGGGTAACAAAACCTGGGGGTAGGCAGACGAGTCACCCCATCCTGAATTGCCCTGGGTGTCTAGTTTTAAAAAATGTATAGGTTTGCTAGGTTTCCCTAGGTGCTGGCAGAGCTACGGCGCAAAAACAAAAGGTAGTCTTTTTGTCCGAATCGTGCTAAATTTCACTGGGAAATTGAGGTGCGACCATGCTGCGTTTTGCGCTGTTTCATGTCGCAGCCACTATGCCTACCCACGCAAGTGAGGTACCATTTTTTTCGGGAGACCTGGGGGCACGCTGGGTGGGTGGAAATTTGTTGATCCACGCAGATTCCAGAACTTTCCACCACAGAAATGTGAGGAAAATGTGTTTTTTTGGTCAACTTTTTTGATTTGCAAGGGATTCTGGGTAACAAAACCTGGGGGTAGGCAGACGAGTCACCCCATCCTGAATTCCCCTGGGTGTCTAGTTTTCAAAAATGTATAGGTTTGCTAGGTTTCCCTAGGTGCTGGCAGAGCTACGGCTCAAAAACAAAAGGTAGTCTCTTTGTCCAAAGAACGTAAAATTTCACTGGGAAATTGAGGTGCGACCACGTTGCATTTTGTGCCGTTTCCTGTCGTAGGCACAAGGCCGACCCACACAAGTGAGGTACTGTTTTTATCGGGAGACCTGGGGGAACGCTGGGTGGGTGGAAATTTGTTGATCCACGCAGATTCCAGAACTTTCCACCACAGAAATGTGAGGAAAATGTGTTTATTTTGTCAAAATCTTAGCTTTGCAAGGGATTCTGGGTAACAACACCTGGTGGTAGGCAGTCGAGTCACCCCATCCTGAATTCCCCTGGGTGTCTACTTTTCAAAAATGTATAGGTTTGCTAGGTTTCCCTAGGTGCCGGCAGAGCTAGGGTGCAAAAACTACAGGTAGGCACTTTGCCAAAAAAGGGTCAATTTGTAACTGCTAAATTTAGTTGTGACCACGTTGCATTTTGCGCCGTTTCCTGTCGCAGGCACAAGGCCGACCCACACAAGTGAGGTACCGTTTTTATCGGGACACTTGGGGTAATCCATATTTGTAAATCAACTGTTATTACCAATTGAGCTTTCATGCATTTCTCCCTTTCAATGAAAGACATTGTGTAAAAAAAAAATCTATATGAAAAATGACCAATAATTCTCATGCTAGTATGAGTATTCCCAACTTTGAAAATGTGCAATTATATACTGTTTCTGAACTCTATAATGTGTACCCAATTCAGAAATACATAGGTGTCTTTCATACAGATTATTCCATGTATACATTTTCCAAGACAAAGTGCACTATACCCAGTAAATGAAAAAATACCATTGCAAGTTGCTGCTCAGTTTTTGGATCTGGGTTCGTCAGGTTCTTGGTGAAACTACAAGTCCTATATATCCCCACAACCAGGAAGGTCTAACGAATGTAACGGTATATTGCTTTCCAAGAGCTGTCAAAATTAGAAAAAGTTATAGGTGAAAACGTTGAGACAAAAGGCTGTTTTTTTCAACAAAATTTCAAATATTCCAATATCTAACTGTTAGTTTCTATAACGAAACCTTCATGGATTTAGACAAATGACCCCTTTCTGAATTTAGAATTCTGTCTACTTTTCGAAAATGTAAAGGTTTCTAGGATCCATTATTGCTTTCAAACTCATTTCTACCATTAACTGGAAGGAGGTGGAAAGCTCTAAAAATAGCAAAAATAGGCTATGTCCCAGAAAAATGCCAAAACTGAGTGAAAAATTTCGGTTCTCTGACAAAAGTCTGTCATTCCCTGAAAGCTGAGAAAATTGAGATTTCAGCCCCACAAACCTTTTTGTGATACCATTTTCAGGGAAAAACCCAGAGGCTTTCATTTGCAGCCCGTTTTTCCAATTTTTCTGAAAAAAACAAAAAAATCACTATATTTTGGTTAATTTATGGGACCCCTCCAAGGGAATCCACAAACCCTGGGCGCCTTTAGAATCCACATGATGTTGGAAGAAAAGGACGCAAATTTGGCGCGGATACCTTATGTGGTCAAAAAGTTACAAGGGCCTAAGCGTGCACTACTCCAAAACGCCAAAAAAAGGCTTAGCACAGGAGGGGAAAAGGCCTAGCAGCGAAGGGGTTAAAGCGTCCGAAATAATCGTTCAGGTGTATTTGGCCATGAGGATAGCTTATACTTCTTTCTTAAAGAGTGTAGTGGAGGGAATGAGCCTTGTTTCGGGAGGGAGTGAGTTCCAGATCCTAGGTGCCATTCCTGAGAAGGAGCGTTTGTAGGTTTTTTCCTTCCGGAATCTTCGAGGCTTCAGCAGAAGATTGTTTGTGCCTCTAGTTTCTAGTGCCGCCAGAGATTGTCAGCTTTTGAGTGAGGTAGCCGGGTGAGTTCAGGTGTATTGCCTTGTGTGTCAAGCAGGCTATTTTCAGATGTATTCTGGCTTCAAAAGGCAGCCAGTTCAGGGATTTCAAGTCAGGGGAGATATGAGAGTGTTTTTTTGACCCAGTGATGAGTCTTGCTGCAGCGTTTAGAGAAGCTCTTAGTGGTGCGGTAGTAGTTAGGGGGAGTCCGCAGAGGGCGATGCTGCCATATTCTATTCGAGGGATGACTACTGCTTGTACTGCAGTTTGGAAGTCTTTGGCTGGTAGGAAGGGTTTAAGTTTCCTCAGGGTATTAATTTGGAAGTTCGTTCCCTTAGTTGCCTTTCTGATATGTTGCTGCATGTTGAGATTGGTGTCAAGTGTTATCCCTAAAGATTTCGCAGAGTCCACAATGGTGGGTTGGACATTAAGTGCGGTTAGGTGTTTAAGCCAGATTTGAGTGGTAGAGATCTTCGAAGGAGGTGAGATCCGAAGGAATTCTGTTTTCAGAGCATTGAGTTTGAGATGATTCTCGGCAAGCCAGGATTGAGTGCTTCTGATCGTTGAGTTCAGGAGTAAAATGTCTTCGGGGGATTGTAGTTTGAGATAAAGTTGGGTGTCATCAGCGTACATGTGAAAGTGTACATTGGATGCTTGTAACAGAGTGGTGAGAGGTTCCATGACTAAGTTGAACAGAGTCGGGGATAGGGAGGATCCTTGTGGGACGCCTAGCGATACTGGTATTGGCGAGGACATCATGTTGTTGCTCTTGAATTTCTGTGATCTGTTGTGTAGAAAGGAATTGAACCACTTGAGAACAGTTCCAGATATACCCATTCTTGTGTTTAGTAGATCGAGTAAATTCTCATGCTTAACGGTGTCGAAAGCTGAAGAGAGATCGAGAAGGATGAGGAGGCAAATGTCGTTTTGGTCTAGCATTTGAAGTGCGTCGTCAATTATGTGAGTCATAGCAGTTTCTGTACTGTGCCCTGCTCGGAAGCCTGATTGATGAGGGTTGAGGAGGTCAAACTGCTCAATGTGTTTGGTCAGTTGTAGTTGTGCGCATTTTTCCAGCAGTTTGGCGAGAGTGGGAATATTGGTAATGGGACGGTAGTTGTTTAGGTCAGTAGGGTCGGCTGTAGGTTTCTTTAGTAAAGGAGTGACTTGCCCAACTTTGAGGGAGTCAGGTATGGTTCCTTGTTGAAGTGAGCTGTTGATAATTTTAGTCCAGAGTGGGAGAAGCCAAGGGGTAAAGTCTTTAACGGCGTTAGCAGGAAGAGGGTCCGTGAGGTGATTGGATGGTTTCAAGGTGCTGAGCAGTTTGCCAATTTCTTCTTCAGAGTAGGTGCCAAAGGATGACCATGAGGCATTGTTTTTTGGTTCAGTGGGTGCTACGCAGTGGGGTTTGGAGTAGAGGCTTGCGTCAATGAGGAGATCGCTCTTTATGATGTCAGTTTTTTGGACAAAGAAGGCAGAGAATTCTTCACAGGAAGGTGCTTTGCACACAGTGCTGAGTGGTTGGGGTTGTTCCTTGGATTGCGTTCTGATTAGTTCAAACAGTTTTCTCGGACGGTTTTTTGCTTGGTCGAGCTGGAGGCTGAAGAAATCTGATTTTGAGCGTTTTATTTTCCTGAAATAGGCGTTTCTCTTTTTCTTCAGAGTTTTTAGGTGCAGCGCAGAGGGAGCTGATCTCCAGGTGCGCTCTGCCATTCGCATATCTCGTCTATCATCATTGAGACTCCCATCGTACTATGGATTGGAGGTTTTAGTAGAGACTCTTTTTAGCTGCATGGGTGCAGCCTTGTTAATTATTGAGGTCATAGCGTTGAGATAGTGGTCAGTCAAGGATTGGACGTCCGTAGCGTCGGTAGGTGGAAGTAGGAGATTGCAGCTGTTAGGAGGCAGAGAACTTGGGTCGAGCTTTTTCAGGTCTCTTTTCCAGACTTTGGGCTTGGGGTATTGAACCGAGTTAAATTTAAATCTTTCATTGATGAAGAAAGTGACAATATGGTGATCTGACCAGTCACATGGTTGGATAGACTCGAGTTGAATAGAGTCTTCTTTGGAGATGATAAGGTCGAGGATCGAGCCTTTCTCGTGGGTCTGGCTGTTGCATATCTGGGTGAGGTCAAGGGCATCGATGACATTTTTGAGACTATTTACCACTACGTCATTGTGATCATTCCAGTGGATGTTGAAGTCGCCAAGGTATATTTGGGTGAGCTGCCGCCCGGCATTGGTTGAGATTATATCCATGATTTGTTGGGAAAAGGTAAGGTTGTCCTTGGGTGGGTGGTAAATGCTGTGAAGAGAGCATATCGGTTTCCCCTCACTAATAATGTCGAGGCAGACGTATTCAAAGGACGTTGGGGAAGGTAGGGAGGTGGAGTTGACTTTCAGAACAGAGAGGTTGTTCCTGTAGATACTTTGATCTTCCGAGCACACAAAAATAGTCTTTATATGGTTTTCACTATGTCTTTTAATATCCAATGTTCCTCCAATTCAATCCAATTTCCATCAAATGATTATTTGCAGCCTTTGCAGCCAACGCACGTTTCGTCAAGTCCGTTCAGGACTAGTGACTTCCTCAGGGCTGCAACCCAAATACACACAATCAGTCTTGAATTACACTCTTTAAAAGTAACATGAATTCAGTATATACATACGACCTCCAATTTGGTCCTATACGTTTACCAAATAATAGTAATTCAGTTAAGTAAAGAAGTGCCAGATACACCAAAACCGTGTTAGCCACATTATTCTAATGCAAGTCATTCATATTACAAAACATCACAAACTAAAAAGACATATGAGTCATATGTAAAAAATCATAATACGGGGTGAGAGGTTATGGCCCCTGATAACACCCTTTGCATGCAGGTTCACTGTTATTTCACAAAAACCACCTGTCTGAAAACTCACCTATTTTCAAAATGAATCCACACTTTATTAAATCAATTGTAGTGAACTCGGTAGTTGTCAGGTATTAATTCTATTCGTCAAAGAAATATATATCTCCCCATCTATAAGTAAAAATAACAAAACTGCTGTCAAAAAGCTATATACACGATACTACATTAGTCAAATAATGACCAATCCAGGTCCCATGTAAGGAGTATACTTGTGAAAGAACCGATAGTAACACTCACCAAATTGTAGTGGGTTTATTATCTTGTATACTAAATTCCCAGTAGATTATGTTCAAAAAAGTCGCTGAATGACCAAGTCACTACCTAAAGTAAAGTCACAGCGCAATCAGTATTCTTGGTTCTACATATTCCAACTTAGACAAAGTGTCAACAAATTATATGTATCTATTGCCTGTTTCTCACCTTTTACTTCTATGTCTCTGTCTCCGTTTATTTCTAAATCTCCTCTTCTTCCTTGTATTCTTAAATATAGTGCACGTGTCCGTGTCTAATAGACTAAAATAGAACAAAATAACAGGATACTTGTAAACTCTGAAACCAATCTGGTACATCTCTGCAAAGTTAAGTTCAAATCGCGTGCTCACCCTCTCTATGTCCGGAGTCTTCCGAGTTCGGCGTTCTGCGCGGGTGCCATCTTAGAGTGGCAATTTATAGTGGAAAAACAAGGGCGCCATCTTGTAACGTCCAACCCCCGCACTCAACGCGCATTTCAATTAAAAGTAAAGATCTCAACTCAAACCTTGGGCGCCATCTGTTAGTGGATTCGAGTCTCCCTTATGACTAACGAGTTATTAAAGTACGTGTAGACGCCATCTTGTCATAGGTTTGATTTATGTAAACCCATTTAGCGGATTCACAACAAAAACGATATCCTGTTAAACTTATATTGCTAAATTTAAAAGTCATAATTGTTAGGTCATATAGTAGTTAGGCGACGTATTTGTCACGGTTCGAGTCTCCCTTATGACTAACGAGTTATTCAAGTACGTGTAGATATCGTTTTTGAACTTAACTTTGCAGAGATGTACCAGATTGGTTTCAGAGTTTACAAGTATCCTGTTATTTTGTTCTATTTTAGTCTATTAGACACGGACACGTGCACTATATTTAAGAATACAAGGAAGAAGAGGAGATTTAGAAATAAACGGAGACAGAGACATAGAAGTAAAAGGTGAGAAACAGGCAATAGATACATATAATTTGTTGACACTTTGTCTAAGTTGGAATATGTAGAACCAAGAATACTGATTGCGCTGTGACTTTACTTTAGGTAGTGACTTGGTCATTCAGCGACTTTTTTGAACATAATCTACTGGGAATTTGGAATTTAGTATACAAGATAATAAACCCACTACAATTTGGTGAGTGTTACTATCGGTTCTTTCACAAGTATACTCCTTACATGGGACCTGGATTGGTCATTATTTGACTAATGTAGTATCGTGTATATAGCTTTTTGACAGCAGTTTTGTTATTTTTACTTATAGATGGGGAGATATATATTTCTTTGACGAATAGAATTAATACCTGACAACTACCGAGTTCACTACAATTGATTTAATAAAGTGTGGATTCATTTTGAAAATAGGTGAGTTTTCAGACAGGTGGTTTTTGTGAAATAACAGTGAACCTGCATGCAAAGGGTGTTATCAGGGGCCATAACCTCTCACCCCGTATTATGATTTTTTACATATGACTCATATGTCTTTTTAGTTTGTGATGTTTTGTAATATGAATGACTTGCATTAGAATAATGTGGCTAACACGGTTTTGGTGTATCTGGCACTTCTTTACTTAACTGAATTACTATTATTTGGTAAACGTATAGGACCAAATTGGAGGTCGTATGTATATACTGAATTCATGTTACTTTTAAAGAGTGTAATTCAAGACTGATTGTGTGTATTTGGGTTGCAGCCCTGAGGAAGTCACTAGTCCTGAACGGACTTGACGAAACGTGCGTTGGCTGCAAAGGCTGCAAATAATCATTTGATGGAAATTGGATTGAATTGGAGGAACATTGGATATTAAAAGACATAGTGAAAACCATATAAAGACTATTTTTGTGTGCTCGGAAGATCAAAGTATCTGTTTGAACCATTGGTTTGTCTTGGAGACTGTGGTAACCAGTCTCCCACCTCTTCCTGAGCACCTGTTTTTCATGTTGCTTTATTACTGATACCTGGACTTTGTGCTGTGCGCTCTTCTGAACCGTTACCATTTATTGTACAAATTGTTCCTGTAGATGCATGCGATTCCACCACCTATTTTGCCGGACCTGTCAAGTCTAATGATGTGGTAGTTGGGAGGAACCAGAATATCCATTATCGGTGAAGACGATTCAGTGAGCCATGTTTCAGTCAGAATGATTAGGTCAAGGTCCAGTGATAAGAGGAGATCAGCGATGGCAGCGGAGTGTTTCGTGGCCGATCTGCAGTTGAGAAGAGTGCATTTGAGACGGGGTGTGTAGAGGGTGGTAGGGGGTTTTTGAGTGATAGGGACTTTTCTAAGGTTATTAGGGATGGAGATTCTGCTGTTTAATGTGGGGGGTCTAAGGGGATTTGAGTGTATCGTGGGAATGGTGAGGTGTGTGGTGGATGCGTTATTTTGGGGGGCTGGGTCGTAGGAGCGGAGGAGGGTGAGTGTGTCGAGGTCCGAAAGAGTGTTGCTTGCGCGACAAGGGCGGTTGTTGCGATTACGAGCAGGGATTGAAGTCCGGTGTGGGTAGTGTTGAGTGAGAGAGTCCCCCGGAAGGGTGGGGGACATGTTGGGAGGGGAGGTGGACGTTCGTGAGGTGTGGTAGGTGCGACGAGGGCGGTTGTTGGCGGAGGAGTGTGAGGGGTGTATGGAGTGTGTGGGGAGTAATACTTTGATGTTGTGTATGTCTTCTTTGATCTGGATGAGGGTGGCCATAATCTTGTCCAACGTGGGGTGAGTGTTGGAGGTAGGGGTGGAGATCAGAGTTGAATGACTGCCCAGGGAATTAGCGTGCATGTCGGGGAGTGGGCTGGTGTTCGTGCAGGGCTCCGTTGTGTCGGTGTACGGGATGGTGTTAGGGAGGAGAGAGTGTTTGGGCGGGAGGGGTGTGGAAGAGGTGGGGAGGAGGTTGGTGGTATGAGTGAGGGCATTAGTGATAGGCGGCGAGGTCAAGGTGGAGAAAGGATGTATATAAGCGGTGGTGGGGGTGTAGGAAGGGTAATGGGGGCTGAGAGTGGGGGGGGGGAATGGGCTTGGTGATGGTCCTGTTGTGGGAAGGGGGAGTTAAATTAAGAGAGAAGGTGTGTTCTGCGTAGTTAGTTAGAGGGTAGTGGGGACAGAGAATGGGGGGGGATAAAGGGTGGGATTTGTCGTTGTCAGTGTCGTACTGGTGTTGAGCTAGTTTAGATGTGTTGTGGGTGGGAGCTGTGATGACAGGGGAGAGAGGTTTGTTAGGGGTATGCATGGTTGTCCGAGGTTTGGTAGGGGGGGTGGGAGTGCGAGTGGTGTATGAGAGGGAGAGATCTGTGTCTGTCCTTGAGTCGTGTGTGGTAGCTACCTGGTGCTGAACTGGGATAGGAGGGTTGTGGGAGGGGGCTGAGAGGTCTGGTGTGGTCGGTGTGTCTCTGAATGAGGAGTGTGTGTTAGCTACCTGGTGCTGCGATGTGTTAGCGGTGTTATGGGTGGAGGGAGCTGTGAAGTCAGGGGTGGTAGGACCTTGTGTGATATGACTGTAGGTCCGCGGATTGGAGAGGTGTTCCTTGAGAGTGGGGAACAGGTGACATTAGTGAGCAGCCCCCATAACCAAAAATATAAGAGGTAGCAATTGGTGCAGTCCAGAAATAAATGTGAAATGGGTGCAGCTTACCAATAAAATGTACAAAGTATCTGGGGTGACAGTAGTGCAATGCAAGAATAAAAGGTGAGCTGGGTGTCGCTTACAAAAAATGTGCAGTATACAAGTAGAGGTATAATACTAGTGGTAACAAGGAACACAATACAGGTGCAAACAACAAGTTACATGAGTCAAAATGACACTAGTGAGCAGCCAGAAATATATGAGGTAGCGATCAGTGCATTATATCCAAGTAGCATTATAATACCACAATAAACAATATAATATACAAATATAAAATAATATAGTATAATAGACCACTAATCCCACGAAGGTTTAGATACAGAGCTATGAAAAGTATGCGGTGGTTGAGATTAGTCTAATAAGGCCAATTCTTAGGGAATGGTCAGATCGTGAAAATGACTAGTCCATGATCTCCTTAGATGATAGGAGGTTAGGGAGAGGTTGACTCTCCTCATCCACTCTCTCATCTGTTACCAACAGCATGGTGACCTCAGTCCTCTCATAGTGCGGTTTGAGGCGATTGATGTAGAGTACCCTTTAGGGGTCTCAGGTAGTCTTGAGGTCCACCACGTAGGTGTCCTCCCCCTTCCTCTTTTTCACCACATATCGCCATGCCGAATGATCTTGAAGGGCCCTGGCCTGTACTGGCTCCATAACCCTCACTTTCCGGCCAAGCTGAAACTCCACTACAGTTGCCCTCTAGCCATACCAGAGTTTCATGACCTCCTGGCTTACAAATGCTCAAAAGCCTGTTTCTAGAGTTTGTGCATCTGGTTCCTGAGGGCTAGTATTTGGCAAAGCAAATCTTTAGGATGTTTCTTGGGATTTTCCTACCATGCCTCCTTTACCAGACTCAGAATCCACTAACAGAGTGACCAATGAGGAGCTTAAATGGGCTAAACCCAACTCCATTCCATGGTACCTCCCTGTAGGCAAAGATCAGGCATGGTAAGAGGACGTCCCATTTCTGTCTCATAGGCTCAGGCAGGCCCATAATCATGACTTTTAGGGTTTTGTTGAATGTTTCAACAAGCCAATTTGTTTGAGGATCCTAGGGTGTGGAGAACTTGTAGGTTACGCCACACTCTTTTCACATGGACTTCATGTAGGCAGGCATGACATTGGTGTCCCTGTTGGATAACATTTTATTGGTGAACCCCACTCAAATGAAAATCCCCATCAGCCACTGAAGGTGCACTCATAATCCTCAGAGGTATTGCATCTGGATATTTAGTATTTAGTAGCATGGGCCACCAAAATCAGAATACAACTGGTGCCTAGGGCAGTTTTGGGGCCGAAGGGTCAAACAATGTTAATGCCCACTCTTTCAAAGGGGGTGGGCAATGATGGGTAAGGGATTCAGGGGAATCTGTGGCTTTTTCCTTCCACTCCCACTGGCCTGGCAGGTGACACAAGTCCTGCATATTGTACCTGAGGATGTCTTCATCCATGGTCCAATAGAAGTGGGAGGTAAACCTGCCATAGGTCTTACACTGTGCCAGAGGTCCTGTCAGGGCTCTCTCAAGAGCCGGTGTCATTAGGAAGGCACTGTAGTAGCATTGGAGGACCACCAACACACATGTTGCCCCATGCATAGGTACCTTAGGCTCACTATACAGGAGGTCATTCTTCCAATAGATGAAGTGATCTCCAGAGGTGTCACTGCTGCTTGAGCTTCAGCTTCCTGCCTCATACCTTCTAGCACAAAGTACTATTTCTGTGCCTTGCAGAACCGTGGTGGGGCCACCCTCAACTTGCAATCCATCAAGCTCAGACAGGTCTCCTAGGGAAGCAGTGTCTCCCCTTTAGGCTTCAGGGCAACCTTCTCTGTACCTCATCCAATTGTACCATGGAGATCTTGGCTAGTTTCCCACGCCTCCTGCCCTTCCCTTTCTTGGCAGCTGTCTGCACTTTTCATCCAGGCTCCAGGCTCCTTGACTCCCCTCCTGGACAGCCATGAACCTGGTAGTCATGCAGACCCATCCAGGTAACCCCAACATTTCGAGGTGTGACATGAGCTCCACCTTTTTTCAGGTAGTGTGCTCTAGATAATTTCCTAGCAAAGGCACTTCTTTCTAAAATGCAACTGGAGACCATGTGCTCTTGATATCATCTTTTAAAATGGCTTACTATCACTTTTATTCCCCTAGAGTGTGACTACAGAGATTGTCCATCTCACTGCCTCATGAAGCCCTACTTAATCAACGATATGTAGGTTTTAGGTATTCTTTATTTCTGATATACACCTGTGTGTGCATGCTGAACACTATCTACAAATATGATTTGCTTTTATTTGCCTTTCTGTGTGTGCGCCTGTATATGTATATATGTTTCATGTCTGATGTTTTGGAGGGTAAACTCATGTGTCTACATGGCCTACTGCACACCTTAACCAAGGTGTGCCTGCACATGAAACAATACAATATCAAGTGATTGGTATTACCCCCTAAAAGAAATACAATTGTGCTTTTTTGTTTCATATACCATTACAGGAAAAGTTCCAATGTGGTCTCTATGCTTTATGATGTTTGTATAAACTACTACTCAGAGTTGGTAGTAACTAACTATATATCGTAGGGATACTACATACATTTCTGGTCCTGATGAAAGCCTACTGACCCTTGGTGGCACTAGATACAGCCTGAAACATGTTGAGCCATTGATATTAGGGGTCATTATGTCCACTAAACATCTCACTGTTTTTATTCTCGACAAAGGACATTGCTAGTAAACAAAAATCAGGATTCTTAATGCAATTTTAACTTACACTTGTTATCCCTTAGACGAAGAGCTTCAATTACAAACTGAGTTGAGCCCAGCTGCCGTTACTAGGTGCAGTGGGTGAGGATCCGATGATGAAGCATGCCACTGGTGGTACTTGTGGGTGAAGATCCTACTCATATATCCATGAGATGCCAGGGATGCCCCAATTTACCTGTGTGCAGATCCCCCACCATTTTCAGATGTATTGACACCAGATAACTGACCTCTTGGACCATAAGAGTTCATTTCCAGACAGGCTAACCCTCTCTTGTGTAATTATTGGTTCTATCCAGGGAGGATGAGGGTTACCCCTTTCCAGCTTCTCAATCCCTCGTGGCTATTTACAAATTTAAAAATAGGTCAACTCTGGTGTCAAAATATTTATATGGGGGTTTTGTGTTACACAATCCCTGTATAGTACTGCACAAACCCATGTACTGGACCACACCAGTGATCACCAATATGAGAAATTCGGTTGTTGGTTGAGAGTCTGCCGCAGCAACGATCCCGGTTAGGATGAACCACCAAGGCCACTACATTTACTGGCTAACAGAGAACAAATGGCAGATCAGGGTTAAGCACATCAAATCCTTATGTACATTCTATTATTAAGTGGTGCAAACACTTCCTCCATCCGGAAGTGCCAACAGTAGCCAAATGTTCAAGAGAAATGGAAGGTGCACTCGTTGCAGAGTCAATCTAACAAGCCAAGTTCGTTCCATGGCTACTTCTTTTATTTAAACAATCTTAAAAACTGGCACACAGCCAACGCGTTTAATTCCCAATTTGCCAGTGGGAACTTCATCAGGGCTCTTCAATATCCAGCTGATTGATGAGTGTGGTTGAAATGATTATTGAGTGTGGACCTCAGTGGGCACAGTCTGCCTCCAAAGAAAAACAAATGTATGGTGGAAGTTGCAGCTCAGATGTGGCGCCGCAGGTGCCTCCGTTGACAGGGGCCTCAAAGTACTGGGTTCCCACTGTGCGCGAAAATGTCTGCAATTTCCACCAGCTAGATATTGAAGAGCCCTGACTAAGTTCCCTCTGGCAAATTGGGAACGAAACGCGTTGGCTGTGTGCCAATTTTAAAGATTGTTTAAATAAAAGAAGTAACCTTGGAACGAACTTGGCTTGTTTGACTGACTCTGCAATGACTGCACCTTCCATTTCTCCTGAACTAAATTAACTGGCGTTTAACCCTCTGGTAGCTTGGCACAAATGGAGTCAGGCTTAAATTAGAGGAAATGCTTGAACTATGTATGCATTACACAAACAGTAATAAAGTGAAAACACAACACAAGAAACCTCTTACCCTAATTTAGAAAAATAAGATACATTTTAATAAATTATCTGATAGCAAAACAACAAAAATCAAATCAGTAGATCCGGAGTTGTGAATATTTAACGTTCAGGGTAAAAACTAGTGCAAAAAGATCACAGCGCCACCCATGGTCATCTAGTTGCGTCAGACCGGGACAAAGGCGAAAAAAAAAGGCCTACCGCAGTATGGAGCGTGTTGGATTAACTTTGGACCTAGTAGAAATTTTGTGGGAAAATGTCTTAACAGGTAACCTTCAGCAGGGCAAGGCAGCAGGCGGTGTCCGAGGAGGAAGCACCATTATCGGGGAGCTGCTGGTAAAATCGGGATGAAGATTTCCACTTTCGGACTTAGGTTCTTTTCTGGAAGTCGAAAAACCCTAGCAAGACAAAGCTGCACGTTGTAGCTGATGAGGGCTCCACGAGGCTGGGTACTCCTTCTCCGGAGGACTGCTGAACAGGATTTGCTTCTGCGGAGAAGAACATAGCGGGAACTGACTTGAAGTCAGGCTGACCGGCGATACATCTTCGGTTGATCGAAGAGCAGGTAGGTCCTGGCTTCCTCTCACTTCTTAGAGCACTCTTTAGCCAAAAAGTTCCCAAGTCACAGGCTTTCGACTTTGTCTATCTGAGCAACTATAGCATCACTTCCAAGGGTCCACGACTGGAAAGGCACCACTTGGAAGGTAAGGGCTCACTGAGGCTGGTTTCAGGTGCAAGTTCAAGATGATTGGTGCCTTTTCTGTCCCTTAGGCCCTGATCAGAAGAGCAGCCAATTAGTCCTTCAAGTCACTCTGGTAGTCTTGGGTTCAAGCAGTGGACCGAGCTCAAGCAGCAGGGCATGTATCTGAGGGTTCAAAGCAGGCTTCAGGCAGCAGAGCAGTTTCCCCAGGTGCAGCAAAGCAGTCTTTTGAAGTACACAGCAGCTGGCAGTCCCCTGAGGGTCCTCCCGCAGGTCTAGAAAGTGAAATGAGGAGTGGGACTGAAGATCCTATTTTTCACCTGGTGCCTTCTTTGAGTAGGGAGACTGTTCCAGAGATTCCCTTTGAAGTGCTTGGAATTTCATGCCCCCTGCCCTGGCTCCAATCTGACTACATGCACGATGATGTAGTATGAAGGCAGGGAACAGCCTATTTATCTGCAAGTGCAGCTGTTGTGCCTCTATTGTGTGGGTGTCTGTGAGGAATATACAAAGTCCAACTGCTTACTACACCCAGTCATGTGTCCCAGGAACAGACTGCAGGCAGGATAGGGTAAACGTGCCTACAAGGGAGTTTTTTTTACAGAAAATCTTCTTGATTCAAAGAACTATATCTATAAAGCCCTAATAAGTGGCTTAAAATAAACAAATTAACCAACTCAATAATATGCATTCAAAGCGAGTGTATCAACAAAGAAAAGCAAAAAGATGTGTATACTTTAAAAATACAAATTTATGTAGAAAAATTCATTAATAAATGCAAATCACATGCATACAAAAGTGACTGAGATACATTATTTATACAGCAACTGTTTTCTCATAAACACTTTTGTTTTAACCATTTCAAATATGTTCCAATGAGGAGAACATAATTGAGTAAACAATGAATATTTCCAGAAAAATTCTTTATACGATAAATGGGTGGAATTGTCGATGTTTCGTGCTAAGTCCAGCTTCAGGACGTAAAAAACAGCCCACAAAAGTCTAAATTAATCCCCATTTTCACGTATAAAGAAACCTTTTGGAAATGTTCATTGTTTACTCAATGATGTTCTCCTCGTTGGAACATATGCACTAGAAATGCAGCAAACAACTTTGGTATATATCATAGCATCATAGAAATAATTGCGCTCCTGTTTGGAAATTCTATTAAGGAGCAGCTCCCCCAGATTCCTGTCAGTAACCTAATCCCCAGACAGACTGAATCAGCAAAAACCTTTCAAAATGTAATCTCCGGACCCACGAAGTGCCAAGCAATGTTGAGAGTAGCAGCTCACAGGCATCGGATGTGATGTCAGCATCACGATCATAGCAGCCACGAGCACCTGCAACATAAAAATCCTTTTTTCCAACCCCTTTATGGACGTGGGGTCAACACTTGTTTTCAGTCTTCTCACTCGTTAAAATCTTTATTTTTGGCAACCAGTCCTTCTAGTATTCCAGATTTCAAATGCTCCTATTTCAACCTTCTGACTCTTGCCACAAGCAAATGTCGAAATGGACGTTATTCCAACTGCATGTTATGTTTGGGTTTAATTGCATGGTATTACATTATGTAAGCTTTACCTCACTTTTTGCAGACCACCTTTACAGCAGGGCTATCTTAGGCACCTGTTTGAGCACAAGCCTTAAAACTAGGGCTCAACTCAACAACGCACAGCTCTAATCTCTTAGCCACACCACCTTTCAATTCCTTTACACACTTCAACATATACTCAACTCGCTTATCTGTCCAAATGACATCGATTAATGGTGGCTCATCGTTCAGGCACAGTTCTTCTCTGATCTTGTCCAGTTTGCAGTGGAAGACGAACTGATCCCTAATTCTCTCTTCAACCAATGTACCATTTTGGTACAAGTTTTCTGAGAGCAGTCATATGTTCCTCTACTAGTAAGGTATTTGTAGATAGACACTTGTAGAGATAGTAGCAATATTATAGTAAATCTCCGGTCAGTTGTAAATTTATAATGTGGTCTATTAATAAAAAATGTAAGGCTCTTTTGAGATTGATATACCAGCAAACACGTAATTTGCCTCTTGAGTGGCGCAGAGACCTGGGGCTTCTTCACGGCAAATATTGGGGTCAGACATAAGCAAAGAGGCCTGTAATTCAATTCAGTTCGAATAACTTTATTTTGGCCTAAGCCATAAAAGTGAGCAAACAAATAAATAAATACAGGCCATACATAAGCACAATAAAATTATGAAAATAATCAATACACAGCTATTCACGTCCTTAATTGCAAAATCGCAATAAGTGGCTACAATAAAATTGCTAATATAAAATTCACACTGTGATAGAATATAACCATTATAAAGATATTATAAAAATAACGCACAAGTCAAAATCTTAAAATCACTTAGCGGTAATAATAGCCCTCCTTTTTTTCCCACATCAATACCTAGAATTTTGGCCCTGTGCATACATACAAGGGAGAGGGATCAGTATGTAGTGTTCATAAGGCACTCATATGGCTTGAGGTACCCAGCAACCTAAACACTGGCCAAAAAGAGTGTAACCTGGTATACGCTGAGCACACAAATAACACATGCCCCATTATAGATTTGGTGAAAGTTTGATGCCCAAGTATGTAAATGAGTCCACCTGTTGTAATAAGTCACTACCCAGAGGTAACTTGCCTTTGAACTTTTCACAGTGGTTAAATGCCATGAATTTCGTTTTCTCAACATTTATCTCTAACCCACGCTGCATGCAAAAATCACATAAGCTATCTCAAAGTCTTTGTAAACTGCTAGGTGTTTTGGAGATTAATAATGTATCATCCGCAAATAACAATAGCGGTATCTTACCCTTTGCCAGGGAAGGGACATCAGCCTCGATTGTTAAAAGGTAGTATACCTGACCATTTACATATAAAGAAAATAAGGTAGGGGGCAGTACACAACTCTGCCGGACACCCTTTGACCCAGGAATCTTTTCAGTCATTTGTCACTGCGAACTGCACAGAATCTGAGCAAAGTTATTTTCATGCATTCTAACTAACAGAGATAATATGTAAGGAGGCATCCCCATTCCTTCCAAGACTGCCCAAAGCCTTGCCCATGGTACCAATCAAATATAGATTTGAGGTCGTCAAAGGTGATATATAGGTTGCCCTTGCTGATCAAGAACGTCTTCCAATATATTATAGCATATCTGAAGATCTAAACTATTGTGGTCTTGGGTCTAAAGCCTGCTTGCAACAGGCTTGTGATTCAATTTCCATGTAGGTAAAGCTATGATTAACTAGCCGTCTAAGGTCCTGTTTAATGTAACCTGCCATAAATCAAAGAAGGCTGTTGGAAAAGGAGGTCAGCGTGGTTATTTCTATTGGTCCATGTACACAAAACATGGCCTTTGACGGCTTCTTTATCATAACTCACAATACCATAATTTTTCATATTCATTTCTCCTTTTTATTATTATAAGAGTCTGATAACACTCACGTCCATGACTGGGGAAATCTTATGAGGTGAATCCAAGCTTTTCTACACACGAGTCAGAAGATTTATCCACCAGTTTCGATTATCCACAGAAACACACAGCCCAACACAAAAAATCTTAATATTTCAATTTCAGGCTAACATTTTCCAAGTGTGATTATGCACTACTTACCTGGCTTACACTGGGAAAAAAAGTTGTTATTGATTTAATTAACAATTCAACATTTCACATAAGACCAAATGAGAAGGCTTATTTCTAATTGCAACCAACGTCCATTATTATTTATTCCTTGGACTGGCCTCCAATGAAGGTGGTGTGGTCATGGTGGACAGTTCTAGCTTCTGGTATGTTGCCCAAAATCCCAAAATAGATATATCCTGCTAAGGATGGCTGGCATTCTACTGTAAAGATGGCCGAAGTCATTGCTCTGTGCCATCAACGTCTGGATATGGTCAATTGGTGCCTGGTAAGCTATCCCAGAAGATCCTGTGGACTTTGGCTTTGATCCAGATTCTCAACCCATGCTGGTGGTTTCTGTACTTTTCTAGCAGAGGCCACAGACCCAAATGTTCTCATTGAGAATTCTTATGGATTCATCTACTATGGGATGCGGAGCGAAGCAGATGTACCCGACATGCGGAGGTCTGCTTATATGGTTTTGGCAGCAAAAGTAGAAGTCAGGATTGCTGGGACACAGTTGAGATAACAGGCCTTCTGCAGCGGTGAACTTCAGAGATGATTTGTTGGAGAATCTTTGCAAACAGTGTGTTGTGCGGTGGTGTGGCCAGCAATCAATTAGGGTATACCTAGGAATGACCATTATTCTCAAAGTACATTTATGTGTCACGGGGCTGCATGAAATTAACAGAGGCAGCCATACTGGTGTTTCAGCACACATCACAGTGAGATAGAAAACGCGATGAGAAAAAGTGGTATCTTGTGGTTGAGTCTCCTTCAAAAAATCATTAACAAAGTTACTGTATCGAGTTTGTAATTTGTCACTATAGACCTCTAGCTAGTCCACCTTACAATGCTGTGATGAATACCCACATCTTGAGACCTCTAAATGGCTGTGAACCAGAGAGCTGGGAAGGCTAAAAATAGACTGAGAACGATGCTCAGATACTGATTTCAAAGCTTTTTTAAATTCAAATTTGATGCAAATATATAAACAAAAGGGGATGTGAACATTGCAACCAAAGATACTGCTGTATTAGTTACGTTTCTAATGTTTATGTTATGTTTATATTTATTGGTTTGTATAGCGCTGAATCACCCATGAGGGTATCTCGGCGCTTGGGACTAAACATCATAGCAGTACCAATGAATAATTAAAAAAGATATGTTTTTAACATTTTTCTAAATAGGATCAGATTGGAACAGGCACGTAAATGTAGAGGCAGGTGGTTCCAAAACATAGGGGCCTGGTAGGAAAATGATTTGGCTCCACTACGTGCTTTTTTTATCCTAGGAACAGTAATCAGTAGCTCTGAGCTAGATCTAAGAGAACGCATAGGAGAATAAGGGGTCAATTTACAGGTCAGATACATAGGTCCTATCCCTCTAAGGGCCTTGTGGATGATACATCCTATTTTAAACTGTATTCTTTTTATAATAGGGAGCCAATGTAGCTGATTCAGGAGAGGTGCTGAAGGTGTTCTAGCCGGTGCATCAACTGTAAGGCGAGCAGCGGGGTTTTGTACAACCTGTAATCTCTTAATGGCCAAAGTGTTTGCTGAGAACAAAAGGGCATTACAGTAATCTATCCTGCTGAGTACCAAGGCCTGCATCAGGGTTTTCTTAGTAGAGGTGGGCAGAAGGGGAAAAATCCTACGTAGGAGACCCAGAATGTAATAACACGACCCCGCCGTAGTGTTGGCCTGTGTCTCCAAAGTCAGTTTCCGATCAATTCTGACCCCCGGATTTTTAACCGCCTCCTTGGGGGTGGGGGCGGTGCCTAATTCATCAGGCCACCAGGTGGGTGTCTAGCATATTTCATCTCCTCCGAACAGCATTATCTCTGACTTCCCTGCATTAAGTTGCAGAAAGTTGGTCTGCATCCAAGCAGCAATGGCTTTCATGCCATCCGAAAATCTAGGTTGGATGTTGGGGTTGTTTTTGTCAAAGGTCAGGAGGAGCTGAGTATCGTCTGCGTACGAGATAGGGGTGAAGCCTAAATCTCTCATCAGTCTGGCTAAAGGAGAAACATAAATATTAAAAAGGGTCGGGCTCAGACAGGAGCCCTGTGGAACCCCTTTGGTGACTTTAGTCGTGGTTGATTTAAATGTGCCCATAGTAACGGTCTGTGTCCTGTTTGTCAGGAAGCTAGTGAGCCATTGTAAAGCCAATCCTCTAACACCTATCCTCTCTAGTCTCTCCCATAGGATCTGATGGGAGACCGTATCAAAAGCTGCTGAAAGGTCAAGCAGCACAAAGAGTGCTGCCTGATCTTTATCCAGAGCCATCCGAATATTGTCCGTGACAACATCAGATCAAATAGGTATATGTTAAAAAAGCCTTTAGAAGATGGGAAAGCAAAACCTTTTTGATTTAAAGTTACAATAAGTATTCATTATTATTTGAGAAAAACAAAATGATTCTAAGTCCAAATATTTTACCAAAATATTATGTTACAACCCAAAAACTCGATGATTTGTTTAGCTAGAGTACTCACCAGGACACTAACTATTAAATCAAGTGAAACTAGTATTTAACTATAGTCTGTATTGTTAAAATACACTGGGAATTATTTACAAAGGTTAAATCAATAGATTTTAGTCGTATAGCTGTTTTATTTTTTACTTTTATCGGCATGTTTTTTAGTTGAGCTAGCCATATATCAAGTTGTGTTTTGCCAACATATTTCTAGTTTTTAACACACTGTTATGTTACCATAATTTACCATAATGGCCACAGCGGTCTCTCTTTTCACGTGTGACTATTTTGCAACATCTTTGAAAAGAATGCCTTTGATTGACAAGTTTGCCTACCACTGCTTAGAGTTGTGTTCATCATTACGTCAACATCTTTCCACTGTTCAGAAATATTGTGACTGGCACATCCAGTATTCCTCATCTTCCAGTTATTCGAGTTATTTCCATTTTATGGGTAGTGCCGTATTTTTTGTTGTACTAGGACCACCTATAAATTGATACTTGCTTTTGAGTTATCCTGTGAATGATTAGATCAGTCTTTTCAGAGGTAACTTAAGAACAAATGTAATTCAATTCAAGATAATTTCCAAATCATGGCTATTTTTAGATGGCAGATGAACATTGTCCTTTACAACAAGGTTACAGCCTGGTGGACATTTTTCTTTAATGCCAGCACATTTAGAATGGTATCACGTTTACCTTCATCTTCCCCAATGACGTAAAGCCCCTAAGGTCCGACTCATCTGACTAGCGCATAGAAGTAGGTTTTAGGGTGTTAAGCTTGAGATGACATTTTAACTAGGTTAGATTTTATTTTTATTACTCACAACATGAGTCCTTGCTGTGTTTATGATTTCCTGTGTAGTTGTTTTAAATGGACGGAGAAACAGGTTATTCCTGTCATAAAAAAGTCTTTTATATACAGTATCTATTCTTCTTAGTGCAGTGTGTGTCGCATCGCAAGTAAAGAAACAGGTATGTTCATTATATACCTTAATAGGGATTGTTAGTAACCCTAAAGCAATGACTCTATTTCAACAGTGTATTGGATAGGGTTGTGCTCGACAGGCCCGGACTGGCCATTGCGGGCACCGGGCAATCCCCTGGTGCGCCGCAAGGGTGGGGGCCGGTTTGGGGCCCTGGGGGCCGTTTTTGTTACAAGGCCGTTTTAGCAGCACGCATGCAAAATCGGCCGTGTAACAAAATCGGCCGAAACCGGCCCTGGCAAAGAGCTCGGTCGCACCCCCAGGGGGCCGGCCGAGCACTTTGCCAGGGCCGGTTTTCGTTCTCAGCCCGGCCCTGGTGCTCGACCCCTGACGCTCAAAGTACGGACCGTGGCCCGCATGCATGCGGACCTCCTCACCTTTACATGCAGCCCCCTGGTGTACAGAAGCACTCAGCTGCTGTTTACTAGAGAGAAGCTAACAATAAAAAATATGTTAAATAAACAGGCAAGCATTTATTTAAAGGTTAATTGGTGTCAAAGAAAGGAAGTAACTATTGAGTCCTGCAGCCTTTAATTATAGGAGCACTTTTATTTTTAAGGCCACCTTGCAGCAAAAGTGTAAAAATATGATAAAGTCTCAAATTCAGAAAGTGTATTTAATTAATATTAAGAACCTTTTCACTATAGCACATCAGATGATATCAGTGCATTGAGAAGTGTTATTTTAAAAGGGGTGGTTTTAGAACATGAATTCTTCCCCTCACCCTGACAACAATGGCAATAGTGAACTAAAGAGGCTAGTTTGTTGATATATGCACTTTTTAGGTTCCTATTCAAGTAAAACATTATAGTTTATTAAATCAAACACTGTAGGAGGTTTTGTACAGTGCGCAACCTGAAGTCCTGTATTTCTAGGTCCTCATATATGTGATAATGACGAAAAAGGAGGAGAACTGAAATCTCATTCATAAAAATGTATTCAGTCATTATAACCATTAAAGTGGGAATGCTTGCAATACATTAACCCATCATTACACATTAAATAAACCATCATTAAATAATACATATATGATCAAAGGATATTAAACACCACTGAGGGAATAAAACATGTTCTAAGAATAAAGTCGATTAATATTATAAAAACATGTCACATATTTAAGAAAGGGATCAGAAGATAATCAGATTTGGTCAATTTACAAATAGTAGCAATACATGGGTATTGTAAGCACAGTATAACTCTTTTATAGCAATTACAGAAAGCAGATTATCATGTCATGCACGCATACCTTCGGATTATCTACGTTTTACCCAAGAACCTTGCAACTCCACATGCTACAAAAGGCCTACAGCCTGATTTAAGGATATGGAGTGCTTCCTGATGGCAACGGGTTCCTAATGACCTGCAAACTGGGGATAGCCACTGAAGTCTTGGATAGTTATAAAGTGGACAAGCAAAGAAAATGTGGCCAATTGTTTCAGCATTTGCAGCACAGCCTGGACAATGTTGGGTAGTGGACGAGAGCTGGCGCCAAGTAGCTGTGAAGGAATTCATGGGAAGACAGCTTATTCGAAACTGAATGTACAGTTTTCTATCCTGCGGGATGGTAATAAGATCCGGGTAGGCCTCAAAAGTGCTCTGTATTTTGAATTCCATGAATTCCGTGGTAAGACGACCAACTGATGATTGTGCAACAACGAATTGTGCTACCCAAATCCAGTACTGAGATTTAACCAATTCTTTGCTAGGTAATTGACTTGCGTCTCTACCATCCCAAGAACATCCCTGACCTATCGCTATTAATTGTGATCTGACTTCCTTAAAACACCTAATCTTTTTAAAGCGATCAAGTTTGTAAACCTCATCAAGCACTGCCATATAATGGGAAAGCTCAGGAGTTTGCCTGAGACGCAATCAGAATAGTAAAGGACGTAGCCTAGCTTTGTCCACAATTGTGTGTCTACCCATATCAAGTCAAAAAGGATGAAGCGGTGTGCTCTGGGGGAGTAAACATAAAGATCTTAAACATTTGTTTTCAGTAATAAGTCAATTTTCTGTATTTTTGAACCCCTAGAGTTCTGCTCCGTAAAGAGCAGAGCTCACTACCTTTTGCTCATACATTTGCAAGGGGGTAGCTATTGGCCTTGTTTGGGAAGTTTCATATAGATTTAAGCAGTTCCACAATTCTCCTCGAGGGAGACGATAGTGAGCTTCAGTTCTGAAAATGAGAGAATTTTCAATTTTTATGGTTTTACTTACTATATCATGTTGTATCAAGGCTTCACATAAAAAGGTGCTTATTTTGTAGAATCTAAGGACTGTAGTAGAAAAGAGTCCAGGATGTTGTAAAGTAACTAAACCCCATTTGTCATCTCTAAAATTAATTAAAGTGAGGGCCATATATAAATGCTAACTATACCGTAAAATCTAAAATGATAAATAAAAGAGCTTTAATAACATGCTGTTAAGTTTCTTCCCATTTTAAAGATTGAAAAGGTAATGATATTTACTTAATTAAGTATACCAAAGCTGCATTTTTTAAATGGATTCCTAGGTTACCTAAAGACCTTGAGGAAGATTGTTCAGGTTACATTTGCCATTCAATTGTATAGTCTGATTTGAGGAAAGGTTTTACCTAACCATTTCAGAATACAAAAAGGAACCTTAGTTTGTGCCAGCAATTAAGATTTCAATTAACTTCAAATACTTAGCCATGGGCTCCACATTTGAGCAGCTAATTAGCTATCATTTATTAATTTAATGATTTTTAGTTCACTCTTATGTTGATGATTTATTGTCTTCATTGCAATAAATAACTGGGTATTGGATCAGCGAATTTCTTGTCTACCTCAGTTCCCTTCTTGTTTTTCAATGTCTTTCCTCTCTATTCTTGTGTGTTTCCCGCTGCTAGAGCATTTATTCTTTACATCATGTTTGATTTCATGAGTTGTATCCTTCTATTGCTGATGTTCGAAGACTATTTTTATTCTTTTTAAATATGTCATTTGAGTGCACCAAGAAGATTATGTTCCGCCTCCCTATCCGTCGCCCACACTCCTTGCATCCACCGAAGTAGAAGTGGAGGACGCACCTTCTCCTAAATCACAGCAAAGACCTGGAACAGCCTCCTCATGCAGCTCAGGACCATCACCTCACTTCCGGACTACTAAAGGGCCTTCAGGACGTGGCTTTTCGAATGAGCCTTCTGGGACCTGCAAGTGCCTGGATACCCTTTTGTGTGAATATCAGAGCTATAACAATCCTGATTGATTGAATTCACCACTTTTCTCATTCTCTACTCTGGCCTCTGCTTTATTTTTCATGTATTTACAGTTTTTTTTCCCTTTTTGCAGGCTTTATTTTTCATGTATTTATTTATTTATTTATTTATTTATTTATTGCCTTTACAAGGGCCTGGTAACTGCCAGATTACTTTGCTTTGCCCATGTGCTCTTTCACTGTTCATTTCCTCTGCCTCCCTGGCTTGGAATGATTTTATTAAAAGCAAAAAAAAATCAAAGATGGACTCCTTGTAGGGGCATGGCCATGCAAGATGAGCAATGGATGCATCCTTGAGGAGATCCTCAATGGCCTGTTAATATCCTACATAATCCTGTTCAATCTTGGCTGATTTTTACTGATCCCTGGTGGGTATTGACTGAGGATTCCTTCTCTCGCCTCCACACCGTGATCGACTGGATTTCGACAGTGGATGCCGACTGTGGCGTGGCAAGCGACTGCACAGGACATACCTGGCTCGAGGGTGCTGTGGGGCCTGCTTGGTAATTTTTCGTGCCCAACCGTTGCCTGAGAGTTGCGCTGCAGGTGCCCCGACCCTACTGGTGCAGTGTGGCTGTCCCTGGAGCAGGCAGGAGGTATGGATGTGGACTCCTGAGACATATCGTGGATGACCATGGAGGTCTGGCGAGGAACCTGGAAGTCATGGCCTAGTGTTCAACTGCAACCGGTACTCTGTGGAGCTGGTGTCCCTTTCTTCTTTGGGCATTGTTAGCCCGCATTGGAGGCTCGAGTCTTCGGGTATCGCACTGCACAGCAGAGCCCAGACCGACGAGGAGGCTCCAGGGGTATAGCGGCAGCTCCCTGAGAGAGTGAGGGGGATTTGTGATGGTCTTCTTAATCAGCCAGACGGCGCCTGGGAGGAGTGCCGAGATGAAGTTCAATGTTGGTGCCAAGGGCCCATGCGCAGCCAGTGATTGCAACTGGATCGGTTGTGTCTAATGTAATAAACTGAGATGCCTGTTGGCCACAAGGGAACATAAGGTTGGCTCAGGTTCAGTGATTTCATCGGTGGGCCCCAGTAGGCCCTGTGATCTGTGACTGTATGTTGCGATGAACAGCCTCCAAAGAGTATAGATCTCACCCCCCACTGGACATAGCCCTTGGTGGGACCTGTTTCTGGCTGCTTCTCGGGATGTATCCTAAGAGGCCATTTGAAGGCGCATGGTGAGTGCAACTTGCCTGCAGTGGATTGCCTCCAATTTGACCCAGTGACTCTGCTGTTCCAGCGGGCTGCTGCCGTGCTGGTTTTCCCCCATCCGGGGTTCACCTTGGGGTTGTAACTGATGAAAATCATGGGTAAGGGAAGGCCTTTGGCCCCCTGTCAAGGTAACAAGATTGAGCACTATATGGCGCTACAGATAAGCAATCGCAAGCAGACATGCTAAGGGGACTTTCACCATGATCCTAGTCTGGAATTACAAGCAGGGGAAACTTCCAGGGCAGGACTTTTGACGTTAATCCAAGGCTCTAGGGTTACTCTGGAGGGGACGATAGAAATGGTACCAAAAGAGGTCTATCTACTCCACTCAAACCTACACAAAGTCTCAGAGAAAGTGCATGCTGCTGATAAGATCATTGGCGGTCTCAAGTTGTAAATGTTTTTTCTACAAAAACAAATCACTGGGGTCCTTGCCAAGACAGGGATACTGGAGACCTGGGCAGAAGATGCAGTGGGGAGATCCTGGTGCAATAATTGTTAGACTGGGCTTCCCGAAATGTGCAAAAGGGAGATCAATGTTTTGAGCAAATCAATAGACCTTTTCAGTTATTTTATCAATGAACGGGCACATAGGGCAGTGACTGACCTTGCGCAGCCTTGGGCTCCTCCTCCGGTGATAATATGTCAATATGAATAACGATACAATCATCTATAAAAACGAAATTGCATCTTCATTGATGAATTTGCCTTTTGTGAACTCCACATCAACCCTAAACTCAGAAACACGTAGTTAGGCAGGGCCTAAGACCTAGACCTGAGGTCACTGATTGACAGATCACAGCTGGGGTGGCACATAACCAGCAGACAGACGTGCAAACAAGGAATCTCAGATCGATCCCACAGATAGGTGCAGGGACACCGCAGTGGTCCAGGGAGATTGGCCCCAGCAAGCACACATGGCGAGAGAGATGCACGCGTTCCCACAACAACATAAGGTCAGCTGTCACAAGAAGTTAGGAGCACTTAGCCAATCAAGACACAGCATACACAGTGCATGCAGTGATCATGTGCTAACATGCTGGACATCTGGACATGTACCCACTGGCTACATTGTGCCCACGCAAGGTCGAGGCCCACATGGATTCCTCATCCAGTACCTACAATTATGGCTCCAAAGACACATTCCTTACCAAAAAGGATCACAAGAAACATTTTATTGCACTCAATGAGCTGTATAAAAGTATGTGTTAGGATGACTGTAAATTGAGACAGTCCTCAGATCCTATGCCTTGTACTTGCATCTGGGGATTTAGAGTTGCTATTTGTGTTCTGTCGATCGGGTATCCTCACTACTGTCTGCCACTAAGCGAGCTAGGACCCACTCTCCTGTTGATCTCCCAGGGCGGGTTGGTTGCCACACCCCAGTGGGAGGGCAGTCTGACGAGGGGGCGAGGTGGCTCAAAGTCAATAGGGCTGGGTTCCAATAACCAGGTTGAAAGGTCCTCATTCTCAGAGATTCGGCCCGGGACCCTTCTTAGCATGAAGTTCCAACAGCACCCCCAAAAACTAGAAGACTACGGCTAAATGGAGGCCCCCTTTTGAGTTCTAAAACAAAGCTGTCCTCAATTGGCGGGATCCAGGATTCCTGTACACCTGGGATAGTAAAGATCCCACAACTTCCACAGCCCATTCACAAGAGCTAATAAGTTGCAAAATGCCCTCACTGCGTCAAGACTATCAAGAGGTTCACCAAGTTAGTCAGACATCCCAGAGTTGTGGGACAGTCTAGGGCCACTAATTATCATCCCTAGGCAAAGTTCAGCAAGTGTTCTTATGTTGACCGCAGGCTCCTACGTTCTTATGACCTCAGTGATATTTTGTTATCTTTCCTTTGTGTTTTTCGAATATCCAAAGTCTGGTCACCGTGCCATATCCCTCCAAAGAAATAGCGGCAGGAGCATGCCTTCTAGTGGGAAGTCACTAGCCACAAGCTAGGAACCTTAGATCCAAACACCACAGAGAAGACTTGGTCTGAGGGAGAGTGGGTACTTGGGAAAGGGGAGGCCACAAAGTCCATCATAGCTTCAGGCAAGAGTAAAACACAGAATGCACTCAACCCCATGTCAGGCCTAGCAATTGACAAATGCACCAGGCCTCACATACACCATCAGGAGAAAGCAGTAAGCCCCAACCTCGGACACTATAAAACGGCAAGCAGGGGTACATGGGAGCCATGGAACGACTTTCCAACTGCCTCATAGTAAGTGAAATAGCAGATCACGCTAAATATAGGGAAGCGCCCAAAATCAAACAAAAGTAGCCCAAAGTTGGTTCAAAAAGAGAAGCCTCTAGAGAAAGGGTGGAACCAAGATATCTGGTACCACAAGGGAGGGGCACGTTGCACGCTGCATGCCGACAGAGACGTGATCTTGTGGCACGTTGCAACCACCACTCAACAGCAACATGCCCTCCTTGTTCATTCCCACGCACAAGTGGGTTGAAAACAACCTGCACCGATGATGCTTCCAGGCACTTATCAGACGAGACATAGTTTTGGGAACTAGCGACAGCCATAAAACCCTAGATAAAAACTGATAGATCCATCTCTATAATCACAAGAACACTCAGATAAACATTAATCCAAGCACCCAGTTAAGTACAAGGACTCATAAAATAGATGAATTTGCCTGATTACCCAAATGCCACCTTTTTAGCTTTTAACCATCAAAAAGATACCACGACCAGGGCCACAATATACAGGAACCCCGAAGAATCATTAGCAACGTGACACATGCCATGTTTTTCTAAACTAACAAATTAACCAAGGTCTTATCCAAAAGGTCTGCAATCGAACCATATTTCAACTGCATGTCTTCACCCCAACATGGATTTAAAGTGTGTTTAGCAAACTTTCAAACTGCACTGTGAATTTTTTGTTCGAACTGTTGAATGAAAACACCCGATAACCAGAGGACCACAGACATCTTCCCTGTTTCCATATCAGAGACCTGCAATGTTCAATCAAAAGAATGTATTTTTGCACTTCTATGTATCCTCTCTCTAGTTTGAGTGCTGCTGCTGCACCTACTCACTGCCAAAGAGTCACCTGGTCAAATGGAGTCTATTCAGAAATGATAACAGCGCTCGCGTAGTGATCTTTTCCACGTCACTTATAGATATACCAAGCTAAACACTAGCATTTTACATGCGCTACACAGCGCTCTTTTACACAACACATGGTATCAGTACACGACTGCTGTGGGCTCCAAGACAACAGCCACGTTGTGTTAAATCTGTTCTCTGATACTGCATTTAGGAGGCACAGATAGACTTTATGTGTCTCAATATGTAGTCCTCGAAAAAATAAAACGCCTTCTCCACTTACACCTATGCAGAATCATGCCCAAAATCCAGCCGAACAAGGTAGTAACCCACGGAGTAGTAGTGAATGTGACCCGATACAAGACCAACCCAACTGCTCTATACCTTTTCACCAAGCCTAGCGATATTCAAACTGAGCTAGAGAGTAAGGCATGAAGGGCACCATAAGGGAGGAAACTGGTTGGCCCGCGATTGCCCAAGTAGAGATTCTTGGCGGTAGCAAAACCCCCAACTCAATGCAAAAAAAATCTTCTCCTGCTACCATCTGTGGTCCAAATGTGGCTCTTAGCGTATATGGGGCAGTCGCCTTTAACAACCAGTAGAACCAAAGATGGAGTTCCTGTGTAGAGCCATGCCGCTCGAAGATACAAAGGGAAACGGGTCTCATAGTGAAGGGCTGAACGTAAGCATAGACACCCCATGTAAGGAGGCTTGACTAGAAGGGAAGTGGCAGCCCCTAATTATACGTAAACTTACACTGTATTCCTATGTTTCAGAGGTAAAGGAACATTTCCACTGGGCACAAATCGAAACTGTGGCACAGTCCTGAACATTTTAGATATGCAATGGGCCACCTCCACGCTGATGGATATGTACTGTCAGTGCGCAAGTTTGCCTACACTCAACTCGTCCCCGGATGGCGCAGACTTTGCTCACTCATCACCATAATGAAATGAAAAATTGCATTTGTATAGCGCGTAACTACCCTGAGGCCTCGCAGCGCCATACACACCCCTACCCTGGTCATTCCTGGACAGAACTGTCAGACTTGTACCAGCACCCGCTAAAGAAGAAGACAACCTTGCTACATCAGGTCCTTCTAAAGAGAAATGCAAATTATTTAGGCTGGGCTCAGTATAAGGACATTCTAGAAGAATTCAGACTGTTCCCGGACTCACAAATATAGATGGGAGGGTCCATGACCTTCTTCACCATGCAGCCAAAAGCCAATGTCCACTGTCTTCAAATCACCAGATGGGAAATGCTTAAAATGATGAACAGCACTCAGGTCAGCCTTAATTAGATCAAGCAAGAAATGTGAGCAATCTGCCTCATGGTGATGCAGCATCATTTTGTGTTAGACTTAATGACCATGATGGAGGGGTAGGTGTGTTCCAAGATTGGTGTTTCCTGCTGCATGTTTATCCCAGGGAATGATCATGAAAGTGGGACATTGACTCTTGCCATCCAAGCACTGTACTATTTACAAAGAAACATGCGTGAGGAGGGAGGTGCCCCTAAGCAGGAGTGGTTCTCTAATTGTTCTCCTGGCTCCCCCATGGCTTTCTGTTGCTAACTGTTTTTGTCATGTTCTGGTTTGTGTGAGACTGTGCAATTGGGGATTTTTTTACTGTAAAAACGCAGTCCTCAAATTGGGTAAAATGCAAATAAATAGGAAAGTAATATTTGTCAAAACCAAAGAACAACAGTCCCACAATAAAGTAACGGGCATGAAGCATGGGGTAGATAGTGTAGTTGATATTCAACTAGAGGGGGGAATGTTAATATTGAAAAAGTGGATGTCAATATGAATAATGATACATTCATGTATAAAAACGAAATCACATCTTTATTTTGCCGATCATGAACTCCATGTCAACCCCAACTCAGAATTGCGTAGTTAGGCAGGCCCTGACACCCAGGTCCGAGGTCACTGATTGACAGATAACAGTTGGGTGGCATGTAGCCAGCAGATAAACACATTAACAGTAAATCCCAGATCGAACCCACAGATAGGTGCAGAGACACCACAATGGTTTAGGAAGATTAGCCCCAATAAAGCACACATGGCCGGAGTGGTGTGCACAATCCTAAAACACCATAAAGTTAGATGCCATATAAAGTTAGGAACACTTAGTCAATCTATGAATGGAGTGGGATCCACGATGCAGCTGGTAGCCTTGAGGAGGTGAAAGACAGACTGAATTGGGTTCTACTGGGAAACCATCCAAGGAGAAGGCACCATGGCCTGACAGATTTGAGGGGGATGGGATCCTCATTCAAGATGGAGGAACCTACCTCCTTGACACCAGGGAATAAGGGGACAAATCTGTTTTTACCTAAGCTTTTGTCTTCCTCTTGGTATACATATGGCAACTGTGGCTTGGCTGGCAATGTGAACCAAGCTACCTGGGTGGGGAGGTGGGTGTAATGGGCATTTCACCCCTGCTGTACACTAGATCTTCTTTCGGGCAAAGATGGGGTATTCAATGTCACTTTATGCATTCTTTTTTGGATTGATGGTAAGCAGGTGAGATGGTTAAGTCATATATGCTTCATGAACCTATCTTAGTGTACGGGATAGGGGACTTTCTCTCACTTTTAGTGGTAGGCCTTGTTACTTATGTTTTTGGATTATGCTACAGTCACAGGCAATTTTTTATTAATGTGCGAACATAATTGCTAAATTGTTTGCCTGTGGAGGGATTGTGTTAAAATTTGCATCTGAGTTATGTAGGGTTTGTTGTGTTCGGGTCGCTGTTCACTGTCCTTTTCTGCACCACGAAACTGGGAGGGAGACTGATGACACTAAGCTGCATGGGCTATGGGACACAGGATGCGCAGTTAGTACTCAGTCAGGGCCCTTCATTGCAGAATCCAACAATTTAATCTCCTGGAATGTCTGGGCACTGAGGGATTATACCAAATGGTACTGGTTCACTCCTTCCTGGAGCGCACTAAGGTCCACATAGCATGTTTCCAAGAAATACACAACATGGATAGTGAGATACAGAAACTGGCAAAAAAGGAGGGGACAACTCTACTCCACAACGTGCTCTTCCTACACTTAAGAGGTGGCCATATGGATACCCTTTCATCACACATACATAGAATCGTACATGTAGGGCTGATACAAACTTGTGCAAGGTTCATTAGATGGGAAAGCTGTCACTATTATGAACATCTATGCGCCTAACAGTAATATTAGGTTGGTAATCTCAATGGGGTAACCCAGTATTGTGCAGAACCTGGGGATAGGTACACTATAGGAACATTGGTTCTGCGACCTGGAAAAACTTAAATGTTATATCCCCCTTTCCCGATGGGATTTACAACATATGTGTAAGCAGCACACAACTGAAAAAGCAACAATTTTGATTCAACAAATCTTTTTTTGTATTTGAAAAATTAGTATGTTTAGAGAAAATTACCAAATGACACTATGCAACATACACAACAAAATACACATGAATATTTACAATAGTGCCATGAATTGGTGACAGAATGCGACAATACACAACAAGATACTCCACAAATATTTACAAAGAGACAAAAACATCAACATGAAACATCTATTTCTTCATTACATTACTAGCAACCACAGAAAACCCTAGTAATATTATTTCAATTATATAGAACTTGCTGGGCTGAAAACATGCTATTTCTTGTACGTCAACGTTTCAACCCCTATTAACGTGTGCGTTTCATAAAAATCACAATGGGCTCTTCTTCAGGACAATAAACTGTTGTGTATGCCCAGTTCGAAAAGAAAAAGAATGGCTAACTTCAGATATCAGTGTGTGCACTTATATAAAAGGTAGAAAAGGTGTCTAAACTATGAGCCCACTAATGAACAGTGCAATCCATTGATATAATCTACTAGGTGAGCTCATGGTTTAGACCCCCTGGGCCTGCTTTAAAAAGGTCTGAATGTGAGCTGAGTGCGCGAATCCGGATGAATAAACAAAATGAAGCGGGTCTCCCCCACTTCATTTAAATGAGCCCAAGGTTGGGCCAGGTCCCGGGGCAATCTTATAATTATATTGCGGGGGCCTGTGGGGTCTCCGCAGCCCTGGGGACTGCCACATCTCTTGGGCTATGTAAAGTAGGTGCAGGAGGGCACATGGCCCTCCCGCATCCCCAGGGACCACCACCTTCCTGGGGCTTGTTTTGTAATTATTGGGGGCCTATGAGGCCCCTCAAGCCCCAGGGATCACCACCCCCTGGGGCTTTAATTAAATATGCAGGGGGGCCTCGTAGGCCCCCTGAAGCCCCGGGGACCACCACCTACCCAGGGATTTGAAAATAGACGGATGGGGGCTGCGCACTCCCCCACCTGGAGCCCTTGATTGCCATGGGGACCGCAAGGGCCGGCTCCAGCAATGTCCTGGGGAGCCCACCCCCGGGACATTGTTGTTTGCTATGACAGGGTGGAAGCACGTCTCCCGCCCTGTCATAGCGAACCGTGGTTTGCTTCATTGAAGCAAGAGGAGGAAAACCTGCTCTTGCTTCAATGAAGCAAAGCAGGATTGCAAGGGGCAAGGGGAGCTGTATGTTAGCTGATCCCCTTGCCCAAAAGCAATGCTGGTTACTGCAAGAGGCGGGGACCCGGCGGGACCGTGGGGGCATTGGGGCTCCCCCCTCAGTCCCCAATGAAGAGGCCAGGCCCCAGAGGATGGGGTCCCCGGGACCAGAAGTGGACAAGGGAAGGGTGACCACGCGGCCCTCTACCTAATGATTAATAACAATATTCAAGAATTGGGCATGCCCAGGGGGTGGGGTCCTCGGGGCGAATATAAAGTAATGGAAGTGGACTGTTTTTGTTTAGAAAAATTTGGAGTGGCGATCCTAACTCGGCGCTCAGCATGGCCCCCTAGTGTGAACGCGCTGGGTGGTCGGCTCTCTGCACGACCCCCTAGTGTGAACGCGCTTAGTGCGTGGCTCTCAGAACATCCCCCTAGTGTGAATGCGCTGGGTGCGTGGCTCTCAGCACGGCACCCGAGTAATTCACAGGTCTTTGAAAGACCATTTACCTGTAAATGAGGCTTTGTTGTGTTTTCACCCCTTCTTAGAGCCCCTGCATCTCCACTCTGCCCATGACTGGAAGAATTAGCCCCCCTGAAATTTTTATCAGCCTCCCCTGAAATTTGCCTCTAGTTGCACCCCTGAATGGCATACGCCGGCTCTGCCCACTCCACTTACGCTTACAGAATTCCATAGATTCTATCCTCCTTATGTCAATGATCCAGCTGTGGGGCTGGGAATATTTTGCAGACCGGATTCTGGGTCTATTATTACGTGTTCTCCACAGACCCAGCAGCTCGCTTTATGGGATCCAGTGGAAGGGACTCTGGGGATCCAACAGTCAGAATTCCTTGATCTAGAGATTAACGACCTGGCAGGGTATCCACTGAATGAGAATGCAGTATACCACAATTAGAATTCTAAGCTCCCGTACTCTGTTTTCCAGGCATCCGTGCTGAATTCCCGCTAGCCAGTGGCCCAGATTTTAGTGGGCGGGAACCCAGGGTACTAGAGCAAAGTCTGTGGGGATCCAGTAGCAAAGAAGGCGGGTGCCTCAGGAACCGGCGCAGTGCCTACTCACGCTCCGTGAGTAGCTTCGGCTCTCCCAAAGCTTGGTTTGCAATCCTGACACTCCACCAGGGTTGCCACTGGTTGGCAGCCAATTAGAGCCAAGCTCGTGCTCGGAGGTTAGGCTCCGCCAACATATGTACTTATCCAATCACTCCGCCAATCCCCGAGCACTTTAAATTCACCATACACTCTCCTTGCAGTATTCTAATCATCCAGTCTCTACACATGTACTAATAGAGTGACCCAGACAAAGTTAAATAACCGAGGTCTTCCCCACTGCCACAGGTAGCATGATTGTATGTGCAGTCAATAGCACAATGTAATGTGGTAGGGCCCAGGGCCATCATGCATAAATAACGAACACACAGACACAGTTAGATAGATAGTGGAACTGGCTTCGGGCAAGTGCGCTCGGCCCCTTTTAATTACCACGTCCAGTGATGTCTGTGCTGGATGCGTGTGGGGTGAATGTAAGCCAGCCCTCAGGGAATGGTTGGAGCTGGCAACAACTACAACAGTGATCATTGGATCACACACAGATATTCAATCATAAAGGGTCCATGACTTGCGGTGCACTAAGGTTGGGGCACTAGAGATGAGGGTGCTCATGTAAAGAAATTGTTAATGACTCTTCAGGATATTCCTGCTGCCTGAGGTGACATTGTTGTGTCCGGTGTCTACAGCACGAAAGTCAATCATAAAGGGTCCATGAGTTGTGATGCACAGAGTTAGTGGCACCTGAAGAGCTCAGCATGTGCGCAGCCAGAGATGATGGCATGTCCTTGCAGGACAGGATTGGATTCGATATGTGTGAGACCTGCTGACCATAGTGTAGGCAGGAGGCTGCGGTCAACAATGGCCCTTAACCATGTTTTGTTGACTTGTGGTGCCCTGAGTTAGTGGCAACAGTGGGGCTCTGCATGTGTGCAGCCAGCGATGATACGTGGATCAGGGGGGTCGCACTGGGAGCAATGTCTTTTGCCTAATTAATTGTGCCTCAATAAGGCTACGTAGCAGTGACTTGTGGTGCACTGAGTAAGTGGCACCTGAAGCACTGAGCGTGTGCACAGGCAGCGATGATGCTTGGTCCGGGAAGGCCGCACTGGTAGCAATGTCTGTTGGCTACTGGACTGTGTCATCTGCAATTTCTCCTTGATCTGAATTGTGAGCACTGCTGTCCGCTGTGTAGGCCGGAGGCAGCAGTCAGCAAGGGCCTACATCCACGTGGCGTTAAGTAGAGCTGCCCAGTCTGTAGTATAGTTCCTATATTCCCAATAGGTTCTGCGCATTGGAATAATATATCCTATAGATGTGACGTAGGACTTATATCTACCAGGTCTCTTTCGATTATATTAAACTTAATTGTGAGTGTCAGCTAGCTCAGAGGTCACTAGAAACTTTCTTGAATAAACAAGAAGGGATTCGTTTCTGACAACCGCATAAACATGACAACTTTGTTCCCCCAAGATAAAACGTATCTTCAGAGTCGTGGAAACAATAGATAGATATTTTACTCAGTCATTCGTGCATGCTTCGTTTCACCAGAAGTGCAGAGAAATAGAGAGACAGGCGTTTTCAATAAAAGGATTTATTGAACAGTTGTCTTTCTCATGCAGTAGAAATGAACTGCTACAATCGTAATACTGGCTGTAAAGTATAATGTGTACAGCAAGAAGAGTTTTATAAAATAATACTGTAAAAGCATGGTATGGTTTCTAAGGCATATAATTCATACATAACTAAATAAAGACAAAAAGTACTCAACTGGTGCTTCTAAAATACGCCTACCCTGATGTACCTAACCTAAGTCTAGTACGAGGGAAGAAGTAAGCGAGGTGTAACATAAGTTTAGTATTCTTTTGCCAAGAATCTATCCAAGATTTCTCTTAGGGTCTAATCAGCTCCGTACCTTGTTTTAGAATGAAGGAGGTCTGGTATCTCTCTGTCTGAGGACTCGATTTCCCAACACCCTGCAAGGGGAGCTTGGAAACACTGGCGCTGGATTTCTCGGCAAGAGAAAAGACAGCGTCTCTCTCAGTGCGTCTGATGGAGGGTCGGCTTCCTTCGGCACTTGCTGTAGCGAGATGCATCGGGCAAGTAGATAATCGAACTGCTCCAAACAACCGTGTGTTTGCTATGGCAAGTGTGGGCATATTTATACCTTGAAGGTGCCGGGTTTGACGTAAAGGTGGACATAATAACATCATCAAAGAGTCGTAGTTCTTTGAAAACTCCATGAGTTCTTGGACAAATCAATATTCAAGCAAGGGGAAGTCCCTAACTGCTGAAGCCGAGTTTTCCAAGAAATAGTTGTGGCTTTTCGGAACTAGTGGAAGTAGCCATGCCGTATTTGGACTAGATTGGTTATGTCTAAATATGGTTATGATTTCTATGCCTATGTAAGGGCAAGGTGATTTACACCTATATAAGGGCATGAATCGGGAAAATTACACTAGGGTCCTAAAATGCTATACAACAAGTTAGTGGCACCACATGCATTCAGCATGTGCGCAGCCTGCAATGATGCGTGGTCCGGACGGGCCGCACTGGGAGCAACGTTTTTTGCCTAATGAATTCTGCCTTAATAAGGCTACATGGTGATGACTTGTGGTGCACTGAGTTAGTGGCACCTGAAGCACTCAGCGTGTGCACAGACAGCGATGATGTGTGGTCCGGGAGTGCCGCAATGGGAGCAATGTCTGTTGCCTACTGGACTGCATCATCTGCAATCGCGACTCAATCTGAATTGTGAGCACTGCTGTCCGCAGTGTACATTGAAGGCAGTAGTCTGTACAGACATAACTGCGGTGCTGTGCTGCTGGAATCGCAGGGGGCTTGTGTCGAGGAGAATGGTGGTCACGGCGGCAGCCTCGTGGCAGGGTGAGGGCCGACGCTCTGGCAGACGTGTTGGCCTTCCCTGAAGTGAACCACGGCCAGAGCCCCGGCCTATTTATTCACACTCCTACGCTGGAGTGGCGTACGTTGGACCAGCCCACTCCGCTTCCGCTTCCAGGGGGGGCGACACAGCTACATGACCGAGATCTTCCCCACTGCCTAAGGTAACATGGTTGCGCTTGCGTCCACTGTCCACAACACTACAAGCGCCAGCAGTATAGGTACACATGGACAGGTCTGTGCTCTGCATAGTGAGGTCTGTCCAGCACATCACCACTACACTTGGCAAGGTGTGCATATCTATTGATGTGTGACTTGCCTCCTTCACACTTTGTTCCCACCTCTCCCAGCATTCAGCTATTGTGTGGCTGAGGAGCTATGCCGTTTTGGGAAGGTCCGCTGTCCTGTTCTGCGCTGCCTCTGTGGTAGTAGGGGAGGAGCTCCGGAGGGGAGGTTCTGGTCTTCTTGGGTGTCGGAGCTGCATGATCAGTAGCTCTATAACATGTGTTGGTCTTCCGATGTGGCTCTGGGCTGGGCTGGGCTCACTTTCATACTGTAGGCAAGTCATCCTGCTTTACACCAGTAAAAGGCAGATGTTAAATTCTTACTGCTAACGAGGCTTATCACCTGTTTTTGGATCACATCGCAGAGTTGGTTGGTCGTTGAAAATATCGGTAACTCGTGTTTTCGTGGTTTTGTTTGCACGGGAACGCCTACTCTGCATATCATTAGCGTTAGTTGTCGCTCTCATTCGTGGTGATGTGTTTTGCATAAGCTATCGCTGGAAAACTGACAATATTGGCAGTTTTCACCAGGTTGAGAATGGGATGATAATTCTTTCACCACTTTTGCTGTGCTAAAGTGATAACTCAACAATAAGTCTTTGAGAATAAGCCCCACCATTTATTTTTATTTTTTCTTCCAGATTCGTGCACACAGCTGCTTTTTAAAAATAAAATAGTAATAATTTTTTGGCCCTGGGGTATTTTGTGGGATCCCCTGAGCAGGCCTAGGGTGTCAGGGTGTTTGTACCCTGTCAACTTTTATTGTTTTTTCATCTTTTTTCATGCGATTTACATGTAGCTACAACAAAGTCCTAGTAAACATAAGGGCTCATTTTAGAGTCACCCTGTAACCCAACAGTGGGGACTTATCGCAGAGTTATCGGCACTTTAGCGCAGCAAAAGTGGTGAAATAATTATCGCTCTATTCTCAAGTTGGTGCACACTGCCACATTGCCCACAGGCTGATGGTACCAACACAGCGGACAATCAACATCCTTCCGCAGACAAAGCTGCTGACTGTGCTGCACTTGTTGGCCTCTGGCCTTCCAACTAACAACTGCAAAAGTCGGATGAGTCTCACAGCCAACCCTATTAAACGTCCTCACACGTTTGCATGCATGTCCACAAAAGCAACGTTGGGCTCCTGTATCCGCACCACCCGCTCGTTCCAATTCGTAGTATACCTGCACAACCAACCCCAATCCCAGCCGTTGCTTGACGCCTCTGTGCTCCAGATCCAAGATTGTTGTCACTGAAATGGGGGTGCACCAGGTCATGAAGTCGACTAGTCAACAGTAGTGGAAAAACAGTACTTTATTAGAAAAACATAAATTAACAACACAAATACATTGCCAATGGGGAACATCAACTTGTAGATCGAAATAACTGTAGATCGTCCTGGAAATCCCACAAGACTGTATTCAGAAACCTGTTGGATAAATAAAGACAATGGTCAAGCGTTAGTATGGTCACAAATGTAATATGGTACAAGTATTGCACTTGGACAAATCGGAATGCTTACAGGAATGATCAATCCTGCATAAAATGACCGTAACAGAAGTTTGTGTGGTCGTAACCTTTGTAGGAAAGAAAAGGAACGTTACAACCACACGAACATCTGTTATGCAGGATTTATCACACCTGTAAGCATCACGGTTCGTTTCTGCTTGATACACCTGCATATTCACTTCACCCACACTGCGCAGGAACAGCTGGAGACCAAGCAAGGGAGCCACGCCATAGCAGGCTTCCTGCACGTGTTATGGGCAATTGACTGCACACATCTACTGCTTGTGTCTCCTGCCTACATTGCACACAATCACCGCAACAGAAACCACATGCATTCCAACAATGTACAGGCAAAACTAGACCAACGGGGCCTGTACACTAATGTCGTCGCAAACTACTCCGGCAGTATGCATGATTCCTACATCTTTCGTAAGCATCCCAGCACTGGTCCCCAGACCAGTCCGCCACCCAGTAATGACTGGCTGACCCTGTGCACCCAGACCTCAATGCTCACCTGCAGCCACCAGTGTGTCTCCAAGAGGGCCCACCACGTTCCAGAGCAAACTCCTCAGCCGTCACTGTATTTCCACGGCACTGGCCCCCAGTGCATCCTGCTGCACCGCGCCAAGGAGTCATGTCTGTACAACCAGCTGCCTTTGGCGTACACGTGGTCCAGCCTAGCTCACAATTCAAATCGGGCCCTGATTGCCAGGATGATGTATCGAGGCCTACCCATCATCGCAGGCTGCACACTTGCTCAGCTCTGTTGGCACTAATTCAGAGCAGCTCAAGTAATCGACACGTGGCGGGAGGCCCGTGGCGGCCAAAATGCCTCGGCTGCCACCAACTCTATGCACTTCAAGTCATCGCCACGTGGCAGGAGGCCGGTGTCCGGCAAAGTGCTTCGGCTGCCACCAACTCTGTGCACCTCAAGTAATCGCCATGTTGCAGGAGGCCCATGTCGGCCAAAGTGTCTCGGCTGCCACTAACATAATAAGCACACGGATACACCCAGATAAAGAGTGGGAATGGCGTCGAGCACATGCGCCCGGCCCTTTTTATTGGTAGGGTCACGTCCTGTGACGCCTGTGTTGCATGGGTGTGGTGTGGGTGTAAACCAGCCATAAGAGAGAGGCTGTGGCATGCTGACAACTAGACCTGTGATCTGCAGATCACTACAGGAAAGACCTAGGACATGTAGCGTTGTGGTTCCCTCCCTGTAAGCGTAAGCGGAGTAGGCAGGCTGAAATGCACATCCTTCACGACTTTACCAATATGGCAGTTTGAATCCGCACACCCACTGGGATGGGTACACGATGGGTGCGCTACTTCACTTTTTTCTCAATTTTTTTTATGTATATATTAATATTTAAGAAAATAGAAGACATTATATTATTTTGAAAAATACCAAAAAAATTACAAAAACTATTTTTGGGATATTCAAGTTACAAAACTATCACTAACATTTTTTTCAAAATTACTGAAAAAACCATAGGTTCAATGAACATTATAATTCGAAATTATCATTTAAAAAACTTCACTGAAAAAACTGTAGGTTTCAGGCACGTTATAGTTAGCAATTAGCATTTAAAAAAACCTTAGAAATTCACTGAAAAAACCTTAGGTTTCAGGGCCGTATTAGTTAGTTGGACATTTCTCTCATACAAAACCATAGAAATTCCCCTGTTATAGTTAGTTCAGCTAACTATAACTTGCGCCCCTGCATTGCACTGCTGATGACGTCACATATTAAATCATTCATGACATGGTCAGTGACATCACTGATGACAGCTCAAATGACACTGCACACATTATTTCACTGTATGCAAATGATGCCCTTATATTTGTGCATTCCCCCAGAGAGGCAGTACCAATTCAGATGCAATATATGGAGGTTTTCAGAGAGGTCTCTTGCCTTCGGGTTAATAAGCGTAAGACAATCCTGTTTCCCCTGGGTGGATTGATGACTATCCCAGGAGAACACCTCCCAGAGGTTGGTTTCTGATGGTAGACAAAAAAGTTTCAGTATCCGCGGTTATGATTGCAAACACGGAGGCATGACTGAATCTCTATGATATAAAATGGGTGCTGGGAGGTCTCTGCAGGTCCATTCAGGTTTGGAATATACTTCCCTTCTTTGTCATGGGTAGGCTGGCAATAACCATGATGATCTTTCTACCTAGATGTCTGTACGATGTGCAAAATTCTTTTGGGCAGGGTGGCAATAACTACAATGGTCTTTCTCCCTATATGTCTATACGATGTGCAGAATTCTTTATGTCCCATTATTCAGGGGGTCTTCCAGAGATTGGACAGCCTTTTTTTTTTAAACCTTTTATTTATGATTTTGTCATACATAATAACATTACATCTCAATAATCATGCAGTAAGTCACGCATGTCTAGCGTTGAACTCTCTTGTAGATCGTCGCAATATCAGTACTTTGAATGGATCAATCCTGTAAGGCACATACTTATGACAGAATGCATGTATAAAAACGGTACAACGATAGTATATTTGGATCACCAGAGACAAATTCCTACTAGCAGGTAGTATTATCTCAGCCATATTCCCCGCTGAACCCCGACCCCACGTCCCCGAACAGAAGCAACAATAACATTGTTTATACATGGGGCTGATAAGGATAACAAGCTTAAAATGTCACATATTGATCATGCATCATTTTGTGGAGTGGAATCTATCCCATCCGAGTTCTGTGAGAGGAGATAGCCCTGAAGAGGGCTCCATATATCCTTAGGCTGGAAGGCTCTTGGAAGCGTTTCAGCATATGTGGTCGTTTGTTCCTGACAATATATTAAGTCTGCTAGCCAGTCCTTAAATTTCGGGGCACGCCCCCTAACCCATTTACAGACCACCCTGCGTTTGGCCAGCAACAATGATATGGCAAGACATTTTTGGTATGATTTGGGTACCTGCGCTGTATAACCCAGAAGCGCCATCAGGGGATCTCTCTCCAGCGTGCTGTCTGTCATTTTCTCAAGTGCCTCGAGGAGCTGTTCCCAAAATTCCTGCACCGCCGGGCATTCCCATGCCAGATGCAAGAATCCGACCCCCCGACCTTCCGCATCTCTCGCATCTATCATTATCCGTTAATTTAAATCTGTATTTTTTGACAGGTGTGTACTATAGGCGTTGCAAGAATTTATAATGTATCACCCGAAATCTACAGCAGGCAGAGATTTGCGCGGTTTGAAGACAGCAGTATTGCCATTGGTCATCGGTCACCTCCCGCCACAGTTCCTCTCCCCAGTGTGTGCGGGCCGAATTAGTGATTCCCTCTTGTTGTGTACGTATACTACTGTATAGGCCTGATACCAGGTGTTTCCTATCTGTAGACCCCAGCATTTGATGTAGTGGGGTGAGGTTCGGGGGTTCCTGTGGGAAGTCTGCGACAACCGACCGTATCCCCTGTCTCAGTCACACGGAGAGCAATACATCCAGAAGTGTGAGCTGTATCCCTTGGAAAAATTGGCCTAAGGAGCGGAACATTACCTCATGGAAGAGGTCTCCCCATGTGGTAATGTGAGCACCCTTACATAAGTTAAGAAATCCCCTTTCTTGCAGTAGTGACACACAAGCATGGTACGACAGTGGGAGCTGAGAGGAATACAAGAGGGGTGCAGCAAGAAGCTCATTTATTCGGTTCCATGCGTCAACCGCACTAGTGACCGCGGTGGGTGGCGCTGCACGAGTGCGGGTAGGACCATGTATGATACCATTCAACGGCACAGGGTCTGTAAGCCAATCCTCCACAGCCACCTGCGGCATATACCGAGGGGGCTGCATCCAATAATAGGCATAATGAGCTTGCGCGCTTAGAAATCTGGGATGTCGAATCCCCATTGTTCATACGGCCTCGTGAGTATATACCATTTAAGTCTTGGCTGCTTCCCTCCCCAGAACAATCTGAGTAGTTCAGTGCGTAGGGTTTTAAAAAACATAAGGCCCAGGGTGGTTAGGTATATTTAAGAATAAATATAGGAACTGCAGAAGTATAATCCTTTTTATGAGGGATGCGCGTCCCGCAAATGAGAGAGGCAGAGATATCCAGCGCATTACATTGATGTTCAGTCGCGTAATAGCTGTACCATAATCAAGCCGTATCGTGTCCTCTCTATCTCTGGTCACCTGTATACCGAGATATTGAAGGTCTGTGTCACACCATTCCAACGGGAAGTCGAGCTGGAACTTAGGCACCGCTGATGTAAGAGGGAAAACCTGTGATTTCCCCAAGTTAATATTGACGCCGGATAATCTACCAAACACTATGAACTCCTGCAACAGGGGATTTATGTTCTGTTGGGGGTCTCTAATATACAATGTCACATCATCTGCATAAAAGGAGATCTGGATTTGACACCAACAGCAGCGGAACGCCCTATCTTGGTGGCACTGACGGAGCCTAGCGGCCAGCGGCTCAATCGCTATGGCGAATAGGAGTGGGGACAACGGGCATCCCTACTGAGTACCCCTCGAGATGGAGAACAGGGGAGCAAGATGTCCATTTATCAATATCTTAGCAGTGGATTGGTGATATAATAATCTAATCCAGGATATAAATAGGAGCGGGAAGCCCATACGCTGTAATAGTCCAAAGAGATAGTCCCACTCCACAGAATCAAATGCCTTGGTGGCATCCAAAAATACAGCGGCGAGTGGGAACTCAGGTGCCATCGTCTGGATCAAGGAGAACAGGGTACGGAGGTTATGGGTAGTAGCCCTACCCGGAACAAAACCTGACTGGTCGGGAGTATGAGTTTGTCCATCAGAAGAGTTAGGCGATTAGCCAAGACTTTAGCCAATATCTTTGTGTCTCAATTTATGAGCGACAGTGGCCGATAGGAGTCGAATGACCTAGGGGTTTTTCTAGGTTTCAAGAGGGACGTGACCATCACTTCCCTCATTGAGGGGGGAGTATCCCGACTTCCAAGGATTCCTCATACACTTCTTTAAGAACCGGTGCAATTATATCAATATAACTATTGTAAAATTCAACGGGCAGTCCGTCTGATCCTGGTGCCTTCCCATTTTTCAATTGCATTATTGCTTCTCTGATTTCATCTATCTCGAAAGGGAGGCATAGGAATTCCCTCTGTGTGTTACTGAACCACCCAAGTGCTACATCCCCCATGAAGCTGTCTAGGTCTACTGGTCCTTGGGAAGTATACAGCATTTATAATGCATGGTAAACGTTTCAAGTATGTTGAGCGAGTCCCGCTGTACCACCTCCCCAGGCCCTTCAATCTCTAATATATGACTTGTGAAACGTGGGCACCTACAGCCAGATTCATCAAGCCCAAAACGGCTCGCAAAGGGCCAGATTCTGAGAATCTGACTCTTTGCGAGCGCTATTTTTGCATTTGGGATTCATCATCCCAAATGCAAAAATCGCATTTTTAGAAATCGCTAAATTGCGAATAATTGCATTTAAGGAATCTAAATTTGAGATTCCTTAAATGCAATTCATGAACCATTTTAAATTTGCGATTTCGCAATCTGGGGCCGCTATTTACTGTGAAGTCTGACTACGTGGTAAATAGCGAAAACTTAGACAAATGCACTTTAGTGCATTTTTCTAAGTTGTATGTTATACACACACATGTCCTTTGGACATGTGTGTGTGCAACATCAGTGTACATTATCATTTCAGGGGTGCTACAGGGTGTCCTTTGGACACCCTGGCACCCTTGAAATCGCTTCCTTATTTGCGATTCGCAAATTGCTAATCTCAAATAAGGAATGACTCCCCATTCATTCCTATGGGCCTTGAGGCCCATAGGAATGAATGGGAAAGCCATTCCTTATTTGCGATTAGCAATTAGCGAATCGCAAATAAGGAGGCAGTAGAAATCGCAAAAAATATTGCGATTTCTACATGACATGACAATGATGAATCTGGGGTCTAGTCACTTCAGCCAATGTTCTACCCGGGCGCTCACCTTCGCCTTATCTGCGAGCCACCCATAGCGCACCCTAAATTTCATCTCCCTCGCCGCAGCGTCTTCATACTCTGACAACTTCTCCCGGAAATCTTTTTGCACCTGACCTGTTTCCCCATGTCCCATCAGCCCCTCCATCTCTTTCAGCTCCTTTTCCAGTTTCCTGATTGTTCCTTGTATGTCCCTAAGCACCCCAAAACTCTTTGAAATGCAGAACCCCCTAATTGTAACTTTAAATGCCTTCCATATTACCTCAACCCTCTCCACTGACCCTTTATTCCTGGAGAAAAAATCCTTTATTTCATCACCCAGTTCGGTTTGAAAAACTGTGTCTATCAGAGCATTGGGTTGCAGCCTCCAGCTCGGCCTGGGTTTGTCTTATCCTGGTGGGGTGAGTGATAGTTTCACAGGGCAATAATCTGAAAAAGTCCTGGCTGGGTGTATAACATTACGTATAGCTGATCCCAACCCCCTTGAAAGCAGACAGTAATCGATACGTGCCCATGTCCCCGTGTGGGACGTAAAATGTGTTCTTTCCTGCACACGTTGGTGTGTGTAGCGCCAACTATCATTTAACCCGCCCTCCTCCAGTATTCCCCGCAATGTCTCCTGGGAGTTGTTTGTTATAATGATGCATAGCCGTATTAGACCTGTCTTGAGCTGGGTTAAGGGCCATGTTAAAATCCACCCCCCCAGATTATATGGGTGGATCCTACGTTCAGTATTTTACCCCACAGATTAGTGAAGAACTCGGGGGTGTCCACATTAGGGCCATAGCAGTTTGCTATCGTGATCGAGTCCCTGCCAAGCAGGACCATACTATGCCATATCTTCCTTACGGATCCTCTATTGCACCCGCCAGTTCGAAAGGTGTCTCATTTTTGATTAGTATGGCTGTGCCTCGAGCATATGAGGAGTAGGAGGAGAAGAGCCTGTAACTTGCCCATTTATTGGCAAACGTTACCGGGGCTTGTGGGTTGAGGTGCATCTCTTGTAGTAAAGCCACTTGTATCTGTTGTTGTTGTTGTTGTATCTGTTGAGATAGGCCAGAACTTGCCTGCGTTTTCTCGGATCCCCGAGGCCCCTGACGTTCCAAGACATTACCTGTAGTATGGATTTATCCTCCATCGTCACTGCACCATCACATTGTGTCATATATAATGTGTTGCGAAGTTGTATAGTTCAGCATTCGTACATTGAGAGAGTCATATTTCCTAAGAGTATACCGCATGTTATTTTCGCTGTGACATTGAACCTCCCGTCTCCCTACGCCCCACCCACTGGAGCATCTCAAGAAAGCCAGTTGCAATCAACCCTCCCCCTCCCTAGTATCCAAGAACCTAACTGTTACAATAGGTGTCTCTGGTACATCCCAGAGTAGACCTGAAAAAACAAAAAAAAACAAATACAACAAGAAAAGTATAGTGGGGTACACCCATTTGGGGAAACACAGCTGGGTGGCCCACGGGTACCTCTTACCTCTCCCCAGTCCAGGTGTCCTGCGTTGTAAATCAAGTCCCCGAATAGGCTTCGAGGGTGTCCGTCTGCCTAATGTCTTTGTGTCCCATATGATAGCCGCACCATTTTTGAGGTCTTGCTTCCCGAGTGCATGGAATCTTGTCCTGTAATCGTCTTCTGTGTTGCAGACATTGCTGTGTTCATGGTGAGTGATGAGAAAATATCAGCGAACAGTCACTTTTCTCAGTACCTTTCACTCCACGTCCTGCGATTGCGATTGTGCCCAGGTCGAATGTTCTGTTGTTGGTGGTGTCTTCTTTTGTTTCTTAAGCTGCTTCAGGAATTCTTCGGCCTGTTGAGGTTTTGTGAAGAATGTTTGGGTCCCCTGGTACGTGACTCGGAGGCAGGTGGGATAGAGTAAGGCATAGTCAATTTGGGCTTGTCTCAACTTTTTGTTTTACTGAGAGGAATTTGCGTCGTTTCTCCTGGACGTGCATCGTGAAGTCAGGGTACATGGTGAATGCAATTGCTTTTTCTTGCTGGCCACCCGTAGAGCTACATCCCTGTCCCTATAATTCAATAGGCGCGTGATAATAGGTCTGGGAGTGCTTCCAGTGGGGGTCGCGGCCCAAGGAAGCGATGAGCCCTATCAACGATAAAGTGAGGGGATGGCAGATCCACTCCTACCACTGCCACCAGCAACTTCTTGATATACTACTCCATCTTGCCTGTGTTTGTACTCTCCGGTATACCCAGAATGCAAAGTTCCTTCTACTTCTTGCCTCTATGTCCTCATTCTTGGCAGCTATGATTTTTAATAGCTTATCTATCTGCGTTGTTGTACTTTGCACCTGGGCCGTGGTATCATCCACCTCTGAGATTCGATGTTCAGCCTCCTTTATACGTGTCTCGTGTTTGTCAATTTTGCAGGCTATCGCATCCATTCATGCTGTCATCGTGTCCATCTTGTCTGCAATAGTCGCAAAGCCCTGCCGCACCTCCGAAAGAATCGATTTCACATCATCGCCTGCTGTTGTTTGTAGTTTCTGCTGTGAACCTTCAGCCCTGTTATCTGAATCAGCCAGTTGCTGTTGAGTAGATTTTTTTCCGTCAAAAGTAAGCCGCGGTTGGCGCGCATCCAGTTTCCCCATCTTGGCACACGTGCCTTTAGTAGCTTGTATTATGTGGCTTGATGTGAGGACAGTGGTAGTATGTTGTCTGTTCTGGGAGATCACCCTGGCCCACTGTTCTTGATTGCAATGTGAAGAGCTGTGCTATGTGAGCACCCAGTTGTGGGAAAAGGATCCGCATTGAGGCCCACGGCAAAAACTGGCAGCTCTTCCACCTCTGATTTGGCAGTGTGTAGTCTATGCCTCTATTGTGTGGCCGCGGGTGGAGCGTCTTCTGTGGCCTGTCAGTTACCACCAATATGGCCGCCGTGAGCCCTGTCCCTGCCTTCCAGCCTGTGGTCGAGTCAGCGCGACGCCATATCTATGCAGGGTCTCATATATGTCTATGGCTTAGGTTCCCCAGCCAGGTATTGTCAAAGAAATTGTTTTATCGGATTTGTCGCTCTTCCCGCACGGGATTGACACACCTTCAGGGAGTAGTTGTACTAGGTCTGCCTCTCATTGCCGCCCTGCCATCCGCCTGCTCTGCAGTGCTGCTACTGCTCCCGGCTTATATGTCAGCCCGAGCCATCTAAGTGCAGTGTCTTCTGTCAGCCGCCCGGCTTACCAGCGTCCCCCCCCCCCTTCAGGGACAAGGTGAGGGTGCTACACTCCAGGGAACACTCAGTGCCCGTTCCCCACCGCCATTACACTGCGTCGGCCTGTCTGCCTCGTGGGAGCCACGGTGCTCGTGTGAGTGGCACAGCCCGGCTGCAGCACCAGGATCTCTAGGAACGCAGCCCGGCCTCAGCTGCTCTGCGCCGATAGCCGCCTCAGTTTGCCTCGGGCATTCCTAAAATCAACACCGCTTGCTCCCTGCTTGTTGGGCTGCATTGTATCGTGTTGTCTCAGGCGCATCCCATCGTCGGGACAAGGATAATTAACGGATAGCGGCGCCGAACTGCGGGAGCCGCACACAGTGGCGGCCATTCCGCTCGTGCGCCACCTAGCACCCTAGAGATTGTACAACCTTCCGCTCTCCTTTGTGTGAGCAGGTTGCCGCAGCATAGTAGCTCTATCAGTGTTGAAGAGGGACAGGGCTGATGGGGGCTGGCTTTGCCAGATACGCAACACTACTATTATGCTTCCCACTTACCAAATACAACACAGTGGCTTGTGGATTTACTGCAGGGCACAACTTGCGGTGAGACACTGGCGCATCTCTGCATGAAAGGGAGACAAATTCTGATGTCTGAGCCGGGGAGGTGTAACTTGGCAAGAAGAATATAATTCTATAAGCTTGGGAAACGGCATTATCCAATATGATTGCATCCCGCCTTCTTAAAGCCTCACTTCCATATAAGATTGTTGGAAGGAGTTTTGCTCTTACAACTTTCAGCAGTGGGGTCATAACAGGTCCTGCTACCTTTGTCTTCAAGTTTTTAAAAGCTGCAGCTAAAACCAAGCCTTTCCTTTTTGATTTCCTTCTTCTGCGCAAGAAATTTCCCTTTATTATCAATAATTACTCCGAGGTATTTGTATTCAACTGTTCTTTACCCATGAACCAAGCCTGTGTTTGTGTTTTTCTGACGTTGTAACACATGATTTTTGTTTTGCCGTAATTGATCTGCAGGCCGTTGGTTTGCGAATAGGTTGTCATTGTGTTGACGAGTCTTTGGAGCCCCACCCGAGTGTGGCTCACTAGTACTACATCATCGGCATATAGGAAGCATGATATCGGTTATGCCCCTAATTTCGCGGCATGAGGATAACATAATTGTAACGCTTCTGTCAGGTTCTCCAAAAAAAGGTTAAATTGGGTTGGTGCCAGAACACAGCCTTGTTTTAGGCCTCGAGTAGTTTGAATTTTCCGAGAAAGATGTGTGCCTGCTCCCATTTTGATTTGAATCCATGTGTCACTATGTAGCAATATCAACATGTGTAAGAGATTCTCTGATATACCCCAACCTGCTAACTTCCTCCACAATTTCCCTCTTTCTACACAGTCGGAGGCTGTTTTAAAATCAATTTAGCAGAAGTATAATGGAGATTTTAATGCGCGGGTGGCATCCATAAGTGAAGAAATTGCAAGCTGTTCATGATTGTGCTGGTGGATTCTATGAACCCAATCTAGATGTATGAAATTATGTTATTGTTAGAAGACCATGATGTCAACTCTTCCAGGACAGATCCAGTGAAGTATTTGGCTTCAACATCCATTAATGTTATAAGTTGATAGTTTGCTGGAAGGCATCTATTGCCTCCTTTAAATTTGGGAGATATGATCTACCCCTTCCAGTACGCAGAAATAATTTGTGTGCTCCTTACTTCAGTGAATACTGGTGCAGGGTTTCAGCCAAAAAGTCTGGCTTATATTTGAGGACAAAGCAAATCCAAAGGAAATGATGGACGGAGCATTGACAATTCAAGCACTCACCCCCAGTCAACCCCAGTTCAGACATGGCCATATGGAAATCAATCTGACCCTGTGCCTCATCGGAACAGTCCAGCCCGAACTGCCAAGCCATGCCTTCCCTGGACCGAAAACAAGCTAAAGAATGGTGATGGATTAAACCCAGATCAGTTGACTGGGGGTGAGTGCTTGTATTGTCAACGCTCCGTCCATCATTTCCTTTGGTTTTGCTTTGTTCGCCATAAGTTGGCAGGGTATGCTCAGACGTGAGTCCCTTGCTCACTTTGCCACTGGATTCAAGCTTGCCCGGCTGAAGACGGCTGCAATGCCAGAAACCGGTCCTGGGAAGCTTGTTTCCGGTCCAGGGAAGGCATGGCTTGGCAGTTCGGGCTGGACTGTTCCCATGAGGCACAGGGTCAGACTGATTTGCATATGGCCATGTCTGAACTGGGGTGGCAGAGTGGGCTAAAGAATGGTGATGGATTAAACCCAGATCAGTTACCTGGGGGTGAGTGCTTGTATTGTCAACGCTCCGTCCATCATTTCCTTTGGTTTTGCTTTATATTTGAGGACCGCAGGAGGTACGCAATTTGGGCTCCCTCTTTCCGTCCTTTCATAATCTGTTTTTTAATAGTGTCTGTATTTTACTCCAACAAGCCCTTATACCGCCTCTTTAATGGAATTACCTAAAGATTTGTCTATTAATATTCTTCTGATGGATCATTAAAGTAGGTAGTTAAGTAGTGAACCTGTGAAGCCTCTGTGATATGTCAATTTACTCCTCTATTATCTGAGTTGAGGAGTTGGTTTACTCTGGTCCAGAATCTAGTGCAGTTTTTACATTTTGTATCGGAGTGTAATTTGGCCCATAGATCATTGTCTTTGTCTCTTTGGATTCTCTATTTTAGCTGTTTGATTTTAACTTCAGTGCTGCAAAGTCTGTTAAGTCTCCCGGCTTTCTCCTTAGCGTCCTATGTGCTTTGTTAATTCAAGATTTATATTTCCGAAATCTGATATCATGTTTGACAGTGGTGGCTTCTTTATATTTTTTGTTGTCACCTTTTTTTTTTATTGGTATAGAATGCTTTTCATGAAGTATTGCTTTTCATGAAGTATACCAGTGAGTCTTTCCCATGTGTTTACTGCTGTACCTTTGTTACTTGAGATTTCCTGGAGCATATCCATTACAGTTTTGTGCAATTGGGCAAGCCTGACTGTGGTGCTCTTAATATGTCTACAATTTATTAGATATTTTTTGTCTGTTATGTTATGTCATATGGAGATGCACCCACGACCGTCAGGCTGCCATGAGTCTAGAGCGCAACTGATAGAAGTTGCTAGGACACTCATGACAGCTGTTCACCCATGCTCGTGGAACAGCAGTCAAAGATAAACAATGCTGGTGAACTATTGTAGACCTGGGGAGTGTGGTCACTCGGCGTCAAGAGACTATCACTCCGGCTACAAACTACAACATCTTTCTTTCAAACAGCATAAAGATAAATTCCATAATGCAAATCAGAAGATGATACACATAAGAAGAAATAACATGAGGTATGAAAAACAATTACATTGAGAGAACAACATAAACAAAACAATGAAAATTCAATCTAATTCATAATCTTTCAACCTACAGGGCAAGCCCTTCTGCCGCCCTACACCTGCACCAGACATCTCGCATGACCCACGTGTTGTTGCAGCTTGTTGTACCACAACATGTGTAGGTGTTGCAGAACACATACGTTGTGACACAAAGCGTGTACCCTTATCGGTCACAACAACTTTGGGAGGACCCTCCATGACAAATACTTTGCTCAATAACCTAGTAACATTATTGGTAGCTGGCCTTTCACAAAAACAATAGTACATTCATTTAGTGTGATAATTAACAAGTAGAATCAAATATTTGCTATTAGATGGCAAGATTTCATATGGGCCAGTAAAGTCTAAACCCACTTTGTCCCATATATTCTCTGAATGGAACAGCATGAAGTGGAGTAGATAGTGTCCTTCTAAGCTGTGTAACAGCAAACACTCCATACATTTTTCAATCAAAGCTCTAAGCTGAGAATCAACAGCCACAAATAATATTGCTTTAAGCATTGACAAGTTTTTGTGACACCTAAATGTCCGTGATGAGCAGTCTGTATGATTGCGTTACGCAAGCCTTCTGGAGGGACAAAGAGATCATGGCCATGACCATATTCTGAACCACAGACAACTCATCATCAACATTTGCAAAGTTTTTTAACTCAGTAGAAAGAGTACTGCACTCAGGCCAGCTGCTTGTAATGAATTCCTTAACTTGAGAGAGTGTCACATCTTTAGCACAGGTTGTGTTCCATTCATTCTCAGTAATAGGTGCACATTCTAATACAGTATCTATAGCTGCGACTACACACTCAACGTCATCCGTTTCATTTGGTACTTCATTCAATGGCATTCTTGAAAGACAATCTGCCCTAAAGATCTTTCCACCAGATATGTGTTTAATGGTAAAATTATACTCTAGAATTTTAGATAGCAAACAAATCAGTCTGGCTGAAGCTTTGTTCGCACCACTGCTACTAAGCATGTGTATGAATAGTTTTTGATCGATGTATATCTCAAATTCATGACCCAAAATATATGACTTGATATTCTGAATGGCCCATACACACGCAACAGCTTCTCTCTCAATTGTACTGTATCGTGTTTCTTCTGGTTGGAGAGTTCTGGAGGCTCTTTGCTGCTTTTCCCTGTGCATACGGTACTCATCGGTACTTCGCGTTGAGCTGCCTGCTCTTTGCTGTCATTCATCGATATACAGCAGGGGCTTTATGAATAAACGGGATCAGCAGCTCGATCCCATATCTTCATTGCTGACACCTAAGAACATCCTATGATGACAGAATATTGAGGACATCAGGCTAGTCCAGCCCTATTCTCGAACTTTTAAGTATTAGGTTCTTATCACGTTGCACCATCTCTGGATCCTTTTGTGTACCATCTCTATTTTAACTTGGACCCACTCTGATTACTATAAAGGGGTTAAGGCACTGGCTATTTCAATAATCGTGGGTACAAATTTCCGTTTAGACTCCCCACAGTCCCCAAAATTTTTCAGCATCACAGATCCATTGAATATACTTTTTTAGAGGTGGAACTCCTAAGGAAGGCAGCGTGGGCTGCCGAAACATGCGTTGAGACAGAAATTGGAAATCACCCGATAAATTGTTGTTCTATGGACATTGTTCTCAACAACCTGAATTGCTGATTAATTAATTGCATATTATTTATATGAATTATCGGATTTGAAAGGCTGAATAATTGACTGAAGTACATAATATTGCTCATGTCAATCCTTGCCTACAGATGTATAATCATTATACAACCTCTTTTTAGAAACACTGCCATGTATAACAAATACAATTATTTTTTTATTTTTCTATATACTAGTGTCACTATTGATTATTCGCTTAACTTTATGTATTGTTTTGTTACTGTTGAGCTGTTCCTTTAATTGAAGTTGCCCTCGCCCATTTACAGTAGGCTCTTTGCCAGCTGCCTATTGATCCAAAACGGCTCCTGTACCAGTAAGATTGACATTAACTGTCAAAAAGAATGTGTATCCATCTTGAAATGAGTGTGAAGCTGGAGATTCCTCGATCCGTTTTTTGACTTGTTCAAAAACAACTTGGAGGTTGTTTGACCAATCATACTTGACCCTCTTTTTTTAAAAGTGCCCTTAGGGGTTCTACAATGTGCACGTAACCCTGTACAAAATGGGCATAATATTCTGCAAGCCCTAGAAAGGACCGTAGGGCTTCCCTATCATTAGGTGGTGTGGCATCCCTGATGGTGTTGATGAGGGAAAACTTTGGTTTGATCCCATCAAGAGACAGTGTGTGTCCTATTCGAGTTCTTGAACTGCAAATTTGCCCTTTTCATGTCTAACGGTCATTCCTGCCTTATCAAGTGTGTTGAGAACACTGACAAGGATATTATTGTGTTCTACTTGACTGCCAGCATACACCAGAATGTCGTATTGATAAGCCTGCAGGAATGTTTTCCAGTAATGTGTCTACCAATTTCTGGAACAAGCTGGCAGTGGACACCAATCCAAAGGGTAGCCCTAAGTATTAATATGCCCCGAATGGGGTTGCAAAAGTGGTGAGCTCTTGTGACTTGACAGAGAGGGGAATTTGATGATATGCTGACTTGAGGTCTACAATGGAAAAATATTTCGCCCCACCCTAATGAGCCGATAACTCATGGATTTTGGGTAAGGGATGGCAATCCACCAAGATGTTATGATTGAGTGAGCATAAGTCGCCACATATTCTGACCTCTCCTGACCTTTTGCAGGCCAAAACTATGGGAGAAACCCATTCAGAGAAATCGCAAGGCATAATTTTGCCCTCAGCGCACACATTTTTTAATACTTGTTTTAACTCTTCTCTGGCGCTTAATGGTAAAGGACGAACTTTGTGAATAAAAGTTGGTCATTAGGTTTGAGTCGAATCTCATGCTCAAAACCAATGATATTACCAACTTTGTTGTTGAAGACTGAAGGAAATTGATCAAGGATTTTATTGATATCAGGTTCTGAAATGGAAAGGTGCTTACATTATCTTCATCATTGAAATCGTAATAATCAGATGGAAGATCACCAAGAACAACAAGCTCATCTGCACCTAGTCTGAGGTACAGACCCATTTTAGCTAAATCTTGCCAACCTATGATATTTCTACCCTTGAGAATATATGCTTTGCTGAATGTACGTCTGCCTAGACATTCTAACCTGGAATGGAGATATACCAGCATAGCAATTTCTGTTTCACCAAAGGCCTTTATGTTAATGTCAGACTGAGTAACAATAACACCATCACCCCAATTTGAAAAGTAACATTTGACAAGATGGTGATAGGAAATCCTGGGTCAGCCATTACTTGAATGGGAACAACACCAATAATCATTGCACACCAAGGACCTTTGACCTTGCATACATTACCCCTGAAAACAAACATTTCATGACCTCTAATCCCTCACCATCCCTAGGCTCTCCCATCTCTGAACCCTAAAAACCCTTCCTACATTTAAACTCTACCTATACATTAACCCTTAAACTGTCACACCATCCTAAACGCCACCCATTCCCGAAACCTTCACCACCCCAAAACTCTACCTATGATTGAACCTTAAAAACACTCACCAGACCTAAACTCCACCCATTCATACAACAAAACTCAACACCCGTACACACCACCATCCCTGAACTCTGTAAACCCCTCACTACTCCTAAACTTCGGTGAACCCTAAAAAACGCTCACGGCCCTAAACTCCACCCACGCATGTTTCCTAAATATTCCTCACCACCCCTAAACTCCACCTATTTCTAAAATCCTAAAAAACTTAAAACCCCCTCATCTCCCATAAACATCACCCATCCCTGAAACCAAACAAACCCTCACTACCCCTAATCTTCACTTAAGTGTGTGATTTTGGAGTTTTTCTTAAAATGATCCTTCCTTTAAAATGTTTCCTTGCATTTTTGATTTATATGTATTTCCTTAAAATTGGTTTTCCATAATTTGGTTTCCTCCAATGTGGTTTCTCAGTTTTCATTTTTCCTTTAATTTACATACATCACTCATTAAAGCAATGTTAAGTTTATCTGCGTGAGGAACTCTTGAGGAGTCACGAAGGGAGCCAAAAGGGTCAGTTTGATGGAACTTATAGATTGTCAATAAGAGAGAAATTATTCACCTTTTTGGCAAAGAAATAGTTCAAGGGGAAGTCTTTGTCTCTCCAAAGTTGTTCCATTGGGCTGGTGATAAGTTTGGTTTGAAGAAAACCATTCAGGATGAGAGTTCCTTAAGTATCTATTTGTTGAAAGAAACAGAGCATTATGTCTTTGCCCCATTTCTCACTCTTACTTGTTGTAGATTCACTGTATCATCTCTTTTTATTTAACATTTTTAGCCCTATATATTGGCACACGATGTTTGCAATAAGTTATCCTTGTCACCACCAGTGCATTCATACATTCTAGTTAGGTTGTAATAAAGTTCTAGTACTCATTAGTTTTAGTGGTGGCTAGTGACATTTGAAAGTGGTGGGCGAATTAAGAGCAGCAGGTCTGGTGGATCACGAACGGCTTACAGGAATCACTTAATAATAGCCCTGTAACCCAGTCAAATAAGTGTCAATAACAGTTGAACAAATCATGTACCTTGTTTAAATGAATAAAAATCAAAAGTACTTACCAATATCAGTTTTATATATGCAGGAAAGACCCTGGAGATGCAGTATAAGCATCCGGTTGACGTCTTCAGAGAAGGAAGGCATTCCACTGTGCCCAGAAAACCACGGAGCCTGAAGTCAATCAATCAATTAGGATTTGTAAAGCGTGGCTAATCACCCATGAGAGTATCCAGGAACTGAGAGCACTGCTATGGTGCATGAACTACCAGCTTTTACCGCAGATATTACCCGCTACTATGCACGAACTGTTAGCTTTTAACATAGAATCACCTGCTATGATGCAAGAACTGTCAGCTTTTGCCATAGATATCAACCTCTACGGTGCATGGACTGCAACCTTTAACCATACATATCACCCACTACAGGTACGTGAGCTGCCAGCTTTTACCATCCATGTCACCCACCTGGTTGTAAAAACTGCCAGCTTTTATTGTGCCTTTCATCCAATGTTGCATACACCACATACTTTTACCAGGGCTTTCACACACTCCGCTGCGCAAATCGCCAACATGTACAATTCATTGTGTACCTGCTCCACAAGCATTTCTTTTAAACGAACAACGTTACGTGCACTCGCAGTTATTACTGTACTGTTTCATCTAATATGCGGCACAAAATACCAGCTTTTGCCTCCTCTTTTAATGTTAAATGCGCAACACTGCTTACCAAATAACGCGATTTCACATCACGGACTGTCTACAGGAGAACATTATTAAACTGATTACTCAGCTTCATTCACAAAGCCTTGCAGGTATAGCCCATTGGTGAAATTCTCAAAAGTGTTTACTGCAGGGAATCCTGCTGCAAATATGATTTATAGCCTGGATATTGTCGAAGCTGATGGTTTGGCGCTCAATGCAAAGCTGATTACTCAAAGTCAGCGGAGCGGCCCTGGGAGCAAACACTAATGCCAGTGCTTGCGTGCATTCATTTGTGCAAGCCTTCTTAAACTCAAAGACAGCGACACAAAAGCGGGAGATAAGAAGAGACAGATAAGAACAGGCTTGTCCTCGCTCACAACCCACTGTCCATTTTCTGATAGGGCCAATGAGATTGAATTCCCTCATCATCGGCTCTTCTGCTCTCCGCTTTGGATGTCGGTTTCTCGACGCCTAACAAAACAACCAACAAATCGAACCAATCCTGGAGCTGCTCTCATGCCGTTTTCAGCATGCAGATAGCACCATGATTGGATGGATCAGTCTAACACAGCGCTCCTTTCAGACTCGGAGCCTGTGCCTGCAGTCCGCTCGGCTATTACAGGGCTAGAATTGGTGCTCGCTGAAGTGCGCATATTGGACTGGTCTGGACATCGCAAGAGAGCTGGCCAATCCGACATGCACACCCTTTAGGCAATGCAAAAGGCTCAGCCCCGGGACGAGACACTGGAGTTTACCAAATGGCCATGTCCACTGACCATTTTATCAAAGCAGTAGCTGCTGCACTTGCAGCCGGCGGGGCGATGCTCCTCCGCCCTAAAGGAGGAACTGCCGATGGTTCGTTTCAATAAAATGGGGATTAAAGCTTATACATATGCATACTTACTTATAGATGGGTGTTCACCATATTTTTATGAGAATGTTAGTAGTAGTAAAATATTTAGTCCCCTTATAAAAGGCCATAAAAGAACACACAACATAAAAGCTGGCGGAGTGTAACAATCGTAATACAGCAATTAAAGCCAAATTATAATAAAATAACAATATTTGATATTCCAGACAAAAGTTTGACATAAAGTGACGCGTGCATTTGGATATTATTATTTACATATTCCTCAATCTAACTGCAGCAGTATAAATGTATGTGCCATCATGCAAATATATTCAGATTGTAATAGTTGCAGGTAATACAGTGCTGGTCTACATTTTCTAATAGTCAAAGACCTGAGCAATGGAATGAATTATAGTTTCCTAGGCACAGCATTCAATTGAGAGAGAAAAAGAAAAAGTGTAGCATGGATTGGTTAAATCTCGAGTTACATAGACATAACTCGAGGACTGTGTCACTATATGCATTTCTGGGGCAGGAAAATAAAAGGTGCGCTATGTTAAATCTAAATGTAAGCAGATAAAAACGTTGATGGGGATGCAGTAAGGAGTACAGATAGTGCCCCATATGATCTGTTGTTACTATCAGTTGGTGAGCGGCCACACTCTTTTTACTGGGCTCTTGAGTTTCCCTTCTCCATACCTGTATAGAGAGAAATACGGCCTTTAGACATGTGTTCTATAGAAGCATTCATGCCTTCCAGGCAGGGTAAGTTGGTTGTTAATATACCTCACCCCCTTCATGCGATGGGCAGAAGCAAGACGTAGGCAATTAGTGATTATATCCTAATTCAAGTAGGTTTCTTACCTGGCCAAGATGGAGTGCCACAGCATAAGTGGTGCTAACTTGACATGGTCCTCTAAATACAGTAGGCCTAGTTCAGCGTGTCAGTACTAACAGAACAACGTGCCTTATATATATTAGCCATCACGTGCAGGGGCTTCGAGCCTAGCTTCTCTGCAAAGCTAAGAGTTGCTTCTTTTCTAAATTGAATTTTTCTGACCTTCACAATGTACCCGAAGGTACGCAAAGGACAGAACACAGAAGAGTTTAGTTCCACTAATAAATGAGGTTTCAAGTTGTTCAGGGCAAGCGTGCAGATACTAATGTGTGACTGTGAGAGAGCGCAGATCTGAAAAATGTATAAGTGCACCATATTTACAAGCACGTAGTATTAGTCTAAATATAGATTGCACAAGAGTGTCAAACTTATAGAGTGAAAACATAAAGAGTGTCTAATTAGAATAGAAATATATATATATGTGTGGAAACTAAGGTAGAAATGTTAGGATGATGTGAAACCCCATGTTCCTCATGTTAAGTGACTATGTGAAGAAGAAACGAAACTCTGCAAACCATTGAAAATGTGTAGGCCCATGGCAATTCACAGTAAACGTCTAAGTGCTCCTACACTGACATGAGACGTGGACATAACATTGTTTTCCAAAGTATTATTAATCATAGAATTGAAATATATGTTTATATAGATGTGTTACATTATAGTAATGTGTGTTAGTTAGAATACTGTTTAAACCAAGAAATTAAATGTTTTCAGAATGCAGAGGCCTGTTTCATGTAATTTAGTAGGCCTGAATAGATAAAGTCGCTTCTTTGATCTGCATGTGCTCGTTAAGGAGAGATCGCACAGAGTACAAACGAAGACATAGTTTACGACTTAAAGATATGGTAGAGGCCGGAATTTGGGGCCCACAGTAGAGCGGTTTATTTGCAGGTGCGAGGAGTCCTAATCAGTTTGGTGATGAATGGGCTTTGTTCAGAGACGCCTGGCACAGGCCTGGAGGAGGCTTCAGGAATTTCCTGGGGGGTACCGACCAGCGGAGAAGAAGCCTGGGAAGCAAGGTCAACTTTAACGAAGGGTCCAGAGGAGCACCAGCATGGAATTTGCCGCCAGAACCGATACCACGTGAGGGGCGTCTCTAGGGGCGTTCCTATTGGAAATGTGATTTTGTATTAGGGACAGCACCCCGGGGAGGAGACAGAGCAGATGATCTGGGGAGCCTAAGAAAGCGGATGGGTAGGCAGATAGATTGAACTTAAGAGAGCGATTCACCAAGAAGACTAAGAGAAGTGCGTGATCTTCTTTGGAAGTCACCACGGCTGACACCTTTTTAGGTAAAGATCTTGTTAAGTAGGGATGTCACTTAGTCTAGTGTAGGGACAGACTGATCTGAATTTTCCTTTCTGTAAATGACTCTTAAGTTGCAACTTATAGCGATACTTGCAACTCTCATGGTATTTGAGATATTTTTGATCATTTCCTTTTGCCGATTAAGAGCATTCTGAGAATTCCTTTTTATATTGATACCTGTATATATTTTGAATCTTATTCTGAGATGTTTGTATCTTCAGATACTTTTGGCTTTATAATAAATCTTTAAACTTATTTGTAGTCAGTGGTTCTTTAGAGTGGTTTAAGTTCTTAATTGATTAACCTAGTAGTGGATTGCCTTTTACTCAATGACAGGTACCAACGATTCATTCGACTTGATTTGGGATCTGGATTTATAATTATAGACCAGAATTCCCGCGTTAACAGTTGGTAGCAGGTAGGATGGTTATCTTCTTGAGGAAGGTAATCTAGACTAGGTTAGCTTACCCCAAGGCCCCTAGAGACCTAGAGATCGAGAGATGAGCAGCGGAAGAATCGAGTACCGAAGAAGGTGCTGACGGGGCGAGAGAAGCAGCAGTGTCGGAAGAGAGTGAGTATAACAAGGGTCATGCGTGAACAGATTGCGGTGTTTTGTGTTGTATCTGTATTGTAATGTCTTGCGGAGTTGAATGCCTGTAGTGCGATTGAGAGACGGTTGTGAGCGCGCGCAACCTGGTACTGGTAAACCTGGTAAACGGGTGAACTGGTGAAAATCTTAAGCTCGAGGTAGAGCTTAAGTGGTTCGGGTGTATCGAACACCCAGAGTAGTTGTCGACCAGAGTAAGGAGGTCATGAGGTACCATTGACCGCCGCAGGACCGAGATAGGGGGAGTGTAAGAGTGAGTGTGTGAGTAACGGACGCTGGTCGAAAGTTACTGTGTGCAAGTAACCTATCAGAGAAGGCGATTGTCTAGAATCGGAAAGACATTTCGCCAGTTAAGGTGACAACTATAGTTAGGCTGTGGACGTACAGTCAAGAAAAGTGATCGCTTGGACGGAAGTAATCATTTTTCATAGTATGGATGAGACGCATGCATGACCGAGGAGACGAGCTAAGAAAAGAGGGGAACTGCTGCAAAGGGGGACGAGAGACGTCAGCGAGAGCCGCGCTGTGATTGAGCGGTTGGTGTGACGTCGGCTAGAGCCGCGCTCTGATTGGGCGGATAGTGTGACGTTGGCGAGAAACCGCGCTCTGATAGGCCAGTTAGCGAGAACAGCGCTGAGATTGGTGGATTGTCACCAGGAAGTAAACGAACGTGGAGAAAAGTAGAATTATTGTAGATTTTGAACATGAAGTGCTTTAAATGTTTGAGAGGGATTTTTAAAAGAAAAAGAAGTGACTCTTTTTACGGGGTAGAGGCACCGCCAGAGGGTACACCGGCTCACTATATGGCAACGAATGTTGGTTTGCACACTATATTGTGGATTAGGGATTGGAACAAGCTTACGGAAGGGAATGAGGAACTGCCGTTCCCAAAGTATGGGACGTTTAAGTTAGAGGTGTTACATCGGTTAAAAGCAACCTTGTCCTCATTGAAACCTCTGCCTAGACCGACCCAGTTTGAGGCCCTTAATGCATGGGTTAGGGCGGCGCACGACAGGAATCTGAATAGGCGTCAAGGAAGGCTGACGCGATCAGTAAGAGCAGTGCGAGATTCCAAATGGGATGAGGACGCCAAGAGATGGAGGGTACAGGCTATTGAGGTAGATAAGTTGTACCCAGTGAGAGAGGTGGTAGGAGGACAGAACCTCATGGAAGAGGATGAGGAGAGCGACTCGGAGGACAATTTGATAAATAGATTGCTGATGGATAGACCGCCTCCGAGAGTTGGGAAGATAGAAAGTAGAGGACTCGCAAGGGAAGAGGGGGCTGCCATAGAGGGGTATGTACCGCTTCCTATATCGGAATGGACACCTATCAAAGGCGAGGAGACACCTCAACATAGTACAGCACAGAGTGTGGTTGGAAGGTTTGTGGTACAGAAGACACCAACCACTGAGAAGGTTGAGTCTTATGGATTGCCAGATGCTCTCCAAGTACCCGTTACCATAGGACCTATAGTATCGAGTTACAACCCCGAGAGAGACAGAGAGGAAGAACAGATACGGTTAGACAGAGAGAGAGTTGAAATGGAAAGGAGAAATAACACGACAAATGCCTGGAGGCAATTGCCAAGACCAGTAACGTGGAACACCCCATTCGATTCAGCAGTGGGTCCCACATCAGGACAGGAGGGTCAGAGAGGACCGATGGACCTAAGGGGACCACGGCCGAAATCTTTTAAAGAGTTAAGAGCTGACTTGAGAGAATGGGATGGGTCCGCAGAAGCACCGAGCAACAGGTCAAGAGCAGAGGCAGAATGGGGAAGTCGAGGCAACGGGACAGTATCTCACTGCGGGGCTAGCGAAAGCAGTCAGGAGCGTGAAGGTCAAAGTCAGGAGAACAGAGGAGTTACACGTCCTATGGATGATAGGGAACAGCAGGAGCGGAACGGTAGAGGTATCGAGTGTGAAGAGATGTCTCGTCTCTGGGAAAAGGGTGGAGACCAAATGGTATTAGCATACAGAGATAGGTTTAGGTGCGCTCACCACGCACTTGGAGAAGATGTACAACACTGGAATAGAGGGAACAGTGAAGGATCTCGCCATACATCGAGTAGTCAGAGATCACAGGCAAACTTTGAGGAAAGGGGGAGTAATGGGATGTCTAGCCATGCACCCAGAGAAACCAGACAGGATGGGGAATGCAGGACCATGAGGCCCAATGGAGTGTTTCATCATCCACCCAGAGAGGACGGAACTGCATGGGACCTGGAGGGGTGGGAGCATGGGAGCACTCCCCGTAACTCGCCTGAGCCCAGACGTAGGACTCGGAGCTGGGATGGGAGAGATGCGAATGGACCCCCTAGAGCTAGCATACTGAAAGCTGCAGTGAAGGCCAAAAGACTCGATGTTACCAGCTTAAAATCAGATGTGGATGAGATTATAGATGGTACGTTGCCCTTAGAAAGGATTGATTTGTACGAACAAGATGAGTTGCTGTTTATAGCAAAAGATATTACCCGAAAGGCGAGAGCAATTCATGAAAAACTGTCTGAACTGGCAGACAAGTATATGGTAGATTTGTCCAGAACAAAGACCCTACAGAGTAACCATAGGTTGCAGTATTCGGACCAAGATTTAGATGAGAATAGAACTACAGGATTAAAAACACACATAATGGAACTGATAACAGGAATAAGAGTGTGGAGGGATCTGGACAAATGGGAAGAGAGGTGGGCAAAAAGGGGCACTGTCAGACGGAGCACGAGTGTGATGTCTCCAGAAGGAAGGGTAATGCAGATGGAGGCATTTCCTCTGAGAGAAATATCGAATGGGAATTACGTACATGTGCCCTGGAGTAGAGGAGATTTAGCTGCATTTACCAACTCATTTCCTAAGTTAAGGGACAATCCTGTTGAGTGGTACAAGCAGGTAGAAAGGTTTGTGAAGATCTCGAAGGTATTGTGGATTGATTTGAACACATTATTTGACATTGTGGTCCCAGGAGATTTGTGGACAGCATGCAAGACTAGTGTCGAATGGCCAGCTGCAGAGCCAGAAAGGGATGCTGCTACAAATGGACCGGCTGAAATTGTGATGCAAAAGTATGAAAGGGTAATAACTTGGCTGAAAGATAAGGTGCCACCACAAGACATAGATTGGGTAAAAATAGACCGAACAAGACAGGAACCCAAGGAGACAGTTCATGAGTTTTATGAGAGATTGCTGAAAACATTCAAACAATACAGTGGACTCGACGTAATGGACCCCAAGGATATAGGACAGTTTGTATCAAAGTTCGTTTTGGGGTTGAGACCTGATATTTGTTTAATGATTCAGCAACATTTAATTTGCTGGCAGAACAGACCATTGGATGAGATTTTGAGGTACGCAAGGTACTGAAGCGATGAAATAGATTCCAAAGCAAAGAAGCTAAAGGAAAAACTAATGGTAGTGCAGATGCAGTCAGCTGGAAAGGGCGGACAGCAGCAACAGGGGACAATGGGACGGAAATTGAGTAATCAAAATAAGGATAGTGAGGATAACTCGAGACCTAGAATAGACTTTGCCACTTTGAAGAAGACGACAAAGTGCCATCAGTGTCACCAGGTGGGACATTGGAGACGCGAGTGTCCCTATAACCCTGAAAACGGAGAATTAGAAGTAGAGGAGGAAGTTCAAGAGGTTCCAGTTCAAGGGGTGACAGTGCCAAGGAACAAGGTGGCCAAAGGGGGGACTTCGGCTCCACGAGCTCAGTTTCCGCAGCCACCAAAGATTGCGACAGGGGGAAAGGTCTTTAGACAAATGCCTCTTTTCATAGATGAAGAAAAATGTTATTACATTGACCCTTTGACGGGACAACGTGTAAGCAAAGAAGAGGACTGTACCCTCGGGGCAGTTCTAGAAGTGGATCAGAGAGGGCCATTTGTTGAGGCGGAGGTAGCAGGGTGTCCCACAACATTCTTGGTGGATACTGGAGCTACTCGATCAACTCTGAGATCTGCAGTGGTTCCTGATCTACCAATGTCGGTGGAAACAATTCAGGTGGTTGGAGTCGCAAATAAGAGAATGACTAGCCCTTTGACGGGACCAGTGTCAGTGAGAATCGGAAACTACATGAATGAACATCAGTTTGTAGTATGTGATTCTAGTCCTGTGTGTCTGTTAGGAAGGGACTTGTTGTGCAAATTGAACTGCACCATATACTGCACACCTCAGGGAGTGGAGGTACAGACTACAGACGATGATGCGACTTTTAAGGTTGTTAATTCAAGAACATGCATAGAACTGTATCCTACTCTGACTCTGGAGGAACTTCCTTGGGACTTACGCGAGGCAGTATCATCAGAAGTATGGGACTTTACCGGAGAAGAGATAGGATTGATCAAAGGGGTAGAGCCAGTGAAGATCATGGTGAAACCGAATGTCACTTATCCAAGAACGCCTCAATACAAATTATCCCAAGAGACGATTGCAGGAATAAAACCTGTGATCGATTCTATGATTCAACAGGGTATTCTAAAGGAAATCGTGGGTAGTCCATGTAACTCCCCGATTATGGGTTTGCAGAAACCTAGTGGGAAGTTCAGAATAGTTCAAGATCTTCGAAAAATCAATGAGATAGTCGTTTCATGTTGTCCTGTGGTACCGAATCCATCAGTGATACTGTTTCAGATACCATTCCAAGCTGAGTGGTTCACAGTGATAGATCTTTGTCAGGCTTTCTTTTCAATCCCATTAGATGAAGAAAGCCAGTACCTTTTTGCCTTTAAAATGGAAGATCGCGTTTTAACATGGTGTAGAATCCCACAAGGGTTCACAGATAGCCCTTCAATCTTTAACCAGCTGTTGAAGAAGAATCTTGAAAGTCTAGTATTGCCACAGAACTCTGTTCTGGTCCAGTACATAGACGACCTACTTGTTGCGTCAGAAACAGAGGAAGCGTGTAAGACAGATTCCATCGCCCTACTGAATCATTTAGCTGAAAATGGGCATAAGGTATCTCCGAGCAAATTGCAGTACTGTCTGACAGAAGTACAGTACTTGGGTCACAGGTTGGAGAAAGGAAAGCGCAAGGTGTCACCAGACAGAATAGAGGCGATAATGAAAATGAGTGCACCTACGACACAGAGAGAAGTCAGGATGTTTCTAGGAATGGTTGGTTATTGCCGACAGTGGATAGCTAACTTTTCACTAAAAGCAAAACCCTTACAGAAACTGACGCACAAGGAGGTGAGTGATCCAGTACCATGGGACAATGAGTGCTTGATGGCGTTCCTACAGTTGAGAGATGACTTATGTCGTGCTCCGGCTCTAGGGATGCCAGACTACGAAAAATCTTTTTCACTTTACTGCTGCGAGAGAGAGGGATGTACTTTGTCAGTTCTTGTCCAAGTACATGGGAATGGCCGTAGACCAGTTGCATATTTTTCGGCTACTTTAGATCCGGTAGCCGCAGCGTTGCCCGGATGTCTCAAATCCGTTGCTGCAACGGGTGTCAGCATTGAGCGTTGTGAAAGCATCGTTATGGGACACCAGTTAGTGGTGTATGTACCTCATTCTGTGGAATTGTTAATGACCCGGACCAAGACACAGCACTTGACCAATAGTAGGCTCACGCGCTATGAGCAAGTTATTCTTGCTGCTGAGAACATGACCCTTAAGAGGTGCTCTGTCTTGAATCCTGCTACGTTGATGCCACTTCCCAATGATATAGAAGGCGAAGAATGTGAAGATCACGATTGCCTTGATGTGACTGAACTATGCACGAAGCCCAGACCAGATATTGTGGATGAGCCATTGACTGACCCCGATGAAATTTACTTTGTTGATGGCTCATGTTGAAGAGACGATACTGGTCGGTTGAGAGCAGCTTATGCTGTTTGCACCATTACTGGAGTTGTGGAAGCCGCTTGCCTGGAAGGAGTACACTCCGCACAGGTAGCAGAAATCATTGCATTAACCCGTGCTTGTATAGCAGGTAATAAAAATAGAGTCACCATATATACTGATAGCCAATATGGTTTCGGTGTTGTTCATGATTTCGGGCAATTGTGGTCTCAGAGAGGTTACATGACCTCCTCTGGTTCGCCAATTCGAAATGGAGAATTTGTGCGGCTGTTGTTGGAAGCATTACAGGGTCCAGCCGCAATTGCTATTGTAAAATGCGTAGCTCATACAAAAAATACCGATTTTGTGTCACAGGGAAACAGGTATGCCAATGAGGTTGCCCGCTATTGTGCGGAGCATGGATATTCTTTCACGAAAGTGGAAATAGATGGGGCTCAGGAGAAAACAGAACTGAATATGATGTTAGAAACTGTAGACACTTGGGAGGATTTAAGAGTAATGCAAGAGAATGCACCAGAATCAGAGAAACGGGCATGGGAAACAGCAGGTTGTGTGAGAAGCGAAATGGATTTTTGGGTTTCAGCAGATGGAAGGGCAGTGTTACCTGAGGAGTTGGCGAGTCCAATGGCACGACAGATACATGGTCCAGTACATTTGGGAAGGGATGCCATGTTGAGGGTATTCAGGCAAACTTGGTATTGCCCTAAGTTTAGGATTGCAGCAGAAGCAGTGTGTAAACGATGCGTTACTTGTCAACAGTTGAACGTAGGGAAAAGAACACCAGTTACGCTGAGTCACATTGGGAGGTCTGGGGGGCCTTTCAACAGGATGCAATTGGATTTTATTGAGATGCCAAAAGTCAACCGCCTTAGGTATGTTCTGGTGATTGGTTGCCTATTTTCCAGATGGGTTGAAGCATACCCTACACGCAGGTGCGATACACTCACAGTAGCAAAGTTGTTGCTTAGAGAGTTGATACCGCGCTTCGGGGTGCCTGCCTCTCTGGAATCGGACAGAGGAACTCATTTTAACAGCGAAATTGTGAAGATGCTTTGCTCTGCATTGAACATTGATCAGAAATTGCATTGTAGCTATCGACCAGAGGCCTCAGGTGTCGTGGAGCAGATAAATGGGACACTGAAATGTCGATTAGCTAAAGTATGCTCATCAACTTCCTTGAGTTGGCCTGATGCTCTTCCTTTAGTCCTTATGAGTATGCGTAGCACACCCGACAGGAGGACAGGTCTCTCTCCACACGAGGTGCTGATGGGGAGGGCAATGAGACTTCCTTCTGTCCCAACTGCAGCATTGTTGAACATTACAGATGACCTGATCCTGGATTATTGCAAAGGGTTGTCTGACGCCATTCATTCTGTGTCTCTTCAGGTACAGGCTGCAGAAGTTCCGTCTTCAAGAAACTTATGCCACGACCTGTGCCCAGGAGATTGGGTCCTGGTGAAGAAGCACGTCCGGAAGAATTGTTTAGACGTACGCTGGAAGGGACCTTATCAAGTGATCTTAGTGACGAACACTGCTGTAAAGTGCGGAGGACTGCCTAATTGGATCCACGAATCCCATACTCGAAAGGTTCCAGCACCCCTGGAAGAAACAGCTCCTCTCACAGACGAAAATCCAATTGTGGAAGAAGAATCACCAGAGGGGATCAGTCAAGCTGTGGGGGTGTCTGAAGAAGTTGGGAGCGCAACAGATCTAGAAGAAGAAAGGCAGGACGGCAGTGAAACTGAAGTTGCCACTGAAGGAGAAAGTTGTTGTGACTACGACTCAGACACAGACCAGTACCAGAGTGATCAAGAACAGAGTGTGAGGACAAGAAGTAGGAGAACAAGACGTGGAGAAGTTAGTTGGCCCGAAAGAAAACAAAGGCCGAACTTAAAGCTGACTTCAGAAAGAACTCTTGCTTCTATATCCGAAGACTCAGATCCAGAAGAAAGTGCACATGATCAGGAACAGGAAGGTCCGAGAAGATCAAGGAGGGTGCGAGTGCCTTGCAGAAGATACGCTACTCCTGAGTGGACCTACCTCGCTGCAGATGTACGAGGGACGCAGAACTGGGAGGGTGAGGGAAGTGACCCTGACCAGAACTGACCCAATCATCACAGTGGAAGTAAGGTTCCTGGTACCAGGAGTGGAGGTCGAAAGACTGCTGACACTCAACATCGTCTATCCTCCTCTCTTGAGCGGAATAAGAAAATTGATCTTAGAGACAGTTAAATTTCTGTGTTGCTGTTCAAGGTGTCCAATACTGGAGGGAATCCTTCTTCGTATGGAAATATTTGAGCGAGTGGTGGAAATTCTTGGAACACGCATAGTCTCGGACTATTAAAGACTTTGTAAAGAACTTTGTAAATACCGATTGAAAGATAACCTAGCGCCGAGTGGAAGAAGAAAGAAATTAGGGACTTCCATTTTAGTGGATGGAGAAGGGCTAGGGTTGTCTATTGCAACAGAACTCAGAGACTGTTCTTGCGGAGGGAACTATCAGCTTCCAGGTGTGGGCTCAAAGAGAGACATTGTGTAAAGAAAAGAGACATTGGAGTCCAGTGGGAGACTTTGGCTGAGAACCGAAACCAGAGCTACACTGTTTCGAGATCATGGAGGCTGGCAACCCGAACCGCAGGGCAAAATGCATAGTAGGCACACTTTTAGTGGTAGTGATTTTTCTTATAGTTTTAGTAGTTACTATATCATATGTAGTGGGACAGGAAAATGAAGCAAAAGCAAGAGAAGAAGCTAAAAGAGTATCGACACAGAGGCCTACTACTGCTGCACAGAGTAGAGTAGAGTTAACACAGAGAAGGAGAAGGCTTTGTTAGATGCTGAGGTTAAGAGATTACACACTGATGAATCCCAGGGGAATTTTAAGTCAAATGCTTATGCTAAACTGCTGTACGAATATGTTGATGTCATGGAGGCGAAGAATTGCTACGTCTGCATGAAATTGCCAGCATCTGTAGACGAGGGTATTAGGTACCACCATCTTCCATTGACTTATGGAATTACATGTAGTTTGTTGCTGAGTATATTTTATGAACGGGATGGGTTCGAGTATTACTTCTCGAACTTCGATTCTGTGTTGCCAGAGGTGCCAAATTATAAACATCTCAATAAGTGGGATTATTACAAGAGTGAAGACAGGTTACAGAAATTTTTCCTACCATGGAGAACATTAGACACTTCACATGCTCGGAGGAATAATTTGACTTGTTCCGTGTCAGAAATTGAGAAAAAGTTTATAGGGCAGGTGGATACTCGATACAGGAGACAAAAGATTCTAAAGACTTCAGGTCAATGGGAAACAGATTGGACTGAAGAAGAAAGAGCACACAAGAGCAAGGGTAGCAGTGGTCCAATAGCATTAGATCGAGAGAAGAAAGGGAAACTATGTATACATAGGGGTCAAACCTATTACGAGAATGTGTTTGTGGGAGAAGTCAGCTGTGAACATGCTTTCCAGTTGGAGTATTACTCCAAAGACTTCTTGAAGGAGATGCAGGTGATCCCCAATGTATATTTTGTTTGTGGAAGAAATGCATATGTGAAACTACCAGATAGTTGGTATGGATCATGTTATTTGGCGATTGTCTTCCCGAAAATATATCATGCTGAAGAATTAGAGTCCAAAAAGGGAAGAGCTCAAGCAAGAGGAAGGAGAGATGCAAGCTCTGAAGTAATTGGAGACATATTTGGAGCTGCATTTCCTCTTTTAGGGTTAATACTGAATGACATCAAAATTAGAAGGTTGGCAACAGTCGTAGATAGATTATCTGCCAGTACTGCTAGATCTTTAATGCTGGTAGAGGGAGAGATGCAATCGATAAGGGCAATGGTTCTTCAGAATCAACTTGCTCTAGACGTTCTGTTAGCCAAAGAGGGCAGAGTCTGTAAGGCTTTGAAGGTCCAGGAATGTTGCACTTACATTCCAGACAATTCAAAACCTCTAGAGAAGTACATACGAAACATTACTTCGATTCATCGTGAGGTTGAGGATTTGGCGCAGGTAAATGTGTGGGAAAAAGTAGGACAAGGAATGGGAAAGGTTGGAGGTTGGTTTGCCAACCTGGGATAGGGTTTCGTTTGGTACATACTGAAACCTATCATCATAATAGTGATTTGTGTAATCACTTTGTGGGGATTGGTGCGGCTGTACAAATGGTATAGATCAAACAGGTTGCAGAAATCCATGCGAGAACAGGGGAGAAGATTAGCTGCGATGCAGGAGAATCAGTACAGGAGTCTGAGGGCTCTAGAAGAGATGAAACGAGGGAATATTGCAACGACTTCAGTTTGACAATCTATACCTAAATGAGGGTGTCGCGATGATGATGACTACTGGAAGTCATCAAAGGGGGGATTGAGAGAGCGCAGATCTGAAAAATGTATAAGTGCACCATATTTACAAGCACGTAGTATTAGTCTAAATATAGATTGCACAAGAGTGTCAAACTTATAGAGTGAAAACATAAAGAGTGTCTAATTAGAATAGAAATATATATATATATGTGTGGAAACTAAGGTAGAAATGTTAGGATGATGTGAAACCCCATGTTCCTCATGTTAAGTGACTATGTGAAGAAGAAACGAAACTCTGCAAACCATTGAAAATGTGTAGGCCCATGGCAATTCACAGTAAACGTATAAGTGCTGCTACACTGACATGAGACGTGGACATAACATTGTTTTCCAAAGTATTATTAATCATAGAATTGAAATATATGTTTATATAGATGTGTTACATTATAGTAATGTGTGTTAGTTAGAATACTGTTTAAACCAAGAAATTAAATGTTTTCAGAATGCAGAGGCCTGTTTCATGTAATTTAGTAGGCCTGAATAGATAAAGTCGCTTCTTTGATCTGCATGTGCTCGTTAAGGAGAGATCGCACAGAGTACAAACGAAGACATAGTTTACGACTTAAAGATATGGTAGAGGCCGGAATTTGGGGCCCACAGTAGAACGGTTTATTTGCAGGTGCGAGGAGTCCTAATCAGTTTGGTGATGAATGGGCTTTGTTCAGAGACGCCTGGCACAGGCCTGGAGGAGGCTTCAGGAATTTCCTGGGGGGTACCGACCAGCGGAGAAGAAGCCTGGGAAGCAAGGTCAACTTTAACGAAGGGTCCAGAGGAGCACCAGCATGGAATTTGCCGCCAGAACCGATACCACGTGAGGGGCGTCTCTAGGGGCGTTCCTATTGGAAATGTGATTTTGTATTAGGGACAGCACCCCGGGGAGGAGACAGAGCAGATGATCTGGGGAGCCTAAGAAAGCGGATGGGTAGGCAGATAGATTGAACTTAAGAGAGCGATTCACCAAGAAGACTAAGAGAAGTGCGTGATCTTCTTTGGAAGTCACCACGGCTGACACCTTTTTAGGTAAAGATCTTGTTAAGTAGGGATGTCACTTAGTCTAGTGTAGGGACAGACTGATCTGAATTTTCCTTTCTGTAAATGATTTTTAAGTTGCAACTTATAGCGATACTTGCAACTCTCATGGTATTTGAGATATTTTTGATCATTTCCTTTTGCCGATTAAGAGCATTCTGAGAATTCCTTTTTATATTGATACCTGTATATCTTTTGAATCTTATTCTGAGATGTTTGTATCTTCAGATACTTTTGGCTTTATAATAAATCTTTACATTTATTTGTAGTCAGTGGTTCTTTAGAGTGGTTTAAGTTCTTAATTGATTAACCTAGTAGTGGATTGCCTTTTACTCAATGACAGGTACCAACGATTCATTAGACTTGATTTGGGATCTGGATTTATAATTATAGACCAGAAATCCCGCGTTAACAACTGTGACGGTTGCCGAAGCGCTTCCCGATATCAGGCGTGTGGCTCCAACTATATGGCTCCTAGTTTAGGGAAAAAATAGAAGAAGGACTACAATTTTACTTCAAGCGATGAGAGCTCCTCAGCAAGAATTACAGAACAGGCAGTAAGAACATACATAAAATGCAATTTTTAAGCCCAGTAGCTTGCCTGTTAATTAAATTGCTTTCTTGAAACAACTGCTAACTATCCCTGCTTTGTAAAACATAAAAACATCTCCCACCGTTTTCAGTCAACCCTCTCCAAAAACGGGGACATGAGCTAAAAAAATTGAAATTTGCTGGGACAGCTGGTTAAAAACAGGGACCGTACTGGCAAAACGGGGACGTCTGGTCACCCTATCCTAGTTTGTCTAGTGCTTCCTGACTACAAACTAGCGGCCCCGCCCCCTTGCCTAACAGTATGGCTCCTGAGACAGATTTAAGTTGCACTCGGGAACCAACACATTTGCAAGCAACATATGAGGTTTTCAGTATTTTGGTCCTGCGTTTTGGCCTATATGCTTTCTAGCATTGAATTATTTCACTTCTTGTGGTTTGGAGACTTCATACTCCGGCTTGAATTATTTCACATTTTGTTTTCTGAAGAACTGATGCTCCAGGGGTAATTATTGTTTTAGTGCCCTGTTCGTTCTTTTTGGAATCCACTCACCTAATTTTCCGGAGAAGACATCCATCGAATCAGGAGGTGTGTGTTGAGGGTCCTGAAAATAAACAACTAATCAAGACATTTTGAACAACAGCAAACTATTCAACAAACCTGGCAAGGTGCATGCTATTATAGTTAATAAAAGCAACTTACCATCCTGAATGAACTTGTAGCACCCTCCTTTGGTGGTGAGCCATCCTCTCAGCGTAGTTGTCTTCTGTGGTTGGAAAGAACCTACAAGGAGAACAGATACCAGAAAAGACTATTAAACACACACACTTTATACAAGAGACAAACTAAATCTGAATCACATGAACTATTGAACTTTTTCGGGAAAGCTCTCTTGGGAGTTTTGTAGTCGTTTGCTTTGTAGGAAGGACTCATTCCTTGTATAAGACAAGACTCAGAATGGGAGAGAAGGGGTTGAGCGGAAAGGGATATTGAATAAGATTTTTGTGATAATTAATTTTGCCTTTTCTCCCTTTTAGAGGTCCCGTGCTAAAGGAACTTGAGTCTAGTGAGATATCGTTTTTTGCCAGCTGGGATTAAGGGAACGTTGGGGTATGGTTATAGAAGTATAGTGACATTAACGTCTTCAACTTAGATATTGTGCCATTACCGAAGGCATTAATAAATAGTTTGCGTAGCATAAACAGAGAAAGTCTTTTCCTGGATCCCACTCTGGTTGTATCAGTCCCAAAAAAGGAAATTCGGGACGCTCTTTACCAACTATATAACAACGAGCGGCTAGTGGTGGAGTCCAGGAAAACCTTTGTGCGTAACTACCTGGCCATAGAACAGTATAGTCACCCACTCCATTTGTATTTGACCCTCCCAATGAGCCGTTGGGAAAGGAGTATCCTGTTACGATTTAGAGCAGGCACAATTAAATTTGCACTCTGCTTCCCATTGGGTTATAACAAAAATGTTAATCAAACTTTGTGCCCGTGTGATGTCGGAGTCAGCAAACCACCATGCACTTTATATTTTTCTGCAAATATTACCGTATATACTCTAAACAGCTGATTTATCCATTATTTAATAAGCAGAGACCAATTAGCCTGGAGCAAGCATATCGCCACATGTTAGATTTAGACAATGTCGATTTGATTTTTCGCACAGGCACTTTTTTTAAAACTGCTATAAGGGCGCGCAGGTCAATGTCGGGTCTTTGAGCCCCATGAAATCTGACAACTGTTCTATTTTATTAATCGTATTTACTGTTATGTTGGCCGCCCATGCACTAGCCACTTTTGATATATGTATATTGGTATTTTATCTTCTAAATATTACTTTTTATCTAGCTATTTAGGATATATGTATATGGAATTTTATCTTTTTAATTATTGTAATGTTCTATATCATGTGCTTTTATGGTTACGATTGTATCCGAATAAAGATGATTGACTTGAATTAATAAATGTAAGTATGTTCTCTCCTTAAGATTCCGAAGGCCAGAGAGAGAGAGATCCTGGGAAGTACTACTCAGACGGTCCTGCTGCTTGTCCATCTCTCTATCAATTCCTTCCGCCCCCCCTTCTACCTCCCCCCCCCCCAGCCTGTTGTGATAATAGAGTAAAATATATATATTCTCTTGTTCATTGCAGGGTGTGGGGAGATTCGAGAACACTCATTTCTGAAGATATCTGACCCTCAAAAGATAAACCCGGCCTGCTGTATGTAGATTTAGTTACAGACGTGAAAGAATTGCTTGCCAAAAAGAGTGTTATCAATCTTGGTCAAGTGAGATGGAGTCTCTGAACCTGACTTTGTTGGATGTACTTGCAGTACTAGTAGCTTTACAAAATGAGACTAAGGATTTGAGGCAGACAGTGCAACATCCCAGAAAGAAACTAAAAAAGTTGAGCCAACGATTAAATGAAATCTAAGGAGGTATGGTCAGTTCTGGTGCACGACCTAAGACAATGCTGCTTTCAGAGAATGAAGCAAGGAAACAATTGTTAAAACTCCCTGCCTTTGTGTATTCAGAATCACAGTAACCTGAGCTTGACTGGAGAGCTTCTGCAGGAGAGGTATTGAGGAACACAGTAGTGCAGGTAGTTACTCCCAAAATGTTCCATTAGCTCCTCCTGAATAATTTTACGGGCAGATACTAAGGGCCAGATGTATCAAGCATTTTCCCGTTCTCAAACTGGGCGATTCACAGAATCAGGCAGTTTGCGAGCGGGAAGAAGCCTTATGGGATGATTCATCCCAGAAGGTAATTGCTAAATAGGGAATCGCAATTTTTGCGATTAACTATTTTGCTAATACATTTAGAGAATCGCAATTTACGATTCTCTAAATGCAAGGCAGGAAGCACTTTTTATATTGCTACCCTACTATAAGGACTCGCAATTTACCACCAATTTCAAGTTGGTGATAAATTGCAAATCCTTGGAAAAATGCACAATTTAGAATTTTTCTAAGTGCCATGTGGCGCACATACATGCCCTTAGGGGCCCTTAGGGCATGTATGTGCGCCACATGTGCACACATGCATATTTCAGTGTTGCAACAGGGTGTCCTTTTGGCATCCTTGAAATTGCATGCGCAATTTGCGAGTACCTATTAAGCACACGCAAATTATGCATGCAATTCCCATTCATTCCTATGGGTCTCCAGACACATTGGAATGAATGTGAAGGCATTCCTTAATAGCGAATCGCAATTTGAGAGTCGCTATTAAGGAATATGCAGGAATCACAAAATATTTGCAGAAACCTACATACATTGCATTTTGCGAGTCTATAATAGCGAATCAGTAAGATTCACTATTATAGACTCGCAAAATGTAATCTTGATACATCTGGCCCTAAATTTGGCACATTCTCTGATCAATGTGAGGTACATATTATGTGTAAACCAAATTGCTTTTCTGATGACCAGTCTAAGGTGGCATTGGTACTTTCGAATCTTGAAGGACCTCTGGTTACATGGTTGATTCCCCTATTGGAAAGAAAGGATCGTGTGTTATATAATTATAATGAATTTTAGGTTGAAATGCGTAACTTATTCATTAGACATACTTTTGGACAATCTATTGACACTGATTCATTACATTTAAAACAAGGGAATAAGGATTTTATTACATATTTAATAACTTTTAATAGACTAGTGGCAGAAGCACTGGTGGCCTAAGGAGAATAGCACATAGGTTATAAAGGCCTAAAAGACAAATTGAAAGATGTACTGGCTCAGGGTGTAGATCCACCTGAAGACTGTGATGAGCTTATAGACTTGGTGGTATGATTGGATCATAGATTAGGAGAAATGAAGACGGATAAGGATATAAATGAGTCCGGAATAATAGTTCCCAGAGAGAAAAAAATAGAAAGCATAAATGTAAATGAGTCTGAACCTATGCAAATAGGATGCCTTAGCGGTCCTCTTTCTGTGGAGGATCGACAGAGATGTTGTGATCAAAAGCTGTGTCTATACTATGGTAAAGCGGGCCATTTATTAAAAGATTTCCCATATAAACCAAAAGAAGACCTAAGACTTCAACCTCTTCCTCTAAGTCCTCTGAAAAGATATAAACCCGTAATTGAGGAGACCAAATTACTGTGTCTGAAGGCTGTTAATCTGGGGAACATCGATGGGGAATATCCCATTTCGCATTTCCACATCCCGGTGAAATTAAAATGGGAGCCCAATTCGAAGGTCTCCATTGACATTTTGTTAGATTCAGGAGCTACAGGCAATTTTATGGATTTAGAATTTACGTGTAGTCTAGATGTTCCAATTGTATCTAAATGGTTTTCCGAAAGCATTTGTACTATAGATGGTAGGGAAATATTATCTGGCCCTGTAAAATTGTGTACCATTCCATTTAAAATTACTATAATAGAACTTTACGGGCTAATACATTTTGACATTATAACCACCTCCCCATTTTGGGTTATTTTAGGAGTATCCTGGTTGCATAGGCACAACCCTATTATAGACTCAGAAAGAGGTTCTCTTACTTTTTTTTTACTCACTGTAAGCGACATTGTATGAAATCTTCTGTTGCATCAAGGGAACACTCTCTAGGTGCTTTAGAATAACAGTGGGTAATGGATTCTAAAGAATACCAAGATTACCATAACATAGACCTTAAGATGTGTGAATAGATTTGCAACCAGGATCCCATTTGCCTTGAAGACGACTATATGCTCTTACTCAAAAACAGAATGCATACCTTTGACAAGATTTAGATGATCTCCTTGAGCTAGGTTTTATTCTTCCTTCTTGTTCTCTTGTAGCCTCTCCTCTATTTTTTGTGACATGGAAGGGGGGAGATTTAAGAATCTGTATTGGTTATAGGGCTGTTAATCAAGTAATGATATGGATATCCTTTACCTGTAATTTCGTCCTCATTAGATCAAGTGAACGATGCAACTTTTTTCATCAACTTAGACCTGCGAAGAGTTTATCATCTGATTAGACTAAGAGTAGGAGACCAGTGGAAGACTGCTTTTCATACTAAATTCAGTTTGTTTGAATGCCATTTGATTTGTGTAATGCCCCTGCCTATTTTCAGTTTTTTTTATCAACAAGGTCTTACATGAATTCATTAATATCTGCGCAGTAGTATATAAAGACAATATCTTGATATTTTCTAAGAACAAGGATGAACATACTGAACATGTTAAAAACATCAAAGATTCAGCAACCACTTTTTTTCGGCTTTAATCTCCCAAATCCTTTAGCCAGAGGAAGCAGAGAACACATTTGAGATCTGAAAGTCCAAATTTATTACAGCTGCAATTCTGAGACACCCAGATCCATCTCAACACTTCTAGTTGAGGCAGATTCTCAAATAGCGGCGGGAGGTATCTTATCCTAGAGGCATAGCAATACAGGACAGATTAACCCAGTAGCTTACTATTCCCAGAAATTAGGTCTAACCGAATCAAACTATACTGTGGCAGACAGAGAATTGGTATCAATTGAATATGCTTTTGAAGAATAAAGACACTATTTATTAGGGGCTCAACATACAATTACCATTCTTACTGACCATCGTAATTTACAATTCCTTAATTCTGCCCGAGCACTATCAGCTCATCAATTACTATGGAAAATGATGATAACCTTTCAGCCAGGTAGAATAAATGGGAAGCCAGATTCACTCTCTAAATATGGCTACAACTCAGAAGAAAAATTTCAGGATCCCCCACTTACAATTCCCACCGAAAAGATGTTAGGCCTGATAGCACCTTCAGACATTTTAATAAGAGTGCAGCAGTTACAGGGAACAGAAAATAGTAAGAGTATGTTGCTGTCACATGACCCATGCGGACATTGTCGTCTTCTCTAAGTTAGCATGAGCACGCTGCATATTGCAGGCATGCTTTGCGCATGTTACCACAAGACATTATTTTTTGCAATTATCTCTATTGCTATTTTCACATAAGAACCCATCGCTGTGTTCACACTCTGCAGGTTCCTGAAATTTTGTCTGAACATTGTGAGCAAGTGCGAACAACAATACCCTTGTTATTTTGTTCTGGAAAGGCCTTAGCACCTAGACAAAATATACAGATGCAGCTGCTGTTTAGGACAACGTACTTTGGTTTTATTGGAATACACAAATATGTAGCGCACATTTGGAGAGGGACCTCCTTGTGGAGAAGTGTGGCTCACTGGTTAGAAGTGGCAGACCCTGAAGCAGAGATCGGCCTGGGACCAGGGTTCAATTCCCGACGCGGCAGGGTCCTGGGTCAATGTCTGCGGACTCGATAATTCTCGGCAAGGTGCCTACGCTAACCATGGGTTCCACTCTGCAACTCTGGGCAATAGCTTGCTTAATCTCCACAACGGCCCCATCAGCGCTGGGGGTGCCTGGCTTCACCTTGGAGGTTGCCAAGGAGGGACCATCTCTCAGGGAAAGCCAGGACGGGTTCCCCAGCGGTGTACAGCACCAGGACACTCCGAGATGGAGTAACAGTGCGCTTTACAAGTATACTTACCTTTACAAGTATACAAGTATACTTACCTACCTTTCCAGAGAGAAGAGCAATATAGCATCTATGAGTTAGATCTACAATCTAAAGGCTAAGGTATGGAATCTGCAGACAAAGCCCAGATATCTTCTATTATATAATAATAATTTTTCTATGCAACGGGAGGCAGGTTAGGCTGTACTGTGTTTTCATATTTGTATTATGCATTTTCCTGCTTGTTGTGGCAAGTATACTGCATATTAGAGCACATTAGTTAAAATAAATATTTTAAACTTGTTTGTGTCTCTCTCAGATCTTACTGTGGACAAGTACAATAGTGTGAGCGAAAGGGTGTGTCCTGCAACCGCAATTCCTGAGAGATTCAGGAGTGTTGTGTTCTGGGGTGTATAATCATTTGTTTCTATGTGAGCGAATAGGAGAACAAGTGAGACACTATGGTTAGTCGGTCCTTGGCTCATGGGTACTAAGGTGGTAGGATAACTCAGTCCCTATGCACTAAGGTCCCCTAATCCTACGCATAGTTCTGTGTTTGTGCAGAATCCCTGAAACATGGTGCCATCAATGTTTGGTCTGGTACTTATTCATGAGACCCCTAAGTAGCGATTGTGCTTGTCCAAAATACCCTCTACCTGGTTTCCAGAAACATCCGTGGTGGTGGGGGGCTTTAGCCTCCTATGTTGGTAGGGTATCCCTATTTCTATAGATTTTTCAAGCTTGATTTATAAAAAGGTATTTTGATCCTTTGATTTGCTCTACTGTTTTGCTTGTACCTTTTGCATATTGCACATGGCACAACCAGTCGCTATTGCAGCACATAACTGCACGGCGGTTACAGCTTACTTAACTCAACATGGAATCCCCGATGCAAGGGCTAACATTATTTTTGTAGTTGAGGCTGATCCAGCATACTGCTTTGAGTTATTTTATTCTTTGGTTACATTTCCCACGGTTGATGCGAATGATAATTTGTTTCAGCGTACACGGCTGCTGCTCCTCCAGCAGTATATCGTCCTTATGTATTGATTGAAGTTCTGTTGACATCCTGGGATCATACCATTTGGTTTAATGGCGCCCTTCCTCACCCTGTCTCTTTTGTTCGAATGGGCCCCTTGTCTATCGATGGGGCCACTTCCACATCCAAACTATCTCATTTTTACTATTATAGAGCTACATCTATTATGCACACAGTTGGTTAATTTTCATAGACGTGTTATACAGTTTATGTCACGTGCACTTCAGGTAGCGCTGGCTGGAGCCACACCTCCACCACCAGGTCATGGCAGAGGTCTTGTGATTAGTTCTATCGTGATTAACTCAGTGATGGGCTAACGTCCTCAAAATCGGGATGACCTGCCTTTTTGGCTTGCACACATTTTTTTGCAGATTGAGGTTGTTTTTCCACATACATCCTCTTACAATGAGTATGTCGAGTGGTTTGATTCCTCCTTTGGCTGACTGAACAACCTGGGGGACGGTGCTTGCTTCAGTATTTTCACTGTGTTTTGGTACCCTCTCCAAGAGTGTTCTGCCGAGTTTTCAACAGAAGGTACAGGATGAGCACGGGGCTGGTCCAGCCCTGGATTTGGGGATGAAGTTGGTGGGCATGTTCCCTATTGTCTCTGATATGATTCTGGCCAACATTAGAGGTGAAGCAGTTTGCTTCCAGGTACGCCAACACCTGTCGGTGGTGGCTGATGTTGATCGGGAGTGACAGTTACCTATTATTATTGCGGATGTGTATACATCTTTGGGTCACAATAGCCAGGAGATTCAACCATTTACACATGCACAAGTTAAACCCCCTCCTGATAGGGAGGGTCATCCAGTCTCTCTTAAAAAGACTTGGAATAAAAATGTGCACCAGCAACAACCAAGCCTGGTTCTCGTGCAGGTTAGCCTCCACCTGACGGTTCTGAAAGTAGATGTGATTTGCGTGACCGCTATAAAATGAAGACACTCAAGAGGTTTCAGGTTCCTGATCCTCGTTCTCCTCGTTCCTTTCAGGAATCATCGGATCAACAATTCGACAGAGGAGGGCGACAGGATCGCAGACAAGGCAAGTGTATGCAAGTAAGATGTGACCCGCTGCACCAGTTTGACGTAAAAGTCAAGCTGGAGGAATCACTTCAATATCGAGCCCCATTTCAGAAGTAAAAAGTTGCTCCTTTGACTACAAAGTATGCCTCAGACAGTGAGAACCATCCTCCTCGACAGGAGTTAGGTGGTAACCCTCCTCGACAACACAGCGGAGGTTACTATAGTGCGGCAGACACTCCAGCAGCGTCTAGAGGAAAAATCAACGGACACTTTTATTACGGTTGAAACAGCGGACACTCGTTATGCCACCCCTGATAGGCTTTATGAAGTGAGCCTCCAACTTAAAGTTGATATTAAATGCACTGTTAAAGCAGCCTTTTGGGATGATCTGACATCTTCTTATGATATTTTGTAAGAGGAGATTGATTGGCCTCCCCTTTTGTCCTCGCTCTCTGTAGAGGAGAGGAGGTTATTCTTTCACAATATATCCTGGAGGAGACTGAAAATGCTTATGCGTCGGAGTGGGCATTATCTCTGGCTCCTATGTTATATAGCAATCAGGCAGGTAGGGACAGAGGGGCATATTACCAAGCAATAGCGATATTTATCGCTATTGCTTGGTTAGAGACAAAATGTTACCGCTGAGCTGCGGCGATTTTTATCGCAAATAAACCTTGGTATTACCAAGATTTATTGCAAATGCGATAAAAATCGGCCGCAATGCATGAATATCACTGAAAAGTCAGCGATATTCATGCATTACCGAGCTAATGCTCTTAGCCATGTTATCCACCTCCCATTGGATAACATGGCTAAGAACTGCTCAGGGCAGGTGTTAGCTTTTGGAGATATTCGCGCTTAGCGCGAATATCTGCATAAGTTGGTAATAGGAGATAGCGATGTTAGCGACTGTTTACAGTCGCTAACATCTTGGCACGCCCACTTTGCATGTCATTAGTGATAAATATCACTGGCATGCAAAGTGGGGCCCAAGATGGTCGCTATCTCCTACTAGCTGTCGCTAACTGGTGTTAGCGACAGCTAGGTAATAGGGAGATAATTTTATCTCTGCTTTCTTGGCTTTTAAAGCCAAAAAAGCAGAGATAAACCCCCTTGATAATATGCCCCAGAGATTCTCCAGTGCATGTAATTCCTTTGCGTTCTACACCACAGCCCCAACTGCAATATCCCATTAAATGTGAAGCAAAAGCATCTGTAGGTGACATTTTGACTCATTTGGGATATCAGGGTGTGATTGAGCTAGGTGTTTCATTAATGAACAATTCTCTTTTTCCGATATTGAAACCGGACGGTTCATATCGTATAGTGTTAGACTACAGATATCTGAACAGTCATGTCCGTACCTTTGCTGTTCAGAACACACATAGCTCTGCGTTAGTTAACAACATTGTTCGAAAAAAGTACAAAATCACATTGGATATTTCCAATAGATTTTTCAGCCACTCTTTGGCTCCTGAAAGCCATAATTTGACCGCATTCAGCTCTCTCGGCAATCAAAATCATTGATATGTGAGATTGCCTTTGTGATATAAGAATAACTCAGGCATGTTTGCGGCACACTTAGTTTTGATTTTACATGAGATTGAACCTGATGCCTTTTCGTACGTGTATAACATTTATTTAACGAATGATGAGATAAATCCACATCTTATGCTCTTGGATGGCATAGTCACACATTTTGCGAAGTTAGGATACAAATGTAATTTTGCAAAATTTCATATTGCCTTTCTAGCAGTTATTTTTCTTAGTTATGAGCTCAATAACGAGGGTAGGGGCTTGGCCGCCAACTTTTTGGAGAAATGTGCTCAATTGCAACCTCTATCTACCCTACCAAAATACCAATCTTTGCTAGCTTTTAAACATTTTGGCAGGACTTATTTTCCTGATTATGCCCAGCATATCAAACCGCTCTACACGTTGATACAACCCGCTTTTTCGTCTTCCAGTTGGCTTCCAGAACATACCGCTGTCCTCAGGTCTTTGCAGTCTGATCTGCTTGTGACTCAATTCTTGTTGACAAGAGACAATACAACAAATTTGGTCATAAGGATTCTACCAGGTGCGTTAGAATTTACTTATGTTACTTTTAATAAAGGGGACATAAACTTATAAATCTCATTTGTATACTGCAGCTGAAAAGCATTTTTCTTCCACAGAAATGATTTTGACAGCAGTCCAAATGGAGATTCTGAAAGACTGCTCTCTGGCTCAGGGTAAACACATGTTCATGATTTTGCCAGTGCCTGCTTTAGAAGTGCAAAAACAACAGTTGATGGACAGTATGCAGAACAATGTCATACATTCACCCCAGTACAGAGATCTGGGCCTAAATCCATCATTTCCTTGCACTCCACACCACACCAGTTCAGACATGGCTATATGCAAATCAGCCTTGACCCTGTGCCTCATGGGAACAGTCCAGCCCGAACTGCCAAGCCATGTCTTCCCTGGACCGGAATCAAGCATCCCAGGACCGGTTTCTGGCTATCAGCTGTCATCAGCCAGGATAGCTTGACTCCAGTGGTGTGGAGAGCACGGGACCCACGTCTGAACATACCCGTCCCACTCGGGGTGACAAATGCAAAAACAACAGTTGATGGACAGAATGCAGAACAATATCATAAATTCACCTCAGTACAGAGATATGGGCCTAAATCCATAGTTTTTTTGCACTCCACACCACCTCAGCTCAGACATGGCTATATGTAAATCAGCCTTGACCCTGTGCCTCATGGGAACAGTCCAGCCCGAACTGCCAAGCCATGATATCCCTGGACCGGAATCAAGCATACTAAGACTGGTTTCTGGCTATCAGCCGTCACCAGCCAGGATAGCTTGACTCCAGTGTTGTGGAGAGCACGGGACTCACGTCTGAGCAAACCCGTCCCACTCGGGCTGACAAATGCAAAAACAACAGTTGATGGACAGAATGCAGAACAATGTCATACATTCACCCCAGTACAGAGATCTGGGCCTAAATCCATCTTTTTTTGCACTCCACACCACCCCAGTTCAGACATGGCTATATGCAAATCAGCCTTGACCCTGTGCCTCATGGTAACAGTCCAGCCCGAACTGGCAAGCCATGTCTTCCCTGGACCAGAATCAAGCATCCTAGGACCGGTTTCTGGCTATCAGCCGTCATCATCCAGGATAGCTTGACTCCTGTGGTGTGGAGAGCACAGGACTCACGTCTGAGCATACCCGTCCCACTCGGGGTGACAAATGCAAAAACAACAGTTGATGGACAGAATTCAGAACAATGTCATACATTCACCACAGTACAGAGATCTGGGCCTAAATCCATTGTTTTTTTGCACTCCACACCAACCCCAGTTCAGACATGGCTATACGCAAATCAGCCTTGACCCTGTGCCTCATGGGAACAGTCCAGCCCGTACTGCCAAGCCATGACTTCCCTGGACCGGAATCAAGCATCCTAGGACCGGTTTCTGGCTATCAGCCGTCATCATCCAGGATAGCTTGACTCCTGTGGTGTGGAGAGCACAGGACTCACGTCTGAGCATACCCGTCCCACTCGGGGGTGACAAATGCAAAAACAACAGTTGTGTGTTTTGCTGTTCACCCTATGTAGGAAGGGTATGCCCAGACGTGGGTCCCGTGCTCACTAAGCCACTGGAGTCAAGTTATCCTGGCTGATGAAGGCTGATAGCCAGAAACCGGTCCTAGGATGTTTGATTCCGGTCCAGGGAAGACATGGCTTGGCAGTTCAGTCTGGACTGTTCCCATGAGGCACAGGGTCAATACTGATTTGCATATGGCCATGTTTGAACTGGGGTGGCTTGGTGAGCAAAATAACGATGGATTAAACCCAGATCTGTGACTGGGGTGAATTTTTTGCCATTGTGCAACATTCCGTCCATCATCTTGTGTGTTTTGCTGTTCACCCTATGTAGGAAAGGTATGCCCAGACGTGGGTCCCTTGCTTACTAAGCCACTGGAGTCAAGCTATCCTGGCTGATGAAGGCTGATAGCCAGAAACCGGTCCTAGGATGCTTGATTCCGGTCCAGGGAAGACATGGATTGGCAGTTCGGTCTGGACTGTTTCCATGAGGCACAGGGTCAAGACTGATTCGCATATGGCCAAGCCTGAACTGGGGTGGCTTGGTGAGCAAAATAACGATGGATTAAACCCAGATCTGTGACTGGGGGTGAATGTTTTGTCATTGTGCAACAGTCCGTCCATCATCTTGTGTGTTTTGCTGTTGACCCTATGTGGGAAGGGTATGCCCAGACGTGGGCCCGTGCTCTCTAAGCCACTGGAATCAAGCTATCCTGGCTGATGAAGGCTGATAGCCAGAAACCGGTCCTAGGATGCTTTATTCCGGTCCAGGGAAGACATGGCTTGGCAATTCGGTCTGGACTGTTCCCATGAGGCACAGGGTCAAGACTGATATGCATATGGCCATGTCTGAACTGGGGTGGCTTGGTGAGCAAAATAATGATGGATTAAACCCAGATCTGTGACTGGGGGTGAATGTTTGTTTTGCCATTGTGCAACATACCGTCCATCATCTTGTGTGTTTTGCTGCTTTAGAAGTGGTCACGAAGGCTAGTCTGTGCTCGTCAGCGTCTGCGCTCGTCAGCGTCTTGGAGGGCGGGGAGGTAGGCTCTTAGACTTTTTTTCTACGCTTCTGCCCGGCTGCGGAGACATTTTATTGGCTTCCATGATCCTGTACTCTTCCAGCGATTTATTAGCGCTTAGAGGCTCTGTATCTTCCTGCCACCATGTTTTTCCGGGTGGTCGCTCTCTTAGGAAGGGTTGCTCTGGCTGCGGCTGGAACTTGCCCTGTCGGGAAGACTTACCCCCTGTATCCACACCCTTATATTACCCTTGTTACCTGCTTAATACTAGATCGCTCAGCAGGCATTCCATTGACATCTGGAACCTGCTCTCGGAATTTAAAATCCTGTGCTTGTTTCTCACAGAGACTTGGCTGAGTGAATGCTCTGGCCCTGATGTTGCCGCTGCTGTCCCTCCGAATTATACCATCTATAGGAGGGACAGAGCGGTTGGCCGAGGTGGCGGAGTGGCAATAATTGTTGACAAGAGTCTTTCCTGTTCGACTTTTGCCGTGGAGAATATCTCCAGTAGTGAGGCCCTTGGCTTCACTCTTAAATTGTCTCCCCGTCAAACCTGCACAGGGATTATCATATACAGGGCACCTGGCCCGTTAGTCACCTTTTTTGATGACTTGCAGGCTGTGCTTTCAGTGCCCTGCCTTAGATCAGAGCACTATATTCTATTAGGAGATTTTAATCTCCATATGGATAAGTCAGCAGACCCAGATACTATTAAACTCTTGGACATTGTCTGTCCGTTTGGGCTGACCCCATATATTGCCAGTCCCACGCACGACAAAGGCCATACGATAGATCAGATTTTTTCCACTAGGACTATCGAGGCCTCTCCACCTCTTCCAGTGCTGTGGTCTGACCACTTCTTGATTAAATTCTGCATCTTAGCTGTAGCTACGTCCAGTTCGAGAGGGACGAGAGATGCTAGAAGGATGTCTCGACCTTTTTATCGAGTCACGGCGGAGATGCTATCTGACGCTCTTGACCAGCATCCCTGCCAGTTAACAGGCAACCTGGAACAAGACATTGAATTGTTCCAGAATTGGCTTACAATTAGATTCGAGGAGCTAGCTCCCGCTAAACCAGTCAACTATGTGGGTGAACATGCATCGGCCCCCTGGTTTACTCCTCTCTTGGGTAGGATGCGCCAAGACTGCAAGAGGGCAGAAAGAGTCTGGAGGCGTATGTATGACTTGGAGGACAAAATTAAATACAGGGAGCTTATTCGTCTCTACTATAAGCATATTTTTAATGCCAAAAAAGTCTATCTGGAGCGCAGAATTGACGCAGCAGAAAGTATGAGCAAGGAAATTTTTAGAATTGTACAGGAATTTGTTTCTCCTTCTTCTAGTACACCTACTCATGCCCATACTGAAGTCTGGATTAGGCAACTTAGTGAATTTTTCATTAATAAAATTAAAACCATTCAATGCTCGTTTTCGGGCGCGGGCCTCTGTCCTGCTGTCTGCCACCAGACATCTTTGTCACCATCTAGGAAGGAGAAAGGCCCTTTGCTTATGGCTTTCCCTCCTATCTCCCTTGCCTCCTCTCTCGATCTTTTGTCGCGGCTTCAATCGGGCTCGCCGCTCGATCCTTGCCCGGCCAAGTGTCTGGGGAGAGTGGCATCGGCAGTCAATAGTCTGCTCAATCCACTGCTCAATGCCTCCCTGACCTCGGGAGAGGTCCCCATGGCCTGGAAGCATGCCCTGATTCTTCCACTGCTGAAAAAACCATCCTTAGATCCCCTTGTACACGCGAATTACAGACCAATCTCCCTCCTCCCTTCTCTGGCTAAGGTGATTGAGAAGCATGTGCACCTCTCTATCTCCAGCTTCATAGAGAGTAATAATATACTGCACGACTCTCAGTCGGGCTTCCGTGCCAATTTCAGCACGGAAACAGCTCTTCTCGAGATCACCGATGCCATTCGAGAAACTTTGGATGGAGAGGGTAAAGCCATCTTGGTCATGTTGGACTTGTCGGCGGCCTTCGACACCGTACCCCATGCCGGTCTCCTTTTAAGACTCTGGGAGATTGGTTTTCGTGGGACGGTGTGGAAATGGTTTGAGTCTTTTCTGACCAACCGCCGGCAAGTGGTCTGGGCACCTCCGTTTTCCGCCGAAATGCCGCCGCTGGAGGTGGGGGTTCCTCAGGGGTCCATTCTGAGCCCCACCCTTTTCAATATCTATATGGCCCCTCTTGCGGCGGTGGCGGAATCTTATGGTGCCCAGATCATATCCTATGCTGATGACACCCAGCTTCTCTTTTCGTGTAACAAGGGTGAGGACTTCGACAGCGGTCGGATCCGGGAATGTCTGGAAGCCGTGTTTAACTGGTTTCAGAGGCACAGTTTGAAGTGTAACTCAGACAAGTTGGAGTTGCTCTTCTTTGGATGCCCACCGGATCCCGGCTGGAAGACATGGTGGCCTCGGGACATGTCTCCACCAGACACCGCTTCGCTAAAAGCAAAAAATGTGGGCGTTCTGTTCGATGTCGACCTTTCCTTTAGATCCTAGATCATCGGGCTGACTGGGAAGTGTTTCGGCATCCTAAAAATGTTGCGGAAGTTTCTCCCTTTACTATCCCTTCAGCACCAAAAAATCACTGTGAGGCCCTGATAGGTTCGCGACTCGACTACGCGAACGCTCTCTATCTGGGCCTTCCTAAATACCTGATGGCCCGCTTGCAGGTCGTGCAGAACTCGGCTGCCAGAGCCATCTTTGGATTACCAAGGAGGGCCCGAGCTTCGGAGCTCCTAGAGAAATTTCACTGGCTCCCGGTCGCCAAGAGAGTCACCTTTAAGATCTTGACTGTGACTTTCAAGGCGCTTCTCCGGATGGGCCCAAGCTATCTTGGGAAGCGGATTGCCTTTTACGTCCCCAGAAGGACTCTTAGGTCTACTTTTGAGGCCAAGGCCGCGGTTCCCACTATCAGGCGCGCCCGTACCGGAGGTCGCTCCTTCCGGTACCTGGCACCTCCTTGCTGGAACGATCTTCCCTTCTCTCTGATACCAGCTTCCAATCTGCTAGCCTTCAGAAAGGAACTGAAGACCTGGCTCTTCTCTCAGTAATTCTGTGCCGGCCTCGGATGGATGCTATGCTGTGTACTTCTCCTATTCTTCTCTTTGCCAAAGCGCCGGGACACTCCTTCGAGTAGCCGTGCGCTATAGAAGAGCTTTGTATAACATAACATAACATAGTGCATCAAATTCTAAAGCCTTGCATCCACGTTGGATACAATGGGCTCACTCTTTGATGTCAACTTTATCTGTGACCCTTCTTTGCAAACGCAGGAGTTTTTACAAAATGAACAGCTCATCAAGCTCCTACTCACTCTTGATCAGTACAAATGTATAATTTACACTGATGGGTCTGCAAAGCCGGCCATTGGTTCTAAGCATGCTTATTCAGTAGCCTTTGTGCAATTGTGGCAGGCATGATAGTAGATGGTGATTTAAGATCCTCCTTGGTGCACACATAATCCCTGGGTGATTGCACCGCACAATTGACCAAGTTACGTGCTTTGGTTTTGGCTTTTGAGTTTATTGATCCTGAAGTTTATTGATCCTGAAGTCCCTTCACTTGTAGTATGCGATTTATTTTACTGTGTACAATCCTTCAATGGCAACTTGTTCTTCTAGACACAAAATTATTTTTGGGATTCTAAAGGTAGCGCAATTAAGCATATAGGGCTAGATGTAGGTAAATCCGATTTACCTACTCTTAAATACCGAATTTTACCGATTCGGTATTTAAGAGTAGGTAGATAGGAAGGAGGCAGATGTAGGTAATTTTAAATTCAGAATTACCGAATCTGTAACATTCGGTATTTACCGATTATTCCCATTGATTCCTATGGGCTTGAAGCCCATAGGAATCAATGGGAAATACCAATTCTGTATTTACAGAATCGGTAAATACCGAATCCTACAAGGGTGCAGGGGGTGTCACTTTGACACCCTCTAGCACCCCAAGTACAGGTGTGTGTGACATGTGGCACACATACATGCCCTAAGGGCATGTCTGTGTGTCACATTGCACAGGTGTGCATGCACACCTGAATTCGGTATTTTACCACACAATAGGATTGTGTGGTAAAATACCGACTCTCAAGGGCCTGTGGTACTGTAAACTGTGCCACCTACATTTGGAATTACAGAATCGGTATATTTACCGATTCGGTAATTTACCGAATCGGTAATTTTACCGAATCGGTAAATATACCGATTCTGTAATTTTCAGCCCCCTACATCTGAAAACCGTAATACCGGTCGGAAACGGCCAAAATCGGCCGTTTCCGACCGGTATTAGGGCTCCTACATCTGGCCCATAATGCTTTGGGTCTTAGTGTCCGCTCTTAAGGAACATTTGCCAATCACACATTTTATCCATATATTGGGCTATCAGTGTGTAGAACACACGCTGTTGGTAATTTGCTGGCTGATAAGGCACCCAAATCTGCAGTTGCCACATGCTCGGTAGCAGCCGTTACTAGGTCCATGACTAAAATAGATGATGACATTTTGGCAGCTATTCCCGCAACAACAGAGGGAACGCAGCTCACCCAAGGATTTCCCGTGCGTTATACTAATCATTTAATGCCCATTTGTAACCATTCCCACTGTTGGGGAACGTTTAATTCCCAATGAGGACCGCAGGCTTTCTTTGATTATAGCTGCTCATGAAGGCATGGCTTCTGCTCATGCTGGAGTGACAGTAACTGTTTTCCTTTTGCAGCAACATTTTTGGTGGCGTGAGTTATACCAGCAAAAATGTTTTTTACTGTGAAATTTGCCAATAGGTTAAACCTTTCACGGTTACACGACTACCTCATACTTAGCTTTATATTTCAAATCAACTGTTTGGTTGTATTTATCTTGACCACTGTGGTCCTTTAATATCTGATAATGATTTCAAGTACATTTTGGTTGCAGTGGATTCAGGCACTAGGTTCCTTTGGCTTTCGCCACAATGCAATGCTGACACTCGAACTGTTATAAAAGATTTGCATGTCTTTGTAGGGACATTTGCCTGTGGCACCTTCCATTCAAACCAAGGTCTGGCTTTTGCCTCTAAGGCTTACTGGGATACAATGAAGTCTCTTGGGGGTGCAAGTGAAATGAAAATGAAAATGAAATGATTCGTACTTGTAAAGCGCACTTATACTCATGAGTGTCTTGGCGCTGTGGAACCCTTCCTGGCTTTTCCCTGTGAAATGCCCACTCCTGGGCACCCCCAAGGTGAAGCCATACATCCCAGCGCTGTTGGGGCCGTTGTGGAGATTAAGCAAGCTATTGCCCAGAGTCGCAGCGTGGGACCCATGGTTAGAATAGGCACCGAGGCGAGAATTATCAGGTCCGAGGAAATTGAGCCCGACACCCGCCGAGGCAGGAATTGAACCCTGGTGCCGGGCCAGACCTCTGCATCATGGTCTGCCTCTCTAACCATTGAGCCACACTTCTCCAAGTACAGTTCTCGTTTCTGTATCAACCTGAGGGCTATTCAGTTGTGGAGCGGATGAACCGTGACTTAAAGCAATCTTCAACAGCTAGATTATTAGGTACTGGTAGGGGATGGCTGGCCCATCTAAATGGAGTCCAATGTGCATTTTATAATCTCTCTTGATGGTCTAGACGTTGTGGCGGCTGCCTCGACATTTGACGTAGATAACAGTTGTGCTATGTTACACAATATCTACAAAAGGCTTGATACTCACTATCTAAAGCTCATTTGCCCTCTTCCACGGAGGCAGTGGTGCTGATTCCGGTTTCTGTCTGGCTTCCAAGAGTTGGAAATCTGGTCAGAGAAAAGGTGGAGAACAAAAAAGAATTTGGTCCATCGTACCGTGCATCAGTCCCATCCTTGGTTTGAAAGGCACCAGTACTATGATTCTACCTCCACTATCTGTTCGTAAGGAGAACCAATACATTTCAATTGAGCATGTCAAGCTACACTATATGGCCGATATGCCTGCAAGCATTCCACGTCGAATGCTGCACTTCATCCAATGGCTTCTGTTTTCTTGACTACTCCCCAACAAATGCAGAGGGTGATGGAATCTTCAATTGATTTATTGCCTGTTTTGCCTTCTACATCTACTACCATGGAGAATGAGAATGCCTCCCTACCGGTCCAAATTATAGTTGACATTCCTGAAAGTATCATTCATTCACCCTCCATGAAGAAAAGGCCCCAGGTTCCAGTGGTTATTATATTGACCGAGATAATTTTTCTTCTGATTCATCTTCATTGTCCTCCTCCGTGGAAGAGCCCTCTACACAGATTTGTGTTCTCACTTCTGGTTAAAAGAACTTACCTGGTTCCGCCATGAACATACATCTGGATTGTGCTAACAATGGTGTTTCTCTTTATGTGGACTGGATTTGTGACTGTTTTTTTCTTATTGATTCATGTCCATTACTTATGTGAACGCTCTGCTGTGGACTTGGTTGACGGATTTCTGGCCCCTCACAGTTCGTCTCATGAAATGAAAAGGGCTCAAGCTCTAGTTAATATTTCGGCATTACCAATGGTTGATGGTATAGTTTGGGATAAGGTACCATTCGAAATCTATACTATATGCTATGTGGGATGATAATGCCCTATGTGGTAGTGGCGCTCACTAATGATGGTTTGTGTGCTTACACTACGTGACTTTTTTGGATATGGTGCTCAGGGTGGGGGTAATCATTCAGTACCTTGCAGTCTAGATCCCTCATGGATCCTTTTTCAAAATGCTAACAGGGCCTAGCACACATATATGAACTCTTTGGACAGAATTACAACCGGCAGGAAGGCAGAATATACTCTACAGAAACAATACAGCCCCGAGGAAGTTGCGGGTCATATCCCCATAGCGACGAAACACAAGTTGGCTGGAGCATCTGGAATGAATATTAAATCTACAGCAACATTACTATGCATGGGAAACAGCCTTTACAACGAAACTTTTACAACGCACTACCATTACGACGCAACTTTTACAACGCAAACCATTACAACGTATAGCGCTGGGGGGCGCTCTAGGATAGGGAATGTATTTAATATACTATCCAACACCTTCCCTACTATCCACGGGGTCTGGAGTTGGAATAGTAAATTAAATAAATCACTATCCAGCGCCTAAAAGCACTATGCGTTGTAATGGTATGCGATGTAAAAACCGCGTTGTAAAGGCATGCGATGTAAAAGTATGCGTTGTAACGTCATACATCCCTATGCATGGCTATGTCAAGTTTCAAGTTTAAGTTTATTGTTTGATTAATTAAAATCATTACAAAACCTCCCTGGAAGAGAAAAAATAAAAAGCTACACAGGCGATTGCAATATCATGCAGTAAAGGAGAGCATATACATTGCTATATTTGTTATAAAAGGTACATAACTTTAAAATTCAAATATAAATAAGAGTTGCTTTAACGATTTTTAAACTCGTAACAGCAGATGTAAAAAAAATGTGAACCCCTTAAAGAGGGTGTTGGGCTGATTTCACACGATTTTATATTGGGTCTCCGTCGGCTTGCCGGAGAAGTCCACTTACTGCTTTCATGAATTTAACTCCTCAGCATGCCAGGATGCACGACGTGCCCTCTAACCAGCGTATCACTGCTTGCCTGCTGGATCGAATGCTCAGTTGGTTAAAAATCGATTTCAAGTACTGTCTTCTTTGTAGTAGTATTTTATTTGTTGATTAATTAAAACCATTAGAAAAGAAGAAAGAAATCAAATACATTACATACACAATGACTAATTGAACACGTAGGGATACAGTGCATAGATAAAAGATAAATTATCCATAAATGTTTAACATTTTCCAGTTAGGGATTATAGATCTGTCAATATTTTCATAGTTCGATAACAATCCACAAGGTCCAAAATAAAGTGCAATGTACTAACAGGTCCGAAGCTAAAATACAATGTGCTAGCAGCAAAGGGAACATTTTACAGATTCTCTATATCTGTTGTGTTGCCAAATCAATGCTAAGTTGACTTATATTATCATCAAAAAAGTGAACAGTGCATTCAGTGCAATAAACTAGCAGCAAATATTCAATCACAAAAAGTGAACAGTGCATTAAGTGCAATAGGCTAGCAGCAATTGTTCAATAACAGAAGGCAACAAAGCTAAAAACAGCATCATGGTAAAAATAATGTCAACAAATGTCTAAAACTAAAACACGCTAGAATACAGTGGTATAACAGAATCAATACTAAAGTAACTTATGCTATCAGCTGACTTGAAAGGTGCATTAAAACTTTCACTGACGAGTCTAAAATACCTTGTACTTTTTTTAAAATATATTTATCTATTATGTATGGCTAATGTCGGGGATAAAGTGCACATGTGCTGAAAAATTTGTAAACATAATAAGCAGGACATGATTAAAAAGTACTCTAAAAACATGCATATTTAACACAGTAAAAAAAGTGCCATAAAATTAATCAATCAACCACCTAAAACCAGCAGCATCGTCACATCTCAGTAGGAACAAATTTAACATATACTTTGAGCGTCAACCTTACATAATTTCTTTTCCACATGAAGAACGAATTGAACAAATTGCTGTATAATATAAACATTGTCACCAGTTAGGCAAAATATTAATGCCGATCTACATGTTCTAACTCCCATTATTTTAAAAATAGGTTTTAAAATTGTTTTCCGTTCCTGCAACATTTTTGGGCATATTGTTATTATATGCAGCAGGGTTTCATCATACTGCCCACAGAGCCTACAGATATTTGATACCCATTTAGACACCCATTTAGGGGTTCCAGCTTTGGTTGGATAAATTCCAAACCTTAATAACATAAATTTCATTTTAATTAGGGGTTTTTGATGAAAAAATAAATAGGGTTGGGCCGTCATTTTACCAAAAGAGTTGGCAATAGACCAAAAATTAGTTTTTTCCCTCAACTCATCTTTGTCCAAGACTTCTGACAAAAGAGCAGCAGTTGAATTAATTGTTTTAAAAAAAAAACATTTTAATCCTGTCTTCTTTGGTCTTGGACAGCCGGACAGGCACATAATAGATGGATTAGGGTTTCTTTTTTGAAGCCACATAGTCGGCAAGACTCTGATTTGAAGGACTTTTTCCAAGAAGGGTATAAGTCCTTTGAGCCGTGCATGCCCATGCGAAACTTTATGAAGCTCATTTTTAAGAGAGAACTGAAATGGGCGGATAAGTAGGCTTGTGGCTTTGCAACCCTGTAAGAGTTTATAACTGTCCATCCATGCTGCCTCTTGGTGAGCGCAATTTTGTCCTCCAGCAAAGATTTATCTTTGGCTGCGATGCTAACAATTTTGACAAAGCTTCCTCTGTCCATCCCTTTGTCCCATGCTGTTTGTAGTTCCATCTCAACCAGAGAGTTACTCAAAAAGCTTCCCCAGGAGTTGGGTGTTTCCTGCTACCCCTGAAGCTTAATCCCAGCATAAACTGTTCAAGGAGCCCAGGTCTGAGGAGCGAAGTGTATGACAAAGTTTTATAAAGCTGCTCATTCCCTGGTACTTCTGATGCTGGAGGCCGAATTCTAATCTGACCTGGGCAGACGAGGCACATTTTGGCAGATCAAAGACTGCTTTGTAGATCTTTGACTGCAACTCATTCAATAGGTGTGCATCCTTGCCGCACCAGGGTGCCAAGCCGTAGGACAAGCTGGCTGAATTTGAGAGGCCATTACTTTTAACAAGTGTGAATGATTCGGCCAGTCCATTTTTTTGCGTATTAATCTGTAGGCATAAATTAATGATTGTCCCTTGGCTTTGAGTGCCAGTTTGTGTTCTTTATGAGTTGCACCCTGCCCAGGTATTTATATGAGCTGAGTTCTTCAACAACTGCCCCTTTGGCTACCCATTTGAATTTCGATTTTTTGCAGTCCACTAGACGGACAATTTTTGTTTTCTCTTTATTTAGCTCCAGCTGTACCTTGTCCAAGTAGGCTACGAGATTGTTTATTGATCTCTGTAACCCAAAGGGGGTTTGGCTCAGCAAAACTATGTCATCCGCATTTTGTAGGATGGCAGCTGGTGATTTGGCCAATTTCGGGGGGGGGAGAGTCTGTTTTTTCTATATGAGGTGCAATGTCAGATTGAAACAAGTTGAATAGGCTGGGGGCAAGGACACAGCCTTGTTTCAGGCCTCTTTGAGTGTAAATGCTTGCGGTGGTACTCAGCCCATCACCCAACTTAACTCTTGCCCAAGTGTCCGTGTATAGAGAATATAGCGTTAAGAATTGGGCTTGGCAAACTCCATGCATTGAGTTTTTTCCAGAGCTGGCTCCTGCTAACTCTGTCAAAGGCGGATTTGATGTCCACGAAGCAGGCGAACAGACGGAGTTTCTTTTTTTGTGCTGTTTCCGTTAGAAGTGCTAGTGTGGCAAGGTTGGATATTGTGCCCATTCTTCGCCTAAATCCTGTCTGGAATTTTGGGATGATGTGTTTTTCTTCCATCCAAACTTGCAGCTGAATTAACAGGCACGACGCATACAGTTTTGCTTCTACATCTATCAGTGAGATTAGTCTATAGTTTCCCGGCTTACGATGGTCTCCCTTTTTGAATATGGGGTGGATAATATTCCCCTTCCAAGAAGCCGGAATGTTAGACTGAGTGTAAATCTCGTTATAGAGTGGGGTGAGGATGGAAGACCACAACTCGGGGTTGTTCTTAAAAATTGCATTGGGGATGCCGTTTGGTCCAGCCGCTCCCTCAGACTTTAATTTCAGTATAAGTCCGCTTAGCTCTTTCGCATTGATCAGGGAATTAGGCTCGTTGGTGAATGAATATAGTTGGATTGAGCTACCTTCCGTAAGGTCCTGGGCGGGGAAGGCTTGTACATCTTTCTGATCGCGTTCCTGCCCATAGAGAAACCCTTCCGGTCCCGTCTCTGCCTTATTGTACAGGGATTGCACATGGGCGATCCATGTGTCTGCACCAATTCCTGCTTCTTGCCGAAGTTTTGAACCGGCTGATAATTTGTTTATTAAGCCCCAGACAACGCTACTATTGGGCTTTTTACTGGCAGATAATAATTGCAGCCAGATGGACCCTTTATGCGCTATTTTGGCTCTCCCCAGGTTCCTCCTGTAGATGCGCCTTAGTGCGTGCAGCTTTGTTTTTTCTTGATTTTGACCCTTTTTTCCTGCTTGAAATTGGCGTCGCACTTCTCTAGCGATCTCTCATTTTTGATTTATGAGATCTTGGTTGAACTATGGGTCCCTTCTGGTGACTATTGTTGAAGTCTGTCCCAGAGAGACTGGAAATTTAAGGACTAGAAACTGGGCCAGCTGTTCCCAAGAGCTGACGTGATAGTTCTCTGGCAAAGGACCTTGATTTTCCTGGAAAGCCTTGACGGTCTCCTCTATGGACTGGGGAGCCACTCTTCGCCATTTTAGCTTGCGAAGATTGAACGTTTCAGGTGGATGCATGATAGTATCGATTTTATGTGTGCTCTTGACTTTATTATACATATTCAAGATAAGCGGGAGGTGATCACTTTCAGTTCGTGGAACGATTCTAAAGTTATTAATTTGTAGGAGTATGTTGTTACTGATGATTGTAAAGTCAATTGTTGAGGAGACATTTCCGCTCAGATATGTTACGGCGGCTAGCATGTCCCCCGGAACGTTGCCATTCAGGATTGTCAGGTCCAGAGCTGCTAGTTTACACACTAATTCTCTCGCACCCTGGGTAGCTTTGCTATTACTTCCCCGCTGAGTCTCTAACAGGTTGCTGTTGAAATCGCCCGAGATCACTATTTGGCAGTTCACGTGGCTTCTCTGAAATGATGTTAATAATTTGGTTAGGGTTACGTGTTTTCCCTTCTGCTTTTTTCTTTCTGGGTGGATGTAAACATTAATTAGTAGGAGTTGTCTCGTTGGTTCCTTGCTACTTACTTTGGTTGCTTTGATCCAGTTGGCCCCTGTGTCTAGTTCTTCTGTTACCCAATTTAATTTTTGTGTAATAAATGTTGATAGGCCCCCTCTCGGATGTCTATAACTTGAATGTCTTTCTGCCAGGCAGTGATAGTCTGTAAAACCAGGAATTGGGCTTGCAACCAGGTTCCAGGTTTCCTGGAGCAGGATTATATGGTTTTGGATAAAGAACGATACGGTTTCGTGGTCTTGCCCCATATCCTTAAATCCGTGAACATTCCACGAGCAGAGCGAGATGTTAGTAATACGTGCTTCTTCTACTGTGGGGGCTGTCCCCATTACTGTTATTTTGCTTTTCTTTGCTTGGTTAGGAATGCTTATTATCTAGTGTTCTGGGAATCCAAGACCAGTCCCTTATTTCCTGTGCACTACCCTCAGTATTACCTGGGCTTTCTCTTGTGGAGTGCCTGTACTTGCTGGAGGGAGCTACTGGTGAGTTGGAAAGCGCGCCACGTACGCATGTGGGCTGGCTGTTTCCCATGCTTTTCGCTTCTTTTGGCTTTTTGAGGAGGGGATGCGGCTACCTTGGGCGTTGATGAGCCTTTAGCTTGATTCCCCATGCTCCGAATCTTCCACTCGTTGCTAAAATTTTATCCACCAGGTCCTTAAAAGACCAGGTTGTCATGGTCTCTTCAACTCCCTTCCCGATTGTTTCTTTGAATTCCACCGATGTTAGGTCACACGAGCGGATTCCTTTTAGCTCTGGGATTTCGTAAAACAGCCTCAAAAGGTTTCCTCTATTTAATGTATCTTGTGTTCCTTTTGTCGAGTATTCGGGATTAAAGACAGTTTCAATTCGAACTCATCCGATTGAGCTTGGTCTTTATACGAAGGGGGTTCAACTTTATTTCTTCCACCGTTAAATGTTGAAATTAATTAGAAGTTTTGTCCGCGTTCTTGGTCATGCTCAGCGGTGTTTGTGTTTGACGCCTCTGATTTCACTTTCGGTGACCCCGAGTGTTTTGGGTTGTATTCCCGGTTCGCAGCTCCGCTTAATCCTGGTTAAAGAGCTTGCAGTGGCGATCCTTTCCCCTTATTGTTACAGCAATGCATTTGGCGAGGTTTTGAGGGTTGAATGATGTTGGAACCTCCCTCGAATTCACTAAGGGAGGATTGTGCTTTTCTATATCTAACCCCTTGTCTGTTATTACTTGTAGTGGAACACGTTGTTGTATACTCGAGCCTTAACCGCTCCCTGGGCTTTTATTGCCCGCTGTGTGCCGGATTTTTCTTCTTCCTCCTTCACCCTCTTCTTTATTTGATGATATTTTTCCTCCTTGTTGCCGCACTGCCGGGGTATCTTTTTGAGCGATTTCGTCCTCTGTAAGGAGGCTTCCGTCCCCTCGATTGGTTTGGGGAGAAATTTGAAAGGTGGCAGCAGGGCAGGTGCCCTGTAGCCTTGAGATGGGGGGCTGGATGGCTTGGGATTGGTCACTTGCAAAGTTTGCCACCCCGAACAGGGGGGAAATATTTTTTTTCATTTCCCTGGATGATTTTATTGTAAAAAGCGGAAACGTTTTTTCCGGGGCGAGGCTGGACTGTTTGTTGTATTTGAGCCCGGCCTTTCTCGCGTGCTTTCTTTCCCGTTTTGTGGGTTTGACTGCCACAGCTGGTGGTGGATGGGGATCCTCTGGGTCCTCTGGTTGGGAGTAGCTTAAATTGAGTTGAACCTCGGGCCCTGATTTCACTAGTACTTCATGGGAGTCCTTTGTTCCTTCTGTTGTTGCTTTGATGCAATTTGCTCTTGCCTCTTGATCGACGTATTTTTGGGGACTCATGTGCCGTTTACTATTATAAGATTGTTTTACTGCCCCTAGGACGTCTTTTAAAATTTCCGTGAGGCTTGCCAGTTTCTCTATTATGGGGCTGCAGCAGCAGGTGGATAATTGATTGTTTTTGTGTCTTTGTTGATCCAAACTTTCTCTTTTTGTTAATAGTGATGTTATTAAATCCAATTTACTGTTTACGCCCGAGATGTGACTGGCAATAAGATTTATGAGGTCAATTTGGACGTCCATTTTATCTGACTGAAAATTTAAAACCCTTATAGATTGTTCAAGGGTATATATCAGTGTTTGGACCCATTGAATGTTGGAGTAGTCTTCGATGTGCTGCGCCGGGGCCACTGACACAGGGCTTGAGCCGCTTTCCAAGGAGATGGTTATTGGTGAAGAATGATTTGGTTGCTTGATTGTTATGGGGCTATGCCCAGCTTCAGCTAGGACTGAGTACTGGAGGTCTTGAGTGCCCTGAGGGCTTAGCAGAGTGGATGAAACCAGTTTGGATCTCCTTTGTGAGGTTCTTTTCCTTGAGCCGGGGCTTTGGCGTTCGTTATCCTGTCCATTCCCTTCTAATGATTCCAGGATTTCAATCAGGTTAGAGTTGCTTATGTTAGAGAATGATTTACTGCACGCAGCTACCTTTGAAGCTGCAGTTGCTGCGGATTTTATTAGATTTATTTTTTCCTCCTTGGTCCATCTTGTGTTTGATCTGCCCTCTTCATTGGGACCGGATGGTAATTTGCCGACCTTTCGGCTTGCGGCGGATATTAGACCCTTCAATGTGGCTTTTGATGGATCAAAGCTACGGTTGAATTTTTCACATTCTATATTGTCCCCCTTGGGGGTCTCAGACTCAGTTGGTTCTGCTAGTTCTCCGATTGTGGTTGATTTTGTTCCAAATACCTTGAGACTTTTAGCAGGTGCTTCTGTTTTTGTATTGAGGGCTATGACTGGCATTTTAGGTGCAATCTGATGCACCTGAGCACTTACTGTCACTGATTTCCTGACGCCTGTATGGACCAACTTTTTCTCTGGCAATGATTCATTCTGTGATGCGCTGGCAGAAATTGTGAGGGAGCCTGGGGCAGTGGCTTTTAGTTTGTCAGGCTGCATTGGGCTTGGTAACGTGGAGGATCCTGTTGAGGGAGCGTAAATTGCCGCCATAGGGTCTTTTAGAAAAAAGAACTTTCAAATCCCTGTTTCGAATAGGTGATGAAATCAGCCTCTCCCTTTGGCCTGCTCCGTTTAGTGTTTTGTTCGGCGGAGAGACCTCCTGTTTTGCTGGTTTGGATTTGGGATTTCTACATGTTTTTTTGGCTGGTTTATTGCCTGTTGCCGCCTGACGGACTGTTCCCAATCTCATTTATGCGGGACACTGATGCAGTTTTCTTAAAGGCTTTGGGAGCTCTGTATAACGTTGATGGGTGGTTGGAGGGCTGGGGGATTTGGGGAATTTGAGGCGTTTGTTTGGGCCCCCGCTTTCGTCCCGGGTGGTATTGGCAGTGCAACCACTGCTGCAAGTAAGCGGTGGTGACACCTGCACCACTGGCCGTGGCGCCCTCGCCTCTCTCCTCGCCTCACCCCTACCTCCTCCTTCCCCTTCTCCTTCTCCTTCTCCTTCACGGGGCTCACGACCCCCGGCTCCCTCCCACCCTTGCCACCCTATTTACTGCTGCAGGTGTTATTTGCTTATGGGGGCTCGAGGGGTTCGGGGGGAGCTTAGTGCACTTTTAAGCGAACAAGGAAACAAGAAACGGTGCTTTGGGGCTTGTGGGTTGGAGCTCGGTGCTTGGTTTCTTTCACTATGGCCCTGGAAGCCTCTGCTTCAATGCGCTGTGGTCAGGTTCCCCCCCCCCCTCGATAATAAGACACCTCACCTGTTGGCGAACTGGTGGTCGAGCGCGGTTGTGCGCTGTGTGCAGAGCGTGTCAGGCGATCGCTAAATGCCGGGGGCAGGCGGGCGGGCCCTCGGCTTCAGCCTCACAACCCCCGCCGTCTCAGGCAGCACCTCTCTCCTCGCTCTGGGCTCGGCAACGGTCGGCCTTGCGGACTGGCTTGCTAGCTCACTGCAAACTGTGGACTGAAGTCGTTTAGGGGATGTCATAATTGTTTTGCACCATTAATCTGTATAAAGAGTTCATATATGTGTACTAGGGCCTGTTAGCATACCTTTCGAAGTCTATGGTCCTACAGAAACTTTGGAAATTACAATCGTGTTCCAAGTTTCATTACGTGATGTTGTTTTGTCTGGAATACACTGTTTACTCACTATTTACGGATTTGAAATATTATACTGAATTTGACACTGAAGATCTGTATTTAAATTCTGGTGATTTATTCTGTTACCAGCATTATGCCCATCATCTTTTACACAAAACCAATACTCAGAGAACACATTTTAATTATACACAATGGAAGCACTGCCCAACACCATTACAGGAGCGCTCTAAGACTCTAAAAAATAAATTTGTATATTTTACTGGTTACAATCTGTCAGACCCATTGTCCTATTTTTACAAATTGATTATGTCTGCCCACGCCAGATTCATGCTGACCCATACCAAATTGGTCTATTCCTCGTCATTCATAGCTGATTTGTCCCTGAAGGGTTATGATTACTGGAAGGACAAATTATTTTAGACTCTATTTGGGGTACAAAAGATGGAATTGTTGCATCATGCATGATTAATTCCGTCTGATCTTATGTGTCTGAATGAGACAGGAAAGCAAACTACATGTTTTGGATTGGCCACTGCTAAGAATTTGAATACTCCTCAATTCTGCCTTTGATTGACTATGATACGTGGCATACACATAACAACTACACAATTGAGGAGTTAACTGTCATGTTTCAGAGCAATACTTTTAATTCTTCAGATATTTAACCTTTTGGTTGGTTAATGTGGCTCCAATGCTCCAATGCTTGCCAATTACGATTCATTGATGCCACAAAAGGATTTACACAGAGTAGACCTGATCCTCTCTTCCCACATTCTCATACAATTACCACATATTCTGTTAGTAAATTATGTCAACAATGGTTGGAACATTCCACACTGTCGTCTGCGAAACAACATCTCTCCCTTTTGTCAGGTGACATCGATCTTACTGATTTTCTTTTGGGTCCAAAATCCCCCCGCACTAAACGTTTTTTTCATGCTGCCTATAAAAATATTGGAAGTTGTCGCAGATGGAAGCTGCGGTACGCCTACATCAAATTGATCAGTATAATTTAGAAAAAGTTCTTGCCATTGCTGATAACAGTATTAACTCTCGGTCTTCTCATATATACATACTTAAGATAATATTGTATCATCTGTAATTGATATTGTTAAAAATGAACTGTCTGTTTTGTATCATGGTTAAAATCAACTCCGTTCTGTTATGCAAATCGGTTGGACCTTGCAAACACTTAAAAGAGGAAAGGTACGATGGGATTACCTGAATGCTTCTGCACTATTTTTACCATTTAATTTGACAGATAAACAAAAACTGATGTCAATGACATAATGTTACATATTGAAAAATTAGAACAGTTAGCATTTTCGGTGGCAGAAACTGACTTAGCTGTGTGGCTAATACATGGGGTTATTTCATTGCTTATTTCCCTGGCCCAGTTTACCGCCTGTATGAAACACTATCTAGTAGGTAGATATGAACCCTCTAGGAGTAGCTATATTCATGAATTATGGCCATTACCTTTCGCGTTTCGTTGCCAACAAGCAGATAAGGAGGTCTTCCTTACAGGGGAGGATTGTGATTCTACGGTAGGGCATTCCCTGGTCTGTAAACAAGTGAAGCTTCACGTGCCTGTAACATTTCGGCCCTTAATTTAGCTGTTTTTTCCAAAGGTATCCTGGTCTTGGCTACTATTTCCACATTGACCCTGCTTTCAAAACTACAGTTATCTTATCCTAAATACCGACAACTGCTGCGACTTATAGGCAGGCATCCCGTATATAGTAACAGTTTCTTAACAAGTTACATGTTGCAGCAATGTTCTCTTTCCATCCCCACACGAGATTGTAGATAGTTTGCTGTGGCCTTCCATTCCAACCTTGAAAACAGATTTCAATAAGCAAAGCAGACTTTGTATTTTTACTTTTAATTTTTTTTTAACAAAACATCGAACAAACAAGCAAGGCAGTACAACAATAATACAGTCATTAGGTCTGTGCTCAAGGGGGATGGGAGATACATGAATCAGGAGCAATAAGACATTGAAAGCAGATGAAGAGGGGGGAGGCAGAGGCAGAGTTGCATAGGAACAATACGATATACCACAGCCGGAAGGGATATAAGTCAGGGCGACGGGGAAGGACTCTGGATGGCGGTGAGCAGGGGTGTACAAATATCTCCACGGTATGAGTTCCACGGATTCCAAATCTTCCCCCATTTTTTGGGCCTGCCTCTTGCAATATATACTGTTTTCTCTCGAAACATGCACCAGTCCAGACTCTCTTTCCAAGCAGTCACTGTAGGCGGCCTTGGGGATCCCCACAACTGGGCAATATCTCTCTTCGCAACCATGTTGGCCAAAGTCACCCATCGAAGCTGCGACAAGTCATAGTCATTCGGACCCCATACATTCAATAAACATTGTCGGGCTTCCGGCATCATAACAACACCCGTGACATCATCCATAATCTCATGTATACGTTTCCAGAATCGCACCACCTCAGGGCATTCCCATATGATATGGAGATAGGTGCCAAGGAGACCACACCCACGCCGACACAACCATCCGTAGAGAAGCCCATATGAATGAGACGGGGACCAGTGACATAAATTCTATGGAGGATCTTGAGTTGGACCAGACGGAGACGGGCCGGAATCGCCACCTCCTTTGGAGAGGCGATCGCGGACTGACAATCCTCATCATCCAGTTCAATACCATCAGCAATCCAGGCCTCACGGAGGCGATCAAGGAGACCCGATCGGTCATAAATCATTTTCTTGTAGAACAGCGAGATAGTACTATCCGGCACTTAGCCATCTAGTATACGATCTTCGAGGGGGGAGGAATCCGGAACAGCACTACCCACTGGCAACACAGAATTCAGAGCATGACGTACCTGGATGTAACGAAATCTTTCCCTGTCACTCAGATTATACTCCATTTGTAGGTCAGAGAAGGCCTTAACTTTTCCTTTAACTCAGAGATCACGCACTTTACCAATACCGATCATGTCCCTCTTATCAAATACCTTCGTCCTCCATAGGCCACCCAACTTCGCAGAGGCATAGAGTGGTGTCGCACCCGTTAATTTATCACTCCAGCCCATAGCCGCAGTTGCGGTATGCCATACCCGCACAGCTATAGCGGTAGGTCCCGTGAGTTGTGAACGGGAGGGTCTCGAGTAAAGTGCCCTATAATAATCTCCACCCGGGAGCAGCCACTTGTCCATTTCAAATGCTGGATTCAGCGCCGGGCCATACATCCCGTGGTTGATGGCAGCAAGGTGGGAAGCCCAGTAATACCTACGAATATACGGGAGCGCTATACCGCCATCATTCCAGGGGAGTGTCAATTTCGGTAGAGCTAAGTGCGAACGTCCGTCCCATATTAATTGCCTCTGCAACGATTCTACTTCCCTAAAATATGTCGACGGGATAACATCAAAACTATTCTGGAGGGCATATAGGAAGCGAGGTAAGAACATCATCTTAAAAAGGGCCGCACACCCCCCCGGGAGACAACGGTAATTTACGCCAACGCGCTACATCGGAGCGTAATCGCTGGAGTGGGGGGAGCAAATTAAGTTCGTAGCGAACCGCTGGTTCCATGGAAATAAACACACCCAGGTACTTAAAGCCAGACTGCGACAACTGGATGGGACAGCCCCGTGGCAAACGAGGGACATCACCCGCCAGTACATAAATGTAGGATTTCGACCAGTTAATGATGAGGCCCGAGTTCTTCCCGAAGGAGGTAAGTACATCAAACAACACATTGAGCGATTTTTGGGGAGAGGTAAGGTACAATAAAATATCATCCGCGTATAGGGAAATGCGATCCTCGAATTCCGGCGTCCAGCGTATTCCCTTCAGCGAGGGTTCCCACCGTAGCCAGGCGGCAAGGGGCTCCAACGCCAAAGCGAAAAGGAGTGGGAACAACGGACAACCCTGTCGTGTGCCCCTACCGAGAGTAAAAGGAACGGAGACGCGGCCATTAACCACCACCTGGGCTAGCGGTGTTTCATACAGGAGTTTGACCCAACCGATAAAACCGGCGCCAAATCCAAACTTGGCGAGTACCGCCCAGAGATAAGACGACTCGATTGTATCAAAGGCCATCGTGGCGTCCAGGGACGCCAAGATGGCCGGTTCACGCAGCGTCAGGGCCCTCGCGAGAACACCATGAAGGCGTCGCAAATTTAATGCCGTGTTACGGTGCGGGATAAAACCCGATTGATCCGGATGAATCAGGTCGCCAATCACCGTAATCAGACAATTAGCAAGCAATTTGGAGAAGATCTTGGGTTCCGCATTTAAAAGCGAAATGGGTCTATAAGACAAACAGCAATCTCGAGGTTTACCCTCCTTGTGGATCACCACAATGGTCGCAAGACGCTGGTCCCTGGGGAGGGAACCATTATCTCGCGCAGCCAGAAACATAGCACGCAGATGGGGAGCCAAAGTGTCAGGGCGTAACTTATACAATTCCACAGGAAGGCCATTGGGACCCAGAGCCTTGCCGGAGCGAAGGGAGTGCAGCGCGAGAGCCACCTCATCCACCGAGGGCGTGGCATCCAAGCAATCACGCTCCGATTCCGACAAACAGGGTAGCGCTACGTCGCGGAGCAACAAGTGCGAATCCTCTTCAGGCCTGTCGGACACCGAGGTATAAACCTCTCGAAAATAATCAGCGAAGCATTCAACAATGCCCACGGGATCAGTCACACCCACACCATCACGTGTCAAAATCACAGGAACCACTCTATTCGCTCTCTCTCTTCTGTCCAGCCAAGCAATCAATTTACCTGCTTTATCACCCACATCATAGAGTCGTCCCTGCTGTTCCCTACTCATCGTCTTTGCCGCATCAGTGACCGGAGTTTTATATTCTAATTGTTTAAGGTGGAGGACATGTAATGTATCTCGAGACACCCCCCGCTCCAATGCAATCTCCAGGTCTGTGATTTCAGTTTCGAGCCGAACAATTGCCTCGTTCTTACATTTCTTGGCACACCCCACCAAAGACAATGCCTGTCCCCTGATCACAGTCTTAAAAGCTTCCCACAACGAAACAGGTGAGGATACAGAACCAACATTTTTAGTAAAATACAGATCAAATGATTTAATCAATTCAGCTCGTGTCTTGGGGTTGAGGAGGTACCATGGGTTAATCGGAGCCACCCTGCCTTCAGCCCTGATGCTAAGATTAAAATGAAACCAAATAGGGGAATGATCCGAAATGCCCCGGGCCAGGTGTCTAATCTCTCCAATCGAGGGGGACAGTGCCGCCGGTATCAGGATATAATCCAATCTAGAAAGACTGCCATGAGCGCCCGAGTGAAAAGTAAACTGTGTTTGCTCTGGATGCATTAGTCTCCAGCAGTCTATGAGGCCCAATGTTTCCAGGAAGTCGCCCAACCAGGACTGCGCGGCAGGGAGATCTCGGGGGGGGGATAGCGATCTATCTTGCCAGAAATGACGGAGTTAAAATCACCACCCAGTATCAAAACACCCTCAGGGAGACCCAGCACCATCCGTCCCAGGTCCGTGAATGTCGTGGACTGCAAGCCCGGGGGGACATAAACTGACACCAACGAAATAGGTTTACCCTCCCACCGCCCGACAAGTGCAACATATCGACCCCTGGCATCGAGGATCACATCATCAACCTCGAGGGGGAGGGAAACCCGAAGCAGAATACCCACTCCTCTAGAACTAGATGTAAAACCAGAATGGGCAGCAAGACGATAACCCCTTCTATTAAGAGCGTGACAAGTATTTCCTATCAAGTGTGTCTCTTGCAACAGAACGACATCAGGCGAAAGGCGCCGCAACAGCTGCATAACCACCCCTCTCTTTATGCGATCACCCAACCCATTCACATTCCAGCATAATACCCTCAACCCCCTACCCCCATTCAGATCCACAATGAACTCCCATCGCAGAACGAGCATCACACCAATGTCAAAGATAGTGAAAGTACCTTGCCGTGAAAAAGAAAAGACAAACACAAACAATCCCAAAACATGTCCCTCCCACCCCCCGAGATCCCCAACACAACTCCCCCCCACCCTGCACCCCTGCACCGACTCAAAAGCCACCCCAATTTGCAGTGTGCCTGTCGCCCTAGCAATTACAAACATGAACTAATCTACACAAAGAAAACCCCAGAGGAGAAAAGGGTCCCCGCCATCCCCGCTACCTCCGAAGATACGAACGGAAAGATAAAAAAAGTCAATAAACTCCGGCCGATCACGTTGCAAAGTATTCCGGATACAGGCACCATATTCATTCTTGGTCCATCAGTCCCCCTTCCGCACCACCAGCATGTTCCTGGCCAGCACGGTGATTTGGCAAAGTGTCCAACCAGTCACTCACTTCCTCAGGCCTGACAAAGAAAAATGTTCGATTGTCGTATTCAACACGCAGTCTGGCCGGGAATAACATAGCATATTTTAGTTCCATGTCTCTTAGTCGCCGTTTCACACCTTGAAAACCCATACGTTGTTTCTGGACCGATTGGGAAAAATCCGGATAAAAATTCACCACGGCGTTCACGAACTGCGTAGGGCCGCTAATACGTGCCACCTGCAAAATGGCGTCACGGTCTCTAAAGTTGAAGATCCGTGCAATAATCGGACGGGGGGGAAAACCGGGCTTCGCCTGTCCCCCTGGCACTCTGTGCGCGCGCTCGATGGCAAAGAATTTGCTCAGGCCCTTTGGTGCCAGATGATTAGGAATGAGGTCCTCCACTCGAAGATCAGTGGCGAGTGGACTAGATTCTTCCGGGACCCCAATAATACGCACGTTATTGCGCCGTTCACGGCCTTCAAAATCCTCCAAGCGACGAGCAAAAAAGTCATTGGCATATCGAAGATTGCGCACTTCTGTTTGCAAGTCGGACACGTCCGTGGTAAGGCTGGATGACTTCAGGTCTAACGACTTCACCTTCTCATTCGTCTTGGCCAAGTCAGCGCGAATGAGGTTGACATCGATAGCCACCGTGTCCAACTTCAGGGCCAAGGCTTCATACTGTTGGCCAATAGAAGACTGAATGCCAGCAATGGCGCCCATCACGTCTTGTACTGTTAAGTCCGCCAACACAGCAGGATCGTCGACCACCTCCTCTCGGGTCTTAGATGCGCCACCAGGGGATCCTTTAGAGAGTGTATAGCGGTCCATGACGTTCGTCTGGGTAGAACCTCCACGGATGGTAGTCTTGACCTTCCGTTTCTCAACCTCAGGCTTGCCCATCATGGCGAGTCGGATGCCCCTGAGGGAGGCTAGGGATCTGGTCCAAATGGCTCCTCTAAATTCGCACACGGGAACACAGGAGGCAAAGTTGAGCCAAGTGGAGACCACAGCCAAACAGTCGCCCGCTCGAAACTCAATGAGCTGGCATCGGGGCTCGTCCGATCAAAAGACATACCGCATATATGAGGTAGTGCGCCGGAGAAACGAAACCGAAAGTGAAGTGAGGCTGTGGTCCGATCTCCGCAAGCCGTTGTTGTTGAATTACAACCCGGGCACTGCCACCACTCAAGGTCCAGACTACTCCATGGAGAAGGCCACAAAGTTCAAGACGGCAAAGCTCGGGGACCCAGCCTCCGATTTCGACCCAAAAACCTGCTAGTACATCAGCCGGGTTGTGCCTTCAATGATCTTCCATCAAATCAGGATATTGTACAGGATAAATGCGGGAGGCAGCGAGGGTCCTCGGGAGCCCTGTGCTCACGCGGCCATCTCGGATGCGCGCGAAACTCCTCCAAGCAAAGCAGACTTAAAGTGCTATTGTTTCAACAAGAAGTGGCTCTCACATCAGCTTGTGAGACCTTGGAATTGCAGATGACGAGAACATCAAGTGAGATTCAGTTACTGCTAAACATGAATCTGCCCCTCCATTTGGGAGAATTAATTCACCAAATATTTAATGCGTCTTGTACAGACAGCCTGGCCTACTTTTTTAAACTTATTGGATTCTGCCTTGTCATCTCCTTTCAGACTATTTTTTTTTAGTAAAAACTGTTTTTATTCATTCTATTTTTTCCAGCGCCTTTGTTGGATATCCTCTACTGCTCCTTTTGATTTGCAGCATCCTTGTAGTACTACTGCTGCTACGCAATGGCTGCTCGACCTGTGAAGCTGCCATACTGGTCCAGTTGCAGCTGTACCATGACCGGAGGCAGCAGCATTTTGGTTTGATGCCATTAGAACTTCCAGATCCAAACCGACCCCAACACCACCCTCAGAGAAATCCTCATCTACAGACCGCTCGCACCCTCCCCACAGTTCAGCGACTCCATCGCTGACCTCGCCAGCACCCACGCACTTGATTCCACGGACTACATCCTCCTCGGGGACCTGAACTTCCACCTCGAGAACGACAACGACGCCAACACCGCCACCCTGATCGACAACCGCGCCAACCTCGGCCTCAAACAACTGGTCACCACACCCAACCACACCGCCGGCCACACACTTGATCCCATCTTCTCCATAAGCACCCACGTCTCCTTTGACCATATCACGGAACTCCACTGGACCGACCACTGCTTCGTCCATTTCACCTACAAAAAGTCCACCACGCACCACCGCACCCAACAGCTGCCCGGCCGCTGCTGGAGCAAAGTCACCAAAGACCAGCTAGCCACTACCCTCACCCAGAAAGCACCCACTGACCCAGACACCGCCACCCGCAACTTCAAACAATGGATAGACGAATGCGCCAAAACCCTCGCCCCGCTCAAGAAACCCTCCAACAGCCGCACCAGCAAGAAAGCCACCTGGTTGACCGAAGAGCTCCAGACCTCCAAAAGAACATGCCGGAAACTGGAGAAGAAATGGCTCCATGAACTAACACTGGACAGCCACGCAGCCCACAAGAACGCCACCCGCAGACATCACCACCTCATCCAATCAGCCAAGAGATCGTCCTTCAAAACCTGCCTGGACAACAACGCACATGACAGCAAAGAACTCTTCAGCATCGTGAAATAACTCTCCAACCCCAGCGCCAACACCAGAGACATCCCGCCCTCACAAGAACTGTGCGACTCGCTGGCCACCTTCTTCCATCGCAAGATCGCCGACATCCACAACAGCTTTCACATCTCGACCGTCCGACAATGCCTGACGCCACCCCCCCTGCGAACCCCACCCGCACCAACTGCCTGATTTCCTGGACCAACATCAACGATGATGAAACACACAAGATCATGAAATCCATCCACTCAGGTTCACCGTCTGACCCCTGCCCACACCACATATTCAACAAAGCAGACGCAGCCATCGCACCCCAACTACGGAAAGTAATAAACATCTCCCTCGAGACAGCTATGTTCCTGGAAAGCTGGAAGCACGCCGAGATCAACGCCCTTCTCAAGAAACCCAAGGCAGTCCCCAAGGACCTCAAGAATTTCTGGCCCATCTCCCTGCTCCCATTCCCGGCGAAGGTCATTGAGAAAGTCATCAACACGCAACTGACCCGCTACCTCGAGGACAACAACATCCTAAACCCATCCCAGTCCGGATTCCGACGAAACGAGAGCACAGAGACAGCCCTCATTGCCACCACAGACGACATTAGGATCCAACTTGACAACGGCGAAACATCATCCCTCATCCTCCTGGACCTGTCAGCCGCCTTCGACACAGTCTGCCACCGCACACTAAAGACACGCCTCCAAGAAGCCGGAATCCAAGAGACGGCCCTGGACTGGACCACATCCTTCCTCTCCGGCAGAACCCAGAGAGTCCGCCTTCCCCCTTCCGCTCTGAAGCCATCAACATCATCTGCGGCGTACCCCAGGGATCAGCCCTCAGCCCAACGCTGTTCAACGTCTACATGGCCCCCCTCGCACACGTCGTCCACCAGCATGACCTCAACATCATCTCCTACGCCGACGACACCCAGCTGATCATCTCCCTCACCAAAGACTCGCACACCGCCAAAACCAACCTCCAGGAGGGAATGAAGGCTGTCACCGAATGGATGAGGAACAGCCGACTGAAGCTGAACTCGGACAAGACGGAGGTCCTCATCCTCGGAACCACCCCCTCAGCCTGGGACGACTCCTGGTGGCCGACCACGCTGGGAACACCCACCGACCATGCACGCAACCTGGAATTCATCCTCAACTCCTCCCTCTTCATGTCGAAGCAGGTCAACTCTGTCTCCTACTCCTGCTACAACACCCTCCGCATGCTTTGCAGGACCTACAAGTGGATCCCCACCGAAACGAGAAGAATGGTGACCCAGGCCCTCGTCAGCAGCAGACTGGACTACGGTAATTCACTCTACGCAGGCATCTCAGCCAAGCACCTACGACGACTGTAACGCATTCAAAATGCTTCCGCCCAACTGATCCTCAACGTCCATTGCCACAGCCACATCACCCCTCACCTGAGAGACCAACACTGGCTCCCCGTCGAAAAAAGGATCACCTTCAAGCTACTCACCCACGCACACAAAGCCCTCAACAACACCGGACCAGCCTACCTCAACGGCCGACTCAGCTTCTAGACCCCCACCCGCCAGCTCTGCTCCGCCAGCCTCGCCCTCGCCGCGGTCCCACGCATCCAATGAACTACCTCTGGCGGCAGATCCTTCTACTTCCTTGCCGCCAAGACCTGGAACACCCTCCCTACCCACCTACTGCAGACCCAAGACCTACTCACCTTCAGAAGACTCCTCAAGACCTGGCTTTTCGAGCAGTAGCAGCACACCCTTCCCCTCAGCGCCTTGAGACCCTCATGAGTAAGTAGTGCGCTTTATAAATACATTGATTGATTGATAGAAGCTCTTAACATTGACTATTAGCTGACCTTCTGCTATGCCTACTTCATCTGTGTGCAACCTGTGTTCTACTGCCTCTAGTGCCCTTTTCAATGGGCCCTGGATGTCCGCCTCTCCAATACGTCATGCTGCCCTGGATTACGGACTGTTGATGGCTCAGTAGATGGCGCATGATGAGGACTGTTCTGTGGGTAGACACCTTGTGTGAGATCCTTCACTTGGACCAACGGCAGGCTTCAGTACCTGTGCTCATGCACAGCGCCTCTTGGATCGGAGTTTCATCAAAGTTAACACAGGTTGCTCTGATATGCTCCTGAGGGCCTCCAGATGTGAGGAGTGTGTGTGCTCATTCAAATTACTTAATTGGATGGCATACCTTTTTAATGTTGAAGGTTCTGACAGCCTGTTGGAGCTGATGACATTCCACTTAACACGTGAAATGTTTGGGCCAGAAGATGCGCTGTGAATGGATATTGTTTTGGGTACTGTTTTTAGTTCTCAAAGATTCTACTTTGGACCTCAAAGGCTCTTTGGCCTACCACTAAGACGCTTTGCCTCTGCTTAACTCTGACGTCTGTTTTAGCCCGGAGTTACCGGTCTGACCAAGGGTAGAGTGTCATGTGGCCCGTGGGGACATGGTCGTCTTCTATAAGTTCACATGAGGGCGCTGCACATTGCCTGCTGCTTTGCGCACGTTACTACAAGACTTTACTTTTTGCAACTGTCTCTATTGCTATTTTCACATGAGAACCCATCGCTGTGTTCACCCTCTGCAGGTTCCTGGAATTTTGTTGGAAAATTGTGAGCAGGGTCGAACAACAATGCCCCTTGTTATTTTGTTCTGGCCAGGCCTTAGAAACTAGACAAAACATACCAATGCAGCTGTTATTTGGGACAATGTACTTTGGTTCTATTGGAATACACAAATAGGTAACACACATTTGCAGAGGGACCTTTCCAGAGAGAAGAACGAGATAGCACCTATGATGTAGATCTACCATCTAAAGGCTAAGGTATGGAATCTGCAGACAAAGCCCAGACTTCTTCTAATATATAATAATACTTTTTATTGGCAAGGGGAGGGAGGTTAGGCTATGGTGTCTTTTCATAACAGCATCTCGTTTCATAGTTTATGGACTAACTGCTATGCTGCCTGTATTTGTATTAAACATTTTCCTGCTTGTTGTGGCACGTATACTGCATATTAAAGCACGTTAACTAAAATAAATATTTTGAACTTGTTTGTGTCTCTGTCGGATCTAATTGTGGACAAGTAGAAGAGTGTGAGTGAAAGGGTGTGTCCTGCAACCGCGATTCCTGAGAGTTTCGAGAGTGTTGTGTTCTGGGGTGTATAATCTTTTATTTCAATGTGATTCAGTCTGAGATTAAGGGAGACACTATGGATAGTTAGTCTAGGGCTCATGGATACTAAGGTGGTAGGATAATTCAGTCCCAATGTACTAAGGTCCCATAATCCTACGCATAGTTCTGTGTTTGTGCAGAATCCCTGCAACATTGCATAAATATAATGACGAGCAAAAAGAACAGCTTTATTATGTTAATAAAGGGCTATATTTGCCAAGCCTGGAAGTAGAGAGTCAACCTTTGAACTGGTTTCACAACAGTAAGGTAGCAGGTCACGCCGGGGGAAAAAAGAACATTAGAATTGATACGCAGACATTTTTGGTGGCCAAACATGACAAAAGATGTACAGCATTATGTTGCTACTTGTACAGTTTGTGCCCAGAATAAACAAATTTATCAGGCAACTGCAGAACTACTGAGGCCTATTCCAGTACCACCTTGACACTGGCACACTGTATCTCTCAACTTTATTGTAGTACCTCAGAACTCAGAGGGATATAATACAGTTCTAGTTGTGATAGATCATTTAACTAAAATGACACATTTTTTTCCATTAAAGGGGCTTCCATCCGCAAAGAAATTAGCAGAGGTTTTCACACACACAGTAGTGCGATTACATAGAGTTTCATCAATACTTTTTTCAGATTGAGGCTCAAAGTTTCTTTCCCATTTTTGGAATGCAGTCTGTGGCCTCATGGTAATAGAAATACATTTATGATTGAGTCACCACCCTCAAACAGTTGGTCAAACAGTGTTTAGAGCAATGCATCCGTTTCTGAGTTCGGTTATAATAACAATGTAAATGAGTTCTTAAGGTCTCCTCTTTTCTTTAGTACCTACGACTTCTATCCAAAAAATGCTGGACTGTGATATACCTGCATCTCAAACTGTTCTGGCTGCCCAGGCATTTCAGCAACGTTTAAATAAATTACATCAAAGGGCACAAGAAAATGTACATTATGCAAAGGAAAGATATCAAAGGAATGCAAATAAACACAGAGTCCCTGGGAAAGAGTATGAGGTGGGGAATTTAATATGGCTGTTTACAAAATATATGTGCTTGAAAGGAAAGAATACATTTCAGGCTACATTTGTGGGACCATTTAGAATCTGTAAAAAGGACAACTAGAATTATCTATAACCATGAAGGTACATCCGGTTTTCATATGTCTTTGCTCATGCCAGTGGCTGAAGGCACTCATGTACAAATTGCTCCAGCCCCTGTTAAAATTGGAGATACCTTTGAATATGAGGTGAAGGCAATTATAGACACTAAGAGAGTGAGAGGACGAATATATTATCTTATTGACTGGAAGGGCTATGGACCTGAAGAAAGATCATGGAAACCAGCTGGTCATGTGCATCCACCTTGATTTTTGAAAAAAAATCCATATACAATATCCGAACAAACCAAAACCTGTGGGAGGATTTTTTGAAAGGGTGTACTGTGGAAGTTGCCACCTGTGTCCCGATATCGGGTGCACAGCACCACCGAAATGGCTTCCAGCGTGTGCTGCTGAGAACCAGGGAACGTGGTCTAGTGTTCCCTGATCGCATCCTAGCGGCCCACCCCTAGCCTCACAATATGGCTCCTGAGGCAGATTTAAGACGCACTCGGGAGTCAACGCGTTTGCCAGTGATAAAAGAGTTTTTCAGCATATTGGTCTTGTGTTTCGTCCTATACACTTTCTGGCTTGGATTACTTCACCTCTTATGTTTTGGAGACTTGACACTCTGGCTTGAAATTTCAATTTTTTTTGTTTTCTGGAGAACTGATACTCTGGGAGTAATTATTGTTTTAGTGACATGGTTTGTTCTTTTTGGACTCTACTCACCCGATTTTGCTGAAAAGACATCCATCAGATCCAGGAGTTGGTGAGTTTTGAGGGTCCTGAAAAGAAACAACAAATAAAGAAATTTTAAACAGCATCGAACCATTCAACAAACCTAGTAAGTTGCATGTCATTATAGTTAATAAAAGGAACTTACCACCCTGGATGAACTTGTAGCATTCTCCTTTGGTGGCGAGCCATCCTATCAGTGTAGTTGGTGCCCCGGCGCGATGCCTTGAGATCGGGGTGCGTCGGTTCTCAATGCGGCTGCAACTGCACTGCGTTGGTCTCTCCAGCCACAGGCTCACATTGTGCTGGTTCTTGCTGTGGCACAGTAGGGCCTGTGTTGGAATTGGTGCAGTGATCTCAGACTTCGGAGATCGGTGCCCGGGATTCGGCATGCGGCGATTTCTCTCGCTACGGGCAGGAGCTGTGTCAGTTTCTTCAGCGACACAGCACCAATACGTCAGAAACGGGTGTGGATGCGTTGAGCTTCTCATAGTTGTATCTTCTTTCCAGCTCCCAACAGCAAAAACAACCTCCAGAGGCCCAACTCAGCAACAGGCACCTCTACGCAGGTCAGAACTCCCAGTAAGGAAGTTCAGGGGAGCTGGGAGTGAAGTCTTTGTGTCCCTGAGATTTCAGAACAGGAGGCAAGCTCTACTTCAAGCTCTTGGAAACTTCATTAAAGAAGGATACACAGCACACAGAAAAGTCTTTGTCCTCTCCTTGGCAGAAACAGCCACTGCATGCCACCCCCCAACCCTAGACAGCCACAGCAAAGGGGCTGTACTTCCCCTTCTCTTTTGGCAGAGAGGCTCTGTGCTCAGTCAAAACTAGTTCTGTCCTCTCTAGTCCAGCTTCCAGGCAGGAGGTAGAGACAGCATTGTGTAAGGCAGACCAGGCCCATTCAGGTGAAAGGAAATCTCCTCCTTCTACTCTAAATGCAGCCCAGGTCAATTCAGCCCAGCACTGACTTATCCAGGAAAGGCAGGACACACCTCAAAACTTCCAGTGGCTGTCTACAGCGAATGCACATCCCCTGGCCCTGTCACTCCAAATTCAATCGGCTAACCAGCACAGGCACACAAGATGGCTAAGTAAGAAAATAAGCACTTTATAAAAGTGGTATTTTTCAAAAACACAATATAAAAATCTTCTTTACTAAATGATACACTCCTATATTCTAAGTTCAGGTATACTAAACTCCATCTTTCCATCTTGTCCCAGTGGAAAGTTATACGTATAAAATGTTATAAATAAACTCCTATTCTATCCTATATGACAGATAGCCTTTCCGTAGTGAAAAAACAAATACACTGCAGTTCACTATCAGGACATATCACACACATCAGTACATGTCCTACCTTTCACATACACTCCATCGTTCCCACAGGGATAACTTGGACCTACCTTAGGGGTGACTCACATGTAATAAAATGGAAGGTTAGGGCCTGGCAAGTGGGTGCACTTGCCAGGTCGACATGGCAGTAGAGACTATGTGCAGACAAGGCAGTGGCAGGTTTGAGAACCCTATGAAAGGCTACTTGTGTGGGTGGCACAATCAGTGCTACATGCCCAATATCAGCATTTGATTTACAGGCCCTGGGCACACACACTACACTGTACTAGGGACTTAGTAGCAAATCAAGTAAGCCAATCATGGACACACCAATCCATAATAACAATTTACACGGAGAGCATATGCACTTTTGCACTGATTAGCAGTGGGTAAGTGACGAGAGTCATAAAACCAACAAAAATAGGTCAGAAGGAGGCCAAAAAGCCGATAGTCTGAGGATAAACCTGCTGAAATAGCCCGGTCTAACAGATATTATATAAGCTTTTTGTGATAATTAATCCTGATCTTTCTCCCTTTTATGGGTCTTGTGCTATAGGAACATTAGAGAGCGTTTTTTTCGAGCAGGCATTAAGGGAACCTTGGGGTAAGGTTATACGTAGAAGAATAGTGAAGTAACTCTGTTTTCTCCTTTAGATTACGGTGGCAATAGATGTGAGCCAGAGACGGATCCCAGGAAGAACCACACAGACAAACCTGCTGCCTGTCCGTCTCGCTATTCAATTCCTTTTCCGCCTGCGTCTGTTGTGATCATAGAGAAGAATATATATATATATATATATATATATATATATATATATATATATATATATATATATAGTTATTGCATAGGTTTGGAGAGATTTGGGAACACTTGTTTCTGATTACACATTTTGACCCCCACAAGATCTACCAAGCCTACTGTAGGTATATTATATTCCAGACATGACAGTGACTCTGCAATATTGGTCGACAGTCCAATATAACTCATGAACGAGACAAATTTATTCAGCAACCTCTGGAGACCCATACCTGTTCTTGAGATTTGGACACAGTCATCTGCATATGGAAATGCAGAAATACTTCTACACCCAAACCTGGGGGCATCTGCCTCCATGAGTGATAAACTCTTGTCCAGGTCATTAATACAAAAGCAAAAAAGAAAGGAGGCCAATTCTCACCCCTGTCTGATCCCACGTTTTATCCTGCTTCTTGTGCACATTCACCATTAGTCCCATACCTAATGCAACTTGTCATATCTTTGAGTAATTCGGCTAGGAACTGATCCAATGGAGCCTCCATTCCCATGTCTAGCATTGTCCCCCAAAGCTGTCCTTTGTTGACACAATCAAAACCTGAACTGAGGTCCATAAACACTAAGTACAAACAGTCTATCTTTGACTGCGTATATTTGCTAATAATTCGATGTAGATTCAGGCACTGATAAACAGTCCTGAGACCTTTCCTGAAACCATACTGAGCAGTGGAAAGGAAACTTTTTTCAGCGACCCAAACCTCCAACCAGTCCAGTAGGATCCTACCAAGTACTTTAGCTGTTGAATCGATTAAGGAGGTCAGTCCTTAGCAACTGGGATCAGCTCTGTCACCTTTCCTAAAGATTGATACTATGATGGAGTTCGACCATGCCTTGGGTGGAGCTGAGATCACTGCCATTCTTAGTACATTAACGCTTACGGGTGACCATAATTCAATGTTGCCACTAAAAAGATTAATTGGTACCCCATCCAGACTGGGGGCCTTGTTACTTTCACTGCATTTTATTGCACATTTAAACTCCCCTACGGTAATCAGTGCCAGCTTTGAGGAGCCCTGCTGAGGGTTGTCCATTGTAAAATCAGGATACTTGGTCTGAAACAGAGCTACTACCATAGACCTTGGAATAATTCTCCACCCACTTATATTGAGGGACAGTCACATCCAAAGTTGTATTGTGGCTATCTCTGAAAAAAGGGGCATTTACCATTTTCCAAAAAAAAGACGAACATTGTTCGTAGTGCTAGCCGCGTAGAGCTGTTCCCATGCATCCTGCCTTATAGCTAACTTACTTTTAGTTATATTATATTTGTAGTTCCATCTACATAACTTCACTTCTCCACTTCCCTGGGCACCCACTTATGGACAAGAAGAAGATTTCAATGTGCCAATGAGCAGGCACCATCAAACCACATCTGAGGGGGGAGCCCCTAAAGGTATTCATAGGCGTAAGCAGTTCTATTACAGTATTACATATCTCATTGTACGCCTTTAGAGTGCAAGAAGAGTCCCCTTTCCATCTTCCAAGCACACCATCCACTGTCTATGTTTTTTGGCAACAAGGTTGGCTAGGAAGAGTTTTTAAATCATTATTATCTATTCATGATGAATGTCTTTATTACTGTTGGCCTCAATTGGTAACATGGAAGATGCAAGGGAGGATTGACGGTCATACACAGGCAAAGAGAAAGCCTTTGATTAGGGTCACTCAAACAATTATCTATAATCGAAAAGTCAGAAACCTTGTAGCCGTACTTCTCTGAGAAAATAAAAAAATCAATTAAGCTGCCACAGCCTTTGCCAGTAAAAGCACGGTTGCCTACTTTATATGGGCGGAGGGCCAGGCCCTTGCGATTTTTAACATTTTGTAGATGGTAATTGCTAAACCATCCACGTTGTTATTACATTAATGGCAACACAAGTAGGAATTATTCTGGCAGCAATTCATACTGTTATCCCCTGCTGTAACGGCACACTCTCTGACCCTCTCCTATGCGAAGGCAGGCAGCCAGGCTCATTTCAGGCCCAAGGGCTTACCTTACTACAGCCCCGGCTGTCTATTCTTGAGGGTCTTGCAGAGCCACCCCCAGCACCAGTGCTCTGCAAAGCATGCTGTATCCAGGCATGGACTTGAAGCTCTGCCCACTCTCCGACCATATTTTTCATTTGCTTGTGTCATTGTCCTTTGAAAACTATGGCTCTTCCTTGGTCAATAGCCTTAGTAGCCCCTTCTTAGTGCCACTGTGTCTAATGTTGTAACCTCCCATATGGACACCCCTTTTTTACATGTGTTGTTGCTCGGTAGGCTTTCATTACAGCATCCAAGCACTACTACGTTTAATGGTTCTAACATGCCTACTGTTGCAGCAGGATATGCTCTCTTGCATCGTTTTATGTTTATTTTTCTTACATAGCATGGCACACCATGCTGATAGTGACGGCCGTGCCTTTGCTTTATTTGCTGAGCCAAACGCGGACATACGTTTTTTTTTCTTTACTATTTATTTTAAAAAAAACTTCTTTTGCCCCAGTCCGTACTCACACTTGACAAACAAATGATTTTTTTTGTAAAAGTGCCCCATACGCGCTTTCACTTTAATGGTGACAACACCGCTTTCTTTACAAACGGCTCATTTAAAGAAAGGGGCACGGCGGGCATTAAAGTTAAAGTGCAGCATGGGCATTTTTACATAAAAGCATTTGTAATGCTATAGGTGTCACATTTACAAAACTCTCATGAATGCGAGACCTTTTGCATTGCAAATGCTTGTTTAAGGCTGCACAGGGCTACAACACTTTACGTTCAGGACGGCACATCACTCATCAATCCATGAATCACCAACTCTGCTTTTCCCAAAATGTCAGAGAATGGGGTGGGGTCCGCAAACATCACTGACCCCCCCCAGACTGTGATGGCTTGGGAACGAGTGGGGACTACAGTGTGATAGTGACAACCGGGAGCATACAGATGCCCATAGTTATGTGCTCAAGCTAGAGAGCCAGCCCTTCAGAGGCTTTGAAGATAATAGTGGGCCAGGCAGAACTAGGGACAAGAAGCGGTCAAAGGGAGGGGCTGGAGCCGCCCGCAGCATGGGTACGAGCGTGGCCTGGAGCAAGAAGGGAATTAAGTTGCTGCATGGATTATACCAGTTGCAGCCAGCAACCTCGCGGGGGGCGGACATGGTGGGGGCAGGGAGGGGTCATAAAATACAAAAAATTTAAAACTTACCTTTAGGCTGGGTCTTCTCTGCTCCAGCTCTCCTGCGTCTGACAGGAACAGGAAGCAGGCAGTCAGGTTCCCTCCCTTATGCCAATCACAATGCTGCAGTGTAGTGTTGTGATTGGTCTGAGCGCCAGCCAGTGGCTGGAGGGGTGGGCATGTTCTGCATGCAGGATTCAATGCAGCCTGCAAGGAGAAGGGTAAAGTGCGCATGACTGGTTCGGGCCAACCAAACACTCATTGCGCACTTGGGAGTGGGCAAACCACTCCTCCCCAACCCTGCTCCGGAAGCAGAGCAGAGCAGCCCGCCCAACCGCCCGCCCGGAACAGAAACATAAAATGGTAATACCTACTCTGCCATAGTGGAGGAGCCACCTCTGGACTATACTGGGAAATGAGGGCTGCATCTATGAAGTGTCTTTCTCTCTGTTTTATAACCATTTCTTTAAAAATGTGACGCCTTGCCATGGTTATTTGGAAGTGCACAGTAAAATGTTATCTTCCGTTTATTAAAATGAATGATTGTAATCTGCGCCATTATTAACCCAACTAGCCTCTGACAGAGCCCGTGCAATCAAACATTCGTCCCTGGAGGCCTGGCTACTTTGTTGCAAAGGCTGCGGCCTGCACATATTTCTTTAGCCCCCTCCGCCCTCCCTTTAAAAGTTGTCACATGGCTCCTTGTGATCTGTTCACTTAAAAAGCTGAAAGGGAGTTGGCCTTTCAACAATATCTTTTTTTCAGATAACTATGTTCCATGCAGTATTTAGTTTAAAATGCTCAACGTTTTATTTAAGGTGCTATCAGTCGCAAGCTGGACTTTAAGGGGGAATAAAAGTGTGATTTTAACTTATGAAGGCCGCAAATGCATAATTCGTTAATTGAGTTTCCTTGGCCAGGGCTTTTCTTTCACTTATTAAAAATAATGATTGATTTATTGTGCACCGTTATTCATCTAAAGAGCGAGTAAGTGGCAGTACTTAATTTGTTCTCATGGTTGCAGATGGTGGGAACTGGCACCATTTTTTGGGGGGGCAGGGGGTTAATTTTATATCACATTATGGCCCAGAACTAAATAGAGAAAGGTAGAAAAAAGAGAAAGGGTGGACAAGAAATATAGGAAGACAGTGTCAAGGGAAGAAAGCACAAATATAAAAAGACCCAACAAGTGTGAGATTTTGAGACTAGAAGGGGAGGGTGGTGGACGAAAGCCTTGCTATTTGGCAACCTCAGCATTCGGCACCACTTGAAGAGGGCTGCAAGTACAAATATTTTTAATCTGCAGTTATACTTTTGATACATTAAGCACTGGTCACTCAGCCAATTAATGAACTGACTACAAAGTTCTGTGAATATATGTGTGCATCACATATTTAAATGTAGCTAAAATAGTTCAATTGGCTGACATTCCTGCTGCAGTAATCTCTGCGTAAACTACAGGTCAAAGGTTAACATACTAATAAACTAGCTCAGCAGGTTAGTGGGACATCCACAGAGATCCACTGAAACGTGTAGGTTGTAGCTTAGAATCCAAGCAGCATTGCTAATGAGAATTAATTAACCTGCTGCAAATTTGTATATGTTGTTTGCAACATTGAGTCAACTGGCCTGGCAATACATGTTGTTTTGGGCAATGTGGTAATTCATAGGCTTGTCAAAGATATATCTGTAATTAGTGCAAGAAATAAGACCTGAATCTTTAGGACTAACCTAAAAGTAATTTTTATCTCTCACTTAGCTTGAACATTAAGCAGCTCTGGCCTATTTGTGCAAGTCACTAATGTTTTGAGCGGCCTTGACATTTCTGACTAGCTCCTCTTATACTTACATGTCACTTAATCTGCATGACATGAAGATAAGAGACCACATTTTTAAAACATAGATGGACTCAACATAATCTCCTACGCAGACGACACTCAACTGATCCTCTTTCGCACCGAGGACCCCACCAAAACCAACTTCTGCAACGCCATGACTAACATAGCCAAATGGATGAAAGACAACTGCCTCCAACTCAACTTTGTTAAAACTGATGTACTGATCTGTGGGAAGAACACCTCTAAGTGGGACCACATTTGGTCGCCTGCAGAACTCTGGCCCACACTGACCGACCATGCACGCAACCTCAGCAACATCCTCGACAGCCAACTGACCATGAAACATCAAGTTAACACAGTCGCCTCTTCCTGCTACCACTCACCTAGCCTGTTCCGCATGAATCTTCAAATGGAACACAACCAACACCTGAAAGACCGTCACTCAGGCCCTCGTCCCAAGCCGCTTTGACTATGGACCTCTCCGCCAGCATCTCAATTCAGCTCTATAGAAGACCCCAGACCATATAGAACCTGGAACTCCCCAAACAAACCCACATCACCACCCCACCTGGCTCCCCGTCCAGTGAAGATGCCAATTCAATATTCTCATGCACACCTACAAAGCCATCCACGACCTACGACCTGCCTACCTTAACCATCGACTGAACTTCCACCAACCCGCTAGACATCTACACTTCTCTTCACTCGTCCTCACACTCACCCTCTGCATCCGCCGCACCAGCAGCGATGGCCGCTACTTCTCCTACATTGCAGCCCAGCCCTGAACTCCCCCTCCAGCTCTGACCAGCCCCCTCGCTGGCAGACTTAAAAAAGCGACTCAAAATCTGGCTCTTCAACAGCGACACAGCGCCCAGATACCCCTAGGGGTAACAGAGTGCACTTTACAAATGTTGATTGATTTATTGATTGATTGATTAATATGAAGGCGATCCCAAGTCTTTTGTCTGGGAACTGCACCACTGTGGAGGCAAATTAGGACATTTCTCAAATATTATATGTTTTACTGTAAAAACTTCTGCTTTTATGTCATTTTATTAAAGACACTGTGTTAAAAAAGGCAGCACTTTGTACCCTTTTCTTTTTTTTCCTCAGAGGAGAGCCTCCTATGGTCCACCCTGGTGAGAGATATGCTCAGTCACTGTCCTCTCTCAAGGAAAATCATGTTTTCATCGCACTCTCCACCATTTTGAAACGTCACGGTTAGTGGGCCATCCACTGAGTAAAAGTAATGTGTTTGTGTGTTGGGGCAGTAGTGAAATCTGATGCAAATAAGAGAGAGTGCTTACCAATCATTGCATTAGGAACATCACCACAAGGTCTATGCTCAAAGTGGGAATAATCCTTATTATTACATCCAATGCACCACAGTCAGAGGTTCTAGAAATCGAACAAAGCTCACAATTAAAGTATCCCCCAAATTACCATATAGTCCCCTTTTAGTTTGTTCAGGTCCTTGCTAATAGCTTGATCAAGGGAGTCTATTATTTCAGTATTAGAATTATTCAAATTGTTATGATAAAAATTGATGATAACAAATGTACCCTTGAACTATAGCGACAGCCATTTTATTTTCTTTCGGAGTTTTATATAGTGCGAACTTGACCCGAAGGTATCAGAGCGCTTTACATGAGCACCAGTTGCGTTACATAAGGACACATTCATTTTTGTTCTGAAAATGTGGTGAATCGATGTTGGTTTTAAAATCCTAGTGTCTAATGTAGTAGAAATAAGATTGGTAATACCTGCTGAAGGACCCTTTAATTTGTTGTAATCATTGCTTATTTTAAGTCATTCTTGTCATATTTTAATATGTTTATGTAGGGAGATGTTTTCCCAAATGACAACCTCTTCTGCAAATGTATACATGACGCTAGACCTCAGGCCTGCTTCCTTGGGCATTTTATTGGTCTTTATATATCTAATTTTTTGTATTGTTGCTAATGTTGTTACTGTATGTATTCCCACTGTTACCTTCTAAGCAGTAGGCAATATTCATTTTCAAGGAAACTACACTCTGTTGACCTTACAGACGTACTTAATGGGGATTGTACACTGATGCCAATTCCAAGGTATGTTTGGAGGGGACATACATGATCAAATAGGTTTGTGTTCAGTAATTTTCTTTGGTTGGTTTGCGTTGGGTGGCAGAGTTAATTGTTATTTTTTTCTACATTGTCTAGATTAGAGATAAATTTGCTGTTAAAATATTAATCACCTCCAAATATTGTGGTTGGAATATTTCTTAAATGTAACTTCTGTATCAATTTCGTGCTATTATCTATGGATACTGGGAAATGTCTGGAATTCTGATAATCATTATTTGGAATGGCAGTTGACTAACTAATCAGTCAAAAGCAAACAAGTTAAGTTGGTTACCCGCATAACCGCAGAAATAATTCAATATTCCTGGAAACACACTTGATAGACAATGAAGCACAAACTATGCAGAGATGGCTTCAGACTGAAGTTTCATAGTTGTTTTTCAGGTAAACTTCGAGGAGCTTTTTTCTCATTTTAAAAAAAATTCTTTTTATTAGATTACAAATAACAATGACAGTTTGACGGTTCATAAAATCATCTACATTAAGACATGCTTCCGTAAATATTATATCACTCTGGTATAAGTGTGACACCATTACATTTTTAGTACAAAATCAGATTACTACAGTGCTACACTCTTAATATTCAACTCGTGATCTTCCGCGATCCCACATGGGGCGGTTCTCTGTAAGTGTTCCACTTGCCCCATATTCTTTCCCATTTGTTGGGGCATCCCGATGTATATATGCCGCCCTCTCAGCCACCATGACTCCGTCCATGTCCCCACGCCATTCTCGATATGTTGGTGCATTTGGATCTCCCCAGTGTTTGGTTATATTCCATTTTGCCAACATCATACCTAGCGTTGCCCACTCTTCCCCCGCATGGTTGAGATCTGTTGGTTCACATATGTTTAAAATACAACTCTTGGGGGGGGGCGTGGCCAGCAGCCGATGATGGTGGCTGCCTAGAGGGAGAGCTCCGCGGCTGAAGCGGCCTCCAACGAAATCCGACTAGCTATCCGAGACAATTATGTCCCAGGCGGGAAGGTACTGACGCCCAGGACCGGGCGGCAGAGGTACGGCCAAGCGGAAAGAAAATCCGTGAACGGGGAGCCGAGATATCACTGACCCCGAGCAGGCCCCGGAGGGGATCCCGAGCCGGACACTGGCCTGGACGAAAGAGCCGGCAGGAAGTGAGCCGATCTGGGCGGAGGGCCGCCGGAAGCGCCCGCCCGCGACACCTACGGAGTGGGAGAATCCCCGACATCCTGCAGAACTGTCCAGGCATCAAAAGCCCCGAGCGGGACCCCGGGGGCCCCCGCGCTGAGTGGCGGAAGACGGCTCAGGCGACCGGAGGAATCAGGCACGGACGTGCGGAGGGGAAGAACCTGAAACGGTGCCCGCCATCTTGGGGACCCGGCCGGGTCCCCATGCACAACAGATCTGGTGCTGACATCGCCGAGGGAAAGCAGGTACCGTCGCTACGCGACAACAAGCCACCCGAAACAGCGACCCACGGCTCCGGCGTACTGCACACACGAGAGGACACGAGGGCCATTATACAACTAAGCGTGACGCCCTCTCCCCGGCAGCTGCGATAGGGGGTAAAGGCAAAGGCCTACACACAGAACTGGCGCAGGCAGCGCTGAGGAAACGTAGATACCGTCGTTGCACAGCGGAACACCGCCTGGTACAGCGCTACACGGCTCACAGACCCCCCCCCTGTGTAGGAGCGCAATACAATCACAAGCGGGCACAGGGGCCCTTTTGAGACACTAAGTGGAATACTACCCCCGGGCAGGGGCCGAGGTGAATGGGAGAGGGGTAAACACTGCTACAGCGGCAGGGGAAAAGGACTGAGGATTAACAAGACCGCTCTCGGCGCAACAGCTATTGAGGGGGCATCTCCGCGGCCCGCGGCCCGTCGATACCACGAGGTTGGGCAGAGTGCAGTCCAGCTGCCTCGCATATAGCTGAACAGAGGGGCCCCACGCCGCCACGTAACAAGGCCGGAGGCGAGCCGGAGGTGCCATACCGGGGCCCTGAGGGTCACGACCGAGAGTGGACTGCGCGCTGTGTGAGTCCGGGAAACTGGTGAGACGAGGGGCTGCCCCGGAGGAGAGTAAGGGGCACGGCTCCACGAACAAAATGGCTGGAAAGGGGCCGAAGAACAACACGACGCAGTCCCGCCTTGACCGCTTCGCATACGAGAAGCCCGCCACACCCCCGCCAGATGCCAGGACACAGGTGGGCAAGACAGTGGAGGCGACGGGGAGCAAGAAGGCTACCCTGGACGATGTCATGCGGGCCCTCACACAGGTGCAGGCCACAGTGGGGTCAATCTCGGCCGAAATCACGCTGATTCGGGCAGACTTCCACAAGATGACGGAGAAAGTGAACACGATGGAAATCGTGACAAAAGCCTTGGTGGAAGATGTGTCGGAGCTACAGACTAATATGGATCGTCTCTCGAAAGAGAATAGGGAGCTGAGAGACAAGCTTGATGACCAGGAAGGACGCTCGAGACGGAACAACATCCGTATAATTGGTGTGCCAGAATCGGAAGACACAAGGTCGATGGACCTATATGTGGAGAACTTAATCACACAGCACCTACAACCTAAGGGACTCTCCAATTTTTTCACAGTGGAGAGGGCGCACAGAGTCCCTGGAGGGCGCCGACAAACGGGTGCTAACCCCAGGCCGATTATAGCACGACTCTTTAATTTTAGAGACCGAGATGCCATATTACAGGCGGCAAGAACCTCACCCCCCATTAAAATTCAAAACGCCACGCTAGCATTTTTTCCAGACTACACGGCGGAGGTCGCGAGGAGAAGGAGAACTTTTTTCGAGGTCAAAAAAGAACTAAGAGCCAGAGAGATCCCTTATTCAATGCTCTTCCCAGCAAAACTTCGGGTTGTAGCCGACAATAAGACTTGGTTTTTTGACACCCCGGAGGTGGCACAGGATTGGCTGGAGGGTTGGCGGACGACAGGCCTCCCCCGTCGCTCCAACAGACAAACCAAAAACCGTAATGGTGGATCACAGCAAGGCCTGCAATCAAATGGTGCCGAGGCGGAGCCACTTTCGCCATTGCAAGAAACTCAGGAGGGGGGCGATGACGGAGAACAGTGATCCCCGGATACTGTACATTTGAACTGAAATTGCCACGGCCCGAGAATGCCGCCCTGGACACTGGGCTGAGGGCCTCCGCGGCCAAGGAGGGGGCCGCCGACCTCGGAGAATCCTTCACCCCAGCGAGCAAGTACTATGTTATGGGTTGGGTTCAAGCACTCTGCTGAGTTGGGGGGGCGGGCAGTTGTAAGTCCGTTGAGCAGGGGGGCAGGGAGGGGGGGAGTTGGGGGTAGGATGGGGTTATGGTTCTTAATTTCTACACGGGGTCAAAATTGCTACGAAGGGGCGCATGGACACAGAATGTTAAGGTCAGGATGCTGCACGCAGAGTCACTACACGGACCTCCTGGTCCTCCATGCGCATGATTTCTCAGTCCGCATACACGAACACGATGGGGGAGGGCACTGATGTAGGGCGGGAATCGCTGTTGAGCCTCATGTCCTGGAACGTAAGAGGTCTGGGCGACAAGATTAAGCGAGGGCTGGTTCTGCAAAGTATAAAAAGACTAAATCCCGACCTGGTCCTACTGCAAGAAACACACCTCACAGGCACGGCCACAAGGGCCCTGGACAGGAGGGGCTATAGCATGGTGGCCCACTCAGAGTTCACGAAGGGGTCCCGGGGCACCGGGATACTGATTCACCGCTCGTCCAGGTTTATACTCCAATCAGTTGCAATGGACACACAGGGCCGATTCGCAGCGGTACATGGACAATGGGAGGGAAAACCACTTAACATAGTATCAGTATACATCCCGCCGGCACTACACACTATAGCCTTCACGGAACTAGGTAGATTCCTATTAGACCTTCCAGAGGGGGCCCTTGTGCTGGGCGGGGATTTTAATGCAGTGGCGCAAGACTCCCTAGATAGACACCCAACGCGTACACAAACACAGGCACACTCCAAATTGCAGGACTTCATGGAGGCACAGGGCTTAGTGGACATATGGAGGCGACTCCACCCAGTAGACCGGCAATACACATATTACTCGGCAGTTCACGACAGCCTGTCGCGGATTGATTATCTAATGACATTGGAAGGGAGTCTCCTCACTTTCACTGACTCTCAGATTAGACCGCGAGGGGTCTCCGATCACTACCCGCTAACACTGACTCTCTCCAGTCCGGAAAGAACCCGTAGGCGTATCTTCCCTATCTACCCGGGGTACCTCGGAGAGCCTGGAATCGCCAAGGCCTTGAAGAGAAGTACACGATCATATCTCGACGAAAATGTAGGTTCAGTGGAATCGCCTACGATCCTCTGGGAGGCCTATAAGACGGTACTCCGCGGGCAGGCGATCTCGGTGATAGCGCAGTACAAGCGCACACGGCGTCAGGAACTGATAGGTCTGGAGGGACAACTTGACAAGGCAACACAGGACCACGAAGGGAACCCAACTGGGGACACACAACACGCGCTCCGATTGGCCCAGCAGCGCCATACCGACTTTCTGCGCCACAGAGTAAGGGAACATATGTCAGCAACTATGAGTAGGGTATATGACATGGGCGACAAAGCAGGGAAGCTCCTGGCATGGTTGGAGAAAGCGCGGGGAGGTCAGAGGGCCATACTCCAGCTGAAAGACCCTAATGGAGAGTTGCATTCTAGCCCGGCAACAATAGTGGAACTCCTGGCAGACCACTTCCAATACGTGTACACCCCTGAGTATGAGGTCACGCGGGAGATGGCGGAGAGCTCGCTCATAGGAGTACCGATCCGCACTCTCACCCCCGACCAACGAGACGAGCTTGAATCCGACCTGACAGCGGAAGAAATACAGATAGCCATAACAGCACTGCACCCGGGGAAAGCACTAGGCCCCAATGGTGTGCCGATAGAATGGTACAAAAGCATGTCCGAAACGTTATCCATACCATTGCTTGATATGTTCCAGGAGTGTCGGGAAAAGGGACGACTGCCCCCTGACCAACGCACGGCCACGATAGTCGCGATACCCAAACCCGGCAAGCCCCCTGAGGACTGCAGATCGTACCGCCCGATCTCCCTCCTTAACGCTGAGAATAAAATCCTGGCGAAACTATTGGCCACCAGGCTCCTGCCTCACCTGACGCATTTGATACACCCGGACCAGTCGGGCTTCATGCCGCACCGGAGTACGGCGCTGAACCTGAGACGGCTGCACGGGGTGCTGGCCAGAGCCCCGCGGTTGGAGGAACCAGCGGCGGTACTGTCACTAGATGCCAAAATGGCGTTTGACATGGTGGAGTGGCGCTATCTCTTTGCGGTCCTGGAACACATGGGTATTGGCCCGGTGTTCATATCATGGGTCAGACTACTGTATACCGAGCCCGTGGCGAGGGTAACCGCAAATGGACACGTATCTCGGGAGTTTTCGCTGGCGCGGGGCACGAGACAGGGGTGCCCACTCTCGCCACTACTGTTCGCCCTCGTACTAGAGCCCCTGGCCACAGTTATTAGAACCACCCACCTGCTGAAAGGCGTAAATTGGGGAGGCGGTTGGGAAGATAGAGTCTCACTATACGCCGACGACATGCTCGTCTACCTCATGGACCTCACGAACGGCATCCCGGTCCTACTGGCACTGTGCGAAACCCACGGTACAGCCTCAGGGTATAAACTTAACTGGTCCAAGTCCATAATCTTCATGGTGCAGGGCGACCTGCCAGCGTTGCCTGAAGATTGCCAATTGCTCGTAGAACGCCTCTCCTTTAAATACCTAGGGATATGGATCACGAAGGACCACTCAACCTTTGTTGACCTGAATCTCAAACCCCAGCTGGACAGGCTAAAGGCGGATGTGCGTCACTGGAAAAATCTCCCCTTAACACTATTAGGTAGAGCAGCGCTCTTCAAGATGATGGCGCTGCCACGCTTCCTTTATATCCTGGAAAACACGCCGGCGATGGTCCCCGCATCGCTCTTCCGCCACGTGGCGGCGCAATTATCCAGCCTCCTGTGGGGTGACAAACCGGCGAGGGTGGCGCAATTGAAATTAACCAGAGACTGGTACAGTGGGGGAATAGCCCTCCCTAACCTCGAATTGTACTACTGGGCCGCTCACCTCAAGGTGATCAACCAATGGGTCCACGCGGCACATGACGATCCGGCATATGAGGCGGATAGGCACCAGCTGGGCACATCCACCCTTCTGGCACCACTCTACAACAAAGGACTAGTGAGAAAGTTAGTGGGACCTACCAAACACACAGTAGCCATCTGGCACAAGGCGCAAAGACGACTGGCGTGGGAGGGAGTGATCACTAACCTTACGCCACTATGGGACGCCAAAGCCCTCGGCAACCTGCGCAGTTCAAAAGGGTTTGATCAATGGGATACCATTGGGATCTCTACGGTGGGCGACCTATGGACAAGGGATGGAGTGCTCTCCTTTGCAACCCTGAGGGAGCAATATAACCTAGAAGTGACCGAAACATATAGGTACATACAGATTAGACACGCGCTCTTGTCGGTATTAGAGCCAGGGGTGACGCTGCCGGAATCAGCCCCGTTAGAGGACCGATTGCTTACGGACTACATGGAATCCGGTGCAACCTCCCTCACCTACCGCAAACTGATGAAAAACTTACCGGATCCCCTTGAAAGGCTGAAGGGATACTGGGTGGATGAGGTAGGAGACCTGGATGAGGCAGAATGGAACGCAGCCCTGGCGTCGCCCAGAGAGGCGGGTATCTCCACCCGATTCAGGCTGGTCCAACTCAAAGTACTGCATAGGGTCTACTACACCCGCACTACACTATACAAAATACACAGAGCAGAACACCCGTATTGCCTGAGGGAATGTGGAGAGGAGGGTACACTGTTCCACACTATATGGACTTGCCCAATCATACAGGACTACTGGAGGCGTGTCACACGCACGATCGGTCAAGCCCTCCAGAACCTGTTCACGCCTGACCCCAGAATTTGTCTCCTGAATGTATGGGGCCCAACAGATTTAACAATGAATGCAAAGGGGTGGGTGGTCATTGGCGTAATGATGGCGAAGCGAGATATCGCGAAAAATTGGGGAGCACTAGAGGCACCGACACTAGCGCAGTGGTGCAGGAATATGGACGTGCTCATGGTGACAGAGAGGGCAGTATATCAGCAGAGACATAATCCACGTAAATGGAACAGAATTTGGACACCATGGAACACATACAGGGGGGACATTTGTGAACCTTTGCCTGAAGAGGAGGATGGGGATAGCTCAGGGGACGAGGAGGATCTGGTGCAATGAAGGGGGAGGAGGAGGACCCCGAGACACAGAATGACCCCGGGAACTGGGGGACAGGCCTAGAAGAGTGAATGGTATTATTAGAGGCTGGCTTTAGGGCTGATGAACGAATGTACACACACCAATGCTGCAATAGCCTACAGTGCGAGCTCAATCAATGCAACCCGTGAAGTAGCAAGTTTTATGTTGGGGGGGGGGAAAATAAAAAGTTGCTCTGTTAATCGTAGGCAGCTGAATGTTGACGCTGCTCTACAGAATGATTGATTGTCAAATGTATAACATGTGATAGCAACAACAAAAATAAAATGTAAAAAAAAAAAAAAATACAACTCTTGGGCTCTGGGGCAATCGTTACTCCACTCACTCGCGTAAGTATGTTTATAATTGTCTCCCAGTACGTTTTTATTACTGGGCAGTCCCACAGTGTATGAAAGAAGGTACCATCCCCCCGCATTGTCTCAGGCAGAGTTGGTTCTCAATTTTTCCTATCTTATGAAGGGTTACTCTAGTATATTAAATACAGTGAAGTATTTTTAGTTGGACTAATCTTAGCTTGGAGGATATTGCAACCTCCTGGGGGGACGCTAGGGCTAGTCAAGAACAAATAGAATCTTAAAGACTAAAAGGCATTTGTAGACATTCAAACATATGTCTGCCAGCGTAGAGTCTGAAATGCCTTACTATTCTATAGAGTATGTAGAGAGAAAAAAACAATGAAGACTACAAAGGAAAACCAGATCGCTTCAGTATAATTGGTATCCCATCAATACACAATCATGTGCCCAGTGTCATCATCTGGGATTCCTAACAGTCCTCCCCTGCCTCTCTTGTCAATCAGAGATGGCAACAGAAGAGGGCTGTATCCTTCCGTGCAATTCTCTCAGAAGGAAAAGACAAATTAGATTGTGTGAATAAAATATGGGACGTTTTCAAACGATATCAAATGTGCAGTGCAAATGGAAATGTGCAAATAAGTGTTTTTCTTAAAAAGGATAAACTGCCGAGATATAAACTATCTTGTGGTAATCCTACCAATCTCGCATTTTTCCTAGTAAAAGCAACATGAAAAGTGAAAAAACAGAACAGTTCGAAACTAATCACTGTTCATATGGTCTGGTCGACATGTTTCAGCCATTTCGGAGTCCTTACCCCTGGCTTTCTTCAGGACCAATCGATTTAATTGTCAATGCATTTACAAAATAAAATGAATAAAATTCATACATACAGTGTCACTGTTATGTTAGTAGTGTTCAAACCCTTGGTAGGCATAATGACAGAACTGCATCTGAAACGAAAAAAAAGCGAAAAGCATTTTCCTTATATACACTAGCCTTCATATTCAATTCTTCTACATATACAATGGATTTAATCACTTCACAGTTCTATTTATGAAACTTACGGGGCTTACCATCACTACTCAAGGGATAAGCCTCAACTCACTCGGCACCAGCTCGGATTTATGGGGCACCGCTATGTAAAAAATACTCCAACCACAAAATTTTGTGTGAACAAAAATTGATATTACCTTGATCATCAATACAACAATAACATATCAAATAGCAACCTATATTAAAAATTCACAACCATCAACGGTGGGAACTTGATCGAATCTGACTATTGTCATTACTGTCTCCTCGATCTAGATATGTTAGAGCATTCCAAATAATCACTATATATACACTTGTCAACAAAAGCTGAGATGAACTGCCTATGTTGAGTATGTATGCACTAAATCCAGCCATCATCAATTGCCGTGTATCTAGACCCAGAGAATCACGAGCACCATATGTTCAACTGGTAGCCGCAACGTGATCTCTAAGACAAGAAAGTGCTTCCATATGTCCGCTGCCTCATAGTAAAACAACCACCCTGTGGCTGAGTGCAGAAGGAGTCACGTGCAGCGCATACTGCATTTAGATGTCATAATTCGTTCTGCTAGGGCTTCCTGCCAGTCAGTCTCATTAAAGTCTCCCATCTCCCCTTGTCATTTTTCTCAGAGGCCCATTGTGGGGTCTGGTTGATTATTGATAGGTTTGTGGTAAGTGAGGGAGATGGCCATTTTATCTATCCTTTCTGTTAGGAGCCTATCCTCTAGCGGGGAGGCTTCAGGAAGTGTAGTTCAGTCTATGGGGCTTTCTGAAGTGCGTGTCGAATTTGAGTATTGCGAAACAATTCTGTCGTCGCCATCACATATCGCTCCTGAAGTTGCGCAACAGTGGTTACTTCCTCTTTCTGCCAAAGGTCCCCCACCTTTGATATTCCAATTGAATCCCAGTGTTTAAAGCCCTTACTCATAAGCAGTTTGCCCAGCCGCTGAGCCTCCCACAACGGAGTCATTTGCGTAATCCGTTTGTCCCACCGCAACTGTCTGAGTGCTTTGTGCCAAATTTGCACTGTGTGTGCTGTTGGGCCTGGTATTTATTGTATAGATGTCTAATGACACCTCCCTCCCCCAAGCTATTTCTGTCTGCTCAAAACGCTAGGTCAGTCTGTGGGGTGGGAAGCAATTGATTGACCACAATCAAGTGTATGGCGCAGTAGTACATTTGTATGTTTGGGAGGGCTATTCTGATATCATACCAACTCTACACTAATTTTTTCATGGCAATTCGGGACGGTTTGCCATCTCAAAGCAGGATAGTCACTTTTGCTTCGATCGCCCTGAAATAAGACAGCGGAACCTGAAATGGCGAGTTCTGGAGGGCATATAAGAATCTGGGGACTGCCATCATCTTACAAAGTGCTGACTTCCAGAGCAGCGTAAGCAGTAGAGAGTACCAGTGTTTTGTGTCCCGGCGAAGTTTTTGTAGAGGTGCCAAGAGGTTTTTTTGCCATGACTTCTTCTGGCCGTGTGGTGACATATACCACCAAATACTTGAAGGAGCCAGTGGCAATTTGTATAGTGCTACCCTTTGGTAGCTTTGGTGGATGACCGTGTAGGACATATAAGATTGAATTTGCTGTATGCGTTACGTATGTCTAAGAGGCTACTGATGGAGCTTCTAGGGGAGGCCTCATAAAGTAATATGTCATCAGCGTACAGGGATATATGGTCTTCCCATCCCTCCGCCCATTAGAGGCCTCAAATGACTGGGTCTCTCCTTATCCAGGCTGCCAATGGCTCCAACACTAAAGCAAATAAAAGTGGTGAAAGGGGGCAGCCCTGACGTGCGCCCCGTCCAAGGGGGAAATTAGCAGAAATATGACAGTTTACTACCACATGTGCGAAAGGTTCCGTATAGAGCAGCTGAATCCATGTGCAAAACTTAGGGCCAAAACCCATGTGTCTCAGATCGGCAAACAAGAAGAGCCACTCCATCATGTCAAAGGCCATGCGAGCATCTAAGGAGAGGATTGCTGCTTCCTCCTGTATAGTGGGAGCATGTGCTAGTATGCTATGTAAATGCTTTAGGTTAAGTGCTGTGTTTCTACCCGGCATGAAGCCGGATTGATCCGGATGAATCAGTTTAGCGAGATGGAGTGTAAGTCTGGCCGCAAGGGTTTTAGCTAGTATTTTGGCTTCTGCATTTAACAGCGATATCGGGCGATCTGAAGCACAGGCCATGGCGGGTTTCCTGGATTTATGAATAGCAACTATCTTCGCTAGATGGTGTTCTCTGCGTCGTTTTAGTCAGGGTCTTCACAATTTTGGGATTCTTGAGAAATCCCTGATATATCGGGAAGGTCCGACGTTGCATGTGAGCAGGATGCATATATTTTACTGCAACTGGGGAATGGTCAGAGATACCTCTGGGTAAATGAGTTCTGTCTTTTAGCTTCCCTAAACTATCTGCCAACGTCAGGATGTAGTCTATCCTTGAAGGACTATTATGTGCCTCAGAGGGAAATGTGTATTTCTGTTTTAACGGAAATTTGTATCGCCATACATCTATGAGACCCAGTGCGTCAAGGAAATCAGCCAATCGGGGATTGGCGTTACGTTGCTCTTTAGATAGTATACGATCTAGCCTGTTGTTGATTGTGGCATTGAAATCGCCACCTATAAGGAGTTCTCCTTCAAGGAGTGCCAGGAGGAAAGAATTAAGGGCTGGAAATGCCAACAAGTGAAGCGCTGGTGGGATGCATTCGTAGACAATATTATATACCTGTCCCTCCCATTGACATGTGATAGCTGCTAATCGTCCCTGATCCTCCGTCCATGTCCGGTTAACTATGATTGGGAACTGTTTCCGAATCAGGATACCTACTCCTCCGGAGCCGGATGTGAACTCTGAGTGTGCCACCATTCAGTAGCCCCATCTGTCCAAGGCCTTACATGTAGTTCCTACCAAATGTGTTTCATGAAGCAGGGCCACTGACGGTGATTGCCTCTTAAGGTACTGTAAAACCAGACCTCTCTTTATTTTATCCCCCAACCCGTTGACATTCCACGATAATAGTGTTAGGGGGGCCAACTGGTGTAGGTACTGATGTGTTAGTGTACGCGCCATGGACTGATATGTCACCCCCCTTCATCGCTCCCAAGAGTCACAGGGAATTGTCGGTCAATCTGTGTGAGGAGCCTTAAGTGAAAATATTGAGTGTGAACCGTCAAATGTGTACAACAATAAAGACAATTAAACAAAAAACCTAACACTTCTTTACCCTTGCCCACCCCCTCCCTGCACGACGGACTTATAACTACCCACCACCCCAACTTCGCAGAGTGCTTAATACCCATCCCTCCTACCTGTGTGGGGGGGAGATTCGCTCGCTAATCCCACCATGCGCCCGCCCCATTTTGTGATGAGATGTATTGGCATATTCAACCTCATGGTTTAATACTTTTTGGAAAAAGGGAGAAGACCATCTGATCCATTATTGACTCCCCTAATATCAAAATCGACTTTGTCATCTTGTAGCTGTCTCTATAGACAAGGCTACTGCATTGTGACTAAAAAGGCAGTCTCATGTCATTAACTTTCTTTGTAAGGAAAATGTCCACTTTGTACAGGTTCTCGATTCGTGTCCCACTGTTTGAGTTGTCCTTGCCTAACCGCTTTCACACAATTCTCCACTTGCTTGCGATGTCCTGTCCTGGCCTCCCATGGCTCCTGACTCTGTAGGAGGTTCGCCTTGCGAGTGCTGTGTCCCTCTTCTGCCAGTTCATCGTGAGCCCGGGGCTTGATGCCATCCCTCCAGCCACTCATGGGCCTCCTCAGGTGTCGCAAAGAACCACGATTTCCCCTCTGCCTCTACTCTCAGTTTCGCCGGTAAGAAAATTGAGTATTTGAGTTCACGGTTTGAGAGCTCCTTTTTTATCTCTAGGAATCCACGGCGCTGTTTCGAGACTGTAGCCGTATAGTCCGGGAAGATTGCTACAGTACTATTGTCTATCCGGAGTGGAGGGGCCGCTCGGGCCGTCTGAAGAATCAAGTCGCGGGAGTTAAAAATACAGGCAAAGATAGGTCTCGGGGGACTCCTGCCTGAGCCCTCTCCACAGAGAAGTAGTTGGATAATCCGCGTGGCTGTAGGTGGTTGGTGACTAAGTCTTCAACGTATAGGTCAAGTGGCATCACCTTTGTCTGTTCCGGTACGCCAAGAATTTGAATGTTGTTATGGCGCGACCTGCCTTCTTGATCATCGAGCTTGGCCGTAAGTTTCTTGTTATCTGCCACTAGCTGCTGAACTTGCTTTTGGAGCGCTGCTGTGTTTGCGGTGCGAGTTTTCATCGTTGTCTCAACATCCGCCACCTTGCTGGACATTTTTTTAAAGTCTGCCCGCAGAAGGGCTATGTCAGTTGAAATTGATCCAATACAGGAGTCTAGGGAGGTATGGACATGGTTCGGAGTTGTGAGAATGTCCTGGAGAGTAACTTCTGACCCCTCTGTCGTTGCAGGGGTCGCAGCTTGGGTTGCGCCACTGTCTGGAGGGTCGGGTTGAGCCTTAGTGTAGGCATATTGGTATAGTTTAGGTTGTTGTGTGCCCCGCTGGCATCTGCCTCCCATCACTGCACTTATCTGAGCGCACTACGTGGTTCTGTGGGGACCCGGGTGGTACTCACCACTGCCTGCCGTGCGGCGTAGAGACACATGTGGCCTGTCGGGTTTCTCACCACCGATCCACCAAGTCACTAGCGTATCAAGCTTGACGGAGCTGGGGAGGGGGGGTTTCTTGCTCTCTTTGTATCGTGCTTTAGTCCCTCTTTTAGTATTGCCGGGAGGTCGCGTCCATTGGCAGCTTGTCATCCGCAGCAAAGTCAGTTCAACACAGCCCCTGCATAACCACCCTTTTCTGGCACCACCTACGATGCGAGCACGGTATGGTTTGTATAGTGGGTAGACCGTGGAACATTCTATTCCATCAGTAGGCTCCCCATTACAGCAAAAAAGCCCAGTATTTATGGCAACATCACTGGCATCAGGGAGAGGTAGGGGGAGAAAGTCCAGCATCACCCCTTCAAATTTCTTATTTACACTGCAGTTGGCCTCCACTCTCTGCTTGCCAGGGGGCGAAGCCTGATCAATCCAGTGCCTGCAGGGCTGTTGTTGTGCAATTCACCGTCAGTCAGCAACTGAATTCACTACTGCGTCACTCCCTGTCGTGTTCGATGACCTTTGTTCCAGCCCCAGGACAGATTTGGCTGTCCCACTTTTCACCTGACGAGCGCGTCAAGGCTGGAATACAGTTCAGTGCCGGTCCGCGGCAGCATGAGGAAGTTCGTTTGATTCCTCCTTATCATCGCATTCTGAGTGGGTGGTGCCGACTGTACTCGAGCTCCCAGCTTCACTTTACGCTGCAGGCCGCACCCTTCCGAGGTAACGTTCCCCCGCAGGGTTGTACTTAATGGGCTGTATCGTCGCTGCCCCCCGACGCTCTGCTGCTTCAGGCGAATTTCCCCTTATGTTTTACGGCTTTCATGCCTGCGGATAAGTGATTGGATGATGGGGATGCCGGTTGGGTCACGGAGCTAATCTTGGCTGCGGCCATGTCGTTCGGCTGCCAGCCACACCCCCCTTTTTTCTCATTCTTGATATGTTGAACTCACTGTTGACAGAAACAAAAATGTATCTCTTTGGCAAATTGATTTTATCTAAGGTTGAATGGTTCGACTTTAACACTCTGGTGTCTATGCCTTCGATGTTACTTTGTATGTATATGTATGTATATTGTACTTGTATAGCTGAGACCTAGCCAAAGGGCAGCGGAGCACAATAAGGTCTCAAATTGTACTTTTTAGGTCGAGCATGCGCCAGAATTTGAATTTGAATTTGTTTCTTGTTAAGCGATCGAATGCCGAGGCATCTTGGCGCTGGTTGTGGTACACAAAACAGAACGCGCAACCGCTGCTCTGGGAAGAGCTGTGGTAGTTCAGTACTGAGAGAAACCCGGCCCACATATTTTTAATTGGCTTGTGGCTGTGTCCTTCGTAAATGCTGTCTTCTGATTGCTAAATAAGCTTGTTAGTCCCTCCTTAGTACGGCCATGTCGTCATTTGTATCTTCCCATGGCTACTGACCCCTTTACATGGTTGTTACACAGTGCATGTACTTTTTTCTTTATTGAGCTTCTCCTGCTGCAGGCACAACAACATGCTTTGCTTAAATTCGGTGCACCACGCCCATTTTAACTTTCAAAGGCGTTGGGACAAAGTTTGTTTGTAATGCCATAGGGTAGTGTGGTAAAAAAAGGGCTACTATTCTTCCTCCTTCGCCCTTTAGTTAAATACAGGATTTTGCCAGCCCTCCATAGTCGTACTCTTTAGTATTTCAACGTATGGAAAAATTAAGTATTTTTCTCTGGTCTGGTGCAATCTTGAAGGGCTATCTCCATTCTGTGATGGCCGCCACAAACACAATGCCTGGAAGTATCTCTTGTGAGTCGGACGCGTCCTCTAACACGCTAATACGTATTATAGCAACCAAAACTTTTAGAGTTTGTTTGAGTGAAGACATGGCTGCTTGCTGTCTTGTGGTGATTCTCAGGGCCACAGGAACTGGCAAGTCCAAATTGGCGCTGCAGCTGCGGAGGGCCTTGGGTGGCAAAATTCTTAATGCCGATTCCAGACAGGTGAGACTTCGAGGAATTCTCGACTGAAGGGGAGTAGGATTGAAGAGATGGGTAAGTTGTGCAAAAAGCGGGGCCACGAAATGTAAGGGATTCATAGGGTTATTTGACTTAGGTTGAGGTTGATGGGCTACAAAGGGCAGCTGCCAAGCTAGAAATCAATGAGATACAGGATGTTTATGTTTTAGTGCCCCTTATATTTGAAATTGACAAAATGCATACGATTATAGATGACTGTGGCCACACACCTGTCTGATTGACCTCTTTCTTCATCAGCGAGGAGTCTCAAAACACCTAATTGAAGTTCTTTCCTTTCGTCTCCAAGACTGATAAAGTAAAACACATCCACATCAATTGATGGTGAACGAAGTAAAGGAGACCATATATGCTTATTATATTGTACTTTATCACATTCCGATGTTAGTGGAATACGATGATGGGATGAAATACCTGGGGGCAGAGGATGGCTTGGATGAAGGTTGTGTCTGTGCTTCACGTGACTGGAGTTTCTCCATGGAAAATACATCTTGTTGCTTCTGCATTGCTAGTATTTCAAAAGCAGAAAGATGGTGGCTTTAAAACAATAATGGGGGGAGGAAGGGTTATTCCCCATTGACTTGTGTAATGAGGGTGAGAAGCGTGGCTCAATGGTTAGAGCGGCAGACCCTGATGCAGAGGTCTGGCCCAGGACCAGGGTTCAATTCCTGTCTCGGCGGCTCTTGGACACAATTTCCCCGGACCTAATAATTCTCGCCTCGGTGCCTAGTCTAATCATGGGTCCCACTCTGTGACTCTGGGCAATAGCTTGCTTAATCTCCACAACGGCACCAGCAGCGCTTGGATGCCTGGCTTCACCTTGGGGGTGCCCAGGAGTGGACATTTCACAGGAAAGCCAGAAAGGGTTCCACAGCGGTATGAATAAAGCGCTACGAGACCTCAGGGTAGAGGGCGCTATATAAATACAAACACATTTACATTTATATTTCAGGCGGAAGTCTCCCCTTCCACCCCCCCTTATAATAAATATGGTATTTTGGCATGCATGGAAGACTGCAACTCACATGGTCAATGTTGAAGGTTTTCATCATGGTCCAGCACCTGGTGTATTTTCATTGGCCATCAAAGATTTCAACTTGCTTATTCATTGTGCATTCCTGATTGAAAATTTCATATTTAACCTCCATATACTCCTCAGCTTTACCACTCATATTGGTACTAGGACCAGAACACCTTGCTTAAGTCACAACTTTGTTTCCCTCCAGTGCTGATCGTTAATGCTAAACTTGACTAGGAACAAGCACTGGCAAAGCCTTTACATCTTGCCTATGAAAGAGCTTTTGGCTTTGCCACGGTTTTTAGCCATGTTCTACATCCACATTGCTAAAGGTTTGTGGCATAGAGGAGAGTGCTATAGAATGGTGTGGCATTTCGTAGAGTGTAGTGTTGCATCATCGTATAATGTTGTTGCGTATATTAGAGTGGTGCAGAGCAGACAATAGTCTAGTGGCATAGAGTACAATGGCATAGATTGGTGCAGAGTAGAATGGTATAGAGTAGAGTTCAGTGGCATACAGTGCAGTGGTGCAGAGTAGACTAGATTGGCATAGAGTGAAGTGGTGCATGGTAGAGTGGCGTAGAGAGCAGTGGATTGACAAAGAGTACAGTGGCGAAGAGTACATTGGCATTACGTAGAGTGGTGCACAGTGGAGTAGGAAAGAGAGGCGTAGAGTGGAGTGGTACAGAGTAGAGTGCAGTGACGTGGAGTGCCGTAAAGTGGAGTATGCATGGTGTGATAGCACACTGCCATTATAGACTACACATTTTTCAATTGAAATGGGCAATTAATTTTTGCACAGGCTTACAGTTTTATTGATAAAAAATATACAGCGCATTAACGATAATATTTGGTCACCTCGTGCATGGGTACTCATAAACATTTTCCCAGGAGCCGCAAAGTTTGGTCTTTTAGTGTGACCGAGGGCCACACTAAGGCCAGTGGGGCAGGGGGTATGTAAAGTGGGCGTAGAGGAAGGGAAGCATGTATATCTACTGGCTCAACTCAATTGCGCAATGTGAAACCAAAAAACCTGGGATGAATCTCGGCTTCACCACTTGACCAAATTGTGTGACCCTGGGCAATTGTTTTATCTCCATTTCCCTCCTTTTTCTTCATAATCACATATAAGAGGACCTCGAAATACATGACTTCAGGAAGCATGCTGTACAAGACCATCTCCTGTGCTTGGATGTATTCACTAATTATATTGTTGTGGGGGGGGGGGCATAAACCTTTCTAAATTCATGTTTGAAAAGCATCACTTTAAAAAAATCCTTCTGAATGCGCTACTATAATTTGATTTACTAAGGTGAAATGGTTCTAAAGGTAAAAAAAATACACTTTTTGTATTTTTAAAAGACTATCAAATTTTTACATGTTTTCTGTCTTTCAAAATTAAAGTGTTCCTACCCTTTTGTTTAACTGCAATTTACCTTCAAATAAGTGCTTGCTATATATATATATATATATATATATATATATATATATATATATATATATATATATATATATATATAGATTACCTACTGGCGGTCGCCAGTAGGTAGTTATAGTTAGGCTTGATTTTCCATAGGGAAATCGTAACATTCTATTGGGAATAACTTTGGCGCCGGTGGAGGAATCTGCCTGAAATTTTCCTCAACTTTGCCTCGCGGCGCTCCGCTCCTTGCCTGAAAGATTGGGGGGCATTCGTCAAGCGGGGGCCGAGATAAAAGGGGGGTCCCAAAACGTGTTTTCCCCATGTTAATTTCCATAGGGCAGTCGAACTCACTTTCAGCTTGAATGGCTGAATGGATTTTCACCAAACTTGGCAAAATTGTAGGGACTGGTAGCCCGATGTGCCTTTGCTATGTCTCAAGATATGAGCTCCAGTGGATTTTGAGTAATTTAGGTTCAAAAAAATGTATATATCTATAGCCGCGCCCCGGTACGCGCACCGGGGAGCGCTCCGGGCGCGCTACGCGACTTGCGCACGGAAAGCTGATTGGCTCTCGGGTGTCTGTAAACATTCCAAACAGTCCGCAGTGGCCGCCATCTTGTGTCTCGGTAGGATCGAGACACAAGAGGTGGCAAAAACAAAGGGGGAAATGACCATAAGGGGGCAGGGTAGACCCCCCCTGGCCCCGTAGGTTTGATGTGGGGACCATAAAAGGCTCCCGCGGGTGAAAAAGAAATAAATTTTTTTCGATTTTCGCGGGGGGAGCGGTGAAAAATAGTGAAAATAATAGTGTAAAATAATCATTTTGAGTGATTACAGGTAGGGTAGCTCTGAAAAGAGCTTTTGGGTTCGGTGGCTGTTTTAGGTACCTACAAGTACGTCTCACACACACCCACACGCACACAACCCCACACCCACACACTTCCCACACACACCTCACACACGCAGACCTCCACCCACACTCAAACACCCCACACCCCCACACAGACACCGTACACATCCACACCCACACCCACACCCACACATCCCACACACCCACACTCACACACACACCTCACCCCCCCAACACACACACACACACGCACACACAGATACTTCACAGACACACCCCACACATCCCACACACACACCTCCCCCCCACACACACACGTCACAGACACACAACACATATCTCACACATACACACACATCCTACACACATACCCCCCACACCCACACACACCCCACACATACCTCACACACCCACACCCCCACCTACACCCAAACACCCCACACACCCACACACACACCTTACACACCCACATCCCCACCCACACACCCCACACACCCCACACACCTACACACACCTATACACCTCATCCCCCCAGACACACACACACACACACACACACACACACCTCACAGACACACCCCACACATCCCCCACACACACCTCCCCCCCACACATGGGGCAAAATCAGTGAAACACTAAAATAATATTTTAAAGTGCTTAGAGGTAGGGTAGCTCTGAATAGAGTTATTGTGTTGTGTGGGTGATTTAAGTACCAACATGTAGGTACCAATGCAGAGTCTTAAATTCAATGTAGACTGTCTCATCTGTAGATAATTTGCATGTTGTTACAGAAGTTATTGTGGTATATGGAATCTATACTATAGTCTGTCAGGAAAGCAGAAACAACATGGAGGCAGGAGATGAAAAAGAGATGTCAAATACACATTGGAGATAATAAAGTGGGAGAAAGGAAGTAACTATGAGCAAAATTACTATGTAACACAAAAAAAATTGCACAGTATATTATAAGTCTCACATTATATTATATTCATTTTGGTACTATTTCATTGATTACATATAAAAAAGAATAATGTCTGGAACAATTTTTAATTATTAAATATAAATGTATTGCTCTGATTTTTCAAAATTTAATAAGACTTCCAACATTATGTCGTCGGGAATGTCCTCATTTGGATTACATGATTCCATTTCTTCCACATATTTCAGAAACTCTTCATCAAGAGACTGATCCAAAAAATCTGAATCGTTATTCTCTTCCTCTGGGTTGTCCTGAAGATCAAGTTCGAATTAAATATTACATTTATTTTGATCTCCTTCCATTATGTTGCTGTAAATTGCATACGAAATAAATATATCAGTAGAGATAGGGCACTGTTGGGTTTAAGTTCAGACAGGTAGTTTTGATTTTTTAACAGTGAAGTTATCTTTGGGCAGTGTAAGGTATCAGGCTGGAAGTAGAAATATAAAAAAGTGTATATCATAAAGACTAAGTAAATTGATAATCATACAAGACAAGCCTAACTCCATCCATATCTATAACATTGAAGCCTATCTCAATCTATAACTATTACAGAGGGATAGTATATAACTATCAGAAAATGTTTTCCAAATTAACTTAAAGTGCACAACATACTTCAGTTTTCAAAATAACATCTTACCTTTGAAAAAGAAGTTTAAGTTCTCAGTGAAAATCCTTTTGAAATGTACTTCAGGAAGTAGTAGTCAAAATGGCTGTGTTTCCCTCTCTTTCTTTATATATATTCATGTACATAACCAATCAAATGTCATGAAATAATAGTAGAAAATGAAAGTAACATTTTAATTGGTTGTAAATTCTAACACTTCAGATGTGTTTTTGTCAAGTAATTTACCTCAGGATATTTAGAGAGGGCTACAGCCCAAATGGCTCAATGGAATTCCACCAAATTTGGGAAAATGGTAGGGACTGTTATGTAGTAGGGCCTATTCTATATTTGGTGAAAGTTTCTCCAGTGGTTTTTAAGTAAATTGACGTACAAAATTTTTTGGGGGCGCTTACCGGAGCGCGCCCCGGTACGCGTACCGGCAGCGCTACGGTAGTCCTCCATTTTGTGTTTTGGTAGATTTGAGACAGAAAATGTAGGACAAACAACATTGGGAATGGGTATAAGGGGGCATGGTAGGCACTCCCTGACCCTCTAGGTTTTCTGAGGGGGTCTTAGGAGGCCCATATAGGCGAAAAAAATTAAAATTTTATTTTTCGCGGGGGGAGCGCCCGGTACGCGCACCGGGTAGCGTACCAGGGAGCGTAGTTTGGTGAAAAATAGTGAAAAAAGTTAGAGTAAAATAATTATTGTGAGTGATCAGATGTAGGGTAGCCCTGAAAAGAGCTTTTGGGTTCTGGGGCTGAATTAGGTACCTACAAGTAGGTTCCAATGCACAATCTTAAATTCAGGAGGAATATTCTATTCCCCTCATCTGAGAAGTGCACACCATCTCCTCTGTAGATATCTTGCATGTTGTAACGCAAGTTGTTGTTGTATATTGAACCCATTCCATAGTCTCTCATGTAAGCAGAAACAGATTTATTCACATGTTTCCTTGCTTTCTCAATCTGTGGACAAAATTGGTTGGACCACTTCCATTTCTGCCTTTGGCATATATTGGAATATACCAAGGCAGTTTGTGGAACAAGTGTCATCAATTGCCCAAAGGTGTCCCTTAAAACCATTTCCAGACCTACCCCAGTCAAAGTGCCTAGGTCATTTCCACCACAGTGCAAAATTATAAGGTCAGGGTGTGGCAGATGGTGAAAGGTTTTCACCAATGGTATCAATTGATGACATCTCAATCCTCTTTGGCCAATCCATTTTATGTGCACATTTTGTAAATCAAGGTTGTGAACATTTCTGGTAGCTGCATACCTTTGAGCCCAGTGAATGTAGCTATGTCCAATAATCCAGACAGAGTACATGGTGAGAGGAGGTTCTGGTGCAGTCAGATGAAGTGTAGGAATGAAATGGCAGTTGGAACAGTAGGAGTTTGCACAAAAAACTGTGGAGTTTCAGTGCTCTTGAATCACAAGCAATGATTGGTGGATTCAGATAGTTGAAAAATGAAAGTTAGGGTGCATGGTTCAGTTATGTGAAAGAAGTAATTTGAATGGTTAAGAAAAAGTCATTTAAAGAAAGGTTGCAGTGGATAAGCTGGTGTATTGAGAGGTCAAACATGCTTGCTGATTTGATTTGCAACATTGTAGAATACATTTTTAACCCTGGGAGCTCAGTGAGGAGGGAGTTGCTATGGTAACAGGTAGAAAGGGCTGAGGGGGGGAAGGGTGTTGATTTGAAAATAGAGAGGGAATATTTTTGATTGGTTACCATGAGGAATATCTGTGTAGAATTAGAGGTTTTCTGTGCCATTAATGGTTGCAGTGCCTGGAGAACATACCTTTTGATCTGCTAAAGAAATATTGGTGTGTGTGTCTGACACTGTTCTCAATCTCCTAAAGCATTTGTAAAGACGAGTAATGATTCATTTAATATACATAGAGACTTGTATACTCTATGGAGAAGATTTGGAAGCAAATTGTGTTTTTTTAATGTGACTTTCTTCATGTTTTTTGAACATGCTTGATAAAAAGTTGTTGCTGGAAAGAGGAATTGTAGTTTGTAAAAATGTGAAGTTTCAGTAGTGACCTGGAATGCTTGTACATATGACCTGCGCTTTGTTTCTAAAATGTTATTCAAAAAACGATTTTGGGGAAATCAATGGCTTTCAGTAGTGAACATGAACGCTTGTACATAGGACCTATGTTCTGTTCCTAAAATGCTAATTGAAAAACGATTTTAGTGCAAATCCATGGCTTTAACATTTTTGAATAAATAGTGTGTGCATAATTATATAAAAATATTTTACAAACATGTTACCTGTTTTACCTCAGATTGGGAAGCAGAGTGAGTTTCTTTGCTCTTGGTTTGTTTCATTTTTTGGGTAATGCTTGGTAGGAATGTTTGCAAGAGATGGGAAATGTATTTTGTAAAATAGTGACTTTTCAGTACTGAAATGGAATGATTGTACATAGGACCTGCACTGTGTTTCTAAAATGTTATTGAAAAATCGATTTTGGGGCAAATAAATGTCTTTTACATTTTTGAGAAAGAATAAAAAGTGTGTGCATGATTAAATAAAATAATTTGAAGCTTTCACAATCATGTCACCTGTGTTACCTCAGATTAGGAAGCACACTGAGCTTCTTTGCTGTTGGTTTGTGTTATTTTTTTGGTAATGCTTGGTAGGATTGTTTGCAAGAGAGAGGAAGTGTCCTAAAAGTGACGCAGTGAAATATCATAGATTTCACTGTGTCACTATTACGAGGCTTTTTGTGGAGAAATGACTTCTCTGTGTACATTTCACCTGAAAGAGGTATAATGTGGCGCAGAGGTTTAAAAAGTGACGCATCTACCTACATGCGTCACTTTTTAAATATGGCGCAACAAGGCACATGTGTTATGCCGCCGATGCGTCACAAAAAGTGACACATCAGTAGCGCAAAACTGACGCAGGGTTTTATAAATGAGGCTCATGTATTTTTTTGCACACTACTCCAGTTTAGTCTTGTCCACTGCACTTTTGGACACAAGCCTCACCTTTTGTGCTCCCCTGGACAGGCTTCATCACATCTGCACTCCTGCTTAGGCCTAATAATCTTTTTTTAGAATAACATTTGAAAAACAGAGAAAAGGTCATATGTATAAGCTTTTCATTACACTACTAAAACATTTTTGTGGGAAATCAATGAGTTTTACATTTTTGATAAAGAATAAATAGTGTGTGCTGGTTTACATAAAAAAAATTGAACTTTTCACAATCATGTCACCTGTGCTACCTCAGATTAGGAAGCACACTGAGCTTCTTTGCTGTTGGTTTGTGTCATTTTTTTGGTAATGCTTGGTAGGATTGTTTGCAAGAGAGAGGAAATGTATTTTGTAAAATAGTGAGTTTTCAGTACTGAAATGGAATGCTTGTATATAGGACCTGCGTTCTGTTTCTAAAATGTTATTGAAAAATCGATTTTGGGGCAAATTAATGTCTTTTACATTTTTGAGAAAGAATAAAAAGTGTGTGCATGATTAAATAAAATAATTTGAAACTTTCACAATCATGTCACCTGTGTTACCTCAGATTAGGAAGCACACAGAGCTTCTTTGCTGTTGGTTTGTGTTATTTTTTTGGTAATGCTTGGTAGGATTGTTTGCAAGAGAGAGGAAGTGTCCTAAAAGTGACGCAGTGAAATCTCATAGATTTCACTGTGTCACTATTACGAGGCTTTTTGCGGAGAAATGACTTCTCTGTGTACATTACACCTGAAAGAGGTATAATGTGGCGCAGAGGTTTAAAAAGTGACGCATCTACCTACATGCGTCACTTTTTAAATATGGCGCAACAAGGCACATGTGTTGTGCCGCCGATGCGTCACAAAAAGTGACACATCAGTAGCGCAAAACTGACGCAGGGTTTTATAAATGAGGCTCATGTATTTTTTTGCACACTACTCCGGTTTAGTCTTGTCCACTGCACTCTTGGACACAAGCCTCACCTTTTGTGCTCCCCTGCACAGACTTCATCACATCTGCACTCCTGCTTAGGCCTAATAATCTTTTTTTAGAATAACATTTGAAAAACAGAAAAGGTCATATGTATAAGCTTTTCATTACACTACTAAAACATTTTTGTGGCAAATCAATGAGTTTTACATTTTTGATAAAGAATAAATAGTGTGTGCTGGATTACATTAAAAAAATTTGAACTTTTCACAATCATGTCACCTGTGTTACCTCAGATTAGGAAGCACACTGAGCTTCTTTGCTGTTGGTTTGTGTCATTTTTTTGGCAATGCTTGGTAGGATTGTTTGCAAGAGAGAGGAAATGTATTTTGTAAAATAGTGAGTTTTCAGTACTGAAATGGAATGCTTGTACTCCAGCAATGCATCCTTTCACATGGGGAAAGCTCCATGTGAAAGCGTTTGCCTCAGTCTTATGTCTGCTGTGAGGCAGGCGCAAGATTTTGACGTAACAGTGTCTTAAAAGTGACGCAGTGAAATCTGATAGATTTCACTGCGTCACTATTACGAGGCTTTCTGCGGAGAAATGACCCCTCTGTGTATATTACACCTGACAGAGGTACAATGTGGCGCAGAGGTTTAAAAAGTGACGCATCTACCTACGTGTGTCACTTTTTAAATATGGCGCAACAAGGCACATGTTTTATGCCGCCGATGCGTCACAAAAAGTGGTGCATCAGTAGTGGAAAACTGATGCAGGGCTTTATTTAAATGAGGCATTAGGAAGTAGATTGTGCAGATTAGGTGAGGCATGTCCAGAGGGACAGAGGAGGTGAGGCCTGAGTTCAAGACTGTAGTGGGAGAGAGGCCTTTCCTGGAGAACATAGGTGGTGAAGCCTGTGTGTAAGAGTGCAGTGGACTAGACTTCATGAAGCTTATCTCCTACTGCACTCTTATACACAGGTCTCACTTTCTTTGTACCTGTGGACATACCTCTCTTCCACTACACTCTTCAATACAGGTCTCACCTCTTCTGCACCCTTGGAGAATCCTCACTTGATCTGCAACCCTGAATAGACCGTTTGCTTTTTGTCATTGCTTTGTTGTTTGATAATAGTGGTCTATAATGTGCTATTTTTTTTTTAACACAGATTGAAATCAAGATTTCAAGAGTAAGGAAAGATGCCCTCAAGGCAAAGAAGAAGGAAAAATGAAATACGGTTACAAACAAAAACAGCAACGGAATTACAGCACTCTTCAACAACAAATACTTCAAAAAACAGTAACAAAGTTCCTGGTAAGACCACTAAGTCTTTCTTACGGAACATATGTAGATAAAAAAAAAATGTTGGACAGCATGTAGAACAAGAGAATAAGAGAGTAAATTTGAAAAGGAAGGAGAGAACCCCAAAGAATCATACAACTGGAGCAGGACAGAATAATATGTATAGGAATAGAAGGCAGAATCAGTTTAGAGACATTCGTAAACGAATGTTTCGCAATAGGGTGGTTTTAAATTTGTTAAAAAACATTAGGAAAGGTAAACAGAGAGCTGCTTTTTATAAGAAAAAGAAAAGTGTAGAGAAGATTGTTGATCAGGCTTTTGAAGTTAAGAAAAAATTATTTATTTTAATAATCAATAGAATTAGGACACTTAACAAGACAATTGATGTTTTCAAATCAAACAGTAGATGGAAAAGAGTAATTAATCGGACTAATTTTTGTAAAGTTTTTTCAGGAGAATGGATGCATCGTTCAAGTTGTGAGCCATTTTTTAATGAGGAGAGTTACTTCCAGGAGAACGATTTAGTGCATGCAGTTGACACCAGTGGTCGAGCGTATGAAGTGAAAGACGGTTGTCCGATTGAAAAAGAGAAACTTGTGCCTAGAGAACCAGAAGAGGTGTTAACTGATGAAGTTTTAGGGAGACGTACTAAGGGTCCAGTGTACACTTGGAAGTGTAGTCGTATTTGTAGTGTGCGACAGGAATCAATTGATTTGTTTTGTAATTTCTTACGTACATATAGTAAGAAAAGTCTAAAGCAGAAAGTGAAGTTGTTGCAAGACTTAGATCCTTCCAGAGTGAGAGAAAACACAGGTTTGCAAGGGCATTCACTGGCTTGTCTTTCTAGAAAAGTCTGTCAGAGTGTTTTTCATCATTTTAGGATGTTAGCAGTGCATCATACCAAAATGAGGAAATTAGTGAGAATGTTGTATTATGCAAAAAGTCCAGCACTTAAGCTTAAACAATTAAACAGTGCTCTTTTGCATGGAACTGAATTAGATGTGAAGAAGAATTGTGAAGAAATTGAGATTTGTTATTTTGGTGAAAAAGAGGACAGTGTAGAAATTGACACAGCAATTCAAGGTAATGTGGAAGAGAATGTACAGATTTCAAGTACAGAAAAGTTTGAGCAGGAAATTACCAGGTTTAAGGTGAAATCAAGTGAAAGGCCGAATTTTACTTGTGTGTGTTGTCGACGAAGTCATTATAAACATCAAACTAGATTAGTTGATTTATACGTAAAAAGTGAAAAGATGAATAATTATGAGTGGAAGGATTTTGCAACTTATTTGTGGGTGAAGAATTGTTTTGATTTGAGTTGTGATCAGCGTATTTGTAAATCTTGTTATGATAAGTTAAATCAAAATAGAATGCCTACTAGAGCTGTTCATAATAATCTGGAGTTGGTAGACATTACCCGTGAGTTGATGGATTTAAATACATATGAGTCTATTTAGATTCAATGTGTCCATCCTTTTCAGGCAATTGTTCGCATGGAGCCTAAGATAGGGAAATTGCCTCCTACAGATTTGCAGAGAGGATTAAAGGGAAGAGTTGTTTATTTGCCTCTAGATTTCAAAAAAAATATTGATACAATTGGTATAGAAAAAGTAGAAGAGGAACCTTTAGTTATTCTAGGTAATGGGGTTCCGACAAAGAGTAAGAAAATCTGGCAAGATTTAGTGGATGTTAGGAAAGTCGAAAAGGCAACGTTGTATTTAGTCAAAAACAATGAGTATTACAAAGATGTATGTGTTGCAGCAGAGGAAACAGATGCAGATGAAGACAGTGATTGTTCAGGCGGCCAAATTGAAAAAGTTGATGTGTCTAGAAGTGAAGAAATATATGAACATTATACTGTTCATCCTTTGCATTCCAAAGAAGTAATGGGGAATGCAATTGAATTGTTTCAAATGAAAGCAGCAAAAGGAAGTCCCATTAGTGTATGGGAAGAAAGTTTGGAAGCTCGTTGTTTTCCACAGCTATTTCCAACAGGTCGAGGTGGACGATATGACGATCGACCACTACAAATTCCTGCATCTGAATATCGAACTGTAAGATTGTATGCTGAAGATCCAAGGTTTCGTCAATGCATTCCCTATTTGTTTCATTTACTGTATGAAAGTGACTTGTCTGGGCTTTCTTATGCAGTAAACCATATACTGAAAAGTGGAGCACATCTGCAAAATGTTTCGGCGAGGGACTTTATGGAGAAAGTGAATCTGCAAGATAATATTTTGGAATCTCATTTAATCAATCTCATGGCATGTCAGCGTGGTACAAACGAGTATTGGTACCATCGTCATGGGGAATTGAAATGTATGCTAAGAAACTTAGGAACTCCTACATGGTTCCTCACTCTTAGCTGTGCCGAGTATGCATGGGACGACTTACTTCAATTTGTACGCGAGGCAAATGCAAATATACAAAATATAGAATTCAAAACACCTGGAGAACTGTGTTCTTTGGATCCAGTGAATGTATGCAGATATTTCAATCATAGATTTGAAGCTATGATGTCTTTTATTACCAACAAAAAAAATCCTCCCCTTGGAGAGGTTTTGGATTTCTTTTGGAGAAAGGAGTATCAAGCGAGACGTGCTCCTCACATACATATGTTGGTGTGGATTAAAGATGCACCCAAATTTGGAACAGATTCGGATGAGACAGTGATGAGCTTCATTGAAGAGTATTCAACATGTGCTGTTCCGAAAACTACCGAAGAAAACAGTTTAAGGCAACAAGTTTTACGCTTTCAATCCCATCGTTGTGGAAAGTACTGTAGTCGAAAATTCAGAAACAAGGACAAGTTCTACACAAAATGTCGTTTCAGCTTTCCACGACCAGTGATTTCTAAAGGAAGAGTAAATAATTTGATGTCTTCTCTGCGACATACTGTGACGAGGAAGTCACCAAAAAATACATACAATTTAAAAAGAAACGAAGAGTCCAAGTACATCAACGACTACAACCCAGTGATTTTGTCCATGTGGAATGCTAACATGGATATTCAATTTGTTGCTGACAACTCTATTGCTGTGGCTTGATATGTGACGTCTTACATCACAAAAAAAGAAAAAACAGAACTGAAGGAAATGTGGGAGGACATTTCACATGAAAAGAGTCTAAGCAAGAAATTATACAGTTACAGTCTGAAGATGTTGTCGCATCGAGAAATTGGAGCATATGAATGTCATCAGCAAGTCTCTATGCCAAATCTAGAACCATCATTTGGGTGAGTCTAGGTCTTGCTGCAACACGAAATCGAGTTTTGAAATCTGTACAAGAGATAGAGTATTTGGCGGAGAAAGAACCAGAAAGTACAGATATTTTGAAGACAAACATTTTGGATATATACTATCCAAATAGAAGTCCTCACCTTGAGAACGCTTGTCTCTATGAAGTTCTTCAAAGCTATATTTATAAGAGGAACATCAGAGAAGATATCAATATTGGAATATATGCTTTCATTGGATGTGAAGGATGTCTAGTGAAACAGAAAAAAGGCCATTTGATTAATCATCGAAAATTGAGTTGTGAAAATCCAGACAAAAGGGAATTTGACTATTTAGCTCTTTTGCAACTCTTCAAGCCATGGCGTACAGAAGAGGAACTACTTGGAGATTTTCTCTGTTTCGAAGATTCTTTTAATGCAACCAAGGATACCATAGAATGTCCTGTTTTTCCAAATTATCTGCAAATGTTGAACGAAGAAATAGAGCAAGAAGCCACAATTGCTGCAGAGATTGCTAGAGACAGTTCTCAAGACAGTCAGAGTTCTGCTTCATTGAGTCAGGATCCACTTGGAGGACCAATTATTCAAAATGAAGCTGCCACTGCCATGGATGAGGTGGAAAGAGCTATGGAACAAGCTCAAGATGATGTAGTTAACTTAGAAGATTTGGTGAAACAACTAAACCTTGAGCAGAAACAGATATATGAAGAAGTCACAGATCAGATTGAACATGGATTCACTCATGAGAAAATAGAGTGCTCATGTACATCATTTAAACCAGTCCAACTGTACGTAAGTGGAGAAGCGGGAACTGGAAAAAGTTTTCTGATTAAAGCAATTGCAACTTATCTGCAGAAAAGGACTGAATCACCGCTATCTTGTGTTGTTACTGCTCCAACTGGGCTGGCAGCACATAACATTAAAGGGATTACTTTACATCGTTTACTGATGCTGCCAGTGGAGCATGATAACAAATTGCAATATCACAAGCTATCTGGAGTTGCGTGTTCCGAAGTTTCGAGAGTCCTGAAGAAAATGAAACTTCTTATCATTGATGAAGTAAGCATGGTGTCAAATATAATGCTTGCTTTTGTGCATTTGAGAATGCAAGAAATTCTTAGAACAGACTATGATGTCTTATTTGGAGGAAAACATATTATTGTTTTTGGGGATCTACTGCAGTTGACTCCAATGAAAGGACAACCTGTGTTCAAAATGCTCACGCATGAAGATACCAGGAAGTGCCGAAGAAGCATTGGAAACGTTAATATATGGTTACACTTCAAATATGCAGAACTGCTTCAAAATATGCGGCAGGCAAAGGATGAAGATTATAAAAATATTCTACAAGATGTAAGAATCGGAAAAGTAAGTCAGCAAGGGAAAGAAGCTTTACATGGACGATTAATTTCAAATTTGTACCCAAATGAAAACATTCTTCCAGAGTATATTTTTAAGAAAATTAATTAGAAGAAATCTGGCATATGTTTGATGCCAACTCTGAAAGAATGTTCCATGTTCAACAATAAAATGTTAAAGTTAAAAAATGAAGAGATAGTGAAACTGGAAGCTATAGATAAAATTGAACATATGGTAGCAACAATTATTTTGTCTGAAAATTTGAAATCAAAATTGGATTCATTAGAGAAGACTATATCTAAAACTGCTGGTTTTGAAAAGACTCTGAATGTGTGTTTAAATTGTCGTATCATTTTGAGAAGGAATTTAAATGTTGAAAGAGGTCTGGTAAATGGAGCAATGGGTCATGTTGTTGGTTTTGTGCATTACAAAAATAGAGATGGAATTGAAATTTTTAAAATTAAATTTGATGGCATTGAGGAAATAGAACAAATTTCGTTGTTCAGCTAGATTTTTGCTTGTGAAAGACTTATATGTTCGCCGAAAACAGTTTCCTATTTGTTTTGCATATGCGGTGACAATTCATAAATCTCAAGGTTTAAGTGTAGATAGCGCTTTGGTGAACATTGGAAGTTCTGTGTTTAAAGAGGGTATGGCATATGTGGCATTATCACGAGTCAGAACTTTATCAGGATTGTACTTGATTGAGTGTGATGAGACAAAGATTTGTGCAGATCTACATTGTGTTAAAGAATACAATAGGTTAAGAAGAGAGTATGCTCCACATTTGCCTTAATATCCTCTGTTTGAAAAACGTGTGGTAGGCCGAAAAAGAAGAAATGAGAATAATTGCAGTGAGGTAGTAGCAAAAACACAAAAAGTAGATGAAACTGTAATTGTAAGTAGAAAGAAAAAGGATTCTGTTGAAGATGTTGTTGGATTTCAGTTTGAAAACAGTTCTGGTGTCAACTGATATGCTAATGTAGTGGTTAATGTTCTTTTTTTTCTTCAAAATATACAAGAACAGATTGTTGAAAATCGGGATCAAAGATTCTGTTGTTTGTTGAATGCTGTGTTTGAGAAATGTAGCAGTGATAGAGAAAAAATAGAAAGTGTTTCAGAAATTCGAAATCTTCTAGACATATATTCTGGTCAAAATCAATTTTCACAGAATATTCAGCAGGATTGTCAGGAATTTTTAATGTATATGTTTGATGTATTGGAAGATGAAGGTGTAGATATAAAAAATCTTTTTAGCCTTTCTTATCAATGGCAGCATGACTGCGACAACTGTACTTTATCAAGTACTACTAGAATAGACACTGAAAGATTTATATATTTGACTTTACCAGACTGCAAATCAGTGCCTTTTAATAATCTAGTTAAAGCAGCGGATCACAATATGGTGTGTACCCAATGTAAGTCTACTATGCTGTCCACATTATTTCTACAAAATTATGGTCAGTATGTCATTTTAATGTTCCAACGATGTAGACCTAATGGAACTAAATTGACAACTTCTATTAAAAATTTCGTTGGTTCTCAGTTATCAATATCAGGAAGAACCTTTGCAACTGTAGCTATTATTTTTCATGACGGTCCTTCTACAACATCAGGGCATTACACATGCTATTTAAAAAGTTGTAAAGGTTGGACCCACTGTAACGACATTCATTTGACTTCCAAACAACGTTTGCCTTTTGGCTTAAAAAATTCATACCTAGTGTTTTTACAACCACAATTTAAGTAAAGGTAATTGGCCTTTGAAGACGGGAGCAGTTAATAAAGGTTATTTTGCTGTTTAAAAATATATTCTGAGTAAAAGTGATCCAGGTAACATAAAAAATTGACTTGTCATATAGGTACTGTAAGTGGATCTCATAGTATGTGATATTAGTATTATACAAAATCATGAACATGAGTGAGTCAGAGATGGTTTTACAAATACTTAAATATTGTGAAAATGTTGTATGAGCCTTTCTTTCAGAATGTCGGAAAAAAGGTAATTTCAGAGTTTCTTAGAGTTAATTTGAAAATATACTCATACATCTGACACTATTTGGCCAAAAGGAAAGGTACAGGAATGAGTAAAGAGTCATGACTGAAAAAAAGGAGTATATGAAAATAATGAAAATATTTCAGATGTTCTTGGAGCTTTTCTTCTATAAAGTCGATGAAATTGATTTTTTAGTGAACAGCAGAGTATTTTGCAACGAGAAAAGGACCTCCATGATATACTATTTGGCCTCAAGGAAAAGTAAGTCAATCAAAGATTAGTGTACATTTGTCATTTGTCAGTATCTAAGTTTTTTTTTAAAACACAATCTTTTAGATTGTGTTTTTTTTTCCCGCTGTCATATGATGAGTAATTTGAACTCACTGTTTTAAGTGAAATTCAATATATTCTGAGAACAGCAAAAATAAACTATGTAACATGTTGTACAAGTTATACTATAATTTGGATTGTGTAAATTAAATTGTATTCCCATTCTCTGACATTCATTTTCCTTTTTCCTCTCTCTTTCAGCTCTCTTTACTCACTCACACTGCCTTTCTCTCACTCTGTTTCACACCCATTCGTTTACTGCACTTCTTTCACAACCCCTCATTCTCATTTCAACTGTCTGCATCCCCTCTCTCCCTTGCACCACTTTTCAGCTTTCAGTCTCTCTGCTTTACTTCCCTTTTCTGTCTTTTCCTCCTTTGCACTTTTACTAATTCCTCTTTACTCACTGAGCAGTATTGTCGCACTCTATCACTATAACTTACCCACTCTCCCTCGCTTATCTTTGTTTGCTCCTTTCTTTTGACCTCTTTTCTTTATTTTTCGTTCACTACCTCTATGTCCTCAGTGCCTCACTCTCCTTGTGTTATGTTCACTTGTGTTTATCTACCTTCTATCATTTCTTTTACAACAACTTCACTGCTCCTCTCTCATCGTTCTTCATCCCATTTCTTTTACTCTGGTTCCATTACTATCCCTCATTTCCTTTCTTTCAATGTCCTTCTCTTTACTTTCATCACCAAATTATTTTCTCTCAGTACCACTCTTTTAGTCGTCTTCTCCTCTCTTTCCTTTTTTTGCTCCTTACTCATTTCCTTTTGTCACTCATTGTACTCCACCTCACTCAGTTTTTCTCTTAGTGTGTCTGTCTACTAACTTCCTGACTCCATTTCCCTCAATTGTTGTATATTATCCTCTCTCCCTTCATCCCTTTACTTTGACTGTTCTTCACTTACTCTCAGTTATCTTCTATTTCTCAATCTTCTAAATGCATCCTTAATTAGACTCTTTTCCGTCTCTGTTATTATCTTTTTACTTACTACTGTTTCCTGCCTTAGTTTTGCTAACTCACATTGTTTTAGTATCTTTCTTACCTTCAGTTCATTTCTCTGTTCTTCTCTTCCTCTGTGTCAGTGAATCTATATGTCTTACTCTTAGTAATTTGCTCTGATTCTATTTATTTTTTTCTCTTTTTATCCTTCTACCTTACTTTATTTCCCTTTCTGTGTTCTTCACTCTTACTTTATTTCTAAATACACTGTTATGATTTTTAACCTCTTCATTTGTATATTTTAATTTAAAATACACATTTTACTAATTATAACTTATTTTTTCTTCTCTCTTTCACAGATACAAAGTGTAGTAAAAAAAATTAATTAAAGTTACATTTATTATATGGTAAGTATGACTATAAAAATGTATTTTGTCATCACCCCTTGCTTTAAGCTCACTAATATTTTCTCAACCAACCTCACTCCTGTGTCTTTATTCTGCTTCCCTCACTTATTCTTATTCTCCATGTTTACTCCAATTTCCCTACTTCCCCTCTCATATTCAACTTCTTTCAATCCCTATTCTTTACTTCACTTACCCTCTGTTCCCTTCCTTTGCTTCTTCACTCATTCTGTTTTTCTTAATTATTTACCTTACTCCTACACACACACCTCATCCCCCTCTCAATACATAAACACACCTCTAACATACACCTCACACACACACACCACACAGACACCTCATACACACAAAAAATCCCCTCACACACACTCTTCACATACACACACACATTCCATACACACACATACATCGCACACATATACACCCCACACCCATACACTCCTCACAGATACTTCACACACCCTCACCTCCACCCACACCAAAACACCCCACACAGCCACACCCACAGACACACCTTACACACCCACACCCCGACCTACACCCACTGACTCCCTATAAGTCATACACACTGCATTACTTATCTTTCTTAGCTGTTTCACTCAAACCCATTCAGGTACTGTTTTCTTTACTCTCTTTGTCCTTTCTCTTTGTCACTCCCCATGTCTTATCCAAATTCAATTTTTCACCCTCTTTCACCCCTCTTTACTTACACTAACTGGTCTTTTCTTACCCTCACTCACCGTTCTTCATTTATCCCGGTTACGCCACTACCCTTCATTCTCAATTTTTTACTGTCCTTTCTTTTTCTTTCAACACCCACTCACATTCTCCCACTATCTCTACTTTAGTCTTCTTCCTCTCTCTCTTCCCTTCTTTCGCTCCTTTAGTAATTTTACTTTTCTCACTTTCACCCTATTACACCTTCTTTGTTTTTTACTATGTAATAAACAATCCCTCTGTGTTCATCCTGTAGCTCTCTTTCTCTTAACATTACTCTCTTTGTGTTCTTCCCTCATGCTAACTCCTTCATTAAAAAAAAAATTCTATTTTTTTGGGGGGCGCGCCCCGGTACGCGTACCCTAAGAAAAAAAAATTGACAGAGATTCATTAAAAATATAGGTTTATTTTTATAAATGAAAGGTAGTTCTAAAAAGAACTACTTTTTTTCTTCTTTTTGTTTTATATTTTTTTTTTAATTTTTTTGAACATTTTGTACTTTTTTGGGCTTTTAAAAACAGTTTTATATTTTTTTTGTATTTTTTAAGGGGAGAAACAAAAAACAGGGAATTGTAAATGGCTCAACAGGAGCAAAAAACAAAAAACAGAAAAAATTAATGTTTTTTGGGGCATTTGTGATTGTCACCAGCAAGGACGACGAGCTTCATGCTCTTTTCACCATAGGCGATGAGCTTGCCACATGCAATACATGTGATTCTAAAATCTGCAAATCGAGGTTGAATACAAGGCATCGTCTCTGTTGTTTCTGGTCCCGATGGAGTGGGTTGTGTTCTTTTGGAGGTGGTCCTTGAAGACTGGGGGAGGTTACTGGCCAGTTCCCTGAGCTCTGCATGAGAATAGTTGTTAGGATGCTTCAGGATCATATGTCGAATCATGGTATTATTACCAAAGGAATATTTTTTGTTTGGGTTGCCCCTTGAGAGTTGTTTGCCACAGATTAGGCAAGTTACCTTGGCCGCATTCACTTTTTTCTTGCCCTCTGGGATTGAAAAAAACTCCCATACAATGTGTGACTTGGGCTTGTATGGGGTATTTTATTCAGGCAGCCATGTTCTCCCCTCCTCCTCTTCCTCTTCCTCCTCCTCCTCTTCTTGACCACCAATGTACTGTTGTGGTGGTCCTCTTGGTGGTGGTGGTGGTGCAGATGCTCCAGCTGTTGCAGCTACAGTAGCCATTTGAAAGTACAAAATAGTTCTCTCTCTATTGCTGAAACAGGTCTTCCTCAGTCAAAGGACAAAGTCAGAATAAGGAAAGAAGGTGGGGTCTTTCATCATTTGCAAAAAACAAAGTGTCCTGAACCAATGAGAAGTGTTATTTTCAGGTCATATGACCCGGGCTTTACTCATTTGGAAACCAAAACTGTTCTGCACCAATAGAAAGTGTTATTTTTGGGTCACATGACCCGACGTGCTCACGCTACGCGCCCCGGGGCGCGCCCGTATTCGCGCTCCGGGGCGCGCCCGCGGGCGCGTAGTCTAAGCGCGTCAATACGTTGCGTGATCGTATGCGCTCGTGTGCTTCCGGGTGCGCTTACCCTGTGCGTCATATGACGCATCACGCGTCTACGCCAAACGTCACGATGTTGTTTTCGTTCGCGAAAATAGCGCTAACGGGACGCTCCCCGGTACGCGCCCCGGGGCGCACCGCAACATTGCGCTGACCGGGGCGCTCCCCGGTACGCGCCCCGGGCAAAAAAAAAGTAATAAAAAAATTACATAATTATACAATATAAAATTCATTAAAAAAAATATTACTTTTCATACCTATAGAGATTTGCTATTAAAAAACCTATGAAATTCACTGAAAAAACCATAGGTTTCACACCAGTTAAAGTTAGGAATTAGCATTTAAAAAACCTTTTAAATTCACTGAAAAAACCATAGGTTTCACACCAGTTATAGTTAGCTGGAAATTTTACTGGCATAAAACCAATGAAAATCCCACGTTATAGTTAGTTGGACTCACTATAACTTGCGCATGCAATGCACTGCTGATGACGTCACATATTACATCACTCATGACATGGTCAGTGACATCACTCATGACATCACTGATGACACCATCCTTGTGACAGAGTAACAGACCTCCTTTCACTGTAATGTAACCCTTGAAACACATATTCAAAAATAGAAACTAAAATTTTCAAAAAAATGGAGATACCCATACCAGTTACAACAACCAATTCAGTTATTCCACCATCTATATACACATCCACTCATTCATCAACAGTTCTATGTAGTCACTCATACATATACTCACTCATCATATGTAGTGATACACCTATACATCCTGTTACACACCGACAGTCATCCAAAAGATACTCTCACACATACTCACACATGCAAAAAAACTATTGAACATCCATTTATTTGCATATACAGCTATACACACACTACCACCTTACTTCTAAGGAACCTTACACATACTTACTCTCTTAAACAATCACTTATAGAAACACATACTTATTTAAACAGGAACTCTTACAATCCCTTACTCTCACATATAGTCACTTATATACATCAAAATTCACATATACTACATTAAAACATATGTAGTTACTGATAAAGACACTAGTGAGACAGTCATTCACTCACTAACATACACATATACACACTCATCCACCCATACAGTCCTGCACATGTGCTGTATTCAAAACACATACAAACAGAGATTCTGTCATTCATGCATCTATGTGCTAAGTAATACCCCCACCAAACCATACAAACACTTATACTGATACTAAGAAAAACATCTAATAACCCATATACCTACACATGTAGCTACTCACCAACCCATGCAGCCACTTATACACAAAGTGAAACATTAATACATATATTTAAATATTTAAACATTACTCACTAATATTTATTTTTCAGAAAGACACACATTCACTGGATGGTGTCATCAGTGATGTCATGAGTGATGTCACTGACCATGTCATGAGTGATATAATATGTGACGTCATCAGCAGTGCATTGCACGCACAAGTTATAGTGAGTCCAACTAACTATAACGTGGGAATTTCATTGGTTTTATGCCAGTAAAATTTCCAGCTAACTATAACTGGTGTGAAACCTATGTTTTTTTCAGTGAATTTAATAGGTTTTTTAAATGCTAATTCCTAACTATAACTGGTGTGAAACCTTTGGTTTTTTCAGTGAATATATATATATATATATATATATATATATATTTTTTTTTTCAATGTTAGTGCTGACTTGAGTAAATAGCAGCCCTGTGCTGCTGCTTGGGGGACCGCATGTAAAAGTCAGCAGGGCTGAATGCAGTCCCAGGGGCGTATTTTGAGTATCACTGTCCTAGTGTTTAGATTTTTGATCATTTTAAATATGTTTCCGCCGCACATAATTACAACAAATGTGCTTCACTTGTGCTTTCCTGATTCTGATATATTATGAACTATCTGCACAGTACATTTACAGACTTCTAAATATTGTTGTTTGTTTTAAAAAAGTCTTTCTTTTACAGCAAGATTGTCACATACATCCTCTCACTTTGAAGTCAGAGAAAGAGAAGTAAACACCAAGCTCCCTCGGAAGACACAGCCTGACTTTTGATGTCTGTCTTTGAATGTACAGCAAATGTGACAACTTAAGAACAAGACTTAATGAACTGTTTACACAAAACTAGCACATGGGAGAATACAGTAAATAGGCAATGCTTCATGGGTGGGATGAATTCACCCTGGGCAACCTAAAACAAAGAAAGCCAGCAAATCAAAAGCATGCAAATGTGAGTTACAAATCACAAAGCCAATAGTAAGCAATTTCTGTGATTTATTCCCAGGGAAGGAACCTTTCTGGATTACCCCAAGATGTCTTTAGCGTCTGTAAAGGAGTTAGCAGTCCAGTAGCTGGGGTGGGCGGAGCTAGGTGGGCAGAGGGGAAGAGGTGGGGACAGGACAGGAAAGGGTTAGACAGAGTAGGGACGGGGAACTGAGTAGACGTGCCAATAAAGGGTTGAACATACTTAAGCACGTGTCCGTGTATCATTGTAGTAGGACACTACAACTGGCGACGAAGGTGGGATCCAGCAGCAAACCCACCAGAACGAACCCCGTCCCGCAGCGTGGAGCGTCCCGAGCTCCGCTGCGACCGTGATCCTGCGGCGCCAGAAGAGAGGCCCCAGGAGCGACCTAGCGACCCTCGAGAGCAGAGAAGAGCCGAGGGAAGAAGAAAGAGCGCTGAGTGAAAGCGCCAGAGAAAAAAGAGCCGGTCGCGCTGGACGCGCGAGATCCACGGGCGCGAAGACCCGACAAAAACCGTGAGTGAAAGTCGGGAGCCCACTCCGACATTGCCCCATCACTGTCCAAGGCACCGCGCAGGCGAGAGAAGTGCCCCACAGGCAAGCGGCAAGACACCCCCAGCCAGCACCGACACCGTCGGAAAGTGAAGCTTCGCCGCCGGATGCGTGAGACTTAGCATCAAGTCGGCGCGCACAATTAGAAAGCCGCGCTGAGCAGCGGAAGACTCCCTTAAACCATACCCGAGAGGCTACAGTCTGCACCCACCTGCATCTGTGAGTCCAGTAGCCCTGGGTGTGTGTGTCTGGAGCGAGGGAGAGAACCTCGTGCACTGCAGAGGGGGCGGCCATCTTAAGGTCAGGCAACTTGGAAGACAAACCCCACATGAATGGGCAGCGGCCATCTTTGAGTCAGGCAAGAACCCAAGACGAGCACTTGTAGTGAACTTATCCGGCTGTGACAGAGAAGCCAGCGGATCTAACAAAGCAAACACCGACAACTTGAAACAAACAAGCATTGATAGCCACAAGAGGACAATTCTTGGAAACGCACACCAGTCACTGAAATAAAATCAGACACAAGCACTAAGAACCTCACCGCCAGGATGTCTAACCCTCCCGCGCAAAAGGAAATTAAGGGAGGCACACACCTGCGAGCACCTGAGCCACTGACAGTCACAACAGGAAGCAGCATGGGCCTAAAATGGCAAGAGTGGCTAGAGGACTTTGAGGACTACATCGAAGGGTCCAAAATAGAACCAGACAAAGACAAGATAATAGCCCTTCGCAATCTAGGAGGGCGCGAGATAAGCAAGATTGTACGAGAGATCCCAACCGCAGATGGTGACACCTATGTCAAAGTGAGAGACGTCCTAAATAACCGTTTTCTGCACAAGAGAAACGTCGACTATGAGCGACACAAATTCCACCAGCAGCGCCAGGGTAAGGAGGAACCACTGAGCTCCTTCATACATCGACTGCGACGGCAGTCCCAACATTGTGAATTTACAAACTTCTCGCCGGATGCAGCCATTAAATCTCAAATAATCACTGGGTGTCACTCAGAATCGCTGAGACGGCGATTACTAAGAAAACCACAGGAACTAGCAGACATCGAAGAGAACTCCCGGTTATACGACCAAGCGGAAGAAAATGCGGTGGAAATCGAAACCGGACCCAGTACCAGCCATGAACACGCCAACCGTGTTACTGATCGACGACATGGACGACAGGATCAGCGCGACAGTGGAAGACGTCACCCACGAGACAGGTCACGGCGCTCCAGGTTCTCGCCCAGGCGACGCCCGGACTACAGGAGGAAAGAACCTGAAAGGAGGGATCGACGACCCGAACGCACACGGCGATGTTTCAGGTGCGGATACGACTACCCTCACATTGACTCCTGCCCTGCCATGGGCCAACGGTGCAGAAAATGTGGACGGTCCAACCACTTTGAGGCCATGTGTGGGGACTACCACAAAGAAAGACGCAGCGATAATGACAGACGCGATGGCTCGCAGCGGCCCTCACGATCGGAGGCCAAACGTCATCACATCAGAGCAGTTCAAGAAGAGCCACCTCGATCTCCCGCGTCTTCACACTCCAGTCACGAATCTCGACGCTCCAGATGGGACCGTCGTTCCCCGTCAAGGGACTCCAGATCGTCCTCATCCAGGCGGTCGTCATACACCGTTGAATACGTCAACTTTGCTGACCACGATCAGTTTAAACGCTATCCACGTCTCAACATCAAAGTGGGCAACCACGCTGCTAAGTTCGTGATGGACAGTGGAGCGTCGCTCAACTACATATCAGTTGCTGAACATGACCGCATGAATCCAAAACCTCGTCTGCGTTTCGCGCCTGTCCGTGTCTACACCTGGATGGCGAAGAAACCACTCCAATGTTTGGGCAAGTTTGACACCACCCTTACGTATGGTGACGTCTCCATCCCAGCAGTCATCCACGTCATTAAAGGGCCCGAAGCCGACTGTCTGTTGAGCCTTCCCACCGCTGAACGCCTTCGGTTGGTGCACATCCTCTTCAACGTTAATGACAGCTCGGACTGCGCTGAGAAATTCCCGTCACTGTTCCAAGGATTGGGAAAATTGAAAGGCCGGCAAATCCATCTGCACATCAACGAGCAAATCAAACCGGTGGCTCAACACCCGCGACGGGTGCCATTTCACTTGCAATCTGCGGTTGAGAGTGAACTGCAGGAACTTTTGGACGCTGACATCATTGAACGCACTGAGGGCCCCACTCCCTGGGTGTCCCCGGTGGTTATCGTCCCCAAGAAAGGGACCCACAACAAGGTCCGTCTCTGTGTGGACATGCGCCTACCGAACACGGCCATTGAACGGGAGAGACACCCCGGCCCACTCCTGAGCGACATGATCACAGCGCTCAACGGGGCAACAGTATTTTCTAAACTGGACCTGAACAAGGGCTACCATCAGCTCGAACTAGATGACAGTTCTCGTTCCATCACGACATTTGCCACACACCTTGGTCTATTCCGTTACAAACGGCTCAGCTTTGGCGTTTCATCTGCCGCTGAAATCTTCCAGGAGGCCATACGACTCGTCATTCACCACGTACCAAACGCCATTAATTACAGTGATGATATCTTGGTCTACGGATCGGACGCGCGAGAGCATGACATCGCTCTCGATCGCGTCTGCCACGCCCTGATGGAAGCCGGTCCGACCCTCAACAAGGAGAAATGTGAATTTCATCAGTCGACCCTGAAATTCTTTGGCCACGTCTTCTCGGCTAGTGGCATGAAACCGGACCCGGACAAGATCGCCACGCTCAATAACACCAAGAGTCCGGCTGACGTCAACGACCTACGTTCCTTCCTCGGAATGGCGAGTTACTGCGCCCGCTACATTCGTGATTACGCCACTGTAAGTCATCCACTGAGGCTCCTCACGAAAGCTGGCACGCAATTCATATGGACCCCGGAGTGTGAACGTGCTTTCAAGAACATCAAACGCGCTGTGGAATCAGCTGATTGCCTCTCCTACTTCAACCCCAAGAGGAAAACGGAAATCACTGTGGACGCAAGCCCCGTGGGCTTAGGAGCCATCTTGGCACAGTACGACAATGAGTCGGATCAGAGGAGGATCATCGCCTATGCCAGTCGGAGCCTAACCGACCCTGAGAAACGGTACTCCCAACCAGAGAAAGAGAGCCTGGCTGTTGTGTGGGCGTGCGAACACTTCCACATCTTCATATACGGGAAACACTTCACACTCATAACCGATCACCAGGCTCTTGTCACGATCTATGGGAATCCCAAGTGCAAGATGCCCCCCAGGATCGAAAGATGGGGCCTACGGCTGCAAGAGTACACGTTCTCAATCATCCACAAACCGGGGAAGGCTGAGAATCCAGCTGACTATATGTCCCGCCACCCCCGAGACTCCTCAGAGACTGCGCCCTCCATCGCGGAAGAATACATTCACTTTGTGACTAGTCATGCTCGTCCACCGGCCATCCCCATGCACGCTACTCGGGAAGCGACCAATCAAGACACCATCCTACAAACAGTAATGAAGCACACACAAACCAACAGATGGAGATACCACCCGCAGGAGGAAGAGGAAGACCCCGCTGTCAAGAAAGAACTCCAAGCCTTCCGACATGTCTCTGACGAACTCTCTGTAACCGGTGACGACCTCCTCCTCAGAGATCACAGACTAGTCATCCCAGCGGCACTGAGGCAAGGAGTAATCGACCTGGCCCACGAAGGCCACGAAGGGGTCGTGTCCACCAAAAGAGCTCTGAGAGAACGTGTCTGGTTCCCAGCCCTCGACCAGATGGTCGAAGACACATTGAAAGACTGCCACCTCTGTCAACTGACCAGCCACAGTAATCCACCCGCACCTCTACAGATGACCCCATTGCCTGATGGGGTATGGCAAGAAGTTGCCATGGACTTTTATGGCCCCCTGCAATCAGGGAAGTACGTAGTCGTCATCATGGACGAATACTCCAGATTCCCAGTAGCCCAGTTTATATCATCCACCAGTGCCGCCTGCACCCTCAAGGTACTTGAAGAAACTTTCGCGACATGGGGCGTCCCCAAGGTCATCAAGACGGACAACGGGCCCCCATTCAATAGTCATGAATTCAGCGACTTCGCGAAACACATGGACTTTCAACACCGCAAAGTCACACCACTCTGGCCCCAAGCCAACGGCACTGTGGAAAGATTCATGTCCACCATTAAGAGAACATTCCAGCAAGCCACGGCCGAGAAGAAAGATCTACAGTCAGCGCTGAACGAGGTCCTCAGTGCCTACAGAACCACTCCCCACTCCACAACGGGCCAATGCCCTGCGACCCTCATGCTCGGGAGGACAATGAGAAATCGGATCCCCACATGGGACGGAGCACTGAGGAAGCCCCTTTCGGATCAACAACACAGAGACATGGCCGCAACAGATCAGCGCCGCAAAGACAAAATGAAAGAGTATGCGGATCACAAACGAAGAGCCCGGTCCCCCTCCCTGAGGGAAGGCGACAGAGTCCTTGTCAGACAGGAACAGCGCCAAAAGACTGATTGTCGTTTCAAGGATGAGCCTCTAACAATTACCCAACAAAAAGGCACTATGGTGACCGCGGAATCAGAGAACCGGCGAGTCACCCGCAACGCTTCTCATTTCAAGAAGTGCTCTCCTGAAGACCATGAAAATATAACTATGATCCCCACACCTGAAGGCCGAGACAATCCTGAATCTGTCGCACCCGACACCGGACATTCATCAGTAAAGGAACCCTCAACTGAAGGCGCCGTGTCCACACCAGCGAGACCCCGCCGTCACGTGCAGCCTCCCAAGAGACTGATCGCAGAGATGGACTAATCTCTATTTTCACTTGTTGCTTTATTAAGAAAGGGGGAGATGTAAAGGAGTTAGCAGTCCAGTAGCTGGGGTGGGCGGAGCTAGGTGGGCAGAGGGGAAGAGGTGGGGACAGGACAGGAAAGGGTTAGACAGAGTAGGGACGGGGAACTGAGTAGACGTGCCAATAAAGGGTTGAACATACTTAAGCACGTGTCCGTGTATCATTGTAGTAGGACACTACAGCGTCTAGTAGGCTTCAACCTGAAAGTGACTACCAATTTGGAGCTCGCAATGGTCCAAATGAGCCAAACTACGTAGGCTTCTCATTTTAGGCAGCATAAAAATCACAGTCATTGATGTCTCTAATTTCTGTCTCAGTGGTAATAGATATGTCAAAACTCTTTTTATTTGTAGACTGGTGCATCATAGCTTTGCCTCTTCTGCAGGTGTTGATGTGTATCTAGCTTTTAATTGGGCAGGCCAGGTGGCTACAATTATGAAAGAAAATGGGCTCTGCTGAAATGGATAGGTACTTTTTGTATCACACATGAGATACATCTTTCTAAACCCATACTCACTGTTTTAATTTTAGATATGACTTACTCCTGAGAGTGTCTAGATGCTAAGATGTAAGGTCTGTAAGGGAATGCAGCGCAATTAAGACTGAACAACCAGTTTTAGTTCGAGCCTGGGCAGCTCTGTGAGGCATGCTGTATTCAGGTAGGAAATTGAAGCTCCGCCCACTCTCCACACATATTTTTTATTAGCTTGTGTCGATATCCACTGTAAACTGTGGCTGTATATTGGTTACAAGTAGTCCCTCCTTAGTACCGCTTTGTCTCATTTTGTAACCTCCCATGGCGACACCCCCTGTTACGTGTGTTGTTACTCGGTACGCTTTAATTACAGCCTCTGAGCACTATTTTCTCAAACAGGACAGTCTCCCTCCTAATACTTTTTGGAAAATGTTATAAGCACGCATTTACAGTTCAATAGATCTCGCATTTGCGAGAGTTTAAGCTAATGGCATTGTAAATGACAATGCCATTTATTTATCTGTTTTAAAAACAACACATAAGTAAAAGGCATTGTCATTTGCAATGCCAATAGCTCAAACCCTTGTAAATTCTACACCTATTGCATTGCAAATGCTTGTTTTGACTAAGAACAAGTTTAGAGCAGTGCACAACATGAAAGCATGAGGGCATTTGGGAACTTTAATGTGAGCCCACGTCCTTTGCTTGATAAGTGGAGTGATCAGTGGCGGCTCACAAAGGGAGTGCTGCGGGGCCAGGGAGTGGCAGGGTGAAGGGGTAGTAAAGATAGACATACGAAGGCAAGGAGTAAATAAATAAATAAATAAAACTATTATCATGCGCTCGCTGCATCGCCTAGTTGGCGATGCAGCGAGCGCAAGTTAATTAGTTCTATTTATTTATTCATTTATTTTACTCTTTGCCCTCATATGTCCGACTCCACTACCCCCCACACTGCCCCTGCCCCGCCCCACTGGTTCGCAGCAATCCCTCTGCGAACCGCCCCTGGGATTGCTGGAAAAGATTTTAATTATGAAGTAAGGAAACCCATTTTATCCTCTTGCAAGAATTTAGAATTATCTTATATTTGGAGATATAATTCACTCCCAGCACACGTCAACTTTCAAAATTGGTTTCCCTTTTGTAACTAAAAACAAACCACTAATATTTTATCACACAATATGAATTGTATACGTTTCGTCTTTACTTTTTCAAGTTTTATTCTTGTAGGCTTGCACATAAGTTCTCAACAGCCACAGCCAACACGTGTTTCGTCACGTAAGGGGTGTAGTCCCGTGAGTTCATCAAGGCTGTATAGGTATAAACATACAAAATACCTATGTACTTATTGTATCATGAACACATTTATATAAGAAACAGGGTGCATATAAATCGTAACACAATTAAGAGATTAACACAAGGTAAGAGAGAGAAATTGGGGCGCACGGTCACATGTTAAAGGGCAAAGTGCAGCCTTATCGCCCGAAAGTGCAATAAAATTGGTGACACCTGATGGTTCTTAAAAATGTTTCTTCTTTCCTGACGAGATTAGTGCTCAATAAATCTCAGACATACTGTGTCTGCAAATACACCTCCCGTTTCTAATCCAAAGCGACGAAGTGAAAATCGTGAAACACTGTGAAGCGTAAAAAAGGGAAAGTAACCATATTTTAAATACCTAGATCTTCCAAATAAACAATCTCTGTAATGTAAAACACATGGGTAGAACACAATTTGAGTCAGTATGCTTTAAAATAAATCTTTATAGATACATTCAATCTATCAAACTCTAGTTGAGCTCTTATCACCTACTTGATATGTGGTGATAATTCTTTGTAACTAAGAGTAAACATGCATTTGCAATGCAATAGGTCTCGCATTGGTGAAACTTAGAGCTACTGGCGATGTAAATGGCAATGTTTCTTACTTATGTTTTTTGTCTGCAGTCGAGTGGTTGTGGGTATGCATGAGCTGTTTGATGTTTACAATCAGCAGGTTTGAAAACATCTAAACACAAGTATTTGCAATGCAATAGGTCTCGCATTTGTGAAAGCTAGAGCTATTGGCGTTGTAAATGCCTTTGTTTTTTACTTATTTTATTTGTTTGTAGTAGAGTGCGGTATCAAGTAAATCGGCTGATTTTTAATAAATATATTTATGCTCAGTGCGAGGTGTACCTTGTATGGCTGCATAGCTGCCAAGGTTTCAGATTGCTATGTGTGACATTTTCATAGTTTCAGAGTATTTATGAGTGACATTTAAACAACTATGAGTGACACTTTCTTGCAATCAAAATCAAGCAAAGAAGATGAGAGAAACACATAAATATCCGAAATTAAACCCATTTGAGCAACAGGAAACCATAAGAAGATCTTTAAACTGCTGCAAAGCACAAGAAATGTAATGGCACACACACAGCCTAGGGATCACACATTGATCAGTTTGATAAAAGTCAATTAGCGATTACAGCACAGCACGTGCCAACGTCCGCTATTTATTATTAGACTGAGAGTAAGTTGCCTAGCTAGTCTAAGCAACTAACATTACAACACAGTAAGGCATGATGGGGGGTGGGGCAGGGCAAGCCTTAGTGGAAGAGGATGACTGGGGCACACATACCCTAGATCCCAGCCCAGCTCAGCTGCATGCTGTATTATTGGGCTCCCTCCAGCCATCGGGCCCGCAAGGTCCTGGGGGCCCCCATCAAGGACCTTGCGGGCCCGATGTGTGTAGGGAGTCCAATGATGAAGCATGACACACTTGGGTGGTGAGGGCTCTCGTCCATTAAAAGATATATTTTCGCACATATACACCACTCTATTTTCAAATCCAAGTAGAACATTTCTTCAGTGAGTTATTAGTTTCGAAGAGGGAGAGATATGTTCCTTTTATACTCCAGTGGATCCTAGGTGTGATACTATAAAGGTAAAACAAATACAGTTACCCAAAAATAAAACCTAACCGTAGGCGGACAGGGGAGTTAGAAACGGCTGAATTCGAGTTAGTTGCAGCTTTGTAAAAAGCAACATGGGGTGGGAAGCAGGAAGCAGAAAGTAACAAGGGGCTGAACCACATGAAAGGGATGTTTAACTATGCGTTTATGTACAGACACTGGTACAAATAGACGATGCAAGTTCAACAGAGCTACTGAATAATCCCTAAAACTTATGCAAGGCCCTGGATGTGGCAGCAGCGCTTCGGGGGGTGCTATGAGCAGTACTAAAGAGCAGCTGATATGGACTAGAGGCATAAACCTCTTGATGTTGTTTATCTTGGATGTTTTAAATGGCACTCGATACTGTGGGATCCCAAAAACAACACCCTTCCAGCACACACACTAACGGTGTAGCGAACTGTTTGTATAGGCAAGCGCTTCAGAACCCTACAATAGTAAGCGCTATACAAGGGTTCCTAAACACACCACAACATCTCCCTTCATAGTTCTGTCTGCTGGAGTTGTGTCATCCCTTAAGGCAGATCTCTTAATATACGACCGCCCCCCACAAGAAGCAAGCTGCTTTACACATTTTCCTTGCCGTACTGAAATCAGATAGTGAGAAGCAAACGCTTCCACCCACCACCACGTTTCAGCCCACAAAAATTGGAGGAACAACACCAGGTAAATTATTACAAATCCCTAAATTTCTTCTACTACTTCCCTGAGGCGCGGTGAGTTTTGGAGGCGTTTTGTAACAATGTTTTAATTAAAAGACGACTGAATAAGGTAACCATGAGCCCCACTCACCCTACAGTTTACAGCACTATCACCAGCACCACCATAAGCAACACAACACATTGCATAGGAATTCAAGCCTTTGCAATGCAATCGGTTTCTAATTTATGAACGTTTTTTTTAATGTGTTTGGGTTTCTAGGCATTTAACACAGTTGTTGCACAACGTTAAGCACGGGCAAAGCCAGTAGGACTGGCCTATCACTTATTGGAGTCCTTGTGAGCAGAAAATATACATTACAGTTAAAAAGCAGGAAGTTCCTTTTTTTGTAGTTGCCCAAAAATGTGTCTGCATTAAGTGCTTCCAGTGGTTTTCACAGAGCGGTATGCATCCCTTTAATCCATTTACCACTTGTAGGTAAGTATTAGTTGTAGAATTTCTCACCAACGTGATGCCAGAGATGCCACAGGAAACAGCTGATACAGGAACCATTCTGGCAGGGGCTCGCGTTGTTTATTAAGAGATTGAAATCTCCTTTATGTCACGAAGGAAGCCACTCACCCTAGTCTGGCACCTCTGCAGAGGCCTGGCTAAAGCTATCGGCCTGGCAATAGGGCGGGGCAGGAGTGTCTGAGTCCCTCCATCAAATGGGTTTCAGTCATAGGCTCACAAGGCCGGCAGCTGGCTGAAGATTGGCTAAAGAGGTGCAGGGCAGCACAGCTATGCACACTGCTGCATGCGGACCCCTTGACGCCAGCTGAAGCGAACAGAAGCAGTCAATATAAAATGCTTCATTAGTTTATATTGTGGCACACATGAGCAAGTATTAATATCCCATGCTGTTTGTCTCCTGCATGCAAGGGCAGTGTTCTTTTGTAAGGTGAACAGCATTTGTCAGCATTTCGCTGCTTTATTTGCATAACTATGTAAATGCACAGGCGCTGGTGCTTGTGGGGCACGCAAGTGCACTGAATACAGAAGTAAGGAAATGCTTTCAATATACTCATGTGACATTTTAAAGGGGCTTTGCTCTTCGACATGTCGATAGGTGCATGTCGATAGGCGAAGGGAGGTGGTGGTGGGGGAGGGCACCACGGAGAATTAGATAACGATGAGCAGGGGCCCCCGAGAAACATGTCAAAAGGAGCACAGGGCAGCCAAGACAGCAGTCGATAGGAGAACGGGACACCCAAGACACAAGTTGAGAGGAGCATGCAAAATAAAACAAGCTAGCAACAAAGCAAACAAATCCCGCCACCCCCCGTCCCTCACTTACCTACCTCCGGCCGCTGGAACACGCTGTGACGCACACCGCAACCGCAAGTCGGCCTGGAGCGCGCCTCGGCAGAGAAGCGGGAGGACAGGAGCGTGACGCGCGTGAACGTGCACGTTGACGTTCCCGCGCGTTCACGGACCTGAGTCGGCTCGTTCCCAGCTCTGTGTCGGGCTCGTTCACAGCTGCTACTCCCTTGACAGGGATCAAGGCGGCTATAGAACTCGCTGGCGGGAGCGCTTTGCGCTCCAACACCAGGCGAGCCCTAAAAAGGGCCCCATATTGTGTGAAAAATATTAGTGATTTGTTTTTACTTACAATACGGAAAACAATTTTGAAAGTTGACTTGTGCTGGTGAGTGAATTATATTTATTACAGAGCTGAGGCTTGGATCTGTGGAGTTTGGTGGTTCTCCACACCCTACAGCACCGTTTATACAAATAGACAGATCCCAGATCAAATCAAATCTACCCAGTGGCGCCTTGCACCTATACTTAATACTACGTTTCGGAGCATTTATATTTGGAGATTATTACATTCGAACGGAGAGGTTACACCATTTATGCCACTGTTAGAATTCAGCAAATGTAGCCACAACAAAGAGAGTTTGGAGGCCACAGTGACTATTCAGCTTCTTGGGCCAAAAGAATCAAGAGAATTACCAATTATGCAATCATGTCTTATGGTGCTTTCACAGTGCAGAACATTAGTTTCTTGATGGTGATTTAGGGGCAGAGTGTTGCATACTTTTGCCCATGCCAGGGAAAAAGCATAATCACCAAAATTGACAGTGCGAGTCCTTGGCACTTTGATTAATGCAAGCATGGATGTGTTTAGCTCTCCCCCTTGCTAAAGCCAAATGAACCTATCAGGGGGAAAGCAGGAAATTGACTGTTTTGAAACAAATTGCTCTGTAAGTGATCAACATGGCCTTGAAAAAGATTCTGCTGTGAAATGGAAGCCAGTTCAACACATGCAAAGTGGGTGATATGAAATTAGGGAGGGAAAAATCAGTGATCAGATGTGCCCCAGCAGTCTGGACTATCTAAAGCCTACAAAGGGATTTTGTAGTGCAGGTAAATAGAACTGCCAAAGTTCAAATGAAATTAGACGATTGCATTAACTACTGGCTGTTTAGATGAAAGTCAATACATGGAAGATGTGCTTGAGAATCTTAAGCTGGAGGTAGCAGGTGATGGCCATTAGCATGTCAATTTAGATGTCTAAGATTATGAACAATTTTGGCAAGGGAGGAAGGATGGCCAGAGATTTGGATTCCACATGAAAGTGGATTGTTGATATTAAATACTTGACAAAAGTTCATTAAATACAACACTTCGATAAGCAATTGATTTGTACCGGCCAATTATGAGATGATTAAACAACAGCTAAACAACAGCTAAAAGAATCAAAAAATGTGGTATCAAAAACTTATAACCCAATTAAACTACGCGGAAAAACCCACTATTTAATCACAATGGTAAAAATTGATCAGTTTGCAGGGATAAAAAAACACAAAATTATTGTCTAAAACATGGGCTAAAAAAGTTGATAAATAATTAGGAAGTGCGTGCTATCGCGTCTTTAATGCATACCCCCTAACGATACACATTTTACCAAGAAACTCGGCAACTGCGCAAGCAACTGAAGGCCTGGAATCGGATTTCAGAATGTGCAGCGCTTCTTGGTGGCATCAAGTAACCAGCAACCTGCAGACAGGAGCTAGCCATTTATTTCTAGGTCATTTATACAGAGGGCAAGCAAAGAAAATATGGCTAATTGTCTCTACAGTGAGAGGACAACCAGGACAGCACTGTGTTGCAGAGGAGGGCTGACGCCAAGCTGCAGTAAAGGAGTTCACAGGAAGGTGCTATGTAGAGACTTCCCTGTTCAATGATCACAGTTTTCCAGGCCAAAAAGAAAAAAAGAAAAACCTTATGGATGGTGCTGATCGTCCTTCCTAACACTGCTTGGAAGGAGGATAAGATGTTGTTCTCGTCTATCCAAGTCGTGATTTTTCTTATGAAGTGCACGGGAGAAGACTTTTTGTGCACCATCGATCAGGCTAATAAGCTTATAGTTGGATGGTAATGAGTGGTCACCCTTCTTGAAAACGGAAATCACCTCAGCACCCTTCCACGAGGGCTTATTGGAGCCCCTACGGCAATTCCATTGGCCAATGCCCAGATATAGTTAAACCAATTAACAATGGCGTTAAGAAAAACATCAGCAGGTACACCATCAGGCCCCAGAGCTTTGTTCCTAACTACAGAATTTATGCTTTGTGTGATTTCAGCTACGGAAAATAGCCCAGCGGTCTGGGAGCTGATGTAGTCAATGGTAGGACCTTCAATAGCCAAATCCCCTGATCCGCTATATACTGTAGAGAAGTGTTCATACCAAGTGGCGATGGCAATGCTGTTGGTGGGTGCCTCTGTCTTTCTGCATCAACCCTAGTGACTGAAAGCCAAAACTGTTGTGAATCTTTCCTCTGCCACGCGTCACTAATCTGGAGTCAACAATTCTCATCCCATTCCTTTTTGGCTCTGGCCAAGGCTGCCTTATAGGATCTCCTTACTTCTCTTAGTTCCAACATATTGTTTTCTCTAATAGCGAATGCCATTTTTGATATTAGTCTCCTGCACTCCTGATTAAACCAGGAGGAATGTGGTCTGGCAGTGTTTGACTTACCCTAAGGCCATTGAGGCATTCTAAAGTAGGACTGATTAAAAAATGTGTATGGCAAGCTGTGATCTTTGGGAACTCATACTGCGGCTCAAGTAGATTATGTAACTCGCTAATGCTGTCTAAGAGGTTTTAATTCATGACTTCAAGTTTCGTTGTGTCAGTATCTACTCGTGCCTATTTGAGTTGCCTATTGTCATTAGTTGCGGTACAAAAGGGGGTGGTGATGGACGGAGCATCAGAACCAATCAAACACTCACACCCAGTCAAAAGATCTGGGTTTGATCACCGTTCTTTAGCCCACTCTGCCACCCCAGCTGTAATGCCAGAAACCGGTCCTCGGAGGCTTGTTTCCGGTCCAGGGAAGGCATGGCTTGGCAGTTCGGGCTGGACTGTTCCCATGAGACACAGGGTCAGATTGATTTGCATATAGCCATGTCTGAACTGGAGTGGCAGAGTGGGCTAAAGAACAGTGATGGATCAAACCCAGATCTTTTGACTGGGTGTGAGTGTTTGATTGGTTCAGATGCTCCGTCCATCACCACCCCCTTTTGTACCGTATTGTCATTAGTTGGGCATATCTCTTTGGTTGTAAGAATGATGCTTGGGAGGCTAGGGTTTTTAGCCCAAGGTGATGTTATGTCAAGCTCAAGGGGGTTGTGGTTGCTATCAGTGGTCGACCCCACTACCATATCGATCACTCCAGACCACAGTCTAACATCTAATAGATTGTAGTCAATGTGGCTTGTATATGTAGTTCTATTGTAAGTAGTTACCCCGATCTTACCTGACTTAGTTCGGCCATTAGTGGCCCTTAGCCCATACTCAAGTGTTAGGGCGTGGAGCTGTAGCACTGTTCAGGTCAATTTTTTGATGGGTGGTAAGTTAAGAGGGGGGACGAGCCACATCTCGTCCACCTTGTCATTTTCGGTTACATCTTCTGTGTCTAGGGGTTCAAAGGTGACATTAAAGTCACCAGCAATTATTAATGGTGACTGATGCTCCCTCTCCTCAAGACAATCTTCCAACGCTTGGAGAGTGGGAGAGCGCCAGCCAGCCTCGGAGCCTTGTGCAAAGATGTTAAAAAGGTCTAACCCTGTGACATTCTTACCCCTAATATGGATCGCTAAAATATCAGAGCTATTGGTCTTGAGCTCACGAATAATAGTGCAATGAAGCTCGATTTTAACCCAGATCAACAGCCCCCAGCAGGGTGTTTTGTCAATGGGAGCTTAGGTTTCAAGAGATTGACTTTAACCTTTTCCATGTTCATGACGAGCTTAGCTCATCATGAGGCATGGCGCTCCGGTGCTCATGACGAGCTGAGCTCGTCATGAGCCGTGGAACGCTTTCACACAGGGATAATTCCCCTGCTGTGCTGAGCGTTCCACGGGAATGGGTGTGGTCATGACGAGCTCAGCTCGTCATGAGCACACGAGCACTGTGCCTCATGAGGAGCTCAGCTCGTCATGAGCACCGGGGCACTGTGCGCGCGCCCGCCCCCCTGCACCGCGGGGTATATGCCCAGCACGGAAGAGGTTAAGACATTTGTTTGACATTCATCAACAAGTCTGCAATAGACAATCTGTGAAGAACGATGGTTTTGGTTTCCGAGTTGCTAGTTGGTTGGCTGTCAGACTCCCAAGACAAATTGCATGTCAATAATGAGCATATAAAGCCAGGACCTGGCTGCTGATAGTAAATTCACTAGAGGCAGATGTTGAGTTGAATAAGAGAGCAGCAAATGAGAGCCCTGGCGTGCACCCCAAGAGATATTTTGGTGCTCTGAGCGAAATGTTGGCACAGAAGGGACCTGGTTTCTTTTGGGAAGGATTGAATTCTGTATACTAAATGACATGATATATAGGTACTTATTTAAATTATTATAGTAGAACCCTTTCTTCAGCTAATTACATCTTACTTTAGGTGTTTTCCCAAATGTTTTGCTAATTATGACCTATTTTGTGTGTGTTATAACAACATTGTTGTTGAAAACTGCTGGTGAGGCTAAACTTAGAACTCAATTAATACTCTTCCAGTGATTGTAGCAGTGCTAAATGTGGGTGATAAACAGTTTGTGTCTCTTTTTAAGTGATGCCCGGCCGCTACACCGGCCCTTTGAATTCTGTATAGTGCGCTCACTGGTTTCAAAATCTAAAACTTTAATTAAACCATATTAGGATGGTGTGTACAGAGCATCGACCTGTGGGTGCAGACCCCATAAAATGTTGCTGTGAGAGTTGTAAACCACTTGCCTCTCAAGTACAAGACACTTAATGACGTCAAATCATCTTCTCAAAAATTCCAAGTTTAGAGGGGTAGCTCTTACCAGACTACTCCCCCATGAAAGATCGATTGATACTGGACCCTATGCCCATCAAGGCAGTTACTCTAACATACAGGGAGATAACAAACCACATGCTGGACTGTCCTGCCTTGCTTAGAGAGGCCTGGATGGTCGATGTGAGGCACTTAGATGATGAGGAGTGGAATGAGGCACTACAGAGCCACAGATAGATTACTTTACGAGCACAGTTTTGCCTGGCGCAGCTTCAGGTACTGCATAGGTCCTACCTCTCTAGGTCAAGGGTGTTTAAGATGGGAAGCAGTGATTCAGCCGTATGCCCCAGAAGTTGTGGTGATTTGGGCACGTTCTACCACACGCTTTGGACCTGTCCACTAATCCATAATTTGGGGACAGAAATAGTAGAGATAATGAGGGAAGTGAGAGGCCTACCTGTCCCACTTTAGGCCAGATGGCTGCTATTGGGCATGTCGGGTAAGATAAGTGGCCCAGCCACATGCATACTTGGCTTAACATGGCTGCAGGGGTGGCGATGCACAATTTAGCCAGGCTGTGGGGTGCAGGCAGGCCCCCAATGACCAGAGACTGGAAAGAAGACCTGGATTGGTGCCAATTAGCGGAACATGCAACATACCGCTCCTGAGGCTGCCCACGTAAATTTGAAAAGATCAGGGGTCCATGGAACTAACACAGGGGCACCAACGGCCAAATAGGGGAGGGAGAGGGAGAGGTCATTACCACATAACAGGCTGGGGTGGTGGGTTTGTAACCTGCCCCAGTTTGTCATGGATCACTCCAAAGGTATAGGGCTGGGTCAAGTATTGTATTCTGTTGTGGAGAAGGCCCCCTATGAGTGGCCCTTAAATATACATTGCATTGGTTATGATGATTTGTGTTTTTAACCAACTGCTGAATAAAAACAGTTATTAAAGAAAGAAATAACACGTTAATTGAGGTTGCAGCATCTTCCACTGCAAATATGGGGAGACTATTGGTAAGATCAAGAACAGGAAGCGTAATATAGGACTTCTGATGGTTATGCTGGACAAAATAGTTGAATATGAAATTAATAGAATTTCAATAGGATTTGGTGGTGAGAATACTACAAATTAAATGACTTGGAAACGCAACTAGTGCTGCAAACTTACATATCCTGAGAAACATTGATGACCCATGAGATACAATCCAGTAACTCCTGAAATGAAGTACCTTTGTGATGTTAAACAAAAGTCAGTGCAGGAGGTGCCCCTTTGCATGGTGGCTTGTCCTGCGGCCCTTTTTCTGGGCCGCAGTACATGCTGACCTGGAAAGGAGCCCTTTCCGACCGCCAGCCCGGTGGTCCTGTCCAAATGCGCTGCATGCTTGTTGGGTGGTCTCCTGTCCACTGCAATAGCGTATGGTAGTCGGACTGACTCCATCATAACAACCCCATCATTTTCAAATCAGATTGTAGCTGGAAAGCTCACCTGCTTTACTTTAAATTAGATAAATGGAGTGTTTCTAAAAAGAAAATTTGATCATTTACCATCATTTGAATTAAAAGACAATAATGCATACCTGCAAACTTGAAGAGCAATCTCATAGTGTGAGAAGGGGGCCTTAAAGTGGGCGGGGCCTTGTGCCGAGAAGTACCTATAAGGCACTTTTGAACCATACTCTGATCCCAAGCCCCCTCTTACCAAAAAAAATAAAAGCTTGCTGTGTCTGTTGCCGAGGGGTGGCGTCGCAAGTTTAAAGCCTCGTAAATGGGAGCTGGAAAACCACTATTTACAGTGGTTTTCAGCTCGTTTTCCGTGCCATCGTGTGATATCGGCTCCTCACCAGGAAAATGCGCGATGGAAGCCGATATCGGGTATCACATGGTGGCACCGTGTGAGTTGACAGGTATGAATAATGGTACAGACTGTAATGTCTTAGTAATTAGTAAAATAGCTCCATTTGTTTGTAAACAGGAATAGTGATCCTCTATTAACAATAAAAGTATGTTTTGAAGTTTAACTCTAATTTAAAAAATCATATCGAGTGACCTACACAGAGTGGTTGTTTGGAGAAGCAGAGTCAGTATACTAACATTGAGGAATTGGACTTCAACCCAATTCCCTATGTTATATATGAAACAAAAGAATAGGTACACTTCTCTTAAAAGTGGGTGGCTATTTAAATATTATATGACTGAACATCATAACAAGTGTAAATGTGTATCTCACTTGACACTGATATATCATTTCAGTAATGTAGGGGCATATTATCAAGGGGGGCGATAAAATTATCGCCGCTTAGCGTCCGTTTTCGGCCGTGTGTTTCCGTGATTTAGCACCCAGTTTGCATTGCATCGTTAATGAGATGCAAAGTAGGCATGCCTCAATAGACTACATGGGGAAATATTGCAAAGGCAGCTTGGCGATATTTACAACAATGCCCCGGCTGGTGTAACGATAAACAAAATCGTGCTAATCGGCCATTAACGCTGGATTTTAACATCTGCTAAAATCCAGTCTTAGGCATACTTTGCATGGGAGGTGGAATGTGGGGTTGCGACCACAGGGTCGTATCAGCAAGGTCTTTGCTGTTTAGCAGGGACATCGCTGGTTTTCCAGCGATGTTGGGACATTTCCCTACTATCGCTGGAATTTTCATCTCCAATGCGCAAAGCGTTGTAAATACAGCGATAGCTTGCCGATGAATTCAAGCGAGAGCGGGCGATAGGGAAACTCGCACTAGGCGCGACCAGTAGTAATTATCGCTGCCGCTTGTTAATAGGACCCTTGGATGGGGAAAACAGCTATTATAACCATGATAGGGATTTGGAAAAGGGAAACAGTGGGAGGGGGCATTAGAAACCCCGTTAACTGGCTAGGTTTTAGGTCCATTCAAGGAAGAACCCTTCGTCTGCACCATACAGAAAACATATTAGAGTCCGCGCTGAGATAGCCATCATATCGGTAATGCATTTCACACATGTTTCTCACATTTACTGGGGATGTGTCAATTTGCTAATATTTTCCTCCACAAACTCTGTGAAGGTATTTTAAAACGGTATAAGCTTTAAGTGCAGAGCAAGGGTATATTTTCTGGTAAAACGCGCTACTCAACAATGCTTTTAATAGGAGATTTTTCTTGCAAAAATAGCCAGTGTGGTAAAAGTCTTCAAAATACTCTTTTCCAGGAATCTTCACAAGCTTAGATCGTTTTATGAAGGCGATAAAAATTGTAACTATGTGAAGTTTCAAAGCTTGTTCCCTTTGTTAAACTTTGGCAGCAACCCTATATTTTTTTACAGCACTAGTATTACTCCATGGCGTCCATTTTCCACTCATCCCATACTGCTTGGTTGTAATTGATGTAACTCCGATTACAGCTCACACCACAAATCTGTATGCCACTCTCAACTGCTCATTATAATGAGGCAAAGCTTGGATACATACGTTCTGTAATGTCAACGACTTTAGAGAAGGTTTGGCTCTTTCTGTGAGGGGCTATGCCATTGTTGAGTACAGCATAGTGAGATATGCCTCCTTACTAAAATTATATGCTTAGTTATAAAGATGTTGACAGAGAGACCATTGAATTAGCTCTTGAAAGATAATGTTTACAAACCATAAATATAGCAGTACCCATGTATATGCACTGCGTAAGTTGTAAAAAAAAGAAAAATAGTAAGTGCTAGTGTACATTTTTCATAGGAAGCGACACCCAGCGTTAGCACTGCTGACTAAGGAGCTGTCTATTTTTGATTCTACCTCATGCCTCTTTCGAAACCCTACACTATCAACCCCTTACACTTTATTTCTTTATTTGCAAATCTGCTTTCTCCATTTGTAACTTAATTCCTATTGTATTCTTACTCTTACTTTCACTCTTTTTGCTGCTCTTATTGCATTGCAATTGTTGCAACAGCACATGGATACCCTCACGGGTGGCAAGCAGTGCCCCAGAAATCCACCTTACATTAAATTTTTCCTCTGACTCTGGGTCTAATAATGAAAAATAAGTCTTAGATACCAAAAATGAGTGCGGGATGGCCACAATTACCTTCCTCCTCCGTCTTCCTCGTCATAGTCACCCAGGAGCACCCCATGTTCCAGGCACAGCATTCACCCATAAACAAAAAATTCCCCATCCAATATTTCGGCCTGACAGGAAGTACCTGTCACCTGACCTATGAGCGTGGGGCAAACACAGGACACATCCTGTTTCTTTCACTGTGTTCCGGCTGGAACACCCATTCTACATTTGTGGGCGGCTCGAGTTGCGGTCTTGTTCCGGTAAGTATATTGATTGTGGGGTCTGCTCTTGCGTTCCCTTGTTATGTTCAGGCCACCGCTCCCCTGAGTGCGGCGGTTTGCTTCTGGCGCGACTCCCGCACTGAATGATGAGGAGTGGCTGACTCTCTACTTTCTGCCCTGCATTTTGAATTATTTCTGACCTCTGCTCTCGCGCTGAGCGACTGGGGAGCGACGGTGAAGGGTTGTGGCTTTTCTGTGTCCAGCGCTTGGCGGTTAGGTGCGGTTGGGGTTCCCTGCCTTCTTGCCCATACTGGGTGCCCAGCTTACCTCTTGGTCTCACACATGGAGTTCATGATTCCGGCCCATGCTGGGTAGTTCCTGGGGCTTTTTGTGGTCTCTCAAGGCCGTCTTCGGCGTGCCACGTCAGGGGGGGCGGGCCGGTTGCTTAGCAGCTGTGAACCTCGCCCCCTTTTCAAGCGTTCCTCCTCCTCACGGTAGTCGTGTTTTCCAGCATGGAGGGTAAACGCTCAGAGAAACGTCCTCACCGTCTTCTGGATCTGATTCTGATCCTGCTTCCTCCCTGGGGCTTGTGGGCATGGATCTTGATGTCCTGCAGGCTATGATTAGTAAGGCTGTGGACTCTGCCTTTGCGGCTCGGGTTGGGCCGGTGCCTCAGGTCCCTAGGGGTTCTTCTCAGCCTGACCCTGACTCTCATGGCTCCGATGAGGAGCAGCGTGGGTGCTTTGTTAAAGGTGCTGAATTGAGGGAGGTCCTGACGCACTTGAAGGACAATTTGGCCTTTCCAGCTGTTGTTCCTCTGGAGGATGAGGAGGATTTTTTCTCCCACAATCGGAGGAGCCTGACGCCCTTCCCATTCATAAGGCCATCCGGGGCCTTCTGTCCAGGGAATGGGCTGATGTTGAGAAGGCTGGGTTCCCACGGTTCCTTTCTAAGAAGTACCCTCTTTAGGGCTTTCTGACTGAGTTTCCCCCTTAGGTGAAAGTGGACTCTCTCATGGTGGGTCTGGCCTCTAGTGGTTCGATAATTTCTGAGGACGCCTCTCCAAGCGATCCTGTGGATAAACGAGTGGACAGTGCTGCTAAAAGGGCTTACTTCACTGCTAACTTTTCCATCAGGGCAGGGCCTTATGTCTCTTATGTGGTCCAGTCTCTTCTGCATGATTTCCAGGTCTTGTCTGAAGCCCTCCAGCAGGGGGAGGACGTTAATTCTCGTCTGTCCCTTATGTAACTGCAGGTTAGCTTTTTGTCGAACATTACTTTTGACACTCTGTCTGCTACTGCTGCAATTTCTGGTTCCATTATCTCTGCTCATCGTAACATCTGGATGAGGTCCTGGAAGGTGGAGGCCTCTCAGAAATACCTTCTATCTCGTGTGCCCTTTGATGGTGGTAAGTTATTTGGGTCTCAGCTTGAGGATCTCCTGAAAAAGTCAGTGGAGGATCGGAAGCTCCTGACGCCTCTGCAGCCTGCTTTGAGAGGTCGTGGATTTGGTTATAGGTCTGCCTTTGGGAACCCCTCGTCAACTGGGCGGGCTTTCTCCCAGCCCTTTCGGGGGAGGGGTCGTGGCTGTGGCACACCCTTCTCTGCAAAAGCCCGGCAACAGCCAGCAGGTGCTGCCCTTACCGATGCCTCTCCAAAGTCCTGACTATCTCAAGGTGGGCGGCCGGCTTGGCCAGTTTTGCTTTGCTTGGGCTCGCGACGTCACCGATTCCTGGGTTCTTCATCTGGTGGTCGAAGGTTATTCTATCGACTTCTCTTCTCATCCACCACATCTTTCTCTTCCCACTGGCACTCCTCTGAATCCTCTGAAGCTGCTGGGGTTGCAGCAGGGGATCCTGGATCTTCTCCGGAAGGGTGCCATCGTTCCTGTTCCCAGGCCGAGTTGGGTCAGGGTTGCTACTCTTTGATGTTCCTGGTGGGGAAGCCGTCAGGGGATTTCTGCCCTATCCTGGATCTCAAGACCATGAACTCCTATGTGCCTTACCAGAAGATCAAGATGGTGAGCTTGCAGCGGATCCTGCCTCTGGTTTCCACTGGGGACTTTCTGTCATCCTTGGACCTTTTGGATGCTTACTTCCATATTCCTGTGTATCCTCTCTTCCAACTGTATTGGTGGTTCTTTGCCCTGGGTCAGCACTCCCAGTTTTGTGTCCTCCCCTCTGGGTTGGCCTCTGCCCCTTGGGTTTTTTCTAAGGTCCTGACTCCCCTGGTGGGTCTGTTGCATGCTCAAGGGATGCTTTTGTTTCCCTACCTCGACGACTGGTTAATTTCTTCCTCATCTTTCCTTAAGGCCCTGGAGGATGTGGCGTTGGTGCTGCTTTGCCTGGAGTCCCATGGGTTCCTTGTGAATCACAACAAGTCCCACCTCATCCCGTCTCAGGAGCTCCAGTTCATCGGCGCCCTCTTCAATACCAGGTTGAGGATGGTGTTTCTTCCTCTGGCTCGCCAGCTCCGGTCTCATCCGGGGTCCCTCCTGTCAGACTCATCGGCCTCTGCACGGGACTGGTTGCGGGTTCAGGGGGACATGTCTGCTTCTCTCTTTCTGGTTCCTTGGGCTCGCAGACACCTTCACCATCTGGTGTATCAGCCTTCTGGCTCACTGGGATCCGGGGTCCCAGGACTATGATGCCTCTGTTCCAGTGACTCCCAGCATTTCTCTCCTGCTGCAGTGGTGGCTGGTTCCAGACAACCTGGCAAGTGTGGTGCCCCTGGACCCTCCTCTTCTCTCCTCTTCCCGGTACCCTGACTACCGATGCCATCCCTTGGGGTTGGGGTGCCAACCTTCGGGGTTCTTTCAGCTCAGGGTCCTTGGTCCCTCGCAGAGAGCTGGATGTCCTCTAATTGGAAAGAACTTGCTGCTGTGTTCAAGGCTCTCCTGCGCTTTGCCCCTCCCCTGAGGAATGTGTGGGTTTAGGTCTGGACAGACAATCAGGTGGCCCGTTCTTATCATTTGGGGCGCACTGAGTTTTAATACACGTTTATTTGGACCATTGGTCCTCAAACAATACATATATTTGATAAAATGCACCTAAAAGTACACATCATTAAATACACTAAAACACATCTTCAAATGCATGCAAGTATAAAACCCTCCATTGCCTGAATTAGGGTAAAATGTTTTGCTAAAACTCGATAAAAAAGACTAAAAAGAAGTGCCTTCACTCTTTGCATACATTTCCCAATAGCAACGGCAATATTTAAATGGATCATTTCGGTCAGCAAAATTACAGCCTGGGCCCTGATTTTAATCTCATATTTTTTAAATATCGGTCTTAAAACATAATTTGAATTTCGAGAAACTTCTGGTAATCCAATAAAATATGTAACAAGTCACATGAGGAGCCCAAGGTGCAAGTGCATCTTCCCGTCTCATCAATCATTGAACTTTTTACCACATTATTTACATAACACGGGTTCACACCAATTCTCAACCTAAAAACTTCTCTTAGTAATTGACAATCGGGTAACCTGTCAACGTAGGGAAAGCATTGTTCATTTTTCAATGCGGCAGTCATAAAATGCACTGAGGTTTTATTCACAAGGTAGTTTTGGTCCTGTACCAGAGATATTTCCTTCCCTAATGTCCTAAGTACTCTCTTATCAATACTAATCATATAGGTAATGGGGCACAATTTAACCTTCATCCTACAACATAGCTTCATCATGATAGCCCTGGTCTCTCTTGCCCATTTTAGTTCGCTGTTCAATATTTTGTTTTTATACCAATGTGATATTTTGGTGATTTCCCCTACTCCTAGGCGTTGCCAAAAACGGAGTAGGGCCATACCGGCTAAGATGCCCCGTGAAGTCAGTCCTAGTTCGAGTCTTACGGCCTGGACCATTGCTGACAAGGGGAGTGTGAATAGGTTTTTAAAATTTTTGCCTTCCTCGGCATCCGAGCCCTCTTTGCCGCTCAAGTATAACAGTTCTGTGCCATACATGAATTGCGGGTGGTACCATGGCCGAATAAGCTTTTAATACTGGTCTATCTGACATTGCGGCATAGGCTTTGTTAAACAATTTCAGTCCACTGATCGATGCTGATGTTCTTAATTTTAACGCATCTAGGTGGGTATGCCATTTCAAACTTCTTTCAAGCCATAAACCCAGGTACCTATATTTTGTGACCGTTTCCACTTTCTCAGTCCCCAACCACCATGTGAACCCGACTTTCCTCTGGCCAAAACTAAGGGCTTTAATCTTGTCCATATTAACCACAAGTTTTTTCTTGGAGCAGTAATCATTAAATATATTTAGTTTCCTTTGCAAACCATCTTTAGTCTGATCCATAATCACCAGGTTATCCACATAGAGCAAACATGCAATATGCTTCCCATCTTGTTTTGGGCTTGCCCCGTTGACATTCCCCAAGGTCAACGGCAAGTCTGCTAAGAACAGAGAAAACAACAGGGGGGCCAATACACATCCCCTGCCGTAACCCATTTCCGATCTCAATCTTCCCAGATAAACTTCCATCTATATCTAAAACTATCTTGTTCCAGTTCTTAGTATGGAGCATTCAAATCAGACTTAACAAATCCTTTGGAATACCAAAGGGCCTCCCACAACAGCTCCGGGTCCACCAGATCGAAGGCTGCACGGAAGTCCACAAAACAACAGAATAAGCTTCCCTGTTGTTCAATCTACTTCCGCGCTATGTCCCAGAGACCAATGCAATGGTCGATTGTGGAATGGCCTGCTTTAAACTGCCCCTGTTCCGTGGGTATAATCTGATTTTCCTCCGCCCAATCTTTAAGTAAACCCAAAATGGCTTTCGCAAAGACTTTTCCCCCTATGTCTAGGAGATTTAATAACCTATAGTTCTTGGGTAATTTTAGATCGCCCTTCTTATGTATTTGGTCTTATGATTGCACCCCTCCAGCTTTCTGGTACAATTCCTGTTTCCAAGATTACTTGGAACATCTTTGCGAAAAACTCTGCCCACCATTCTGATCTAATTTTTTTATCACTGCCGGAAGTATATCTGGGCCTGCGGCATGAGTAAGATTCAAACTTGCTATAATTTTCTCTATATAACTTTCAGTAAAATATTATTTTATGTCAACCCTCACCCGTGGCCAAACTGGCATCCTTGTCACATCTTGTTCTGTCCATTTCCCAAATATTTCTTCCAAGTAGCCCACCCAGTCATCTTCAGGGACCATGTAGTCTAGGGAACCTACATTCTAGGACTAATTTCCAAAATCCGTTAACATCTCTAGTTTCAATTACCTCCACCATATTTGCCCAGCAGTTATCTTTATCAGATCTTTTTTTATTCCTAGTTAGTGATTTATATCTTAACCTTAGTGACTGGAGGAACTGAGATAATTCAACATTAAACCTAACCCTTAATCTTCTCTCCTTCTGCCTGATCTGTGCCTTGGCTACCCGGCATTCCTCGTCAAACCAAGTATTCATATTTTTATTAACTATGGCTTCCAAGCCCTGACTTTCTTGTTTTAAATTAATTCTTTAAGGTGTCCACACGCTTGCTTATGGTGGATTCAAACTAGATAATTCCATAACTAGATTGGATTTCTTCTACAGGGATAGCCTGCTGGGTTTGCTTTAACTTCTCAATATGTTCTTCTGTTATACTAGTTGTCAACCGTTTTGGGTAATCCACATGTACCTGCAGAACCCTTTCTCTATTTTTACTTCTTGATAAATGTATTTCTGTCCTCAATGGATAATGGTCACTACCTGTCATTTTCACCACCTCAAAATATTTAATTAGCCCAATACACCAGGCCTGGGAAAACACATAATCTATTGGGCAGAGTTGCTGGCCCCTCAAAAAAGTACATCTCGCTGGCCTCTCTGGCTGTAATCTCCCATTTACGCATACCCTGCCTTGTGAGCCCATCAGCTGAGTAAGAGCCGCATCCTGTGACGAGATCTCCCCTCTAGGGAAGATGGCCCCTTCAATATTATAGGGTGCAAGAAATTCCTTATGCCAACTATCCACCCTTCGGGGATCCAATCTCTGATTAAAATCACCTAACACCAATAATATATCCTTCTGATAATTTACGCTAACAGACGCTATATCATCTTTCAGTTTTCCCACGTTCTCCTTATATTCATGGTCCTTTCCCTTCTGTATATATACATGTATAATACATATTCCATCATAGAGGGGATCGACTTCTGCAGCAGAACCCTACAGCCTAATGCCCAATCACAGAGTAGTTTCACATTTTCAACCTTCCTAACTATCTGTGTGGAAATCAGCATTAGTTGCCCCCCCGATGGCCTCCCCAGACAGTTTTTCTTTGCTGCTTTAGAGTGTTGGGTGAATCTTTCCGTAACTAGGGTTGCTAGGGTATCGTCAGACAGCCAAGTCTCCTGCAAGTACACAATATCGTTACTCTTTATGAATTTATTAAAATTATTCTGAGTTGATATTTTCTTGTAGCCGTTTATATTCCATGATAGGACTGATAGGCTGTGTGATGACCCATGCTCCTAGTTGATTTCGCTCAGGAACCCCTCCTCTTCGTACTCCCTAGATTCTGGGGATGCTAGGACGTTAAACCTATTTCCAGCAAATATATCTTGCAGATTCGTTATCAGTTCTGATTATTGCAAGATCTGCTTTCTTATTCCAACTTGAATTTATTAACCTTATCTGATGGAACCCTAAACCAGCATGGTTCGTAAGCAAGTGCTGCCCCTGAATTACCTCCCTTCTTACCAATCTAATCCCCTCCTTTTGCAGCTCATTTTTAGCATTTTCCACCGCGGCTTTCACCAAGGCAGAGTAAAAAAGAACCTTGATCACTTCACCCCCTTTCCTACTTATAACGAACCCTACCGATGCTGCCGAGGCTTACACATTTTGACAGGGAGAATAGAAGCTGTGATTGATTTAATGGGTTTAATTTCCTAGCTTTTCCCCACATTTACCCTGGCCAGAAGGTTCTAGAAAAACCCATAAATCGGGGGTGCATTCTTGCCTTTCACCATGGATGCCTCTCATAGATCCAGCTTCCCTTCTCTTTGCTAGGATGTTACCCTTGACCCTTGTCTTTTTCCATTAGGACCGCACTAGGTCTAGGACTTCCAGGTCCCAACTGTGCAGTTATCCTCTTTCCTGTACCTTTCCCTTCTTTCCTCTCCTTCCCTTTCATTGTTGGCGCCAAACTACTTTTGCTATTCTTTGATCTTTCTAGCATATTCCAGTGTTCTTCTTGTTCGGCTTAAGGCTTTACCTTATTCTACTTTAACCTTTGTGTTACTTCCCTCTCATGGCCTTCTTGTTCATTCCTTTCTCCTTTCCCTCTTCTCACCTTCCTTACATGATGTCTTATTTGTCTTTTTATAAGGGCGAGCTCCTCCCCCCTAAACCTCAGAGGTCCCCTCATATAATATCTCCTTTTGTCCCATTTCCTCACAATCATTCGCTGTCGGGATATATATACTGTTGGTACCTCTTTCTGTAAGTTGCAAGCCCGTAACACAACTTCCACTTCCTCTTTACTGCCTACCCCCTCTCTTTACTGCCTACCCCCTCGCTCTCCTCTGTACGCTCTCCTGGCGGATCAGACAGGGTCTGGGGCGAGGGTCAATCCACTGGGTCTGACGGCTATCTATCTGCCATTGAGGGAGAATGTGGATCAATTGAGTCACCTTCTTCCTTCTTCCGTTCTCTGTCCCGGTCTCCTCTGGTCTTTCGGGAGCTGTCGGCAGGTTCGGGAGGCCCTGGTTGGATTTCTTTACGTCCCCTCAGGATGTTCTTCTGCCGAGGTTTTGCACCCTTCCTCCTTGCGGGGAGGCATGGGTGGTGGATGCCTTGAGTTTCCCTTGGCCTCAGGTTCTTCTCTACGCTTTTCCTACCTTTCCACTTCTCAGCAGGGTTTTGACGACGATCAGGTTGGAGTGGATGGTGGTGCTGTTGGTGGTCCTCTTTTGGCCTCGCCACTCTTGGTATCTCCTCCTTCTTCGTTCGGCGTTTGCTCCTCCGTGGAGATTCCCGCTGTCCCCTTCTCCACTTCGCCTTCCTCACCTGTCTTGCCAGGCTCTCAGCCAGTTGGAATTGGGGGTTTGGAAATTGATAGGCGAAGGCTAGTATATTTGGGTTGTTCCTCTGCGGTGGCCCTGTCTATTCAGAATTCTTGGAAGGGCCGTACCCTAAAGGTCTACGAACGGCACTGGAGGACTTTCTCTCCTTGGTGTTCTTTGTGAGGGGTTCTCCCTAATTCCTGTGTGGGGGGTTCTGTGCTTGACTTCCTCCGGGATGGGTTTTTGCTTGTGCTGTCGATCTCTACTCTCCGAAGCCAGTGGTCCGCCATTAAGGCTATCCGGGAGCCTCTCTCGTCTCCTTGAGTCCTTGGCTTCTCGCCTTCTGCGCATGTTCTTTCTTCGACTGCCTGTTGTTGCTTCTCCTGTTCCCTCCTGGGATCTTCCTTTAGTCCTTCATATATTGCAGCCCTTTCCCCGTTTGAGCCTCTGCCTTCTATGTCTCTGGAGTTTCTCACCCTGAAGGTTTGTTTTCTGGTGGCCATTACCTCTGGGCGCCGCTTGGGGGAGCTTGGCGCTTCACTTTGCCATCCTCCCTTCCTGCGTTTCTTCCTTGACAAGGTGGTCCTTCGTCCTGACCCGGCCTTTCTTCCCAAGATGTCCTTCACTTTTCATTTGTCCCAGGATATTGTAGTTCAGGCCTTTTTTCCCGCCCCCTCTATGGAGGAGGAGCTCTGGCTCCATTCCCTGGATTTGACTAGGGGTCAGGTGATCTACCTTGAGCGTACGGCCTCCCTTCGCAAGGTGGATTTTTTGTTTGTCACCTTTGGGGTTTCCCGCCAGGGTCATCAGCCTACCATGGCTACTCTTTCATGTTGGGTTCGGTCCACTCTCTCCTTGGCCTACCTGCATTCGGGGGTCTCTCTTTCCCGGTCATTCTACCCGTGGTGTGTCTTCCTCCTGGACTTCTTTTAAGGGGGCCTCCTTGAAGTATCTTTTTGCTGCTGCGACTTAGTCCTCCCCCATACTTTCATCTCCCATTATAAGTTGAGGATGGGGAAGGTTTTTTCTGGGAATTTTGGTTTGGCTGTCCTTGTGGCTGTTTACTGATTGTGTGAATTTGTCTGCAATAAATATTACTTGGCATCTTTGGTGTCTGTTTCTTTTTGTTCGTCTGGCGCTTGAGTATACGTTCCTGGGCGACTGTGACGATGAGGACGGGGAGGAAGGTAATGACTCGGTTACTTACTGGTAATCTTCATTACTCCAAGTCATAGTCTTCCTCGTCACAGTCATGTTCCCTCCCGCCCCCCCCTCGAATGTGGGGGGGACAAACAAAATGTTGCTTTCTTTGTTTTTTTTTCTCTGCTTGTGTATTTCAGGATGTTTCTTGTGTTTGACCCACCCTTATAGGCCAGGTGACAGGTACTTCCTGTCAGGCCACCATATTGGGTGAGGACTTTTTTGTTTATGGGTGAATGCTGTGCTTGGAACACCCGGGGCTCCTAGTTGACTGTGACGAGGAAGACTATGACTCGGAGTAATGAAGATTACTGGTAAGTAACCGAGTCAGCAACAACTGCCAGCACTAATTAAGCAGTGCATACATCTTAAAAGATGCACTGGCAAAGCCATCAGATCAAACTTGCAGTTTGAGTCCCAAATAAAATATTTTTTTTAAGTCTGCTGCAGTGAAATAGCAAAACAAAAATTGATTACTTTCTCTATATAATGCATCCATAAGATAAAAAAGTCACGTGTACTTCTATCAAATTTAAAATAGCCCCTCATGCATTGTAATGTCAACATGCCATAGTAGGTGGAATGAGACACCAAACTTTCAATTGTATGGGGTGAGAGAAAAAAACCTGCTGTGAGAAGAGCCCAACCACAGTCTGTGTATTTTAAAGAATTGGTAACAATAGGCACAGCTGTAAGCAGCTCTCTCAAACAAGAAATTAAAAGCAGGCACATTTTTTAACAATGTTTTTCTTTTTTTTTGTTTGAACCTGCTGCATGTCAGTTGAATGTGATGGACGACATCCACAAACGATAAGCTACTACAGTTAGTAACACTAAAGATTTATTTCAAAAACATCTGTCGTCGGATTTGTGAAATCAAAAAGGTGCTAAGCAGTGAAATGGAGGTGGCGTTTGAATGCTTTAATTCTCACAGGACTGCAGCCCATCTAGAAAAGGCTACATTCTGCTAAACCTGAAGACGCTGGTCTACAATTGTGTCATGTATGTATTATATGTGTTATTTGTTTTGACATTTGCATGGTAAATATCGGACAATGCACATTTTGCTTCTGTACGTTAGCCGCGCCTAGCAGTGGTCGAGAACAACTGGAGAAAACCCCAAATCCCATCCTGGCTGTTTTCAGCTGGACCTTATAAATACCTGGTAAGTGACTGCCCAGTCCTTGGCAGCCTTCCAGGGGGCTGTGTACCAGGCCCTGCTGACAAATCAAGCTAGAGGGCTACACTGCCTGCGTGACTTTGTAACACAAAGTATTCCTTTCAGATCGCTCTGCGCATTTCCTTTTTTAGGGATAAAATACTGAGTGTTGTCGATTGAGTAAATTAGTTGCTCCAGTTTTAATTTCCTTACAGCATTTTTTTTTTTTTGCGAGACATCCCTGCGCGTGGAGTTCTGTAAAACGTCGGTGCATCCTGTTTACAGACTGGGCATAAATGACAGAGCTACAAATTGAAAGTTTCCATTGTATTGACAAACAAGCCTCAGCCAGTATGCCACAGCAGCTAGGAAAGGGACATGCCTAATGAGGGAGGGCTGTGAGTTTCCAGGCTGCTTCAGTCCCCGGTCTCTGTCTCCTGAGTCCTGTGATGACGGTGACAGTCAGTAAGTGCCATTAGTTAGTATTTATTTCCTGTGTGCGTGTTCTACTCAGAATTACGTACCCTGGAACTATACAATGATCTCAAAAGTAAGTCAGGTGCAATAAAAAATGTGTTGGAGATAACTTGAGAAGTGCATGATAAGAGCAAAACTTGATATCTTTGAGAGATGGGTGAACAAGTTTAGGAAAACCCCAAGGCGTTTGTGCTTGCAATTCACTGGTTATTGATTTACTGAGAAGAGTGTCTTCATTCTTCTTTTCGTTATTGTTGTAGCTAGGGTTGGAATTACTTCAGTAGGGCGTATTTATTCTAAGATATTCTCATTTATTCAACAAGCATTGGCAATGCAATGTGTCTCGTTTTTATGAGAGTTAGAGATATTGGCCTTGTAAATGACAAATGTCTTTTACCTAGGTGTTATGGTTTCGAATGTAGTTGATGTTCTCCGATTGTTGAATCAGCTCAATACGGTTAAAACAAAACCTGCTGAGAGTCTTAGACAACCATGCTGTTCGAGAGTTCATATAGGCACATTTGAAGAGCAGTACAACGGTTTCCTCTAAAAAAAAACCGAATGTGAATAGTTTAAATGGTGCATACCACATACTGAGTTATCACTTGACTCTTTAATAATAGTGTCATAACCTCAAATACATTGTTATACATTATTACTTTCATAAGGGTCAACGTCTGAGTCTTCTCCGCTGGGATTTTAACCTGTAGCACTGCAAGTGTCAATCTCTACACCAGGGCATACATTCTGAACAACCGAAGTGGCGATGTAGAAATAGGTCCAGTACATTTTGTTGGCTACGGACAACTGTGTGTGCTACCTTCATTCTTGACGATGTTCATTTCCTAATTAATTTAGAGGCATTACATATGCTTAATAAGCAAGCCTGTAAAATAAAAGTTCTTCCACAAACTATGGACAAAATAGGACTTCAAATGATCCACTTAGCTTGTAGTAAAAATGCACAAGAAGAACAATAACGGGCATAAGTATTTCAGCGCCTGGAAAACAAGGGCAATTTATGTTCTCTGCCAGATAAACAGTTGACCAGCTGGGAGCTGCTAGCAAACACTCCTCAGTCTATTAAAGATAACAGAAGCCCTCAAGTGTGAAACAATATTATTTCGCCTCTGATTTTATCTAATGCTTGAGTATATGCTGACTGGTTCATATCATAAATTAGTGTCAAAAGCAGAAGATATTGTTAAAATACCAACAGACGTTCTTGATTCACGTATCCGCTAAACAACGGAAGGACACGGTTCACACAACACTGTTGCTTCTTTAAGCAGGCACAGCCCGTGCAGGGCGTTATACCGGGGCGGTGACGTCAGGCAGGGGAGGGTCCGGGTGGGGGATTGTAAAATGCGGGATATGGACCATTACAGGTAAGTATCGAAAAAAAGAAATAACTTTAAGTACTGTTCTATTGAGACTACAAGATGAAGAAAAATGTCTTGAAAAGGAAATGGCATTCCACTGGGGAAGCATGCTGTTTAATGACATGTCAAATGAAGGATTGACAGGCACTTACCATCAAAGTTACCATATTTATTTGACGCTAGTGTAGGCAGTCAGTTGGACTGCTTGGGTGCAAATGGCAACATGTTGCTGCAAGGCTACCAGTGCTAGAAATGCTGAAGGAAGAAACAAAAAGAACACTATGGTAGCGAAGGAAGCCTTTAGGAGGTTGAAATCTTATCGTTCATTTTGAAAGTGAACCGCTTACATTTCTTATCAGCAAATCTGAGAAGCGAATGTAGTTTCAGGGCTAGGATTTACATATGAATTATTACTGTATTTTTCAAATGGAAGGTGGCAATTCATTAATGGCAAACCGTGTTTTCTAAGAAAAAATACTACTAATTATTTAAAAAGAGCAATGGCATAAAACTCAGAATCTTGTAATAAAAAGTTGTTTCAGAGCACTGAAGAGAGAAACCTGGCTGTTGCACAGCCCCCACCTGCTAGGCATTGCCTCCTACAGCATGTCTTGCAATGCCCAGAAAGGAGGTGGGGCTATCACATTCTGTATATTGTGATGGCCAAACAAAACGTTGTCTTAGTGAAATCGCCGGAGAGGGAGCTAGGCACACAAAGGAGGGGCATTTAAACAAATGCACCAATATCATGCCAGTATTTCCAAAGGGCACATATAACAACCAATGGCAATTGGTGTGTGTGCCAAATCCTGTAGAAGATATACAACAGGTCTCCAAGGCTCGACCTAAAATTGGAATACAAGAAACAAACCACAGAAAGGGCACACAAAGGAAGAATGTTGCAAAATGAGGCACATGCTGTGATGTTACCCCATTTCATGTGAACACTGTTAGCAAGTCCTGGCTGTGCACTTTGCTTCCTGGGACTATGAGTGCCTACTTTGCTAATAGCAAAAATTAAAATTGCAGAGTGCAAACTCGTGCTGACTGCAAAGCAATAACTGATTGAAGGAGCCACATATATCATGGGATTGCTTTAAAATATCACTGCTGCAACCAGTGCAGGAAATGTGGGGGATCTATCTTGACCCGAGGATCTGGTAGCTATTACTTGGCAGACTTTGGACAAGCCCCAGTGAAATGTGAAAACTTTGTTCCGATGCTTAAACCAAGCCACATTCAGCAACTCCACAATTTGTATGTTTTGAGTTGGGTGGGATAGGCCTCTCAATTTCGGTTTCATCTGGGTTCAACACAAATGCCTCACTTTAATGGCCATCAGCACTTGTTTTGTTTGAGTTTCCTACTGGCTAGGTGCTAGCAGGAGCTTAAAACCTTTATGGCAGGAAACAAAGACACTCAGCTTGTTGTCACTTTGCAATTGCTTAAAAGAAAAAATATGATTAGGAGGCAGGTCTGAGTTCTCTAAACTTAGCATGCAATAAATATACATGCATTGTAAGTATGTCAGATGCATATGCATTAGATGTGGGCTTGCCACTGAAGGCTCACGCAGGTTCAAGCCTCTGGCGCAGCTCAAGGTCCTTTTGAACCCTGGAGCCCAAAACTTGATGAGCTTTCATGCAGTTTTTACTAACCAACCACACTGCACGCTTATTTGCCAAGAATTACAAACAAAGCATAAATGTTTGATGTCAAAAAGGAGAGAAAGAGATAGCTATGTGAAGGCTGAATTTTATAACATTGAACCAGAAAACCTGGAATCAACCGTGGCTATCCCACTTGACCACATTGTGTGATCCTAGGCAAATATTTTATTCCACTGAGCCTCCTTTTTCTTCGTTATGACATATGAAAGCACCTTCAAATACTTGAGTTCAGTAATGTGCTGGACCAAAAACTTTTATTTTTGATTGGATAGACTACAATGTTGCTCCACTAACAACTTAAGCTACATATCGGGTACACATGACAAATGACGTCTCTCTTAGTTCACTAATGGCATTGCAGTTAGGGCGGGGTGGCAGGAATTTCTCTAAGTTCATGTTAGAAAACTACCACTATCAATAAATGCCAATGTCTTAAGTCTGTCTTAAATCTGTGTTAAGTCTGTCTTAAGGTTGTCTTAGGTTTGTCTTAAGTTAAACTTAAGACAAAATCCCAACTTTACTACTACTAAATGCCTTCTGTGAATACCAAAAGTAGTAAGTTTAGGATTTTGTCTTAAGTTAGTTCTGTGAATTGGGCCCATAGAACCAAGCAGACCCTTAGCTTGGCCCTGGACCATCTCTCCGTGTATATTTATTGGCTTATCCACTGCTAACATGTTTATATGAGTAATTTACACTAATAACCACTAATGCAGCACTCACTAATAAATCTTTATAACTTCCAAAAGGAACCCTTTCTAGCAACCATAGAATAAGGAAAGACTTAAAAAAACTGTAAGTTCTTAATCAGGCTTTGCAATTTCCATAGACCTCCTTGATGACTCACAACTCACTAAATTATATTAAAAGGAATGTAAATTGTGGGCTAGTGGTCAAGTCAGGGTCTCTCCAACAGAAACTGTACCTCACTTACCTGCCTACAAAAATACAAGTATTTGACTTGCCTGTTACAAACACATACTGTGCTTTACAGCAGGCATATTAGCACTCTATGCTATGCTCTGTCAAAGTCAAAGCTGTAACTAGACTGCATACAGAGTTCACCAACAGGTGCACTGACTCAAAGTTATCTTACCTTTATTGTACCACAAAAGCTTCACATTGCTGGGTACAAAAAGATCTGTGCAGCAGTTACCTTTTCTTTACCCCATGTTTTATTTTGAAAAGTATCCTAAATAAATAAGCATGATGACTCCACGCCCCATTCTGAAACCTTCGCCGCCGATTTGTGGGATCCTGTGGCAATTTTCTAACCTTTCCAGCAAATGCTGAAACGCAAAACAATAGCACTGGTAAGGTGAAATCACAGTAAATTGAGCTGATTGTGAAAGACTACCAAAATAAACATTTACTTTGTTCTGGAAAAGTTTAGGTTTACGAGCAACCAAGAATCATTAAATAAAGACATTGAAATAAATAAGGGACTAACCTTACCCGAAAAGTGTTGGGAATGTACACTATTGTAGCATGGTGGGGCCACGAGGATGAAGGCCGCAGCAGAGCGAAATACATGGGACAACACACAGGTAATTACTCGTTGGCTGGAAGACCCCGAGTGGTCTTTCCGCCGTTTATTTATCCCCTCGGGCCAAGCCCGCCCGAGGAGTGTGGGGATGCATGTCCAGGGGATACATTGTTTGGGAGAGCCCAAGTGGCTCTCTACATCCCTCCTTTCTTTCGGTACTAGTCCATCAGGTCATCCCAGTTCATGGAGACGTATATACAAAGTCTTTCAGTCTTTGACTTGGTGCAGGGTCCGTCCAGAGACCATACTTCTGGCTCCTGGAGCTGGAGCTGGCTGCTGCACTGGACGGAACATCCACGGGCAACTCTTGTGCTTCCTCAGGATGGGTGGATCCCACCACGGGGACAGGACCCTGGCTCACCCGTCTGGATGCCTCCAGTGGCTGACTCGCCATCCCGGGCGGAGCAGGTGGGGAGAAACTCACAATTGCATCTGGACAGTCGGACAACTCTGGGCCAGGCTCGTTCTCGACCATCTTCTTGAAGCTGGACACATTTCTCGTGATGGATTGCTGCCCTTTCTGGGCCTTAACCATGGTCCCTTGAATGCTCACGACCGTCCACACCTCTGCTCATAGGGCGTCCGGAACTTCCAACCGGGCTGTTGGTCTTTGATCACTACACGGTCTCCCACTCTTAGCTGAGGCTCTTGTGCCCAATGGGCTTCGTGGCCTTACGGTACGTCACTTCCCTCCTTGCCTGAACCGCTTCATTGCCTCGCTCCGAGGGCACCCGGGGGCGCTTGAACAGCATGTTGTGATGTATTCCTATAGGTTCTGAATCGATCCCCCTATTCCTGACCCTATTCTGGTTAAACAAACCAACAAGTTAACTAGCAGTCAGCCCATGAGGCAGAAAACCCCCATGATGCAGATACCGTTATCTGACGCAGTCACACTACGGCACAGGAACGTGTTATCTGATTAGGTCATAACGCTTGCGATCTAATTAGACAAGCGATATTCCTCCAGCCCCTGATAAGGCATACGGAGTTCTCATAACAAATCAAACCTATGACAACCTGGGCAAAACCCTGCGGCCATTGTTTTGATTTCACCGAGAACTTCAGCAAAAGAATGTGCTAACGAGCAAGTCGTATGACATCCTTATTGACGTATCTATGTCCATCCTTACGTCAATCTCGGCACCTTAAAGGTATAAATATTACCGATATTGCCCTATGCAAACACACGCGGTGGTGACGAGACGGAGCAGCCATACTTGCCGAAGCCCAGAGCAGAGCAGACCCCGCTGGCACAGCCCCGCCTTCCTGACGCGCTGAGAACGAGACGCGCTGCTTTCTCCTGCCGAGAGATCCAGCACCGGCGCTTCCGGGTAGCCCTCGCAGGCAGCCTGGAATATCGAGACCAGAGAGAGAGATACCATCCCTCATTCATCCTTAATTCCAGGTACAGAACTGAACAACCCCTCGCAGAGAATTCTTTAGTTATTCACTTGGCAAAAACAAACTTAACTTAAACTGTAACTTTCTATTCCCGCCCACGTATTAGGCTTAGGTCAGGTACACGGGGTAGGCGTATTTAGAAACACCAGTTGAGTACGTTTAGTCAAATGTATATGTGTATGTAATATATTTTATTCATTTTAAAACATCTTATGGCTTAGAAACCATATCAATGATTTTACAGTATTATTTCATACTATTGCTTTTAATGTATGCACTTTACTTAACTATAAGTATTGCAATAATATCGATCCATTTCTCTTGTATGAGAAAAGAGACTGATCAATAAATAACACCTTTTTATTGAACACGCCCGTCTCTTCCTTTTCTCTACATTCTGATGAGACTAAGAATGCACGTACTGACTGAGTAAAATAAATTGCCTTTTGTTCACACGACTCTCGAGATACACTCTTGATTAGGGGAGAGCAAAGTTGTCATGTTCTATGGTTGTCAGAAACTAAATCCCTTCTTGTCTAATCAGGGAAGTTAATTCCTTCCTGAACATTCGAGAAAGTTTCTAGTGAACTCTGAGCTAGCTGGCAAACCCAAAACTTTAAGTCTAATATCGTCAGTAGTAGACCTAGTTAACGTCTGGTCTAGGCCTTTACTATTGAAGGTATTATTCCAATGCGCAGAGCCTATTGGGATAATAGGAACTACACTACATGGCGCCCAACGCGTTTGGAAAGGGCGATAAAACTAACGTAAGACATTTAAAGTAACTCAGTCGTGCTTTCTCACTCAGACCCCTTTCTCCCATAATACTCCAAAGACGTCTGGAGTGGGTAAAAGGTCATATCCGCCAGACCTCGCAGGAGGGAACTCCTATGTATGGTTCTTGGTATAGTCAACGTTGAAGGATACACTGTTCCAAAATATTGTGCATCTAATCTTTGTTTCCATAAGAAACCTGATCTGCAAACAAACAAAATAACCATCCTGTCGGTAGAATGGTAGACAGTGATGAAGAAAGAGAGGCAGTTAGATTAGCAACTGAACTCGCAGCAGCTGATGCTACCATACAGGAAGCAGACCCGGGTATAATACTCATCCCGGTCATTAAAAGGAAATCTATAACCATAAAACTTATAGAAAATGGACTGACACCTAGAGGTGGTACAGTCATATTCGTAATTGAGGCACACGAATATCGGCAGACAGAGGTATACTATTCATGGATAAATTTTCCAGCAGCAAATCCTGTAACAAAGTACTTCCACTATTACAAAATAGAGGAACCTCCTGAAACGTACACTCCTTTCGAGGAGGTGGAAGTACCACTCAAATTTCAAGAGCATTTGCTCTTATTTGATGGCGCCCTAAAACATAATAATCACATCACCAGGCTCGGTCCTTTAGGTAGACCAGGAGCAACGTGGCCGGTCCTAGCCGGATACACACCACATCCAGACATCGACGGGATGTCTGCAGCTAACCTATTAACACAGCTAAAACAATTAATAAAAATACATAGACAATTAGTCCAGTATGTGATGCGGACTTCAACAATTCAGCCAGCGATTAAACTCCCACAGCTGACCCCTCACCAGGGGAACACAAATAAAATTACACCACAGAACATCCAGTCCTGCCTAGGTAAAGTACCGGCTAAACGGGAACAAATACCATTCTGGCTAGCGCAGAAAATCACCCAAATAGAGGCGGTGTTTCCAGACACCACCCCGCTAGAAAAGCACAGGATTCTGACTATCTGTCTTCCAATGGGAATCGCACCACACATTGAGGACTGTGACACTTGGGGTACAGTCTTTGCTTCCATCTACACAAAAACGCACGGTGTTCCATCCATTTCGGTAATACCAGATGTGCTAAAACAAATTCAAGACGAATACGGTCCAGAACCCGCTTTAACTCTTGGTATGAAATTACTAAAAGACTTCAAGCAGGTCTCGGCTATATTATTAGCCAACATAAAGGGAGAAGCAGCAAATGTGGTGATCCGCCAGAGGTTAAAGGAAACAGATATAGCAGACCAACCAGCTGAAATTGCCAGAATCATAGAAAAATCCTATGAGGAACTAGGTAGAGATAGTTTAGGTGGAATACCAGTAAAACCACAACTAATTGAAAGTCCTGAAAAAATATTTTTTAATAATAATTCAACATCACAGAAAAAGAGCTGGGATGGAAACAAACAATCCAATCCCAAAGAAAAGAATTTCCAGTCCAGAGGAAGGTCTCCTAGGCGAAGAGAGAAATCTCCGAACCAAAGACACAGGTCACCCCAGAGTGACCCCTCTGGGAAAAGATATAACCTTAGAAATAGGGATAATATAAAAAAGCCTGATAGATATCAAGACATTGATACACGTCCCTCTCAATCTTTTCAGACTTCCTCGCAGAAATCGGAAAGAAGAGGACGATCAGAACAAAGAGAAGAGCACGCCAAGTCCAAAGACAAGGAACCTGCTCAGCTAAAAAAGAAATTACAATTTCCAAAGAAGAAGGTAGCCAGCATTAAAATAGTTAACAATGCCGAGAATTCTGAGGACACAACTGAAAAACGGGGAATGGGCTCAGACAATGCTAGACAGCGCAGCAGAAGTGAGCATAGCTCGCAAAGTCCTTATGAATCATCTGGAGACAGTGGACACGAATGAATATCTTCAAGTGGAAACTGCAGACACCAGAGTTAGCAAACCTCACAAAATATACGAAATAACATTACGTATAGAGGGAGATAAGACTAGAAAAATAAGGGGACTATTTTGGGATAATCTCTCCGAGGGCTATGATATCCTTCTAGCTGAAAAAGACTGGCCACCAGAGTTTGTCAGGGATTGCCCTCATGGCGAAGAAGTAATTATGCCTGCCTTCTCAAATCATATCCCAATTCATAAAAAATACACACTTGCTAGAAAGTGGGCAGTGGCTCTAGCTCCTGCTTTATATAAAAATCACGTGGGATGGGATGAGGACTCTCCTCCTCACAAAATCCAGTTAAAATCACAACCTACTGCACAAAGGCAGTACCCAATTAAGCAGGAAGCTAAAAAACAGGTAAAAGAAATACTAGATCAGCTAGAATACCAGGGGGTGATTGAAACTTGCACCTCAGAAATGAACAACCCTTTGTTTCCGGTCTCCAAACCAGACAATTCATATCGTCTAGTTTTGGATTACCGACACCTTAACACATGTTGCAAAACTTTTGCAGTGCAAAATTCGCATAGTGCTGCACTAATGAATAACATAGTGCGCAAAAAATACAAAACAACATTAGACATCTCTAATGGATTCTTTTGTCAAAACATAGCACCAGAGAGCAGATATTTGTCTGCGTTCATGGCACTCAAAAACAATTCTGTCGGTTAGCCCAGGGGTACAAGAACAGCCCGGGAGTATTCTCAGCGAGAGTAACAGAATTACTACAAATATATGATGATGAAGTATTATCTTATGTCGACGACATTTACTTAACAGATGATGACTTGGAGACTCACTTGAAGAGAGTGAACACCATAATACTTGGGTTCGCAGCAGAGGGTTACAAATTCAACTTTAAAAAATCCAGAATTGCCCATCTGACAGTCCTGTTCTTAGGATATGAATTATCAAGTGAAGGCAAAAGCCTGGCTGACAATTTCCTAGAGAAATGTGCCGTAATCCAAGCACCTAGAACACTAAAAAACCTACAGTCGATTCTAGGCTTCCTAAATTTCGGAAGAACATACATTGCAAATTACGCAGAAAGGGTCAAACCCCTTTATGATCTGATAAAACCAGATTTTAAAAGATCCAATTGGACTCAAACACACACAGAAATTTTGAGATCCTTACAAACAGACATGCTAATTAAAACAAAATTAGAAACACGTGATAACACACGCAATCTTGTGATTCGAGTCATCCCAGGGAGATGCGGATTCACATACCTGACCTCTAATGAGGGAGAAAAGGTACCAATTGCATTCAAATCACACTTGTACACAGAAGCTGAAAAGAAGTTCAGCATTATAGAAAAAATTGTTCATGCTGTTCAAACCGCAATAGCTAGAGAAAAAGATCAAGCTGACGGTAGACATGTCACAGTCAGAACAGCAGAATCAGCCTTTGAGGCACTAACAACACCGTGTAATTTACCAACAACAACACTGAATCCGGAATGGATACAATGGGTGAACTCAATTACAACGGACAAAGTATACTACTACTTTGATCCAGAACTAGAAGAATTAAAAAATCTAGAATATGAGAAAACATTCCCTCTGCCAATCGACATTCTGCCTTTACGACATTACGCCTGTGTAATTTATACAGACGGACATGCTCAACCCCCCGTTTGGGGAGAACAGGCATACAACCCCACATGTGGGATTACAAAAGAAGTGTGGCGCGGAGGTAAACTAAAACCTCTATTAACAAAAACACACTCAGTAGAAACTAATTCAGAACAACAAACTGAAATACTAGCATTGAAAATGGCGCTAGATAATGCGGATCGCGAATTCCCGACACTTATAGTGTCAGATTCATATTACTGCGTCAAATCATATATCAAGGATTTGCAGACATGGATTCAAAAAGGTTACAAAGATGACACAGATGCACCAATAAAGCAGAAACTGCTCTGGGAACAAATAGCTCTTTTACAAAAAGAGCTACCAAGGGCTCACGTGACACACTCACTGAGTCATCAGCGTGATGGCGTTCACGTTGCAGGGAATTCATTGGCTGACACAGCCGCAGCGGCAGCCACTAAATCGGCTCCCATAGTTCGAAAAAAGCGTACATTAAAATACATTGACGGTGAAACAGTGCTGGCGGTGAACATGTCATCAAAAGGCGACTGCTCAGCGCTACCGATCAACTATCCACTCAATTATACATACATAATCGATGCAAACTCCGTCCCTTTTGCTCGAATCCCTGGAGTGGGGGATAGAGTGATTCCAAACATGGACAGGAGAAACTTGTTAATCGCAGACGCACATATGGGCGAGGGTCTCAGACACCTCAAACTAAAAGATTCTCTGGAAGAATTACAATCACGGTACTGGTGGCCAGGCATGAGCCTGCGTCACACCATGTTTGTAAAAAACTGCCCAAACTGCAACAGAGATCGCAGTGGGGAGAGAAACAGTTTAATACCTCGTCGTTTTACTCCAGAAAAAATCAAGAGTAAAAAGGAAGGCTTGCGATTAACATATACAGGCTAGTTTCCACTTATAATGTAGATCACCTGCACTCGGCTGACGTCTGGACTGTTATACAAAGATTTGCGAGTCTAAATGGCATATACGCTAAGAGCATGCTACGTTTGACCATTGTTTTCACTCTAGCCCTCCAGCCTGATGGGAAACATGGCCAAATGAGCATAGCACAGCGGGAATCTTCTCACTTCCTTCCTGAGGGATACGGGATGGTGTAAAGAAAAAACCAAGGCATAAAGCAATCTATAACGGAAAGGATATTAGGTTCGGGAGCTGGGTGGGTCAAACATCTAATAAGTGTCCAACGTAGTCTAAATAACTTGCCAAGAAATTCTCTGAAGGGATTCAGTGCGTACGAATTATTATTTGGAACTAGGATGTTGATCTCTGACATTGATAGTCAGACTTCAGTGGTGAAAGAAAAAAGCTTTGATATCAAAGACCGTTTGGCTATTTTGCAGGACTTAAACAAAACAAGAAAAGACCTGAGCAACATAAAGTTGAAACAACAGCCAACAACCACTGAAGAACCACCACCTGTCCCAGCAAGACCTGTCTGGATTCCAAAAGTCGGGGATCTAGTCAGGGAAAAGATCGCGGTAAAGAAGGAATTTGGGCCTTCTTACAGGAAAGCAGTTCCTGTCTTGTCTATCAACGGGACAAGATCTGTTGTACTACCGCCACTTGCTGGTAAAAAGGAGAACCGAGTTGTATCCATCGACCTGGTAAAACCACAATCATGTGGCCGATAACAAACAGTAGGCCAAGTGGACTCCCAATAAGTAGCCGAACACCAAGGTTTGCTACCAGTACAGAGGTCCTAACGAAGAGGCTCATCACATTCGAAACGCCTACAGAAGAACAACAAGGACTATGCAACAATGCAATAGAACTCAGACCTCTGAAAACCCAAATAAAAACTTTTGGCAGAGACACACCAATCTACAATGAAGTACCAAGCGAAAATGCAGGAAACAGTAATCCTGAAGCAATTGGAACAATTGACAGAACTGCATCCGGCTGCTTCATAAACTTCGATGATTCCTCTGAAGGCTTCAGTGAATCAAAGACACAGACATCATCAAAAACCTTTAAAGATAAAGCTAAAGAACTTTTGAAACAACTGAAAGAAACATATCTGATTTCTCCATGGATCGAATTTTGGGTGGGTTTTGGTGCATTTATCCTCATACTTTGGCTCATCATGGTACTTACTTTGGGACGCTTCATTGAGGGAAAATATGCTAAAATGGACACAGCAAGTCAGAAAATCAACTTGATCCTCAAACCACACACATCGTCACACGTCGAGAAAAGAGAACTTTCTTCAGTCAACTTCACAGCCAATCCGATACCGGGTGGGGTAGCCTGGGACAACACTGACTACGAAATTTATGGTCCGGTCGAAATCCTGAAATATCCACACCAAATTAAGATCTCATTGAGTGACTTTGCAAAACCAAGCTCATTTGCTGATGATTGGGACTTCGAAAGCATTAATAATATGATGTCTGACTTAGTAATGTCTGCTAAATTTACCAAACATGATTATTTGCAGGGTTCTACAAATTATGATAGTATGTACTGTTATAACCACTATGGTAACCATTTTCTACATAGATCTGCACAACCTAGAAATGTTTTAAATTATAATCAATGGGAACATTGTGCAACCCCTCCAAAAGGAAGCTCAAGAACCTTCTATGACAAATATTCATACTTTTCAGGTTTTAACATAAGTAATGCTGAAGCATTTTATTTCAAATTGTCAAACAAGACAGGAACTAAGACCATGATAACAAACACAAAATTGATATATTCGGACTCATTTTTTGAACAAATGAATACTTTTGGTTTTGATTATTGGGACAAAAATGTGGAATTGAAAAGTGTTTGGGGTACAAAAGAATGGCAAGTACAGGGTATAGAATCTTTGTTTAGAGCCTGCATGATCCCAGAACAAATGATATTTTTAAACGACACTGTTCAACAAACTACCTGTCTTGGCCTAGCCAAAATCAAAGACTTAAATAAACCGTCTATTCCAAAACCAACAATGTACAGCAATAGCACTATAGATGAAGAGATAGACGTAAATTATGTATTAAACCAAAACAGAACACATCCAGATTGGAAACAGTGGTTGATCTGGCCCACAGATACTAATAACTGTCAAGACAGATTCCTGAACAAAACACAGGGGTTCAAAATGACCAGGCCAGACCCTAGATATCCCCAAAGACATCACCCAGGGATAATAACCACCTACAGTGTGGGCAAATTATGCCTTCAGTGGCTACAAACTTCCACACTGACAGAAATTAAGCAACACCTAACTTTACTTACTGATGGTGCTGACTTGCGTGATTTCATTTTGGGACCACGCAAACAGCGTCAGAAACGTTTCATAGCAGCCTCTGTATATGCAGCATACAATGAGGCCTGGAAGGTTACTCAAATTGAAACAGCAGAGAGAATACGGGAAATTGACCGTATTAATTTGGAAAAATCACTTTCTGTAGTGGACAATGGGTTAATGACTCTGTCCTCCAGAATTTTTTCTTTGGACAGCATTGTGTCTTCAGCAATCGACATATTATCGCAAGACTTACTGTTATTACAACACGGTCAGTCTCAATTGCGTTCTATTGTACAGCTTGGCTGGACGTTACAAAATCTACGTTCAGGATATGTGCCTTGGCGTTTAATCAACACAACGTCACTATTCCAAATCTTTAACCTTACTGATAGACAAATCAGTATGGCACAAAAGGGTGCTGATTATACAATCTTGAGCATTGAAAAACTCGAAAGATTTCCAGTGACAATGTCAGAACGACCTGTCAGTGAATGGATAATACATGGGATAATAAATATTCCAATCTCAACCTTCAGGTTTCAATACTGCCAAAAATATATACAGGCTGGCATGTACGAGAAATTGGGAAAGGGGTACATTAAAACAACATGGAACCTGCCCTATTCACATGCATGTGTCAGTAATAAAGGACAGAAAGTGTTTCTTAGTGGCAATAATTGTGCGATGTCACTAAGCGGCACGCTTCTGTGTAACGGAATTAGTTTGCATGGAGCCTGTGAAGGGAATTCATACAACCTTTCATGTCACCAGCAAGGCGCACCTGCAACAGAGATAGAACCATTCTTTCAAAGACTCTATAATGGGAGTTACATTCTAAATGTAGATCGCAGATGTTGTAGTCTTATGCCCGGGACTCCTTATCTCGTAACTACGACTGCGAAGGTCAAGTGCTGTGGACGCTTATTGTTCCCCAGCTCCTTTCCAGACAGGGAGGCAAGGGCATGGCCCAACTTGAAAATTACTTCTATTCGAATAGATACTTTAAGCAGAATGAAAACAGTGCTTCTTCAGACGCCTACAAGGCTCACGTCATCAAAAGAAACGTATGATCTACAAGTCGCAAGGACGACTGCAGAGATACATTCATTGTTATCGACTAATTCCCCCTTACATTTCGCAGAAATCCTGAATGAAATCTTAAATATTTCTGATACCAATGGGGTCTCAAAGGTATTTAAGACAGTATTTTCGATGGCATTAACACCATTCAAAGCCATACTGGGTATTTTTCCAGATTTGGTCCATTCGATTTTTGGCGGACTTCCCCTGATCTTGGGACTAATTGCAGGAATACTATTCTTGGTCCTTATTTTTCGTTATGGCAACCCATGTCACAGACCAAACTCTTGCGACAAGGGAAGAAACAATCCTAGCCATTGGATACCGGGACCGGATATCAAAAATCCTGGGACTCTCCCGGCTTAGAGACCTGAACATGACTTGGTTTCTATCATTTCGACCAATGTGGCAAAGATGTGTTTTACCTGTATTAAGGTGTCTGCTATGCGGAGAAGAATGCGTGTTAGACACCTGTCTAACGCTACAATCGGATGCGCCAATGGATGCAGAAACATTGTTGAGCCCGATCAAGGTTCACGCTTTGTGCTGCCCTCAACGGCTACCAATCCTGATGACGGCATTCGTGGAAGCTTCACCACTACGATTAAGGGGTAGTGAAGTTCAAGATGAAAGCAGCATCGAACAGGTACGACCTTCTGTCAGCAATGCGAATCAGAATGTCAATGGAGAAAATCATGCGCACGAATGCATGGTTACACCTTTTTCCGAGTTAGTGGAACTTTCCCAGGAAGCTGTTGACAGCTTTTTCGAAAGCCTAAATGATATGATGTTCTCACCAGAGCAGAAATAGAGACTTTTGAGCAAGCTCGCACACGGCGTTCCCTGAATTCGGCCTTCAACTTTAAAAATAAAGTCACATGAACAATTTTACCTCCAGTTCACGGACAGCAATTTTTCAGCAGCCCCAAAATATTTTTGCATATTTTTCGGGACACTATCTTCTGCTTAAAGTAAGAACTATTCTTAGAGAACTAAGGTTTCTAAATTTTAGATAGCTTATAGACATTAGCTGCCCGCTGGTATGTTCATAAATATTTTATTGTGTGATGGAATGGTCTCGAACTTTTTTTTCTGTATTAAGAGCCATTTCATGTGTAAATTCTCATATACCAAATAGCAATAATGTATACAAATGCGTGATTACTTTGGCATTATTCTACAGCTTGAGTGCATACAATACATATGATTGCAATTCTTCCGTATATTTGAAAAATTTCAAAATGCATTTATGTATTTTGGGGTGATAAGGTATACACTATACTCTATAGTATGTTTTTACTATGCATAGATTAGTAAATATGTCTATAGTTAGCGTGGAGTGGGTGTGATGTATTCCTATAGGTTCTGAATCGATCCCCCTATTCCTGACCCTATTCTGGTTAAACAAACCAACAAGTTAACTAGCAGTCAGCCCATGAGGCAGAAAACCCCCATGATGCAGATACCGTTATCTGACGCAGTCACACTACGGCACAGGAACGTGTTATCTGATTAGGTCATAACGCTTGCGATCTAATTAGACAAGCGATATTCCTCCAGCCCCTGATAATGCATACGGAGTTCTCATAACAAATCAAACCTATGACAACCTGGGCAAAACCCTGCGGCCATTGTTTTGATTTCACCGAGAACTTCAGCAAAAGAATGTGCTAACGAGCAAGTCGTATGACATCCTTATTGACGTATCTATGTCCATCCTTACGTCAATCTCGGCACCTTAAAGGTATAAATATTACCGATATTGCCCTATGCAAACACACGCGGTGGTGACGAGACGGAGCAGCCATACTTGCCGAAGCCCAGAGCAGAGCAGACCCCGCTGGCACAGCCCCGCCTTCCTGACGCGCTGAGAACGAGACGCTCTGCTTTCTCCTGCCGAGAGATCCAGCACCGGCGCTTCCGGGTAGCCCTCGCAGGCAGCCTGGAATATCGAGACCAGAGAGCGAGATACCATCCCTCATTCATCCTTAATTCCAGGTACAGAACTGAACAACCCCTCGCAGAGAATTCTTTAGTTATTCACTTGGCAAAAACAAACGTAACTTAAACTGTAACTTTCTATACCCGCCCACGTATTAGGCTTAGGTCAGGTACACGGGGTAGGCGTATTTAGAAACACCAGTTGAGTACGTTTAGTCAAATGTATATGTGTATGTAATATATTTTATTGGATGTATGACGTTATAACGCATACTATTACTCCGCAGACCATTACAACGCGACTTTTACTCCGCATACCGTTACAACGCATAGCGCCTTGGGGCGCTGGATAGTGGTAAGTATAATTTACTATTCTAACTCCAGTCCCCGTGGACCCTAGGGAAGGTGTTGGATAGTAAATTATACTTATTCCCTATCCTAGAGCGCCCCCCAGCGCAATGCGTTGTAATGGTATGCGGAGTAAAAGTCGCGTTGTAATGGTAGTGCGGAGTAAAAGATCCGTTGTAACGGGTGTATACCATTTTATTCATTTTAAAACATCTTATGGCTTAGAAACCATATCAATGTTTTTACAGTATTATTTCATACTATTGCTTTTAATGTATGCACTTTACTTAACTATAAGTATTGCAATAATATCGATCCATTTCTCTTGTATGAGAAAAGAGACTGATCAATAAATAACACCTTTTTATTGAACACGCCCGTCTCTTCCTTTTCTCTACATTCTGATGAGACTAAGAATGCACGTACTGACTGAGTAAAATAAATTGCCTTTTGTTCACACGACTCTCGAGATACACTCTTGATTAGGGGAGAGCAAAGTTGTCATGTTCTATGGTTGTCAGAAACTAAATCCCTTCTTGTCTAATCAGGGAAGTTAATTCCTTCCTGAACATTCGAGAAAGTTTCTAGTGAACTCTGAGCTAGCTGGCAAACCCAAAACTTTAAGTCTAATATCGTCAGTAGTAGACCTAGTTAACGTCTGGTCTAGGCCTTTACTATTGAAGGTATTATTCCAATGCGCAGAGCCTATTGGGATAATAGGAACTACACTACAATGTGAGATGGTACACTCTTGGTGGTGCTGTGAGCCGTCTGCCAATAGGCACCAAGGAATTGGTCCAGAACTGTCTCTGCATCTTCCCCTGGTCCACAGCAATGCGCAGTGCTCGGTTGAGTGTCCGCATTAGACGTTCTACCTCCCCGTTTGCTTGAGGCCACAGCGGGGTGATCTTCCGGTGACAAATCACCTTACTCTTAAGGTACTCCTGAAATTCTCGACCCTGGAACGGAGGTCCATTGTCGGACTTTAGTTCTTCTGGCAGCCCTATCATTACAAAGGTCTTCTCTACAACTCTCTTCACCTGAGGGAACACAGTTGACGCCACCACCTCCACAACTGGAAACTTAAAAAATGAGTCAACCAGCATGTGACGTCCATCTGGGAAACTCCCGAAGTCCAGGCTGATGTGTGTCCAGGGAGTCTCCCTCGTTTCTTCGGTGATCACTGGCGCTGAAGCTGGATCTACTCCTGGGATTGTGCAGGCATGGCACTGCCTCACCATCTCTTTCACCATGGAGTCCATTGTGGGAAACCAGACCTTGTTTCGCAGCCTGGCCTTCGTCTTTGCCATCCTTTGGTGGCCGACATGTGCCAGCGTGAGGGTGTGCTTCTGCAACCTTTCCGGAACCACAATCATGTGCCCTCTCAGAATGACTCCTTGCTCCCCCACACTGAGTTTGTGGCGAACTTGCCAGAACTGTTGGTGTGCATGTCTGACCTCCGTCCTCAGAGGTGGGTTCCATCCATGAAGTGTGCCCATCCATTGTTGTCCAGAGCAGCTTTAACCCCGGACAACGTCTCGTCTTCTTGGGTGGCACAGCCAATCTCCTCGAGTGTGATGGCCGTGGGGCACGCCCCCTGCGACACCATTTTCACAAACACTTCAGCGTCGCACGCATCTGTCGTCAGATCTGAGGACGACTTTGACTCTGGGTGACTGGATAGGTAGTCGGCCGGGTTGTGGGCCCCAGGATGGTACACGACACTGAAGTTGTATGACTGCAGCTGCACCGCCCACCGTTTGATTTTCGGGAGCACCAGTCGGGATGAGCCTGCGAAGAGTGGGAGCAGAGGCTTGTGGTCAGTCACAACGTGGAATTCTTGGCCGCACAGGTAGAGGTGAAAGTGTTGGCATGCCCACTTGATGGCCAACGCCTTTCTCTCAATTTGGGCAAATCTGGTCTCCGTGTCGGTGAAGGCCTTGCATGCGTAGGACACTGGTCTCCAGACTTCGGTGCTATGTTTCTGAAGGAGGACGCTCCCAGGCCCACTGGGCTGGCGTCGACGATCAGTTCCGTGCGCCGCCCCGACTGAAAGTAGGCCATCACCGTCTTGTCCAGCAGCCCTGTTTTGATGTCATTGAACGCTTTGTTGGCGTCCCCAGTCCACTCCCACTTGTGATCATTGCGTGTGAGAGTCCGGAGCGGCTCTGACGTGGCAGCAAGGTTTGAATGAAGCACCCCCAATAAGTGGCCATGCAGAGAAAGCTTCTCACCTCTGTGGGGTTGTTTGGCGTGCTGGCTGCTCGGATGGCTGCGGCCTTCTTGGGGTCCACTAGGAGTCCCTCCCCAGTGAAGGTGTATCCAAAGAAAACAACAGTTTCCTGGTAAAATGAGCACTTGGATTTGTGTAGGGTTAACACGCAGTCTTCAAGTCTCTTCACAGAGAGACTTGAGAAGTTGTGGTGATCCTCTAGTGTGTTCGAGAATACCTGCATGTCATCACTGAGGTTGATCACGCCCTGCAGCCCGGACAGTGCTTCTCTGATGGCCTTTTGGAAGACTTTGGTTGCCAACGACACCCAAAAGCTGTGCCTCTTGTACCTTCAGAGACCAACGTGCATCGAGAAGGTGGTCATATACTTGCTCTCGGTCTCAAGTTCCAGCTGATGGTAGCTGGCGTTCAAGTCCAGCTTAGAGAACCACTTGGCTCCGTTCAGGTCTGCCACTATGTCGTCCACGGTTGGAGTAATGTGGCGTTCCCTTTTGACAGCCGTGTTTGGTAGCCTCATGTCCACGGAGAGCCATATGGCTCCGGGCTGTTTGGATTTGGGAGCCATGACCAACGGGGACACCCATGGGGTTGGGCCAGAGACTTTCTCGATCATGTCGAGTTCCTTGAGTTTTCTCAGCTCTTCTACCATCTGCGGGCGAAGATTGAATGGCACTCTCCGGTGCCTGAGGGCGACTGATCTCACAGAGGGGTCAATGTGGAATTTGAATGTCTTGCCCTTGAGTTTCCCTAGTCCTTTGAACATAGCCGGGAACTCCTTCAAGATAGCTTTGGCGTGTGAGTCATGGATTAGGTTGGCAAAGAAGACGAGGCCGAGGTCCTCAGCTGTGTGGCAGCTGAGCAGTGTCCCTTTTCTTCCCTCAGTGACGTGGGACCTGGTGTCTGTGGTGTAGCTCCTACTGGTGACTTTGGCCTGGATGACTCCTCGGAGAGGAAGTGGATCGGTCCCTCCATAGGTGTACATTCGTGCCCTAGACGGTATAAGCGGGGGTCGTGGTGACAGGCGGGCGTATTGTTCTGAATCCATCAAGTTAACAGAGGCACCGGTGTCGATGATGACCTGAACCACCGTGCCTTCCACAGAGACGGAGCACATTGGAGGGGGTCTTCGGCGACGGGCTGTCCTGCTGGCGTACAACACTATAAACACCTCATCATCATTGTCTTCAAACACGGGACCTCATTCCGGCTGCTGAGCCTCCGTTGCCGATGGCGAATCGTCTAGAGAGACATAGCGAACACGTTGTGACATGCCCCTTGGCTTCGACGGAGTCTGTCAGAACCGTCTGCCACGGCACACTTTGACGTAGTGGTTAAGCCTGCTGCAGCTTAGATAGCCGTCACTGAGTGGTCTTCTCCACAGTAGTCACACTGTCCTCCTGGTGGTGGTCTAGGAGCTTGATGAGCTGTGTTGGGGCGTCTTAGGATGGCCTTGACCCTCTCCTCTTTGATCGGTAGGTGTCTGGTTGCATGTGAGGCGGTCACCGGCGTGTGTAGGGCAGCCTCCATTTCCTCAGCTCAGATGTCAGACAGCTCGTGGGAGCAGGCTAGGACAAGGATCTCCTCCAGCTATATCCCCGGTTGATGAAGGATCAGTTTCTGCAGGAGTTTGGAGCGGCATTCTAAGATGATCTGGTCCTGTATTTCCTCCCGGTGATCTGTGAAGGTGCACGTGCTGGCCAGCAGCCGCAGCGGTGAGTAGAACATGTCGACGGACTCCGAGTCCTTTTGCGATGCCCTACGGAACTTCTCGAAGTCGGGGTTCAGTTGAGGGTCAAAGTGCCTGTTGAGCGCGGCGACCGCTGCCTCATAGTCGTTATTTCCCGTGTTGGGGAGCGTCTCGAAGAGGTCATCGATTTCTGAACCTTCGTAGTAGATGAGAAGTGACCGTTTTACGGTGCCATCCATTTCTCTGGTCCCTTTGAAGTAGTAGTTGAGCCTTTACACACTTATCAGGTCCCAAAAGCGAGACCTATTGGCTATGCCAATGCTTGTTCCATTTGGCTTGGGGAACTAGGCAGCTATGTTAAAGCCCTGCACCATACATAACCTTACCTCTGAGTCCGAGAAAACCTGTCAGGGAAACTGGAGCCCCTGTTCACTGCTCGGGTGACGGCATGGCAGTAGACACCCTCCACCTTTCCTCCTTGCTCTGTTACACAACTTTCGCTTTCGGGGTCTGTTAAGACACACCCGTGGCATACCTTAAAATGGACCTATGCTTTCCACAGCACAGATCAGCCATTCGGGGCACACAATTTTTTCAACAAAATAAAGCCGTAAAAGGCATGTCAGATTTTAACTTTGCTTCCGAACAATGGTGTAACATAAGCCCCCGTGGTGAAGTGGGAGGGGGGGCAAACTTTAGGGGGGCTCCCATCAGCAAAAGTACAAGATGGTTAGCCAGGAAGGGGGGCTCTGTGCACTTTGCAGGGAGAGGCATGTTTCTTTACGTCACTGCTTCCGAAAGATTAGCGGTAACAGGTATACAAGATGTGTCAGTTCCAATTACACAGACCCCGCCCACTGTCCTAGGGTCTTCTTTGACTCACACAAGCCATACCACCACCCCTCACGCAGCTGTCGGTGCGTATGTTTGCGTGTATTCAGTGAGTTCAACTGCAGTTCCCGGGTGTTAGTCTGCACAGACCGGTCAGCAGGGTGGCTGCTCCCAGGGGCATGCTCTACGGGTGCCCACACCAGCTTTGACCACGAGCTGTGCACCCCCATCGCCGCAGTCAGAAGTGGTGGTGGTTTGTACCATCCCGGTGCTTTTCTTTCATATGGCATCAGGGTGGTGCTTTCCAAACGGCGATTGTGAAAGTTAGGCCTGCATTTACAGCTTCAATTTTCCATCCTAGTAAGCAGGATCTTTAGGCAACCTGCTTGCCACATTTGCAAACCAGGAGCCCAGCTGGCTGTTTTCATCACGGACATCTGAAACCCTCAGGCTTTCGTTTTACTGACTATCCCGCAGAGTATTTCCCTGCCTTGTAAAAGGCAGGACTGATAACTTGCACTTAAGCGCCTCTGCGTTTGTGTTCACTGCAGGAATATAAGGTGCAAGACAGGGAAAAGGTGTCAGGAAGCGCTTCTGCTAAACGTATTGCTGATCCAATCAGACGCAGACATGAAATGGAAAATGTAAGACACGTTTTTAGCGAGCTTGCCCGAGCACGTATATGTCCAACACAAACACAACCTCAAACCCAATAGGTCTCTGCGTGGGTTTGCTGTAGTGCTCGGTTAAATATCAGTTAACCCCAGGCACACTTATATCTTAAAGGATGGACCAATGCAGAGGAAATACGAATGCAAAGGTTAGACGGGATGAAAATGCAGAGACTGACTTACACCTGCCAGCAGGCACGAGCAATACAAGAGATAATGCCCTAGGGGATGATGTTAATAAAAAGGTAAGATGCTGAGATTCGGAAGAACATGCTTGTGAAGTTAGGGTGGGAGACAACTTTATACCGAAATGCGATATGGTGAATAGCTGCTCACAGGCGGGATGGTGAAATCTGAACAGGATGGGGATTCAATGCAAATTATGGCCTGGTTTGGTTGTTCTTTTGCATGCTGTCCTTTGACATTGTGATGGGATTATTCATGGTTTGTTGGGGTCAAATGTTACAAATGCTGAAAAATAATGTTATAGAATAACTCTAAGTTAATTTCCCTTCATAGTTGGAACTTTGGGTTCCAAAGCTACTTTAGAACTGGTACCAAATTCATGTGATTACAGGTGAAAGAAGTTATCTTCCTTTGCCTAAGTATGTGTTCTGTAGATATATAAAAAGCTAACACAGCAACAAAAAAGCATCACTCAGTACCACCTCAACATCACTCAGCACCACCTAAGTATCATTTACCACCATCACGGCATCACTCAGCACCACCTAAGCACCAGCACAGCACCACCTGAGCACCTTATCACCACATAACAATATTAGCATCAACACAGTAACACAGTAACACCTTCTCATCGGTGCACCACCTCCACCATTGCAGCAACAAATCACCATCAGCACAGCACTGCCTCAGATACACTGCAGCAAAACCTCATTATCAACACAGCACCATCTCAGCATTAGCACAGCACCACCTCCACATCAGTACACCGCCACCAGTGCAACACCAGCTCAGTACCTGCACAGCCCCACACAAGCAGCAATTCAGAACCAACATAGCACCACTTCAGCATCGATACAGCAACACCTCAACACGGAACAAAAACAACATCACTTGGCACCACATAAGCACCAGTTCAGCTACACAACATAGGCATAACTCAGCACCACCTCAGCATCACTCAGTACAACCTATGTATCAAACAGCATCACATAAGCATCACCTCAGAACCAGCGCAGCATCTCCTCAATATCATTCCGGATCACCTGAGCATCACCTCCGCCACTACTCAAAACCACCTCAGCATCACTCTACACCACTTCAGTTTGGCATAAAAATTTGACATCTATTTATTCTCCACAAATAACTCTCCACTAGTCCTATCTAATTAAAATATTATTTCACAACATCCACCCTCCCGTTGTTTATATCCCACACCTAACAATAACAAGCAATCCAATAGGTCTAGCCTTTGGGACCTTATATCTGTTTAGCCATGCAACAGTTGATGTTATTACACCAAGGACATTGTGCTGCATAACTAAATACTTATAAGGTCCCAAAGACGAGACCTTTTGGCTATGCCAATGCTTGTTTAGAACTGAGGCTCATGTGAATTCAATTTCCCTTCTGTCCAGATGATGATGATCCGATAAGTTATTAGAGCTGAAACACCCTCAACTCTCTCGACAACTGTAATATATTATTATCATTGGAATTCTCAGATTATTGACATTGGAACTTACTTTATGTTCACTTGGAAATTCACTCCTGTCAAGTGTAGAAGTAAATGCATTTTCAGAGTGCGGGGGAAGGAACCGTCTAAATAATTCCAAGAATGAAGATGGAGGGGTTTCCTTCTGCTACCCATCCACTCAAAAACACAAAATTTAAATTATTGTAAAACTACCATATTTGCAGATCTTCTCGGTCATGGGCTCGAAATGAGCACTTAATGTCCGCCATTATGTTTGCAGAATCGGGATTCGCCATTTGAAAGAGCAGTTGGGACAATATGCACACATGACCTACACTTCGATGCACTAAAAATAAGATGAGTTGGACACCCAGTACTTTCTTTAATGTCAGCTCCTAATACACCGCACAGCAGAGTCATGCAACTAACAGTTTTAAACGTCCAAGTGACTTTTTTGTGTAATTCTTTATTGAAAACAAAACAATGTTGTAGATGTACAGTACAGTACAATGTACATATTAAAGCGGGTCGAAGTCCAAGTGAGTTTAAAGTAATACACTCACTTCCATTTTGTGCCAAAACAACAGGATCCTGGAATAAGAAGTTTGAAAAATTCTTCAAAATACTAAGATTTTGACCAGATGATACAGTCTTGTTGATTAGGGGGAAGGCGAACAATTCATTGTTATCACTGTAGTTACTTATTTTGCTAGTTTGTTACATGTTAAATATTTGGTAAAATATAAATGCCCCAAATATTCAGTTTTATCTCACTGAAAAGCTACAGTTGTGTATCGATCTGGCAATTTCTGGAAGGGGTGTTTGAATAGATGAAATAACGAATATCACTTAGCTGTATTTAGTCGAATGAAGAAGGCGTTTAAACTCTAATAAAATCTAATGGGCTGGGAGCACAGATTATGTGAGTGCGGAAATTATCACTTGATTGCTGCATTAATGAAATGTGTTTTGTCGTCATCTTGGAGCTGCATTTGAATTTTGTTGCTGTGGCCGCAGTCCCAGTACTATGCATTCTTGATGGAAAGTTGGACCAACGAGCCTGTCAAAGAGACCCCTTACGTCATCACGTTGGCTGTTATATCACAGCTCAAAAGTTCTGTTTTGATAGCTGTACAAATAACAACTAGGTATGTATTTTTACACTGACAAAATTCACGCGTCATAATGTGGAATTACCTAAATTAGCGAGTGTAAATAAAGCACAAACCATTGACCGACTGACATTTTAATAAGCGGCTGCAATAATCAATCAATGGCGTACACTTGTAAAGAACAGACCTTCCCTTGGCACTGAGGGGCAGGCAGCTGTTATCTGGGCGCTGCAATTCAGCTGTTTACAGAGAGAGACAGAACGTCTAGGCGCGGTAAACTACATCTATGCACTTTATTGTAATTGCATTCACAAAGCGCTTTATGCCATTGGCATGGTGTTGAAGCGCATTAGGGAGCACACTACGCACTTTAGGAGTGCTTGATTAGAAGAGTGCTCACAGTGTGGTCAGTGTGTTGGTAGATGCGTGAGTGGCCAGAGTATCACACTTATGTTGTCTTAGGTCACAGCGCCTACTAGTGTAAGGATGGGAACAGGGATGAAAGTATGCATGCACACAGGGCTTTAAGTGGGCTGGAACCTGGCGGTGCATAGCACCGACAAATCACACACCAAGGATTGCCTTTCAACAGACGCAGGGAAACATAGCGTATGCCAGGTAAACTGATACACTTAGATATGGTTTCAAATAAAATAGATGGCACTGTGTGCATGGAATGTGCACAACGTTAGGATTGGGACACGTTTTGGTTTCGCTTACGCGTTGGATGCAAATTGATTGAAAAAAGGTAAACTAAGTCATTGCGATGCCTAAAATGAATTGGTGCTTTTGATCTGGCGCTGTAGTATCAAAGGTTACGCGCGGAGACAAACAAAATGGTTGAGCAACGTTTCAACTAGTATCGTTTTGAGAACTGGGTCGTTGGAGAGCAGGCAATGTTTACCAAACGGCAACGCAACGTGGTGTTGAAAAGAGGGAAAACAAATTATACCTTATTCCAGGCTAGGCAGCAAGAGCAGCAATTCCGTGGCAAGCCTCTGCTTACGGCCGATTTGGACTTCCAGCCCGACTTTGTAACTGGTGTACAGTTTCAGGTGCAAGTCGTGGCGTAAGCTAAAAAAAAAACCAACATGATTCACTTAGCCATTAGGGGGGAACTGGGGAGGCGGCAAAGGGGGCATCGTCATTACTGCGTGTAACTGGTGTGCAGTTTCAGGGGCGAGTCGTGGCGCAAGGTAAAAAAACAAGCATTGGCCTCGCTGCCGGGCCGCAAAATAAAATAATAAATAAAACAAATTGCGAGTTGTGCGCACGCGTGCACGCGCCGCAAAAAGTGCTGTGCACGTGCAGGTAAACTGGTCGCCGCTTTGGAAGCAATTTCAAAGGCGGCTTACTTAATGTCTCGCTGACAGCGCATGCGCGCTGGATCAGCGAGACCTAAAAACTATGACAAAAATGTATTTCAACAAGCAAGGAAAAATTGACAGCTTTGCATAAACAAAATAAACTAGAACACAATTTTTATATCCATTTTGGTTTTTAGTACATTGCTTCAGTTGTATATAATGTTTTTTTCGGTTACATATCAGATGACAGAAATAGCTATAACACTTTTTTATTATAACTTATACATTTTCAACATGCTGCACAACATTCACAATGCTCTACAACACATAATAAAAACGTTAACAAAGCCAATAGCTCTGTCTAAACACTTCGCACATGATGTCACTTAGGTAGGAATTTGACCAAGTCTTGTTTGAGAGAATGGTATTTATGGCCTGGAATGCACCATCATATTGAGGTGGTGATCAAAGATTGTTGGCAGTGTGCAAAAAATAAGTGCAAGATTACCCGTTCTCCTCCACTTGCTCCAGTGTTATGCAGGTTGAGCAATAGAAAGTAGGGGGATGCTGTACTGGTGAAAAAAATGGTTTTATCAGGAAGGTGTTGTTTTTGGTTATAGAGCCTCTTTGTCATCAGTAAAGTAAGGAGAAATGCTGTTATTTTAGATTCAGGAGAAGTTTGGAATATGTCCAGGCTTGTGAAATTCCAGGGCAACTCATATGAGACTTATCAGGAGACTTCAGGTGTCAATTGTTCTGATTCTGTTGATGATAGTACTATAAAGAAAAGTACACTGAGAAGTGACAGGAAAAATCCTGGGTGGCAGAATGATTTTATGGCAAGGCCAGAGGCCACCCACAGCAGCATCTTTAAAGAATAGAGAACACAACCAAAGTTCTAAGGAATCTAACAATGTGCCGGTACCTGGAGTCATCTTCCTTCTTTTTTTGCTGCTGCCCTTAAGATAAGTCTTGCGTGCGGCTGCTCTGATGCTAACTTATTTAGAAAATGTTTTGTATGCTTGGTGTGTTATTTAGTTATGAATGACTGTTAATACATATGTTTAGATTTTAATCTTTTCATAGATTCTCAAATATTTAGATGTACTTACATGAATGTAGGATTACTCAACTTAAGTTCACAATTTTTAGAACTTACATTTTGTAATGTACAATGTCAAATTAAATTGGGTTACAGGAAAGAAGTTTTTTATGACTGCCTTCCACTCCATGTGTAAGTCTTGCGTCTGGAGAATCTTTTTATTAAGGATATGTCCAAATATGTTGGGGCATTTAGTTCCCTCCAGAAATCGAAAAGGGAGATTCAAAAGGTATTTGACCGTTTTTGACAGGGCCGGGCGAATTAGAGGTTGCTTCCCCGGCTGAGGTCAAGGGATTACAAGGACCTCATTTTCAAGGGGTTTCAGACCCTACAACTATGGATATCAGTCTCAATATGGTTCCCAATCAGGGAGCTTCTATCCTCAAAAGAAAAGAGGAAACTCAAGAGGGAATAGAAGATCAAGAAGATCACGTAAGAATAGACCATATTGTTACCCATATAAAGTTGGGCAGCAGACTTGCCCAATTTTACCAGAATTGGCATATGTTAACAGTGGACCCATGGGTTCTTCAGACTGGGGTGGAGTATTGCATAGATTTCATGTAGGAACCAGTTCAGAATTGGTGTCCTCCAATGATAAGATTCAAAAAAGATCTAACAGATTTAGTAGAAAAAGAAGTGAGAGAACTACAAATGAAAGGAGCTATTGTAGAGGAATTGGATGTTTGTGTGGGTTTCGTAAGCAATATTTTCCTGGTGGAAAAAAAAGTGAAAGGTATGACACCCGTAATAAATTTTAACCCAACTGAACGATTGGGTGGAGTACCATCATTTCAAGATGAAAGGAATGCACATGCTAAGAGATATCTTGCAGACAGAAGATTGGATGACTCGTCTAGACCTAAAGGACGCTTATTTAACTATCCCTATTTGGTCAGAACATCAGAGATTTCTGAAGTTCAGATGGAGGGAAGTTGTGGAAGTTTGTTTGTCTCCCCTTTGGGCTATCCTCAGCCTGTGGTGATTCACCAAAATGCTTCAACCAGTAGTAGCCTTATTGAGAGAGAGAGGTATATGTGTGATTATTTATTTAGACAATATCTTAATTATGGATCAGGAAAAATTGAGAGTGGAAGATCACACAAGGTTAGCGGTAGAGCTTTTGGAGAATCTCGGTTTTGTAGTAAACAGGGAGCAGTCATGTTCAGTTCCAAGTCAGGAAACTCAGTTTTTAGGGTTTTTGATAAACACCATTCAAGGTCATTTGAAATTGCCTTTGGACAAAATAAAGATAATAAGGAAGAAAATTTGAAGAGTACTGAGTTTAGATGTGATTTCATTGAGAATGTTGGCAAGAATTATAGGTCTGTTGTCCTCAACTATCCAGGCTAATTTTCCAGGACCTTTGAATTATCGTGCTCTTCAAAGATTGAAGAGCAGTCATTTAAGGTGTAGTATGAAGTATTCAGAGGAGATTACACTTTCAGGGGAAGCAAGGTCAGAGCACATTTGGTGGCTAAGAAATATGGAGGCTTGGAATGGGAAAGCAATATTTGGATCAAATCCGGAAATGATTATAGAATCAGATGCAAGTTTAACTCATTGGGGAGCTCGTTGTGGTGCAACTTCGACAGGAGGATCATGGACTGTAGAGGAAAGGAAAATGCACATAAATTGTCTGGAACTTCTTGCAGGGTCTTTTGCAATAAAAAGCTTTACAAAGGACAAGGCAAGGTGTTCAGGCCTATTGAGAATGGCCAATGTCCCAGTGGTGAGATATGTCAACAAACTAGGGGGTCTGAGATCAAGGGATCTGGCGAATCTTGCAAGGGTGTTTTGGGAATATTGTTTGAATCAGAATATCTTGGTTCAGGCGGAACACATTCCTGGCCTGAAGAATGTACAAGCGGACTGGTACTCGAGGAACTACATGGATTCAAGCGAATGGACTCTCCACAGTCCGGTATTTTTGAGATTTATGGAGATGTAGGGTCCTTGTTATGTGGCTCTGTTTGCGAACAGGTGGAATACTCAGTTAATAAAGTATTTCAGTTGGTGTCCGGATCCGGACTCAGCAGGGATAGATGCCTTCAGACAGGATTCGAGGGGTGTTCGCCCTTATGCCTTTCCACCATTTGTCTTGAAAACAAGAGTAACCTTTTTAGTTCGCAAATGGAAGGAAACAGTAGTTTTGATAACCCCCCTTTGGAAGTCCCAAGTCTTGTATCCTATCCTTATGGAAATTTCAATAGATTTTCCAATTCTACTTCAATCGTTTCAAGGCATACTGATGGGTCCTTTGGGGGGAATTCCACGATTTAGTGGTATTGGGTCAGTTGAGACGGATGGCATGGAGAATTTCAGGGGAGTCTGGGAGGTGCCTGGACTTTCGGATGAGACTGCTAACCTTATTAGAGAATCCTGGGCTCCAGGAACAAGGAAAATGTATAGATTGGCATGGGAAAAATGGTTAAGCTGGTGTGTGGAGAGGGATTACGATCCCGTTTCAGTGTATGTAGTCATAATAGTTAATTATTTGGCTACCTTGTTTGCATCAGGATTAGCTTATAGAACTATCAATTTACATAGATCAGCCATTGCTGCTGGTCATAATCTGGTTAATGGAGTTTCTGTGGGACAGAATGTTTTGGTGAAAAGATTGATGAAAAGAGTAAGAGTTTCAATGCCACTTGTGGAAAGATAGTCCTCTGTTTGGGATGTATCAAAAGTATTATTGTATTTAGAGAACTTAGAAATCAATAGTGGACGGGACTTGAGAATTTTAAGTGGGAAACTGCCTATGGTATTATGCTTGTTATCATTTAGAAGACTTTCAGATGTGAAGACTTTAGACGTTGGTGCTAGGATTTTCAATCGTTTCAAGGCATACTGATAGGTCCTTTTGGGGGAATTCCACGATTTAGTGGTATCGGGTCAGTTGAAACTGATGGCATGGAGAATTTCAGGAGAGTCTGGGAGGTGAGTCTGGGAGGTGCCTGGACTTTCGGATGAGGCTGCTAACCTTATTAGAAAATCCTGGGCTCCAGGAACAAGGAAAATGTATAGATTGGCATGGGACAAATGGTTACGCTGGTGTGTGGAGAGGGATTACGATCCCGTTTCAGTGGATGTAGTTATAATCGTTAATTATTTGGCTACCTTGTTTGCATCAGGATTAGCTTATAGAACTATCAATTTACATAGATCAGCCATTGCTGCTGGTCATAATCGTGTTAATGGAGTTTCTGTGGGACAGAATGTTTTGGTAAAAAGATTGATGAAAAGAGTAAGAGTTTCAAAGCCACCTGTGGAAAGATAGTCCTCTGTTTGGGATGTATCAAAAGTATTATTGTATTAAGAGACTTTAGGAATGAATAGTGGACTAGACTTGAGAATTTTAAGTGGGAAACGGCCTATGTTATTATGTTTGTTATCATTTAGAAGAGTTTCAGGTGTGAAGACTTTAGATGTTGGTGCTAAGATTTTCAATCCCGAGGGAGTTTGTTTTTATCTTTGCAGAAGAACGAAAACAAATTCAGAAAGCATATTCTACCCTTATGTTGACGAACATGATTGTCTATGTGTTGTACGTTGTTTAAAGGAATACGAGAATAGAACTTCTGGTATTGGTTCTCCAAATGAAAACCAGCTTTTAATATCCTATAGGAAACCACACAGGGCTGTGTCTAGACTGACTCTGGCTAGATGGGTGAAAGAAGTGATGAAGAATGCTGGTGTTGATGTGGTGCACATTCGGTGAGGGGTACTTCAGTTTCAAAAGCAGTTATGCTGGGAGGCGCTTTGCATGATATTTTGAGATGTTCTGATTGGCCTAATGATTCTGCTTTTAGGAAATTTTATTTTAAACCTGTGATTAATGCAGCTTCTTGTTTGTTAGAGAAGTTTTGAACTTGCATAATCTTAGCCTCCGGTCTTGCCATAAAGTGTAGATTTTCGTCAGCTTTGATGGACAGAGAATCTGGATTTTATTAAAGACACCAAGGCTAATATTATCCCACCTCCCTCCCTTCCCATGTTTGGTAATTGTTCTTGTTCTTTTACAGCTTGTGGTCAACAATCAGACAGGAAGATGGATTCTTGCTGATTGTGGATTATATTTTCATCTGGATTATCAAATTGTTGTTTCTTAATGTTTGCGTTTAGTTGCAGTACTCAAAAAAAGAAGGAAGATGACTGCAGGTTCCGACACATTGTTAGATTTCTTAGAACTTTGGTTGTGTTCTATATTCTTTAAAGGTGCTGCTGTGGGTGGCGCAATAAAGGAAGATTGCATAATATTAGCCTCAGTGTTTTTAATAAAGTCCAGATTTTCTGTCCATCAAAGCTGATGAAAATCTACATTTTATGATGTATTGAGCTTTTATTATGTTGTCAGAATGGTTGCGTGTGATGTTCAAAATATGGAAACCTGGTAGGTTCTTCATCAATTCAATGTGATGATGTACTTTTGTGTTACATTTTTTTTTAGTATTTACGTAATCTATATATATTTTTAAATTGGAGCATTGTTTAAGCTTCCTTGTTTCTTATTGTTTGGTCTTGTTGAAATTAATAGGTGGGGAGGGGGATTTGTTATGATTTGTATTCTGCCTGCCCTCAGATGTTGCTGACAGGGTCTCGAATGGTGTGTGTTTAATGGGGTTCGGACTCCTTTGGCACGGAGAAAAGCAGTTAGGAAATAAAGACTTGCTCCTTAATTCGTACCTGGTGTGCATTAATGTTACTTCATCACTTAACATATATTCTCTTTTTTGACAACGTTAATGCGCCTTTTTCCCCCGGCAGCATTCAAAATGCCATTTTTTCTTTAAAAAAAATATATATTTTGACAACGTTGCAGGCCTAAACGTTCATCTACTTTGCCTCAGTTAAATTCGCAAGTGAAAATCGCAACTATCCTTGAGAGGTTAAACTTTCCCAGTAAGCACTTAAACCAAATCGGGTTCATTAATTTTAGCCTTAAACTAAGTCTGCAAGGAATTCAGCTCAAGTCTACTCACATACATTAAACCACACGATGGAGCCAGAGGCAGATTTATACGCTTGAATTTTCCTACTGATAAGAATGTCAGTAGTGGTTGGATACTTTTGTGGAATCAGAGCTTACTGCGCAGATCTGTTTGAACTCGGCTCACAAGTAGACTTCTTCCGAGGACGGTAAATGAAACACGGGTACTTCACCCTTATTAAGCAGCGAGTAGCAGCAGGCTACATTATTGTGCGCTTTATAAAAGGGACAGTAGAACTATTGTTTTCTGAGTGCGCTCAGTGATTTTTGGTAATTTAAAATGAGAATTTTGCATTATTTCTCATGTGTTAGCTGTACCGTCTACATTTCTCCATGTTCTGCTAACGACCAATGATTTAAATAAAAAAACACAGTACATTACTCATGAACTTCCTGGGAAAGTAATGTTAACAGGCCGTTCGTTCTGCAGTCTGATTGGTGTCACAGTCTACTTGATAACTCACTGGGTTACTAAAGTGGGTTAATCACGAATATAAAGGGGTCTCAATAACAAATCTAATGCAGGTGAGGTTTTAGAACCCTTCCTCCACAGCGGACCCCAAGAGGAGTGCTAGACATCATCAGTATACGATATTTACCTGTCGGAGCCCCACACTGACCAGTCGGGGTCAGTGCACAGTTGCCTCCTCGGCTCTGTGCCATTCTGCCTTGTTAACATCTAGTGCCCCATGGTAATGAAAGCCTCTAAAAATATATCATTACAACCACATTTTCATGCATGTATGAGACCGTGCAACCTGGCCGATGCCCGGTGGAGCTGCCTAGACAGCTATAGAGGAGGTTTGCTCTGGTTTACCCCATCGGCCGTCACGTACCCAGCCGGACACTGGACACCGTATCTGCGATCTCCTGCCCTCCTTATTCCTGTGGCTGTCTCCCATCCCAGTGACTCTCCCCTTGCTGGTCTTCCTGACCAGAGCTGCATTCCTTATCCCTTTTTCTTTCCATCCTTACCTTCTATGCCCATAGGATATGTGTCTCTGTTATGTAACACCCTATTTACTTATATGACCGTGTAACATTGTTTTTTCTATGTGTTGGTGCTATTCTATGCTCCAGTAACATCTGTGTAACAGGCCCTTGACACTGATGTAATCTGTAACTTGTTTCTTGCTTATCCTCATACCCGTCTGTTCGTACCGCGGTGGCCGAGCAGATTCAGATTCAAAATACTTTATTCGGTTAAAAAGCAAAGAATAACCATAAAAGTAGCATAAAAAGGTACAGTTTACAGAGGAGTCATGTGATCATTATTTAAAATCGCCCAAAGGGAAATAGCACCAAACTTAGATACATGTGTACAACATAAGGATTAATTCATTTGGATCGATTTACGACATTTAAAAACAGATTTAAAAAATTCAGCAACTGAGGCTACCATAAAAACAGTTTCCATTTTCTGGCACTCTAAAAACGCTAAGCGGCATCTGTATATATTTAAGTCTTTCAGAATAGGGATGATAAGTTTCTTTCGAAAGAAGGTGTAAAATTTACCAAAAAATAAAATATGTATATCAGATTGTGGGGACACATCATCACATGGACAAAAGCATAAATCTTTCGACCAACAGTTCATCACAGGAAAAGATAAAACCCTAAAAACAATGTTAAGTCTAAACCGGGTTAGAAGGAAGCGCTCATGATTAGACATATACAATGATAAGTATGGCTGTAGTTTCTCTCCACATAAAATAGCCTGATGAGCAGAAACAGTCTTTTTTCTCGCCTCCTCTAGATGTCTTTTGTCCCTGAGATGGGTAATACACAAATTTTTCAGGTCTTGATATGTATGCCATTGATAAAGGATCCTCAAAGTATTGGGCACAGCTTAATTCTTCGAGAAAGTTTCTGACATAACATATCCATTTGAAATCATTAATATTGTCCAATGCTAAAATGTCCTTTAAAATGGCCCGGTTAACCACACATTCATCATTTGTCCAAACCCTGTGCCAAAGAAGGATTGGCTGGATCTTAATCGTATCAGTAACATAAAGCACTCCCAATTCTGCATGGCATATCATGGTTGCAGTACTTTCAGGCACGGACAAGATGTAACGTAGAAATTTATTTTCCATAGTTTGGATTGAACTAATATTTGAGTAACCCCACAAACCTGATCCATAGGTGGCTACCGCTAAACAGGTTGCCTTATAAATAATTAAAATTTCCTTTATGGGTTTTTTCCCTAGTTTTTTCGTAAAACATTGTAGGGCCATGATAGTTTTGGAGAACAACAGAGATCTGGCATAGATTGCACTAGTCCATGAGCCACTTTCATGAAACAAAATTCCCAGATATGGGAAGGTGGAGGTTTTTTCTAAGGGATTGGAATTTATGAAAATTGGCTTCAGATGCTTGCTTGTTCTTGACCCACAATACATAGATAAAGTTTTGGAGCAATTAATTTTCAAGTCTAAGCCAAGCATGAAGCTATTAAAAGATGTAACCAAAGTTTGTAGTGCCATTGGGGTTCGTGCTATCAAAACAGCGTCGTCAGCGTACATCAGTGCAGGGACAGGCCTCCCACCCACCATAGGCATGTCCCTACCCTCCTGCACAAGACATTTCTCCAAGCCATTTATATATAGCAAAAATAAAAAGGGGGCTAAGACGCACCCTTGGCGTACACCCCGACTAATCCCAAATTGTCTACTACATTCTCCATCCTTCCCATGACGGACACTTGCAGTGGCTCCGGAATATAGATCTCTCAAGAAGCATATAATAGCATTGTCTACCCCCAATTCAACCATAATTGCCCACAATTTATTGTGTGACACACAATCAAAGGCTGACGATAAGTCAACAAAAGTGAGGTATAGACGTTGTTTTTTAACCCTTATATACTTCTGTTGCAAGATAAACAAATTTAGTCCTTGCTCTATAGTCCCTAAACCCCTTTGGAACCCAAATTGAAAATCACTTAGCACCCCATTATCTTCTGCCCAGATTTGCAGCTTATCTAAAACCACTCCCCCCAAAATTTTTATAGAAGTGTCCAATAAAGAAATTGGCCTATAACACATGCAATTCTGCCTGTCACCTTTCTTGAAGATTGGGACTATAATCGATGTAAACCAGGTAGGAACTAAACCTTTTGCCAAAGCAACATTAAAAAGCTGGACTAGCAGTGGCCCCCATAATTCGGTGTTAGTCTTATAGAGGTCTGCTGGTATACCATCTGGTCCAGCCGCCTTACCCCCCTTAGTTGCCTTCAAGCTCGCAAGAACTTCAGGAAGGGTTACAGCCAAGACTTTAGATGTATCTAATTTTAACAGCGTAGGGTCCTGGCCTGTATCAAGGACTGGTTCCACAGCCCTGTAAAGGGAGGAAAAGTGCGCCACCCACTCATCTTCTGGGACGGCGATTTCCATGCGTGCCTTTTTTTCATATAGGAGGGGGGTGTTAATAACCCTCCAAAAGGCTGCCGGGTCCTTTGATTGTGACGCCGCACATAATTCATCCCAAGCCTCCCTTTTTATGGAGACCTTCCTATCCTTCAGTACTATGTTATAGTCCCTCCTCAAATTTCTAATTAGGGTTACATCCCATGGTCTTTTGTGTATCGCATGTCTAAGCTCTGTTAAGGCTTTAGTACATTTCTTGTCGAACCATTTCCTGTTAGACTTTAGGGAGTTTTTCCTTGCAACCCACAACGCCTCCTTAATTGTGGTAGTAATAATATTAAAATGAGTTAAGATTTCCTCACTCTCGGCATGCTCGTTCAAACAGATCAAAAAGCTACTCATACACTTATTCAGTAATTTGGACAAAAAATTAACCGGGACCACTCTACTCCATTTAAGGCTATAACCGTTTTGAGTACCTAGCTTCACATCCTGCGCCATATACCTAGAACCTACTATGTGATCGGGTGCAACAAATAGGTTCTCCATTTTTACTACCTGTGGGTAGTGGTCACTTAATGGTAGGTCCATAATACTAGAGTTAATCAATCTGCCCGCAGAGCTATGTGTACACAAACTAAAATCAATAATAGACGAAGCACCCCGCCCCACAAATGTTGGAACAAATGGCATTGTGTGGTGGGCTAACTCATTTGTTAACCCGAAATCAAAATTAAAAATCATCTCATTTAATGAATCACCTAGTAGGGAATGTTCAAAATGCGTCAAGTTTATATCCTGTTCCAACATCAGGCCGCAAATACCCTTCTGACCCTTTTTACATAGAGTACAATTAAAATCACCCCCCCCTAATACCATGACCTCACCCTTTTTTTTATATCAAATTCATGCTGTATATCTACAGTTATAGTGGCAAATACATCCTTAAACATGCTACTTAAACAGTTATTGTAAAAATTAATAAGAACAAACGTTGGACCCTTCCTTGTGTCTATCACTATTTTCTGATAGTAACTGGATCCAGGAGAAAAGGAGATCTTATCATAAACTAGCAGGTTCGATATATACACAGTCAATCCTCCCTTGGGTCTTCCGTGTGCAACCCCCACCGCAGGTGTGAAATAAGTTTTATAACCATTGAGGTGTATTGGTGCGGTGGTCCAAGTTTCTTGTAAGGCTAGTATGCCCACGTCGTCACTAACATCACCCCAGGATGGATTGGAAATTTTCTGTTTTAAACCTGCCACATTCCAAAAAACCACCTTGCAATATTCTTCTATGGGTAACGCTTCTGCAATAGCTCCAGTTTAAATACCCTGACTCCCTTGAGTAATCTCATCCACCCCATGAATTTCATGTGTCTCCACACACCCCAAAAGATTTATGAGCCCCAAGTCTACAGGTTTAGTTGTCTTAGAAACCTCTTCTTTTGTCGTGGGGAGTCAATCCACCGCTTCCAGACAATCAAACCGGTTATAACACGGAAAGATCGGAGGGAATTGCGGATTGCCTAACCATCCTGGGTCGTAGCTTTGTGGATGGCAGTAAAGAGGCCTCGCTCTATGTTTAACCATATTCCAACCATCTTCATTTCTCCCTCCCCATTGTGTGTTATAATGGTTGCTATCAGAAACCAAGCCCTTGTTACCTCCTTGGTGTCGATTGTCCCTGGTCCAACTCCATCTGTTGTCCGGGTGTTCACCCTCAGGGTAAAAATAAGATAGTGCCCTAGCTGTAATAGACAAACCATGGTTTCTTGGGGGTCTCGATGTAATGTATTCGGCAGTTCGTGGGTTCTCGAATGTTATTACCACACAATCGCCGTGTGCCCTTTTTTTGTTATACCCAATCCATGGAGCCCTTTCAACCATCAGAATATTACTTCTGATAGCTGGCGGGAGAGGGTAGTTATCATTCAGCCAGTGGATAGTTTTATTTACAAGTCCCCCGTTATTTTCATATGAATTTGTATCTTGTTGCGGGACTCCTGTGAGGACCACAACGTATGGTGCAGCTCTTGGGGGTAAGTGTATATTTCTACGCACCTCCCTTTTTTCTGGGTTATCTTTATCCTGTTGTGGTTTGAGAGTTTGTGGGACTGACACTACTTTATCATTCGGGGCGGGAGTTTTAGGTGTTGGTATAGTTGTTGGTGGTTGATTAGTGGTAGAAACACTTTTACCAGCTACGGGTATAGTTGTTGGTGGTTGATTCGTGGTAGGAACACTTTTACCAGCTACGGGTATAGTTGTTGGTGGTTGATTAGTGGTAGGAACACTTTTACCAGCTACGGGTGGCCTGTTCGTCATAGTTTTTACAGGAGGAACTTTATTATTAAAGTTAAAGCTAGGGGCACTAATATCTTTATGAATATTTTTTAATACTGTTACCAAACAGCGTAACCTAACCTCGATGGGTTCGAGCAGAGTTTTTAGCATTTCAAAGATGTTATTATTAGCCATGCTCAGGCTACTACTGTCCTCACTACCTCCAACTTGATTATTTACTACACCGCTTAGTTCCAGAATTTCCTCCAAACTGCTATCTAAAACAGTGTCATCTGGGAGACTTAATGGTAGGCCAATGTTTGCCTGGACGCCTTCCCTAATATCATTAGTATGAGCAACTGAATTGCTGCTCACAATCAGAGGCACAGGATCTAAAATAGTTAGATCTTGATCCTTGCCAATGTTGGCTTTTTTCCCCTTGCATGTGGTGGGTTTAATGGTCTTTTGATTATTAGTCTTCTGTTTAGGAATTGCCCCCTCTTTCATACCCCTTTGATTTAACGCACTAGCTATGGATAGGTTATTGGTCTCGTTTTCAACTGGACCGCTATCCACTAGCAGCGAGAGATTAGGAGTTGCCTCCAGGCCTTCCTGGGAGCCTAGACCATCGTTCTGTACCTTTCCTAGATTATTCGGAACAGATACACTATTAGGAGTACGAGCTTGAGCAATAGGACCTAAAGAGGAACGTCTAGCCGCGGCTAGATCTTGAGACACCCTTCTGTCCATGAGTGTAATACCTTCATCAATTAAGGCATTGGTGCGAACAATGAAATCATCGAGGGTACCAGTCAGTTTCTTTACTCCTGCAGCAGCCATGCTTCTAGTTTTGGGGCAATTCATGGCAGACCATGCGAATACACGGCAATGAGGCTGAAGGTAATGTAAGCAAGTACAACTGGCAGTCTCAAAGTGTCAATAGCCTAATAGGTCACACTAGTGAGTAACATGAATGGTTAACCAACTTACAGTTCAGATGTCCCACTGTCCGTGAACTAATGGCAGACAGGCAGGATTTCTGGCCCAGGCCAGGCTCCTCAGGCCTCTGAGGGCCACAGAGGGCCCGCCCTTTGCCCGGGCTTAGCCCCGGGCGTCCCGCGGAGCTGGCCCGTGTGCTGCTGATAAGCGCCTCCTGGCGCAACGTCACAATTACGCGCCGCCGCAGTGCCTGCCGGGAACTGTAGTCCCGGAGCGGCGGCGCGATTCGGGCTGCTAGTGACTCTTGGCCCCGGTGGCGGCGTCCTCCCAGCAAGGGAGCTATGCGTCGAGTGACTCTTGGCTCCGGTGGCGGCGATACTCAAGGTAGGTAAACTCTCCTATGCTCTCCCCCACTCCGCCGGCCCGTGTGCTGCTGATAAGCGCCTCCTGGCGCAACGTCACAATTACGCGCCGCCGCAGTGCCTGCCGGGAACTGTAGTCCCGGAGCGGCGGCGCGATTTGGGCTGCTAGTGACTCTTGGCCCCGGTGGCGGCGTCCTCCCAGCAAGGGAGCTATGCGTTGAGTGACTCTTGGCTCCGGTGGCGGCGATACTCAAGGTAGGTAAGCTCTCCTATGCTCTCCCCCACTCCGCCGGCCCGTGTGCTGCTGATAAGCGCCTCCTGGCGCAACGTCACAATTACGCGCCGCCGCAGTGCCTGCCGGGAACTGTAGTCCCGGAGCGGCGGCGCGATTCGGGCTGCTAGTGACTCTTGGCCCCGGTGGCGGCGTCCTCCCAGCAAGGGAGCTATGCGTTGAGTGACTCTTGGCTCCGGTGGCGGCGATACTCAAGGTAGGTAAGCTCTCCTATGCTCTCCCCCACTCCGCCGGCCCGTGTGCTGCTGATAAGCGCCTCCTGGCGCAACATCACAATTACGCGCCGCCGCAGTGCCTGCCGGGAACTGTAGTCCCGGAGCGGCGGCGCGATTCGGGCTGCTAGTGACTCTTGGCCCCGGTGGCGGCGTCCTCCCAGCAAGGGAGCTATGCGTCGAGTGACTCTTGGCTCCGGTGGCGGCGATACTCAAGGTAGGTAAGGACTCCTATGCTCTCCCCGGTGGCCGAGCAACCCTGGCCAATGCCTGGTGGAGCTGTCCTACGCAGCTAAAGAGGAGTTGGCTCTGGTTCACCCCTCAGCCGTCACCTACCCAGCCAGACATCGGACATTGTTTTCCTCGTCTCCTCCTTGTGTCTCTTTTCCTCCCCTGCCACCTCCATGACTCTCTGTCTGCCTCCCCTTTTCCAGACTGACTTTTCTGTGTCCCCCGAAGTATTTCCCCCCTTGATGGTTTCTTTCTAATGCTATGCTAAGCTTTTGTTACTCATGTTACTACGTTATACTGTTTCCCTTTTTATGTTATGCGACGCTCCAGCAATTGATGTAACTATGTAACAGTGTTCTGAAACCAATATCCTACCTCATGTAAAGCGCTCTGATTCCTCTGGGTCTAGCCAGCGCTTTATAAAACTCTTCAAATAAATAAACTTATAACGCCCCCAAGGCGAGACCTGTTGGTTATGCCAATGCTTGTTAATTTATTAGTAGCCTATTATTTGCTTTTTAATTGGCCTGTAACCACCAGCTGAAAGCTCATTGCACGTGTTCAGGGCAAAATGGAGGCAAGAAGAAGTTTCTGAGCTCCTGATATCGTTAAGCATTAGCACTACTGACCCAGTAGGTAACAATATAAAACAGAACAACATGCACTCAGTTTAGCATCATTACATATGATGAATAAATAAGGTCATCCTCCTTAGACTATCCGATATGAACTGAGTCTCACTATATATCGAGGCCATCTAAGGTACACTGGCTTGGAGCTTCCCTTCCACTAGCTATGTCTAGCTTCAAGAACTGGCACTTTTACAACGAGCAGCACTTAGATGCCTCGCATTCAGCTCCTACCTTCTCTCAGGCTGCGCTCTGCAGGCCTCCTCACTGTGACTGAGTTTTCCAGGCTCGTAAACAGCAATTTCATTGTCCTAAGCACTAAGTAATGAAAAGAAGAGCCAAGTCAAACTGTCACTTAGCTCAACAGAGACTCTTTGGACTGAGATATCTGGCTTCAGCACCATCTGCATGATGGTGGAGCTGTGAGGAGCCTTGCATCAAATTTTCACTTCACCATAGGCCAGAAAACACTAGCAAGGACCACCTTGAGGGTCTAACACCGAAAATGATTCTCCCAATTCTGTGACTTCTGACTCCACCTCTCTGAGTGGCAAGATAGGAAAGAAATCATGGTGTCAGCCCAGTGCCAACCTCTGCAAAGTAAATCCTCCCATTTGAGGGTTCTGCCTTCTATACTCATTATCCTCATGATAATGAGTTTGTATTTAGCCTTGCATTGTTTCTACTTCCACTCAATCGATCAAACAACACCCTTGGTGCCCCATGATTGTCGCTTTCTCACTCACTCTCTCTCATTCATTTGGCTTGTAATTTGATGCTGTTGTAACCCGAAGAAGGAAAAAAGAGAAGTGCAACCAGTGCCAATATCTACAGAGACCCCCAGTATCCCACTGTCCACATGGGAAGCTGAGCTTCAACATCCACCAAGTGCAAAATGTTACAGGCCATTAATGGATTTTCATTCAGCCTCTACTTCCCTTCATCCAAGCAAATGCAAGCGGCAGACATCTTCAATGCCTGCGATTATACGTTAGCCAGATGGTGGGAACTGTGATTTGTCCACCTGTATGCCTGGGATGATAAAAATCAACTATCAAGCTTCCCAAAGACTCTGCACCTTAAGGTTTCAGTATACAGATCTGCTCCTCATAAATTGAGCATGTCTTAGAGGTTATTTTATCCATTGTCCACCTTCATTAGGTCATACAAACATAGACAATAACGTAAGGTGCTGGTGCCTTGCAGGGTCGGACTGGCCTGTAGGGAAATCAGGCACTGTCTGTTGGATTGGTCTGACAGATTAGTGTGCAGGTCGTACTTTTAGAAGTTGTTGGCCGTTTTATGGCCAACTGGGCCTTTTTTTTTACTGTTGATTTCCTTGATATTACCACATACATTGCCTGCAGCAAATAAAAATGCATGCAGTCTCCCATATCTTGCAAAATGCCCATGCGTGTCTGTTCAAGTTTAAAACTGGCCCAGTTTGCAAAGGTGGACCACTTCTGTTGCCATCTAATTTGCTAGGGGCCAACTTATTTTGGTGTCCCAGGTCTATATTTTCTCATAATCCAGCCCTTGTGCCTGGGAGCCACAGCCCATCCACAGGGCTGAGGGGCCACGCCCCCTTACCTTTTGCAGCTAAAGAAGAGTGTCTGTCAGACTGAGGAAAGGTCAGAGTGGCTTGTCATTCAGCAAAGCTCAGCAAAGGTCCTTGAGGTCCTCCCCCTCATGCTTAGGGTGTGCGTCACTCATTGTCTCGGATCTGGGTGCTTTAGTTTTAAACCCTGAATTGCCCAGGGCCGAGTGTCATTCAGTGACACCTCTTCATAGAGTGGGGTAGGGATAGCACTCTCACTGACCCTATCCCACTTTGTGACGAGGTTGGTACTGCTGCCTTCCCTCAGTGGCTGAACCACTGAGGTAAGGTAGAAGTCCCAACCCTCCCGGGACCTCTGAGGCAGAGCTTTAGGTAAGTGTGATTTATTTTAAAATTAATGTTTGGTGTGTGCATGCGTGCATGTTTAAATATTTGGTAATGAGTGTTGTGAATGGATGTGTGTGTGTGCAAGTGAGTGTAAATGCAATGGTGTGAGTGAGTGTTTAAGTGTGCTTGTGTGTCACATCCACCCCCTCCCTCCTAAAATGACTACCTTCCACTGCTGCCTAGTGATAATCTTTCCTGGTCAATATTCCAGGGGATTTAGGGCCAGATGTACAATCCTAAATTGCATGCACAAATGGGTTTGCAACCTGTTTGCGCATGCAAAATGGCCCAAGGCCATGTACGGTACACAGACATAATATCGACTCCAAAATATCGTTTGGACAGAATATTGAGTTTGAAATATCGTTTGGACAAAATATCGACAGGACAGAATATCGACAGCCAAAATATCGTTTTCAAGGTAAGTGAAGTAATATCGACTGTAAATAATATAGAAAGTGAAAATATCCAAGTATATAATCTAGATAGTAAAAAATATCGTTTTTTAAATAACATTTAATTATTTATAGTGTTTTTTCATGTTATAATATGTGTGAAAAGTGTCATTTTATGTTATAATTATATTTAATTAATGATTTTTTTAAATTATTGTGTAATTTTATTCTGTAGCGGGTTGTGGGTTTATAGGGGAATAGGGTGGGAAGTAATTTAATTATAATTAATTAAATATGTAAATTTATTAATTGGTAGTAATATTGAATTAATTGGTAATTAAATAATATTTGTTAATTATTTAAAATTTAATTGGTAATTAATTTAATTTAATTGATTAATTGCTAATTATGTAAATTTAAATAATTTATTTCCTGTAGCGGGTTGTGGGTTTATAGGGGAATAGGGTGGGAAGTAATTTAATTATAATTAATTAAATATGTAAATTTAATAATTGGTAGTAATATTTAATTAATTGTTAATTAAAACATATTTGTTAATTTAAATTTAATTGGTAATTAATTTAATTTAATTGATTAATTGCTAATTATGTTAAATTAAAATATTTATTTCCTGTAGTGGGTTGTGGGTTTATAGGGGAATAGAGTGGGAAGTAATTTAATAATAATTAATGAAATAATAACATTTATTTAATTGTATTTAATATAAAATAATTGTAAATTAATTTTTAATTATCAAATAAATAATTGGTAATTAGTTATAAATTAGTATTAATAGGTAACTAATTGAAATATTTATAGTTAATTAGTAATTTTAATATATTAATTATTATGTTATATTAAATAGTTAATCATTTTTAAATAAATTTATATTGATATTATTTTGTAATTTATTTATTAATATATGAAGTATTTACTTTTTCTAATGTTGCACCCACTGGAGTGGGAATAGTAATTTTAACCCTTACGCTATCCAACGCTTTCCCTACTGTTGCACCCACTGCAGTGGGAATAATAATTTTAACCCCTACGCTATCCTACGCTTTCCCTACTGTTGCACCCTTTGGAGTGGGAATAGTAATTTTAACCCTTACGCTATCCAACGCTTTCCCTACTGTTGCGGGAAACATCCTTTACAACACAACTTTTACAACGCCCTACCATTACAATGAAACTTTTACAACGCAAAAACTATTACAACGCATGTTTTTACAACGCATGTTTTTACAACGCAGATACCTTTACAACGCATACCATTACAACGTAAGTATTGGTAAGTATATAATAATTTTTTAAATGTACATTTTTTTAATTTTTGGGTAAAGGGGTATTTTTAGGGTTCAGGGTCAGTTTTTAGTTTTTGGGTAAAGGGGTATTTTTAGGGTTCAGGGTCAGTTTTTGGTTTTTGGGTAAAGGGGTATTTTTAGGGTTCAGGGTCAGTTTTTAGTTTTTGGGTAAAGGGGTATTTTTAGGGTTCAGGGTCAGTTTTTAGTTTTTGGGTAAAGGGGTATTTTTAGGGTTCAGGGTCAGTTTTTAGTTTTTGGGTAAAGGGGTATTTTTAGGGTTCAGGGTCAGTTTTTAGTTTTTGGGTAAAGGGGTATTTTTAGGGTTCAGGGTCAGTTTTTGTTTTTTGGTAAAGGGGTATTTTTAGGGTTCAGGGTCAGTTTTTAGTTTTTGGGTAAAGGGGTATTTTTAGGGTTCAGGGTCAGTTTTGGGTTTTTGGGTAAAGGTTTTTTTTTAGGGTTCAGGGTCAGTTTTGGGTTTTTGGGGTACAGGGGTACAGTGTAAAAATAAAGTAAAATTATATTTACATTAAATTAATTTAATGAAATTAAATTAAATTAAAATATATTACATTAATTTTAAATAATTTAAATTAAAAAAAATATTATATACTTACCAATACTTACGTTGTAATGGTATGCGTTGTAAAGGTATCTGCGTTGTAAAAACATGCGTTGTAAAAACATGCGTTGTAATAGTTTTTGCGTTGTAAAAATTTCGTTGTAATGGTAGTGCGTTGTAAAAGTTGCGTTGTAACGTCATATATCCACTGTTGCACTCTTTGGAGTGGGAATAGTAATTTTAACCCCTACGCTATCCAACGCTTTCACTACGCTTGCACCCACTGGAGTGGGAATAGTAATTTTTACCCCTACGCTATCCAACCCTTTCTCTACTGTTGCACCCACTGGAGTTGGAATAGTAATTTTAACCCCTACGCTATCCAACGCTTTCACTACGCTTGCACTCTTTGGAGTGGGAATAGTAATTTTTACACTTTACTTATTGTACGTTAATAATATTGGCTATTATTTAGTTATATTTTGTTACTATATATATATATGTTTTATTAAATATGAATATTTTTTTCTAACTTTAATTAATTATTTAATTATTATAAGTTAATTTATGTAATTTTAAGTATATTTTAGTAATTAATTATTTATATTAATTTAATTTAACATTGTTTTTAGTAAAGTCGATATTTTTTACAACTATATATTTGTAAACGATATTTTTAACTCGATATTTTTGTACTTACCTGTTTGTAGATAGAAACTCGATATTTTGTCTCTCGATATTTTGTCAACGATATTTTTGTTGGTCGATATTCTGTCCCTCGATATTATTTCAGTGATCCGCCATGTACAATTCCTAAATAGCGAGTTGCATTTTATTTGCGATTCGCTATTTAGGAATTGTGAGTCGCAATTAGGAAAGGGCGTTCCCTTCCTAATTGCATCTGCAAATCAATGTATGAATGTTTTGTGACCACAATTGTGGTCGCAAAACACTCACAAATTACCACCCTCTTCAAGACGGTGGTAATGCAAACGCAATTTGGAAGGGGTCCCAATGGGACCCTTTCTACTTTGTTACTTTCTCTAAAAATATTTTTTAAGGGCAGGCAGTGGCCCCAGGGACCACTACCTGCCCTTAAAAGTGAAACAAAAGCGTTTCATTTTTTTTTAAAAACGTATCCCATTTTCAATTAAGGAAAACGGACCGCATTTAAAAAAAACCTGCTTCATTTAAAAGCAGTCCCAGACATGGTGGTCTGCTGAGCCCAGCAGGCCACCATACCTGTGAGGGCCTGTCATTCCCAATGGGCTCACAAATTTCGAGAGGCTCATTAATATTATTTGAGCCACACAATTTGCGACCACATTGGGAATCGCAAACAGTGTTAAACACACTGTTGTACATGGCAAATTGCACCTCGCAAATTGCGACTACAAATGAGTCGCAATTTGCAAGGCGCAACTTTGCCGGGAAGTACATCTGGCCCTTGGTCTCCTATTTACTAGGGAAAGAAAATTCTAAATGATACTACAGGCAAGCTCCATAGAGATGTATATTTGTCTACACCCTTTCTTTATTAGCTAAACTGAGTGCCACACCATTCTAATTAACACACAACATCACAACCGTACACAAAAATAAAACCCCAAAGTGACACAAATCCACAAATGATCGGTCAAGGAACTTCCTGTTGTCTTCCTCCTATAAGATCTCATGTCACTTGCAATCACTCTATCAACTAACAACACATGCTATGCTATCCACAACACAAAACTATGATCCTTGGCAGACTAACATGCTACACCATCATCAAAAAACCAAACTAAAATCTAAATGTTGAGCACCCTGTGCCTTAGGGACTTGCCAGCAACAATGATCATATTGTTAAGATGGAAACAATATTGTGCCAGAACCCAACACCTTAAACCCATACCATCCCACAATGCACAGAGCTACATCAGACCCATCCTATGTGCCAGCAATAAGAACAAATCCCTCTGCAGCACTGTACTCTCCCTCTTCAAAACTATATTTCCCCCTGTTATGGATTTACTAACACATGTAATTACACAAATATACAACGCCATGTTTAAATCAGGGATTTATCCAAACACGTTGAAAAACATTCTTTTAAAACCACTTCTAAAAAAAATGCATCTGGATAAAGACGAATAAAAAAATTACAGACCAATAGCTACCCTTCCTTTCCTGGCAAAGGTGGCAGAGAAAGCTATGAATCACCAGCTGTCCGAATACATCGAGGAACACCACTTGCTGGACAACACCCAGTTTGGGTTCCGTAAATTCCACGGCACGGAAACGGCCCTCATTAAAGCCGCCGACGATATCAGAGTCATCAGAGATCAGGGAGGAACAGCAGTGCTTGAACTGCTGGACGTATCCGCGGCCTTCGACACGGTCGATCACTCCATCCTGATCGACCGTGTCGGAAAAATGGGCATCCAACTGGGAGCAAAGAACCTACTTGCCTCCTTTTTAACTGGAAGAACTCAGGCTGTTACCTTAGGGCCATTCCAGTCGGCTGATCTGTCTCTACCCTGCGGGGTGTCCCAGGGCTCATCCCTAAGTCCAACACTTTTTAACATTTATGTGTCGGACCTAGCTAGAGTTATCAAATTATATGGGATGAGCCTTACTTCTTACGACGACGACACCCAGTTAGTCCTCGCCATCAATAATGATGGAGAAGAGGTGGCGGAGCGCTTCCAAGAAGGCATGCTGGCAATTGGAGACTGGATGGCCTCCAACTGCCTTAAACTCAGCTCCGAGAAGACGGAGGTTGTCATCTTTGGGAAACTCTCCCCAGGCTGGTCACCCGCCTTGTGGCCTTCATCCTTTGGAAATCTGCCTAATCCTGTCCCAAAAGTTAGGAATTTGGGAGTTGTTTTCGATGAACATCTCAATTTCACCGCCCACGCCAATCAAATAGCAGCAACAGCATTTCACAAGCTAAAACTCATAAGAACAATAACCCTGTTCCTTCCAGACAGTGCCGGTAAAACTTTGGTAAGCACACTGGTATTATCTTCACTGGACTACTGCAATGGCTTATTTGCCAATGCACAAATTCAGGTAAAATGCAAACGATACAAAATGCCGCGGCAAGACTGCTCTCCAGGACCCCCACATTTAAACCAATTGCCCAAACGTTCCAGAACTACCACTGGTTGACGATCAAAAATCGTATAAAATTTAAGACACTTTGCCTTGCATTTAAAGCATTACACAATCAAGGTCTGCAGTTTCTTAGAGAACAGTTAACACTCTATTGCCCTACTAGACAATTGAGATCCACGACTTTGCATCAATTAATAGTAGCACGCACAAAGACAGTCACCTGGGGAGACAGACGGTTCATGGTCACTGCAGCCCGACTTTGGAACGCCCTCCCACTGTCGATTAGGTCAAGTCACTCTCTCCTTTCATTTCCTAAAAGATTAAAGACTTGGTTGTTCAACCAGTAATCCATTTCATGAATCAGCATCTGGAGAGTCACACACTGAGTCTATAGCGCCGGGACGCATTTGTTCGCGCTCTACAAATTTAAAAAATAAATAAATAAATAAATATATTTCATCAGATCTAACTTCTAAAATTACATAGCTAAGCACTCAGTTAGTAAAATCGTGACCTTTCCACATAAGATAAACCACCTCTAACTCTTCACCCTCCATCTGGGACACTCCATCCAGACACTGACCACTGAACTCTAAACAGCATTTATCTACTTTCTGGAACCTAAGCAGGTTGTTGTTTGGCTCGCCAGGTCCTAAAGAGCTACTTAACTAACTATGAAGAGGTTGGTGCTTTGAATCCTACGTGCTTGGAATGTCAGCAAGACTCCTGCAGTTCGTGGTCACACTTCAGCCCTAGGAGCTTCTAAGGCACCATCTGGGTGAAAGCCAGAGGTACAAGACTCATATAATAATATGGCGACGCATTTGTCATGCAACGAGAGGAATATGGAAAATAAGAGGATGACCTGGTTGAAGCCTCATATTCTCGATTATGTTGGCTGGTGGATGCAATTGATGGTAGGAGCACTCAGCAGTCAATAAGCATTTCAAGTCATTCCTTAGGAAAGAAAGATGTGTATCTGTATTTTTCCCTGGGACCCTCATGATTTAAAAAAATAGTGTCTCATTTAATCCAGGTAAAAGAAAAGAGGGAAGCTAATAACATTTCTTCAGATGATTATATCATTTTAAGCCACGTGCTAAACTTTCTGCGAAGGAGGGAACAAGTGTTGGGTAGGTTTAGGTCTTTCAAACACACTTGTATGAGTATGCACCATCGTTGATGATTCTCCTATATATTTCCTAGCTATACTTGGTAAAATTTGAAGGATCCGCACAATGTACTCTTTATCTTATACACGTAAATGGTTATTTTCCCAGCAGTTTCCACTATGATGGTTTTAATTAATCTCTCCAGCTACCTGTAGAAGAGTAGTTTCATGAAAAAAAGCTTAGTTTGGTGGAGATTTTATTGCATGTTGCAGCACTGTTGAAGAAACAACGCTCATATACGACCGTCATGAATTTTAACGTATACATGATTGTCTAGGATAACTACTTATTAAATATCAAGAAGAGAGAGAGGAATGGAGGACTAGTCCAGATACCCTATGGTAATCTTACTAATCAGCGAGAACTAGTCAATCTAGACATGTGGGGAAGTCGCAAGGGACTGTTTTGAGGTTCACCTTCCTGCACAGAAAACAAACCTGCCTACAACTCAGGCACCCTTGCACTGTGGTGCAAGGTTGTCTGCCTTGGAGCCTAAGCAGCAGTTTTTCTGCCAGCGCAGGTAGAGAGCAGGAATTCCCTGTATATTGTTAAATATACTGCACATTCCCGTCCACGCAGGGCAGAAAAGTGGCTTGCTTGTGTGAATAGTTGAAATATGTGCCCCTAAATGAGATTTACCAAGCCACACAAGGCCACCTACTGTGGCCATGCATGGCTTGATATATATAGAGTAACTCCAAGCAGCAAGAATCACTGCCTTGCGTTACTCTAGGGCTGGGAGGCATGCCATGAGTGGAGCATGGGTGTTCCCACAAATCCACTCATGCATTCTGACACATTCGCAGATTTACCAGCACTGGTAGATCTGGGAATGCATCGGAATTGTACGCCTCCTCACCAGAGGCACAACGAAGAGAAATATCTTTATTTCTCTTTGTTATTTCCAATTTCTAAGTGTGCTGCATTTTGCGCAGGGATGAGCCCCTTCCTGCACAAAAACATTTCTGCCTGCAACTCAGGCACCCTTGCACCATGGTGCAAGTGTGCCTGCATTGGTGCTAAGCAGCGGTTTGTGCTCCAGCGCAGACAGAGAGCAGGAAAACGCAGTATATTCTTAAATAAGGCTCATTCCTGCCCTCCCCTTTCATGCAGTGCACCGCAGAAAGGTGGATTGCTGCGTTGCGTGAATAAATAGTTTATAAATATGCCCCGGTCATTAGGTCTGGTATGCAGGGAGTTTAAATGCCGGCAGTTGCACTTGTGTGGACTTACCTGACCATGTGCAGCCCTAATACTGATGTACTCAGGGGTTGAGCACTTGATAACTTAAGGACTCTTTTAATTAAATAACATGCCTCTCTCTGTTTCATGTATTTATTAAGTGTTTTATTTGGACTATTTATAGCAAATGCCTCTTCAAACACATAAAAACTTCATACTTGTACATGTGGAGGTAGAGGCTTGATTTCCAAAATGCAAGATTATGCATCTTATTTATTTAAACATTTGTAAAGCGCTACAAAGGCCCTTGGGCATCTCGGCGCTGGTATCTGCTAAATTCAGCCCTAAGGAAGAACTAATTATTGGTCAAATAACCAAGTTTTGAGTTGTTTTCGAAAGGACCACAAGGAGGGGCTGTTCTTTATGATTAGCGGCAAGGAGTTCCAGAGCTTAGGTGCTGAAACAAGAAATCTGCTGTCACCCCATGAGACCAGTTTGGTGCGGGGTACTTCCAGCTGGAAGAGATCAGAGGACCGCAGGGACCTAGCGGGCCGGTAGGGGATAAGTTGTTGAGTCAGAAAGGCTGGTCCCTGGTTGTGCAGTGCCTTATAGACAATGCACAGAGCCTTAAACTTAGTTCTGTTCCTAATGGAGAGCCAATGCAACTCTCTGATAGTGCTCGAGACTGATTGGAATTTGGGGATGTTACCCAACAGTCGGGCAGCAGCATTTTGAATGGTCTGCAGCTTGTTGAGGACTCTCTCTTGGGCATTCAGGAATAGAGCATTACAATAGTCCAAGGTGGATAGGACCAAGGACGTGATCAAGGTTTTGCCAGCTGAAATAGGGAGAAAAGGGAGGATTTTTTTGATGATTCGTAGTTTATAAAATGCGGAGGAGGCAATCTGATTTGCATGAGGAAGAAAAGTAAGCCTGTCATCAACCATGACACCCAAGTTCCTCACCTTGCTGACTGGGGTGGGCGGTGAACCCATGGACTGTGGCCACCAGCGGGAAGACCAATCTGGGGATAAGTGTCCAAAGATGACCACCTCGGACTTATCCGAGTTCAATTTAAGGCAGTTGGTGGCCATCCAACTTCCTATAGCCTGCATGCCCAGATTGAAGTTATCAGCCACTTTTTGTCCGTCATTTCTGATGGCCAAGACCAACTGGGTATCGTCAGCATAGGAAGTAAGGCTCATCCCATGAGCTCTGATGGTATTGGCAAGGTCCGACACGTATATATTGAAAAGTGTCGGACTCAGGGATGAGCCTTGGGGTACTCCGCATGGCAGGGACAGGGTGGTAGACTGAAAAGGCCCTATGGTAACCACCTGAGTCCTTTCGGCAAGGAAGGATGCCAATAGGGTCTTAGCCTTATGCTTAATCCCCAGATCTTCGACACGGTCGATCAAAATAGCATGATCGACCGTGTCGAATGCTGCCGAAAGGTCCAACAATATCAAGACCGCAGTGCCACCCGCATCACGAATGATTCGGATATCCTCTGTGGCCTTGATTAGGGCCATCTCCGTCCCATGATGTTGGCGAAAACCAAACTGAGAATCATCCAATAGATGATGGAGTTCTATAAAGGCTGACAGTTGGGCGTTTAAGGCCTTTTCGACAACTTTGGCCACGATGGGCAAATTGGCAATCGGTCGATAGTTCTTGAGCTCATTCCTGTCTAAATTTGGTTTTTTTCAGCAGTGGCTTAAGTAATGTCTTTTTTTAGGTCAGCGGGGTAGACTCCTGTAGTAATCAGAGTTATGGCATTTATTACACATTCGGTTGAGTTTTTGTTCACAGATGATGCCAAAGGCGCGGAGATACTCCTTAGGGAGTCGAGTTCCTAGCGCGTTATAAGTCTGTAAATAAATAAATAAATAAATTACATATATCAGTGATGGCTGGGAGCAGAACTTCCAACACTGGTAGCAATACTTTAAAAGGGCATGGATCCAGGGCAGAGCCTGATTTAATAGGTGACAGAAAATCCCTGACCTGAGTAATAGAGAGCTCCTTAAACTGAGATAGAGAAGGACCGGTTGTGGAGGAACTCGCCTTCTCAGAAGTAATATTTACTGGCGTTTTTGCAGAGCTGGCAAAGACAGCATAGATATCATTAACTTTGTCATAAAAGTAGTTGGCCAAAGCATCACAGAACAGTTGGGAGGAGGGAGGTTGAAGGTTAGGTAGACAACCAGCCAGTTGTTTAGTTGTCTCAAACAATGCTTTATTTGAATTTTTAGAAAGTTCGATTTTTTCCGAGAAGTACTTCTTCTTGGCATCTAGGATCATATTTTTGTATATGATAACCGAGTGCTTGTAGATTATTTTGGCCTCTTCGGAATAGTGCCTGCGCCAGTTCCTCTCATTCTTCCGACACAACTGCTTCTGTGTCCTTAGTGTATCCGAGAACCAGGGGGCAGATGGGGTTGATCTGTTTCGAGAGCTTTGTTTTGACTGAACCAGGCGAGTGGCAGCAGATGCAACCCATTCATTATATTGGGTAATGGCGAGATTAGGATCATGTAATAAAGTCGGGCTAGTTTTAATCAGAGCTGATTGTAAGCTATTGCTGTCAATATTTTTCCAATCCAAGAAGGTCTGCCGGTTATTATCATTCCTCATAGCTATTCCTGAGGCATGGCTGGTTAAGGTGGCCGTTATAACAAAGTGATCTGACCATATAATGGGGAGAATTGCAGAAACCTGAAGGTTGTTTAAATTGGAAAAAATGCCATCCAGAATATGACCTCCTTCATGAGTAGGGGCTTTCACTAGTTGGGAAAGCCCGAATGTGGTTAGGCATGCCTGGAGGGCGACTGTGTCACTATCTTCAGTTTTGTCGAAGTGAAAGTTGAAGTCGCCTAGTATGGTAAATGAACCATCCAAAGCAGATACTTCAAGAATGTGACTGATGTCAGAAATGAAAGCCGACCTTTGTCCTGGAGGACGGTAAAGAAGGATACCTTTAAAGTTTATGGAGGGAGTAAATTTGATAGAGAATTGAAGAGCCTCGCAAGACAGAAGCGGTATCTCGTCAATTCTGACCGCATATGTATCCCGTGCAATTATGGCTATACCTCCCCCTCTCTAACGTTGTCTATCCAATCTATGGATTGAGAACCCATGGGGAACAGCAATAACCAAGTCCGGTTCAGAAGCATTGTCCAACCAGGTCTCAGTTAAAAACAAAATGTCTAGTTGTTTTTCTTCCATGAGCTCGGCTATCTCATGTCGATGTTTACCCAGTGACCGGACATTAATGAGGGCCATAAGATAGTCACAAAGAGTCTTATTGGGTTTCCGGTGAGGGAGGTTGTGTTAGGTTGTTATTAAAGCATCACAATTTGAGCATTGATGAGCATTTCCCACCAATGAGTGCGGGTCAAATGTGGAACATAGGGGGTCTTGTGACTGTCGGTGGCTCCTAAGTTGGCTGGAGGTATATCTCCTCAAAGGTGGTAATGGAAAAGGGCCAGGGGGCATGGCCCTGGGCCCGGATCCGGCGCGGACGGGCGCAGACGGGCTTGCCTTAGGCGCGCCTTCGGCGCGCCGTCGGCGCGCCCGCTGCGCGGACGGGACGACCCTTGACCTAAATACATCCCAATAGGTGGGAGGAGGGTGGGAGGGGCTGCGATCTCCAGCGCGAGCCTTCCCCGGCCCAAGATGGCGGCTCCAGTTACTGGGGGAAGTGACCAGCGCCTAGCAACAGCGGCGCTGCGTCACCCACGAAGAGTGTCCTAGCGATGTTAATCTCGCTAAGGTAGGGGCTATAATTAAAATCGCCACCTATTAAAATATATACAATTGTTAAAAATCGTTATTTTTAGTCAATAACCCCAACGCTTCAAGTCAGCGCTGGCGAGTCACAATGGAGCGTAAGAGAGCGCAAGATACCCCCGGCTTTCCGCCTCAAGGGTGAGTTCAGCAAATGTCCTCACAGCTAGTAAAACGCCCTTAAGTACCTGGGAGGGCGGGAGGGGCTGCGATCTCCAGCGCGAGCCTTCCCCGGCCCAAGATGGCGGCTCCAGTTACTGGGGGAAGTGACCAGCGCCTAGCAACAGCGGCGCTGCGTCACCCACGAAGAGTGTCCTAGCGATGTTAATCTCGCTAAGGTAGCGGCTATAATTAAAATCGCCACCTATTAAAATATATACAATTGTTAAAAATCGTTATTTTTAGTCAATAACCCCAACGCTTCAAGTCAGCGCTGGCGAGTCACAATGGAGCGCAAGAGAGCGCAAGATACCCCCGGCTTTCCGCCTCAAGGGTGAGTTCAGCAAATGTCCTCACAGCTAGTAAAACGCCCTTAAGTACCTGGGAGGGCGGGAGGGGCTGCGATCTCCAGCGCGAGCCTTCCCCGGCCCAAGATGGCGGCTCCAGTTACTGGGGGAAGTAACCAGCGCCTAGCAACAGCGGCGCTGCGTCACCCACGAAGAGTGTCCTAGCGATGTTAATCTCGCTAAGGTAGGGGCTATAATTAAAATCGCCACCTATTAAAATATATACAATTGTTAAAAATCGTTATTTTTAGTCAATAACCCCAACGCTTCAAGTCAGCGCTGGCGAGTCACAATGGAGTGCAAGAGAGCGCAAGATACCCCCGGCTTTCCGCCTCAAGGGTGAGTTCAGCAAATGTCCTCACAGCTAGTAAAACGCCCTTAAGTACCTGGGAGGGCGGGAGGGGCTGCGATCTCCAGCGCGAGCCTTCCCCGGCCCAAGATGGCGGCTCCAGTTACTGGGGGAAGTGACCAGCGCCTAGCAACAGCGGCGCTGCGTCACCCACGAAGAGTGTCCTAGCGATGTTAATCTCGCTAAGGTAGGGGCTATAATTAAAATCGCCACCTATTAAAATATATACAATTGTTAAAAATCGTTATTTTTAGTCAATAACCCCAACGCTTCAAGTCAGCGCTGGCGAGTCACAATGGAGCGCAAGAGAGCGCAAGATACCCCCGGCTTTCCGCCTCAAGGGTGAGTTCAGCAAATGTCCTCACAGCTAGTAAAACGCCCTTAAGTACCTGGGAGGGCGGGAGGGGCTGCGATCTCCAGCGCGAGCCTTCCCCGGCCCAAGATGGCGGCTCCAGTTACTGGGGGAAGTGACCAGCGCCTAGCAACAGCGGCGCTGCGTCACCCACGAAGAGTGTCCTAGCGATGTTAATCTCGCTAAGGTAGGGGCTATAATTAAAATCGCCACCTATTAAAATATATACAATTGTTAAAAATCGTTATTTTTAGTCAATAACCCCAACGCTTCAAGTCAGCGCTGGCGAGTCACAATGGAGCGCAAGAGAGCGCAAGATACCCCCGGCTTTCCGCCTCAAGGGTGAGTTCAGCAAATGTCCTCACAGCTAGTAAAACGCCCTTAAGTACCTGGGAGGGCGGGAGGGGCTGCGATCTCCAGCGCGAGCCTTCCCCGGCCCAAGATGGCGGCTCCAGTTACTGGGGGAAGTGACCAGCGCCTAGCAACAGCGGCGCTGCGTCACCCACGAAGAGTGTCCTAGCGATGTTAATCTCGCTAAGGTAGGGGCTATAATTAAAATCGCCACCTATTAAAATATATACATATAAGCATAAGTAAAAACACTGAAATTTAAATTACAAATTTAAGAACGGGCATTTATAAAAGATCAAGGTTGCATTCATAGGTCATTTGGAGGCTGGGTAAGTAATTAGTACTGAATAGAGGATCCTAAACTTTTCATTTGAGATTTTACCATTTAGGGCAGTCTTAAATGACGTTGTAGATCATTCCGGAGTCTTTGAGCAGAAAAATATAGGCCCTGATTTATCATTAAGTCACGCAATGCAACGCAGCAAGGCAACTTCATGCGAGAGGGCAGGATTGTGCCATATCTTTCATGATATGGTGCATTCCTGTCCTCTCCTTTCGCTGGTGCAATTAGTGCAGCCTAGCGCCAAGGGAGCATGTGTTACAAGCAGGATTGTTTTTGTGCAAAAAGGGACACCTTCCTGCACAAACACAATCTTTAGAGGCATTTTCCTCTTTCTAAGTTTGCTGCATCCTACTGCATATGTAGCATACTTAGAAAGAGTAAGTAATGAGGAGAAATACAAATATTTCTATTTGCTGTGCCTCAATCGAGAAGGTGTACAATTCTGACCCATTCCCAGGTCTACTGGTGTTGGTAAATATGGGAATGTAGCAGAATACCTGAATGGATGCGTGGGAACAGCCCTGCTCTACCTAAGTAATGCCATCCTGGCGCAGTGTAACGTTAAACCAAATTTACCAAGCCACACAGGGTGAGCAAGGTTGCATCTGCGTGTCATGGCATATCTCATTCTAGGTTTTGCATCAACCTGAGTCACCGTGCATGGCCCAAGGGCGATGAAAAACCTTGATAAATCTGGGCTAAAATGTTCGCCTTCTCTTTTTCTACTTTCAATATGTTTCGACCTCTAGTTTCATCAGGTTTGTGCAGTGGGCAGTATAGGCACGATTTAATCATAGGGAGATCTTTTTTAGTAGGGTAGGCCATTTGTTTTGGTGTGAATGATTCTCCAAGTGATTCACAGTAAGGAAACTTGATGAGTATGGGTAGGGAAAACTAGAGTCATATGATTGTTCATTCATTGGTTGCTGACCAAGCATGTTGGTGTATGAATGGTGGCCCTGAAGGGGGACAAAGGTTAAGTCATGGAACATATAAATGTGAAAGTGTGTACATTGATGTAAGCATGTTTGATGGAAGGGTCTGATTTGGCATTGGAGACCATGCTGGTAGCAAACAGTGTATTCCCAATCATTAAAAACATCAGACACATTTCCAAGATTTTAAAGTGCCAGGTTACCTTTGGAACGGGATTGTGGTGCCTATCTCCCTAAGATCAACGACCTCTCAAGCCATTGAAAATCCTGTTCATAATCCATTTCTGAATTATTTAGGTATACGTCAATGCCTCTTGCCAGCATCCCTATTGTAAAGGATGTATGTTTTGGGAAGCATGGCCCTCAGTTACAACAGCAAAGTGGTCTCTTGGAAGGAGAGACAAGAAAAGATTCTCCCTCACGCTCAATAATACAAAATATTAAAAAATGCCCAACCCTTCCCCTGTCCTTTTGACAACTCAAATTGCCAATGAGGCAAATAAAAAATAAAAAATTCTGACTGCAAGTTAGATGAAAATGGGTTTATGCAATCCTAGGTTGATACTACCTAATTTAGAGATGGGATAAACACTTGAGGATCCATTCATGAAGCTAAACATACATGTGTAACCCCACCCAGTTTCATGTAATATTACACTTTGCAATACATTTTCTACTTTGGCTATTCATCATGTGCAAGTTTAATATTACTATAAAGTGTAGACTTACATGTTTCCATTAATTGATATTTTTTAAATGTTAAAATAAACATCATATATCACTATAGACTTAATTGTACATTAAATATTTAATTAATTTAAATATTTTCAATTAAATTATAAATATTTCTTTAAAGATTGATAAAAAAAATACGTACCAAAAGTAACATGTTTTTATGTGTATTAAATTATTTTCTAAAATTAATTTCAATTAATATATATTTTTGGGAAAGTGGAAAGGAATTAATTTATTTTAACATCATTTTCGAGTGGGGTTCTATTTTGGGTCCCTACCTCCGTTTTCTGCTATGGGAGGGTGTTGCAGTCCCAGTTGCTGGCCATGTGTGGTGCTGAACTCTCTCCAGGACTGAGAGGAGTACATTTACAACTGTTTGGCACAGTTTTGGCTGTAGTAACTATCGAAGTGCAGTTGTAAATAGCAATGCTCCTACTCTTTTGTGGGTGAGTCCATGTCTCCTTCCCCATTCCTAAACCCTTCCTTGATCCTCACTTAAACCCTCCCATTTTTGTATTGCCCACGTTCCAGCCATGCCGGTGCAGATCTAAGCACAAAAAAGTTAGGAGAGACTATGGAGGACACCTCCACACGTAGGTTAGTGAATAGCATTTTGTAGTATCTGAGTAGTTTTATTGTCATACTATTAAACGTACTAAAACAGTTTGTAAATATCGGTTTACAGTGGCTAAGCCTTAGCTGGGTCCACTGTAGGAAGCCATTTGCCAACAGCCCTATGGCCTGCAACAGGACTACTGGCCTTTACAGTATGGGAAGGTCCGCTATATGCAAGGTGGGTCTTTCAATACTGTTTTTTCATATTTGTGACTATTGTAACAGCAATGCTGGATGGAAAAAGGGAAATCAACAATAATCTCCAAACATTGGGAGTGAAATCTCAGAGCGTGAAGATAACTGCTTGTTGCTTGTCCCATTGGATGTGGAAGTGTTTTTCTTCCATTGTCTAGTTCAGGTTCGAAGACTCAAAACAGAGACAGCAGACCTGAAGGCTGTGATTGTCTAACTGCCAAATATTTTTTTCTTTTACTCATAATATTACAGAATGCATAACATGGTCACCGTGTTTGAAAAAGAAAAACAAAAGGCCACATAAGGGGGCAGAATGAGCACAAATTGACCCTCAAGCTGTACGGGCAGTAATATCAAAAGCCTTGCTTAAACTTTAGAAAATGAAAAAATTGTGTTCAAATGCCATGAACTATTCTTTGATGCTGCGGACCCAACACACCTAAAATGGCACTTTTACTCCACATCCTTGTTCACTGTGGGCGATGTCTTGAAAGTGCTGAGTCTTTGACCTTGATAAAGACCCCCCAGGATATAGCGGCATGGATTGGCAAATTTAGCGGCACAAAAATGAAAATTTACCGGCACAAAAATGGAAATTTAGCGGCATTTAGCGGCATTTTATTTTGCGTTTTTTGCAACACCAAACACAGATATCTTACTGTTTGAGTTATTTGACAACATGGAGCTATGTACATTTTGTTTATTTACAATTCAGCCCATTTGTTTTAGTTAAAAGGCATGTTAATCTTGGCCATGTACGTTCAGTTCTTCTGAGCCCTCACATGTTTCAGACTAGGCATGCTGGAGGCAGAGACAGGTCTCGGAGCGAGTGGTACGGGTATGCTCAGACGTGAGTCCCGTGCTCTCTATGCCACTGGAATCAAGCTATCCAGGCTGATGAGGGCTGAAAGCCCGAAACCTGTCCTTGGATGCTTGTTTCCAGTCCAGGGAGGACTTGGCTTGGCAGTTCGGGCTGGACTGTACCCATGGGGCACAAGGTCAAGACTGATTTGCATATGGCTGGGTTCAAACTGGAATGGCATGGTGAGCAAAAAAACGATGGATTTTGGCCCAGATCTCTATACTGGGGTGAATGTATGACATTGTTCTGCATTCTGTCCATCACCTGTTGTTTTTACAATCCACAATGTTTTAAGGCAAAGGTCATGCAAGAGCTGCTATATTTTCTAAGGAATATGCAAAATTTGTAAGGTTGTGGCCTGGGAAAGTCCACTCATTTCATAAACCCACTTGTAAGCAAAATGACTTGTTGTCTGAATGAGGCCGTGAATACAAAACATTGTTCCTTAACGCATGTCAGTCAAGGTTAAAGTGCAAAACAGCATACACAGGTTGACTCTGAAAAGCTGCACACAAGGACTATATGAAATGTTGACAAAGAAAAACGAAGTGCCTTAGTAAGAGGGTTTAAGAAATGCCAGGAAAACAGTCGAGCAGTAAGTTGGGCGGTAAGCTGTGTCCTCTCCAAAGCAAGATGCAAATTTGCCTTTTACTCGATCAATTTGCTTGCTACTAACCCCACTCAAACACACAATACTGTCAGAAGGTGTAATATAATATTACAATGACTTAACTGAAAATGTTGTGACTGGTGCCAGGATCCCGTTAGCAGGGAACAAGAAGCTGTTCGGAAGTCATTTCCGACCCACAGAAATACTAAAAATAAAAGATTAATGTCCCCCGAAGGCCCGCCGAGGGCCGCCGCACACGGGGGACGCGGCGGGCCTCGGGGGACGGGATCCTGGCAGGGACTGACGTACCTCCTGTCTGTGTTCGCCGGCCGGCTGTTCTCCTGCTCCGAGTCCGCTTCCCAGGTCTCTGGAGAAGAGGAAGAGTCTTCGTGTGTGTGTGTGTGTCGCTGCCGCTTCTTGCTGGTCTTCTCCCTCTCTCGGCCCTTGGCCGCCGTCCTCGACCTCCTCTGGAAAATGGGTGCGCATGGGGCTGGATTTAAAGGCGGAAACGGGCGGAAAACGGTGGAGACGGCGGAAACAGCAAATTTCGCGGGCTTTTGCCCAAATATCGCGGCATTTCAACAGATCGCCCGATTTCTTTTTTTTTTTTTTTTTTTTTTTTTTTTTTTTTTTGGTATCCTCATCTGCCCAACACACGTCCTTTAGATACAGTAAAGGCCCCCCGACCAGCTCACTGCCGTTGGGAGCGATGCCCTGAGAATTGAGCCGCTACACGCCTAGGCAGAAATTTTTATGAGTTGGTGGGAACAACCATGCATCTTGTGACGATATCTCCGAGCAGCTTCGTGCCAATAATTCCAGTATTTAGGTGTCAGAATCTGGGCGGACCACCATACTGAACCATTAGATAGGTGGGCTTAATCATCGGATGTTTGGGGGGAAAAAAAAAAAAAAAAAAAACCCCAAGAGGCAAGGAGAAATAACACAAAAAAAAAAAATACAAAAAAAAAAAATCACTTCCACTCTGTCAGGAATTTCCAAAATGTGAGGTTCTGGACTCTACATGATCTTTTCAAATCTACCTTGGAGGTTTCATAAAGTGAGGTTAGCCATGCTGAGTGAGAGGGAGGGGTGGTGTCCACCCAGTGCATGCATATCTGCCGTCTTGCCAGCAGAATGGCATAAAATATAAAGGACCGTACTGCCCCAGTGATGTTCTGGTCAAGACCAAGAATAACAAGTGGTAAAGTTAAGGAGATATTGGTCTTAGTAATTGAATCCAAAGTTACTTTGATCTCCATCCAAAAAGTAGATACGTAAGGGCAATCCCAGAACATGTGTACGTCGGAGGCTGCTGGCAGTAGGCATTTGTTGCAGCATTTCCCCTCTTGGTATTTAGATAGACGTAAAGGAGTGAGATAGGCCCGATGTAGAGTAAACAGGTGGTTTCGTCTAAGCCAAGCGGGTTTGACCAATTTATACAGAAGGGAAAAAGATTCTGTCCACCGGTCCTCGTCTAATGACGCAATTTCTCTACCCCATAGCTCCTTTGGGAGATGAAAGTCACCATCTATCTCTTCCAGTATGGACCAATACCAAAGAGCCACCTCTTTGCCCCCTGTCTGTTTTTCGACGAGCTGTTGTTCTAGGAGACTAATTCTCCCGGTATTAGAATCTTTCCTGAATAGTTCTGTGGCCCAGCTATTCATCTGCGTGTACTTAAATCTCGACAGTGTCAGCCCTACTTTCTCCCTAAGGATATCCCACCGTATCAGTATACCTTCATAAAGCAATTCACCCCATCTAGAAAGCCCAGCTGTAATTAAGGGGGTAGCCAGAGAATCTTGCATGCACAGTGGGAGCCCTGGGGAATCCCAAATTTGAGCATAGTTAGAGTAGTACGCCAACCCCACTTTGCGTTTGATTTGTACCCATAACTTAAGTTGTGTTAGTAGCGTTTTCAACCTCACCTTCTTGAAAAATTTTCGATCTCCAAACTTAAACAAAAACCCATCTAATGGAAGGTTTGCCCCTACCAGCATTGCCTTAAATAGCTTCCCATTTGAGGTAGTATCTGGTGACTTCAAAAGCATTCTTGAATGGGAAAGCTGGAATGCCCAGGAGTAGTACTGCAAATCTGGGAGAGCCAATCCACCTTTTTCCCTCCTCCTCCTCAGTTTTTTCCAAGCCAACCTTGTCGCCTTATATCCCCATACGAAGGAATTAATTTCTTGTTGGCACTTAAGCAGTTGTTTTGAATCTAATGCAAGGGGAATTGTATTAAAAATAAAAGTCAATTTCGGAAGGATAGACATCTTTACGATGTTCACTTTCCCAAAAATTGATAGTCTAAGACCGTCCCAAGATCTCAAAAGGGCCCTACATTCTCTGGCGACCAGATCTAGGTTTGTTTTAGCTAAGACTTCAATATCTTGTGTTATTTTAACCCCGAGGTAACGCATTGAACATACAGCAGGCGCCATCTCAACACCCAGATTGGCAATATTCCATGTCATTAGCTCAGTCTTATCAGCATTGATATCATAGCCAGAAATACAACCAAATTCCTTGGCCCTTTCGACCACTATAGGAAAAGCATTCACTGGATCACTGGTGTAGATTGCAATGTCATCGGCGTAAAGCCCTACTTTCCTTTCCCATCCGCCAAATTTAAATGAGGAGATTCTAGAGTCATCCCTGAAAGATTGTGCAAGTGGCTCAATGTATATGTTAAAAAGTAAAGGGGATAGAGGGCACCCCTGTCTTGTTCCCCTGGTAATCAGAAAAGGCTGGGTACATACACCATTGACCATAATACTTGCTCTAGGATTTGCGTATAGGAGTCCAATTGATCTCCGAAAATTTGGACCGAGTGCGAATTTCTTCATGGTCTCATCTAAGTATGACCAGTTTACTCGATCGAACGCTTTAGTAGCGTCGAGGGTCATAATGGCCAAAGGAAGAGAGAATGTAGAGGCTATATCCACTGCTCCAATTAGGTCGTAGGTAAGATCTGAAAGTTGTCGACCCCTTATGAAGCCCTTTTGGTCGGTGTGGATTATTGAGCAAGCCTCACGCCCTAGCCTGTTTGCCAACACAGCTGCAAAGAGCTTATAATCGCTATTTAAGAGCGAGATCGGCCTATATGAGCCGCACTTGGTTGGGTCTTTTCCGGGTTTCGGGATCAGGACAATAGTCGCCTCGCCCCAGGATTTAGGAGGGGTCACCCCGTTTATTAAGATGTCATTAAAAAGCCTTGTAAGGACCGGAACTATTTCGGGTGCTAAGACACGCAATAGTTCCCCTGGGAGACCATCCGGGCCAGTTGCCTTACCCCTCTTCGCCTTATTAATACTTTCCCTCACTTCTTCCTCTGAGATAGGCCTATCTAGACGATCACTTTGTTCAGAGCTAAGAGTGGGTAGACTAATCTTCTCCAGCCATCTGGATTTTGATGTCGGGTCCCCCAAGGTCTCTTCCTTATATATTCGCTGGAAAAACTCCAGAAATGCTTCTCCAATATCTTTGGTGGATGATCTTTCAAATGTCTCTCCCTCTACCGTTATATGTTTTATATGTTTTTTTGCCTGCTCAGATTTAATTTTCCAAGCAAGAAGCTTGCCCGCGGATTCACCGTATTCAAAGTTGGAGAGCTTACTTGCTTCCCATCTCCGTGCGACCCTCTCCTGGAGGATATTATCCAGCTTCTCTTTTAGGTCTTTACGTTGTACTTGTTCCCTGTTGGTTCCATATCCGGAGCCGATACGTTGGTCCAGTAATGCTATATCTCTTTCGATATTGGCGATCTTAGCCCTATATATTTTCCCTCGATAAGAGGCCCTGTTAGTTATGTAACCTCGCAAATAGGCCTTGTAGGACTCCCATACTGTATTTAACTGGGTAGAGTTTAAATTAGTGTCCATAAAAAATTTGGTTTCTTGGATGAGGAGGTCGATTTCTTCATCTTCTAAAAGAATCGTACGATCAAATGACCATAATGCCTGAGAAGATTGCTGGGCCAATTGTAGGGAGAAAAATATAGCGGAGTGATCTGATAAGTGTGAGGGCAGGTATGTTAGATCCTTTAGGGGGTCCCTTAAAGAGTAGCTGAAAAGAGCGTAGTCAATTCTCGACTTGTGGTTGTATTTATAATTATGATATGATACGCCGAGAGTCTCTCCAGCCCTCTCCCTCCATGGATCCGCCAATCCGAGCGCCGACATAACATCCCCCAGTACCTGCCTTGATTTCTTGTAGGTTAATGCCTTTGAATTGGGGGATTTATCTAACTTTGGGTTAAGTACCAAATTGAAGTCTCCCATCCAAATAATTGGACCATGAGTTGTTAGTAGATGGTTCTGGATTTTATTCAAATACGAGGGATCGTCCTGATTGGGACCATAGTAACCAACCAAGTTGTATGTATTGCCCTCAAGACTAACTTTAGCGCATAGCCACCTCCCACTAAGGTCCTCCTCATAGGCGAGAATCTGGGCTCTTATTTGTTTTTTAAAGATAATTAATATACCACGAATATTCGCATTGTGGTTAGTGCAAATAAAACAGTCTACCCATCTGATTTTGCTCAACATATCCCTCACTTCATGTTGAAGAAGATGTGTTTCTTGGATGACAATGACCTGTGCCGGAGAGTCCCTCAGATATTGTAATATTCTATATAACAGATCGCCCGATTTCGCGATTTTTTTGCAAATCGCGAAATCGCGATAAGCTGGAGGGTCTGAATAGGCCACGGTCTATGGACACTACCTTAGGTGTGTTGAGTCCGGGCCTTGCTGTTAAGGCAACCGTCTCTGGGTACCCTTTTTGGGGTGATGGGTTTAAAGCCTTAACACAGACTTCTGGCATTTGGGCGGTGCAAACAGTATAAAAACATACCGTTTCTACACAGAGATGTCTCAACACTTGAGCCTTTGAATGAGCTAAAATGTTAAGGTGGTTGTTTATACTGACTTGAAATTTTTTGTAAGTGCTTGGAGTCAGTCCAGAGTATTTCTTGTGAGACTGCAGACATGAGGGTCCTAGCAACAAGGAACGGACTTCTACAATAGCAAGCAGACATCTGCAGACTATTTAAAATTTTAAAGGATAGTCTGAATGTCTTATTAGCTGAGAACTAAGGTGCCCTTCCATCGCAAGAACAAGTGCCTTTTACTTGCCACCAGGAAGCACATGCACCATTTTGTGAGTAAAGGAGATGGTCCCTGTGTCCTGAAAATGAATTAAAAAAATAGGTGAGCACACCCTGACCCGATAGGGCATGTGGGGATTTCCCAAAGGGACCCCCCCTGATTGGCTGGCCACCAAATGGACAACAAGTTGGGGCAACCATCACAGAACTCTGGGACATGGTCCCCAATGAAATGCATTGTAGTGCATTTTAGTGAAAGCCTGTTTTTGAGGACCACAAAAAGGTGCATATATAAAGATTTTGGTAACAATATAAATCACTTCTTGGTAGAGCAATACTAATTTTAGGAATTGTATTCCCCTGTGTAAAATGCTATACTCTGCTGGGTTTTGATGAACCATGTTTGAGAGAAAACTGTTTTCTTTCGTGATTTTCTCATAGAGGTTATGGAAGGTGCAACAGAGCTAAATTGAGAACATATTGTCTGTACATTCACACTATCGTTCTCATGTGAGAATAAGTGTAGGAAGGTAGGAGGTAGGTGTTGACACCGTATCGCACCCGATCCTTTTGCGGCGCTTAGAGGAAGTCGGTGTCACCGGCATCGCTCTCCAGTGGTTCCGGTCTTTTTTAGCCAATCGGGCCTTTAGCGTGACCGTCCCGCCGTACCAGTCCAAATACCATCCTTTGGACCTGGGGGTTCCTCAAGGCTCCTCGCTGAGTCCTACGTTGTTCAATCTATACGTAAGGCCGCTAGCTGAGGTTGTCAGGCAATGGGGTATGACAATGGTGTCATACGCCGATGACACCCAGCTAGCGGTTACGATCAGCGGGGATGCCGATGTTGATGCCCCCAGGTTCCAGCAAGGACTGCGGGCGGTCGCCGGCTGGATGACGTCCAACTGTCTCCAGTTGAACGCTAGTAAGACCGAGGTCATGATTTTTGGCAAACAACCGGAAGGCTGGGGAGAGAGATGGTGGCCTGGGGATCTGGGTCCGATTCCCATCCCAGTTGCCGAGCTTAAAAACCTCGGGGTCTGGCTGGACCCGTCCCTTGCGTTTGCTTGCCATACCAGGCGTACGGCGGCCTGCTGCTTTGGTATTCTGCGCGGGCTCCGCCAGTGCTCAAGTTCTTTGACGCCTCCACGAGGCAGCTCATGATCCAAGCCACCGTCATCTCTAGGCTGGATTATGCGAGCTCCCTGTTGGTAAGTTTGAACCAGGCTGAGATTGGACGTCTGCAACGGATCCAGAACGCTGCAGCAAGATCGGTGGTAGGATTACCTAGATCTTGCTCCACTTCCAGTACTCTGCGCTCATTGCACTGGCTCCCGGTGGCCCAGCGGATCCAGTTTAAGGTCCTCTGTGTCACATACAAGATTCTGAAGGGGTCTCCAGCTGTGATTCTGTCGACACTTTTGGCCCATTACATTCCAGCCCGAGCTTTAAGATCTGCTGATTTAGAGCTGGCTGTTGTCCCGCGCTTTAAGCGGAGTAGAGCTGGTGGGCGCTCCTTTAAAGTTCGGGCAGCGGTGCTTTGGAACTCCCTTCCCCCGGCGATTCGTGCCCTTGGGGATCTGCTTTCTTTTCGCAGGGCGGTGAAAACCTTTTTATTCCCTTAGTTTAATTGTGTTTGATTATTGTTTCGTTGTGTTGTGCAGCTGCCTTGTCGGGCGCCAGGACGCTCCTTGGCTGGAGCATCTGTGCGCCTAATAAAAATGCATAACATAACATAACATAACATAACATAGGATGTTTCTTCATGTGTACCCCCACTTTTTGCCTGGTGCTAAGATGGTTATTGACTAGTCTGACAGGGATCCTGCTAATCAGGACCCCCATCTATCTGCTTTCTCCCTAAACTGTTAAGTCATGTACTTAGGTATAATCCAGATTGGCTATTGGGGTACCATTGTCAGTCCCTAGTACATGGTACCCATGTGCCCAGGGAATAGTTTCCCCAGAGACCTCACCTGGGCTGATTCATGTATTGTGCCACCCATGAGAGGCCAGGTAAAATGGAACTACATGTCTGCCATTGCTGCCTGTGTAAGTTGGTGCATGCACCACTTACTTTAGATATAGGTTTACTATATCTAAGGGTCACTGCACTTAAAACCTATAAGTCACCCCTCTAGCAAGCCTTTACAATCCTGAGGACAGGGTGCTTGGTTCTAGGTGAGAGGGTGCCACTGCATGAGCAGAACACCCATGCAGCCTACGGAGTCCATTGTCCCAGGTTGTCAGTGCATCAGCCTTTCACGACATATAGAGTAGCATTATGCGACCGCGTACTGACCAACTGTAAAACAGCTGAAAGTAACCCTATTGTGTTTGGTGTCAAACATTGTGGAATCATACCCCCACATCGGTAACCGGTGTGGGAGGTACTGATCCACCCCTCAGAAGCGAGCTTTGTTGGGTCTCTGGTGTTCCCGGTACCAGCCTTCTAGTACCGGGCAGCCCAAAAGGGTTGCTGTCAACCAGAGACACATTTCTGCCCTCCTGCTGCTGAGCTCGAGCAGAGGAAGGTGGAAAAATAGGCATCCTGTCACATGTAGGTGTGACCACCTCACAGACAGGATTTAGTGTTTTAGGGCTGGGTGGGTGAGCTTGCGAGCAACCGAAAGTCTGCGGGAGGGGCACATTTCGTGTCCCTTTGCATAACCCAGTCCTGGGAGCCATTGGCTTCTGCTCTGGCGCGAAACTGAACAAATGAAAGGGGAGTAATCTCCCCACTGTCCTGACCCTCCCCATAATCTGTCCAACCCTCTCCCGTGGGTACAAAAGAGCTTACCTGGCTGTAGGACCCTAGATTCGAAGTGGACAAGATTCAGAACCAGAAACCACTGAACTTCGACCGTCTGGACACTCTGGACTTCTTTGGACTTCGTTTGGGCCCGACTTCGACTCCCTCTCAGTCCAAAGCATTGTCTGTGCCCCTGCACCATAGAGGCTCTGGGCAGGACCTGTGGAGCATCAAGCAGAACTGAAGACATCTCCTTTGGAGTAAGGGAGTCACTGCCCTGCAACTGCAGGCACCACATCTCGATTGACAGGTCTGCTGCTCCTGAGCTCTTAGGGACTCAGAAGGCTCCAACAACACCGGAGGTAGAGTTCCAAGTCCCTTGAGGTCTGAGCTGCCCTCTCACCAAGTTTGAGGTCAGAATCCCTCATGGGGGCTGCAATACCCATACCCCTGTGCACCGTGTACTTTTGAAAGTGCATATGCTTGATGGCATTTCCAAAATAAGTGCACTGGGCTCCGATTAGCGCCAACCTTTGGCTCCATTTCCTACAAAGAACTCTAGCCTCCTCGCACTGAATGCTCCATGGGCAGTTGCTTTGAGAAACTGCTTGAGGTCCCCTTGCGACTCCTGTGCCTCTGACCTGTGGGTCCTCTTGAGGGTCAACACTGTTTTTTAATGGGCTCCCCTGGTTGCTCCAGGCCTGCCTTGACTATCCTGTGTTTGGTGAGTCTCTTGGACCTTTCTGGTCCGAACTGTAAAATGTCTTGACCTTCTTCATTGGTTGCTCCTGTCAAGGCTTGTTGGTGTTCCCGCCGGACACCAACCCCTCAGCACCCGACATCCTTCGTGGGACAGCTTTTATCTGGCTCGTGGCTGTCCTTGACATCTCCTGGTCCCGGTGGCTGCAGAGTCAAGAACCTCATCTATGCACCTCTGTGTATTAGTGCTACTTACAATTGTTTCTGTGCTTTGTGATTATCTGTGTGTAGCAGATACTGTGTCGTACCAGAGAGTGTTATATTAATAAATACGTATTTTTAGAACTACAGTGTGGTTCTCCTTTCATTTAACCAATACTAGGTCGCATTCTGGTAAACAGGCTGCTTAACATTCCTCAAGACTAAGCCTGAAGGCTCCTCTCCATAGCTAAAACTTGGATAGCTTTCTAAGGTTACCTTTGACCTCTTAAATCACCATAAGGGTTGTTTGGACTGGTGCAAGGTGCCCACTTTAATTACTGGACAGCATATACCAGGCCAACTTCTCACAATAAGTATAACAGACTGAGTGAAACATGGACTTCCAACAGCAGCATGAGTCTGTCAGTTGATTCCCCAGTGGACTACTGCAGCCACCAACAGTGTTCTAATGAACAACTAGAGTGCTAACATTCTTATTTTGACAAAGTGTGGTACAACTGAATTCATCTTGATGGAATCAAAGCTGTAAATCTGAAAACATTTCCTTCAGAAGTGAACAAAATGAGAGGGTTGTTAAAACTCATCCATTTCAGTAAAACATTCCGACATGCAGACTGAAATATGTACGTTCAATAACAGCAGCAGTCTCTCAGTTAACTCCCTAGTGACCAACTGCAACTTTACCACAGTGATCTAATGAGCAATCAGCATTTATGACAAAAGTGTGGCATACCTGAAAACCTGCTTAATGGAAATAAAGCTGTAAAACTACAACATTTCTGGGTTACGGCTGCTTCAAGGCTAGGGCAATGTCCTGCTTGGCCACCAACATGGTCAATCCTATGAAAGCCGTTTTGGACCTCGGTCCACCTGCCTCACCCAGTAGATCCCGTATGGCCACCCGTGGATATAATCAATGTGGCCACTCAGCATCTCAGAGATCTCACGCTCTTCCCTGCTCCGAAAGGATGATAGGGATGGGCAGGACCAGACCATATGGAAGAAGTTGGCGGTTGAGAGCGAGCATCTCGGGCACCTGGCCCAGACCACACATCCCTGCTGTAATCGCAGGGCCTGGGGGGGTCAGATATGTCTAATGGAATTAGCTGATTTGGACAATTCGAGGCCGCAATTAAATCACCAGTTTTCTTGGGGCCAAGGCATGCCTGCCTCCAGCCGTCATCATTCAACTCACCCATCAAGCCCTCCCATTTGTTCTTTAGATGGAGGAAGTAATTGGGTGCATTAATTATCAAGGAGTGATAGATCATGGAGATGTCTCCCTTACCCAATTTTCCCACCAACAACTTCACCTCCAGACAACTATATTCAGGCACCTGGATATCCACTAAGAGGTAGACAAGCAAGGCCTGATGTAACGAAAAAATTGTGTGTGGGCGAGACAGTATTTTTCCTGCAGCTCTAGAAAGGACATCACTAACCCTCCTCGTTAAAATCCATCAAGTAAGTCATTTCTATTCTGTCCCACTGCGTGAACCCCTGGAGATCAGACTCCTGCCGATGCCAGGTTCCTTGCCACAGTGGTGTCATGCCAGTGATGCGACAATTCCAGTGGACGTAGCGCAGGGCCGCTTAACAGCAAAGCAACATCACCCAAGTACAGAAGGGAATAGCAGGGAAAATCGGATTGCCACAGAGCAGCCAAGAAGACCATCAAGGCCCATGAGATGCAGTTCAAGATGATACACAGGGTCATCCCCCTGTAAACTACTAATTTACCAGAACCATGTGTGCAGCAATACCCGAATATGTCTATCGAATAAGGACTTTCTTGCAGAGGCAAAGGCCACTCAGTGCCATGCCCATGCCCAATAGAAGGCTGTCATCTTCGAGGTCAGTGACCGAAACTAAGTCTGAGGGATCAGATGGAGAAAATTTGCTAGAACATGGAGATAGTGAGGAAGACACATCATTTTGAAGGTAGCAATGCGCCCCATAGAGTTCAGCGGAAAGTGGCTTCACTTGCCTAGATCCCTATCGAATGCTTTAGCGGGGTCATAAATTGAGGGACCAGGCCAGATCAGTGAGGCAAGAGATGTGGTTTCCAAGATACTTCAAGGAATGTCACTTCACCGGCACCCCAGGGCACCAGAGCTGCCCGGCAGTATCTCCAGCGACCGGCACCAAGAGCGATTTGCATATATTGACCTGCAGACCGGAGGCCTCTTCATATTCATATAGTTAGAGGACGGCAAGACACTTGGGGCCTGCAGGCCGGGGTTCGCCAAGAAAAAGCAGGACATCATCTGCATAAAGGGCAATGCGGTGCTCTATGCCACCTTCCCTCTTCCATCCACGAATTTGAGCTTTGCTCCAGAGGCTCTATGGTGAGAGCAAACAGTAAAGGGGACAGAGGCCAACCATGATGAGTGCCTCTGCAGAAGGAGGACCTGCAGTTGGATAATGGCCTCCAAAAATGCTCACAAAACTGCATTGAACATTTTCTGAAAATGAATAAGAGGGAGAGCTATGGGTTCTTCCAGGTGGCTGGATTGAGAGAGGGCCTGCTGCACACTCTGAATGCAATGTCGGGTGCTCCTGCCAGGCATGAAGCAACACATGTCCGGATAAATTCAGTAGGACTGAGTCTGGCCCAGCATAGTTTCTAGAACTTTAGTGAAGTTCTTGATGTCCACATTAAGAAGTGAAGTCATACAATAAGAGTAGTAGCAGTCTGTGGGCTGGTACGCCTTTGGTATAACCACAATAGTGGCTTTGTCTAGTTCTGAGAGAAAAGATCTTCGCTTCAATGCTTCTGTGTAGAGGGGCAACAGGTGGGGTATCAGGTGAGTGCAGTAGCACTTAAAGAGTTTGTTGGGGAACCCATTAGTGCCAGGCGTCTTATTTCCTCCGCTGTAAAAGATAGATCAAGTTCACGGGCTAGGGAGTTGGGAATAGTGGGCAACTGGATATCCTGAATTAGTGGGACTCAACTGCACGCGGGGGCCGGGCACGCTGCATAGAATATTTGATAATAGGCTGAAAAAAACCTGAACACTCGCAGGTAACACCTCACAAAGGGACCCGGAGGAGTACTATCCTGTTTAACACCTCTCAGGTAATTTGTTAAATTTATCCCTGCTCTCAATCATGTACTCTTTTTTTAAAAAAATATCTTTTTATTGCAAACAACACAACAGCAGAACATCAGGGATACCATTGTCTTACATATAATCCGACCAGTGTGTTTACGGTTGTCTATTTTTCCATCATAGAGGATACAACAACAATAATAAATGACTCACATAGTGTGTCTAATACTCTGTTCACAGCCCTCGGTACATTTGTCAGTGCCCCCAAATCATTTCCCATTTCTTCGGACGGCCTCTGGTTTGGTAAATCGTACATTGAATCATGTACTCGTTTAATCACTTTTAACATTTATTTTACAAGTTACACATGTGCTTGTATAACCATGTATTCGAAATGCACATTCAATGTTTAATTGAAGTTAGCAACAGGCCTCAGTTGAAATGCATTTTGCATGCTATCTTTTCTTTCAGGCTAATCATATCAATAGTTAAAGAAAGGCTTATTGTTTGTATTAGACTGCTTATAAAGAGTGCTGTTGGGAAATTTGGCAGTGAATGTGGAGAATCTATGGTCAAAAGAGGCCTTCTGTTTGTCATGTACCAGTGTAACAAGATGATAAAGGTTCAGAATTGCAGTCTCAGCTTGATGACTCAGCTTGATGCTCACTTGCACTGCTTTTAAAAACCTACTCACCTGTTTCAGACGCGCTTGCCTAACGCGCCGAGCAGCCCTCCTGACACCCCCTGACACAGCGGAACGTAGCGCTGATACAGGGAAACCCCTCAAACCGCCATCGCGGCTCGAAGGCGTAGACACGCCCACAACGAGGCCACGCCCACACCCCACGCCTCAAATGTGTCGGCCATACCAGCGCAGCGGACGTGCGCAGCGGGAGCGCCGTTTGCGCGCCGATGGCGCGCCTAGGGCAAGCCCGTCTGCGCCCGCCCGCGCACGGCAGGGCTCAGGGCCAGAACCCATGCCGGACCTAGCTTCCCCTAGGGTAAGCTTCTCGCGTCGGGACCTCCTCAGTCTCAGACCCAGCAATGATAGCTCATGTAACTATGTCCATGATCTTGACGGACCATTTACCAGCTGCACACTCTGCTGCCCAGTTCAGCTACAACTCCACAGTCGACCCGCCATTCCTTCGGCTCTTAAACTGGCCACTCTGAACTGTCGCTCACTCCCTATGCACGCGCTGTTCATTAATCACCTATTAGAAGACAACGAGATCGACATTTTGTTCCTCTCTGAAACATGGCTTACCGACCACTCGGACTCAGACGTTGTTCGAGCCCTCCCTCCGGGCTTCCTTATCCAATCCCAACCTCGTCCTTCAGGCAGAGGAGGAGGACTGGCCATCATCTACCGGGACTACCTCTCTTGCAGAACCAACGACGCTCATATCCTGGACTCCGAAAGCCTCTATTTTTCCATCCAGTTAGCGCCGACTAGCTCACTGTCCGGCCTCCTAGTTTATCGTCCCCCTGGCCACTCTGGTCCTTTTGCCAGCGCTCTCTTAGAAGCCATAGCGTCTCAGGCCCACTCCACATCTAACTTCGCGATACTAGGAGACCTCAACATCCACTTCGATGACCCCCTAGATACAGGGGCAGTCAACTTGATTGCAGAACTGGCTGCCTACGGTCTCCACCTCATCAACTCTGGAGCCACACACACTAAAGGTCATTTACTCGATCCAGTGTTTACCAACATCCCCACCCTCCAAGCCAAAGAGTCCCTACCCCTCCCGTGGACGGACCACTTCATGGTCTCTCTCCGCCTACCAGGAGCCTTCAAGAAACTCCACAAACCCACCACCTATACCAGGAACAGGGCATGGGCCAGACTCTCCGCACAGGAATGGGCCAGAACCCTGAACTCTACCACCCCTACCCCTTCGGAAGATCCGGTCACCGCAGATAGCAAATTCAGGGAGTGGATCTCCATGTCACTCGACTCCATCCTCCCCTTAAAAACCCGTGAGGATAAAAACGGGAAATTAGGATCTGCCCCATGGTACACCCCGGAACTCCGGACTCTCCGCAAAGACTGCAAAAAAGCAGAGCGACTATGGAGGAAAGACTGGCTGCACGCCAGCAAGGAAGCCTATCAGAGGTCGGTGAGAATCTACAAATCAACCCTGAAGCTCACTAAAGCCTCACACTACGACACTAGAATAAAAAACTCCACCAACTCGGCAAGAGAATCCTTTCTCATCGCCAAAGAGCTATTGAAAATACCAGCTCCCCCCTCATCCATCACTCCCCCGGCGGACAGAAGTGACGAATTGGCTACCTACTTCAACTCCAAAATCGCACGTATTCTAGTCTCCCTCCCCCATCCCTGCCTGCTGAACCACATGGACAATGATGCATCTTCCAACCTCTCAGGAAACATCATGCATCCTCAGCTGACCGCTTTCAGAGCAGTAACACTGGACGAAGTAAGCACAACCATGGCCAAAATGAAAAGCGGCTCCCCCCTAGATCCTGCCCCCATTAGATTCCTGAAAACAGTAGCCCCTGTCATCGTGCCTACGATCACGGAGATGATAAACATCTCGCTATCTCAAGGCTCTGTCCCCCCAAGCTGGAAGAGTGCAGTAGTCAAGGCACTCCTAAAAAAACCTCATTTGGACCCCGCCGACATGGCGAACTACCGGCCAATCTCACTCCTCCCATGCGTCAGCAAAATGGCCGAGAAACTGGTCAATGGGCAACTGTCACAGTTCCTTGAATCTAACAACCTTCTGCGGCAGTCACAAACTGGATTCCGCCCGGGCCACGGCACAGATACCGCCCTTCTCGCTGTCATCGAGGAGGCAAGGTGCATCCTGGATTCAGGAGGGTCAGTGGCAGTGATCCTCCTGGACCTCAGCGCAGCCTTCGACACGGTGAACCACCGTGTCCTACTCCATCGGCTGACCGTGGCAGGGCTCACAGGTTCGGCGCTCACATGGATAGAATCCTTCCTTTCAGGGCGCTCGTTCCAGGTATGGGATGGCAACTCCCACTCTGCCTCCCTCCCCCTTGCGAGCGGAGTCCCCCAGGGGTCATCCCTAAGCCCCACTTTATTCAACGCCTACATGGCCCCCCTCGAGGATGTCGTCGCCCCCTTCGGGATTAAGATAGTGAGCTATGCGGACGACACGCAATTGGTCGTCTCACTCTCACATCTGGACAATCACCCAGACAATCTGCCGAACTGCCTCCAACAAATTCACCACTGGATGTGCGAGTCATCGCTCAAGCTAAACGGATCAAAGACAGAAGTCATGCTTTTGGGCAAGCAATGGACCACCATCCCCTCTTCGGTCTGGCCAGACGTCTTCGGGGAAGTACCCACCCCGAAACAAGTAATTAAGACCCTAGGAGTCTGGCTGGAACCCGAGCTGTCTCTGAAAACACAAGCAACCAAAACAGCAGGCACCTGTTTTGGTCTCATGCGCTCCATCCGCAGGATCCTCCCACTACTTCCGCCCCTATCTAGGAAACTCTTGGTCCAAGGCCTGATCCTTGCGCGGCTAGACTACAGTAACACGGTCTATCTAGGAGCTCCTGAAGCCACTATGGCTAGACTTCAGCGTACGCAAAACGCTGCTGCCCGGCTCCTTATGAATCTCCCTTCCAGAGTCTCAGCCAGACCAGCGATCAAGGCCCTCCACTGGCTTCCAATACGACAAAGGGTAGAATTCAAGGCCCTGTGCACCGCACACAAACTTATCAACGGTCTCGGCCCTGCTATCCTGAGAGACCTGGTTACCCCCTACAAGGCCCCCAGATCCCTACGCTCGAACAATGAGCGTCTGGCCAACGTCCCCAGATACAGGAAGGCACGCACCGGCGGTAGACGCTTTTCTGTAAAAGCATCCTCAGGATGGAACTCACTTCCTCGCCCCCTGAGGCAGGAACCCAGCCATCTCCTTTTCCGGAAAAAATTGAAAACGCTGCTGTTCCCAAAATAAAGTCCCCTCTCCCCTCTGGCCTCCACAAATGCTACAGCGCGGGGATGCCTCCGGGTCACCAGGCGCTCTATAAATCGCTAAATAAATAAATAAATAAATGAGTTGGGAATTCACAGCTATGTTGCAGATGCACGTAAGCAGTGGTCTGAGTGATCCCTGGTAATGTAAAAGGAGAGTCTCCTGTTACTTTTAGATTGGTGTTCAGATGTCTTTTCTTGCCCTATTCTTGCAAGTGTGAAGTTTTATGCTAAACACTTAGGGGCATATTATCAAGCGGCAGCGATAATTATCACTGGTCACCCTCTCCGTTAAAATGTTTATCGCCGGCTATCGCAGATAATTATCGCCATGCTAGTGCTGTATTAACAACGCATAACGCAATGGCAATAATTATCCCAGTGATAGCAATGTTTTCCATGGAAAATCGCTGGTTTTCCAGCGATGTTCCATGGAAAATGGCGATCTCCTTGATGATAGGGCCTGTGGTCTTAGCCACACAATCCACCCCCCATGTTAGGTATGCCTTAGTCAGGAATTTAACAGACGTTAAACTCCTGCTTTAAGGCATATTTAACGCGATTTCAAGTATCGCTACTCCTCGTTGATAATATCGCAAAGCTGGGTTCGCGATATTTTCCCATGGGGTTTTATCAGGCACGCCTCCTTTGCATCTCATTAACGATGTGATGCATGGCATGCTGACAACGGGTGCTAAAGCAAGGAAACACGTGCTAGTGTGTCCATGCTGATAATGCGATAATATTATCGCTGCTTTTCGCTCGAAAACGGGCTCTAAAGCGATATTATTATCAATGCCCCTTGATAATATGCCCCATTTTTCCTTTTTCTCTACTGAAGTCAGATTATGCTGACTCCTTTTTCTATGCTCCTGAATTAGAGACCCTTGAGAGATGACCCTAAATCTGACCTATGTTTGGAAGAGAGAAGTGGAGTTTCTTTATGGAATACCAGTTTGCTTTAATTTGTTTCTATATTGTGGTGGCTATCACAATTCTGTATCTTATTCTGTTGTGCCTTAACCTACTGAAATATGAATCTTACCTATTGTATTGAAGTACTTATTGAACTTATTTTTGGTTTGCATATATACTGGATTGATTGGTAATCCAAATAAAGCCCTTTAACCATATTCAGCAATTCCTTGTCCTGATTATGGATTCACAGGGGCTTTGCAAGTTAGGAATGTATTGTTGATGTTTTCTCCCTTTCAATGCTTTACATTAGCTAACAAAGATCCATACGACCAATGAGGAAAAATCTTTAACTATTTGACTAAGATAAAATGCTGTAAGGCCCAGGGCTCTTTTAACTCCATCAAGATGACTTCAGTTGTGTGACACGTTTGTCATAAATACAGAACGTTAACAATCTAACTTTTCATTAAAACACTGTGGGGAGGGAGGGGTCGGGCATAGGCTTGGACAACGGAGGGCAGATGTAGGGGTCTGGAGCAGCAAGCTGACCATGCAGGACTGGCGCGAGGGATAGTGGCGGCACAACTGAACACGCGGGGCTGGAGTGAGGTAGCAGGGGCATTGACTCGTACTAGTGGGCGGTTTGGGGGGGCAGGTACAGGGACTACAACCTAACCACAGCGGGAAAAAGGAAGGGGATGTGGCAGTACATCTAATAATGCAGGGCAGGATGAAGGGGGCATGGGCAGGAAAGGGGTACGTAAGGGGAGCAAGCTAAGCACGGAGGCAAGTGGGAGGGGCCGTGGTAGCACAAAAGGCCACCAGGGCATGTATGCTTTACCAAATCATAAATTGTGATTCCTAAGAAATTGCAATTTGTGATTAGGTAACAGATATGTACTATAGCGTACGTGTTCCAAATAGCGATTTCCTGGTATTCGCACCATAAGAATACTGATTTTCTAAAAGCGATTTGTGCATGTTTACAAATTGCGAATAGCACCCAGAAACATGCTGATGACATCACAAAAAAAATACATTGTCGCACTGACATTCTGAAGCACAGGAGCTTTTTAGTGAGGACCTTATTGGACTCCAAACTACATCCGTTGCTCCCTCAGTGCACCCCACAATTTCTCCCTCATCGCCTACTCGAAAGCAGAACGGAGGTCAACACAAGCAACACACAAGTTGCCGTCACTGATGTCCACTATCTTCCACTTGGTTAGCAAAAATCTGAAGGTCTGATCAACAGTGGCCACTTTATCTTGGAAGTGGGTTATCACTTTATTTATTTATTTATTTATGTTTCTTCTATAGCGCAGGAATTCGATCTCCGAGGATATATCTCCGCGCTGTGTTGTTCCAAAGATAGGCAAAGACAGAAAGCTTGTGTGACATATTTAGGATTGCTGGATAGGAAACAAGTGCGTCTTCAGACATTTTCTAAAAGTAACAAGATTAGAATTTTGTCTTAACAAAAGGGGTAATGAATTCCATAAAGTAGGACCTCTAAATGAAAGGGCTCGGTCTTCTTGTCTTTCTTTTTTGATACTAGGGATCTGTAGTAAAGCTTGATTTTCAGATCTTAAAGTTCTTCCTGGTTGATAGAGTCGAAAGATTTCCGTCAGATACCTAGGACCAGTCCCGTACAAGCATTTGTGAATTGTACAACATATTTTAAATTGTACTCTCTGACACACAGGGAGCCAGTGCAGCTTACTCAGTAGGGGATATGAGGGGGATCTAGCAGGAACATTAAGGATCAACCTGGCGGCGGTATTTTGAACAACCTGTAGCCTCTTCAGTTGTTCTACATGAGCGGATATTAGCAATCCATTGCAGTAGTCAAGCCTACTCATGACTAAAGTCTGCACTAATGTTCTCCGATGATAATCTGCTAAATAAGGAAATACCCTTCTGAGTAAGCCAATGACTCTCATGCAGGTTCCTGTAACCTGTGTGGCATGGTCTTTTAGCACCAGTGATTGATCTAGCTTGACACCCAGATTTTTCACACTTTCCTTGGGGGAAGGAGCTGCACCCAGTTCTGGAGGCCACCACTCAGGTGACCAAAGGAGTGGGGCGTTTCCAAAGAGCATGACCTCCGTCTTGCCCACATTGCATTGTAGGCAATTGGAGGTCATCCATCCAGCTATTGCTCTCATTCCAGCAGCAAAGGAATTCCTTACTGCAGGGGTCATATTTTGGAAAGGGAACAGCAGCTGGGTGTTGTCAGCATAGGATATTGGTGTGAACCCATATTTTCTTGCCACAGTCACCAGGGGGCCACATACACATTAAATAATGTGGGGCTTAGGCACGAGCCCTGTGGCACCCCCTTGGTGAGCTCCCTAAAGGTGGAATAGTGGGAGCCCAAGCGAACATTTTGGGATCGGTTGGAAATAAAGCTTTTTAGCCATGATAGAGCAATTCCCCGCACTCCTATTCCCTCCAGACGACTGATCAGGGTGTCATGAGACACCGTATCGAAGGCGGCGGACAAATCTAATAGCACCAGAATCATAGAGCCTCCTCTATCCTGTGCCATTCGGATGGTATTGGAAACTTGCCCATCAGCTAACCATTCATTGAGTTTATTGAGGATTCGTCTGCAAAAGGTTGTTTGAGTGGAGTCTATCAGACAAATGGGGCGATAGTTCTGTGGCCTGGAACCATCTTTATATATGGGAGGAATCTCTGTGCCTTTCCAGGTTAGAAGAATGGGAGCACCTGCAAGAATGGCATTCAAGATCGTATTGACATATGGGACCCAGATATCCAAATTTGATCGGAAGAGATCCACAGAGATCTGATCTGGGCCAGCAGCCTTCCCCTTCTCTTGCATGGCCATAGTTCTCTCAGTATCTATTAAAGAAAAATGTAAAACTTGTTCAGGGAGGTGATCACCACACTTTACCAAGAGGCTAGGAGCTGAAGCTTTACCTACACATGATTCACAGATCAAAGGGGCACTATTTATGTACAACAATTTGAAATGATTTCCCACACTTCACTCTGAATATGAATTTCCAGATGCATTGCTGCATGGGATGTGCCAAAATGTATTAACAATTAAAAATGTAACCCATATTTGTATCATCCCATTTTGCTTAGGCTACCCTGAGTGCAGTTTTATATTGTGATCTGGCTAAAGGAATCGCACTTCTATTCACTTCTTTAATACCATTCACCAGGGCTCACTTTGTTTCCCGGCATGCAGAATTCAATCAAGAATTGCTTTTAGCTTATTTCCTGGCATGCTTGAGGAAAAACCTCCTTAAGCTTTGTAAAGCAATTGTTCTTACTTGTTAAAAGAATTTCACTATTACCTAGCTTGTCAACTACTGGACTTAGGGTAGAAAATGGGACATCATACATTTTTACAATGGCATCTACTGACTTAGCAATAGAGTTCCACTTTAGGGCCCTCCTAAATTTAGCAGCTTCAAGCGGAGCACCGTCTGGGGTGTTTCTTTGCACCTCTTCCCATGCGGCCCCTTGCCACAGGTCCAAAACAAGAGGAATATAATCGCTCTATGTGGAATTACCATGTTAATCAAGAACTCCCATGCTATGATGCCTAGGAGGATATCATCAATTATACTCCTATTATTGAGTCAGTGAAAAGGGACGACAGTCAAACAACTGATTTTGTATGGCCATTACAAGCTGTCCGCCCATGTGAAAAGCTGATACTGCATACTTTTGGGCTGTAGCAGATAATCGAGTAATAGGTGACATGCCCCAAGATGAATCCTTTTGAGCTGTTAGTTCTGAGAATCGTAGTGTTAAAATCACCTATTATGATGACGATGTGCGACTTAGCATAACTGGTAATAAGAATGCCCAACATCTCTAAAGTTGGGGAAGGTACTTTAAAAGAAGTGGACCTATTGTAAACGTTAAGAAGTTGCCAGGTCTTCCCATCAGGCTCAACAACCTCTAGCCCTAATATGTCCGGGTATTGTACTGAAATATCTCTCATTTGCCACCTAAATGTAGTTTTGACTCCTATTAGCATGCCACCAGAAGGGCGGCCAGCCAGTGAACGGTTGGTGAATTTACTGTAGCTTTGAAAGCCGTCCCTATGGTCACGTTCTGTGACTCATGTCTCCTGGAGCACACACAGACCAAATCTGTCAACAAAAGCACCCCATTCTGGGTCAGCCAGTTTGGCTGAGAGGCCTGCTGTGTTCCAGGTGAGTAGGGAGAGCCTTCCATTGCACTCTTTATTAGTGGGCACATCGGTGATCATGATTGTGGGGCCTGCAACCACTCATTGGAGAGAGGCCACCTGTAAACCCTGGTTCATTCCATTTAAGGCTAAGATGATTATAAGGAAGGGGGCTGTTCACCTGTATCTGTGGAGTAGAGCCATAGCCCAGACGTCACCTGCACCCCTGCATGGGCATAACTACAGCCTCAAATGAATCCCTTTCTTCCTGATGTAGTGTAGTTCCTATATTCCCAATAGGCTCTGAGCATTGGAATAATATACCCTATAGATTTGAAGTAGGACTTATGTCAATAGGTCTCTATCGAATATACTAAACTTAATAGTGAGTGCCAGCTAGCTCAGAGGTCACTAGAAATGTTCTCGAATACACAAGAAGGGATTAGTTTCTGACAACCGCATAAACATCACTACTTTGTTTCCCCAAGAATAAGAACGTATCTCTCAGTGTCGTGGAAACAATAGATAACTATTTTACTCAGTCAATCGTGCATGTTTCTTTTCTACAGAGTTTCAGAGAAATAGAGCGAGGGGCGTTTTCAATAAAAAGTCTATTGAACAGTCTTCTTTCTCATGCAAGAGAGGTGAACTGCTACAATCGTTAGGCAGAATGCACAGTATAATTCGTACAGCGTAAACAGTAATATGAAACAATTCTGTAAGAGCATTGTATGGTTTTTAAGCCATATAAAAATACATACATAAATAACAGACTAAAATACTCAACTGGTGCGTCTAAAATACGCCTAACCCAATGTACCTAGCCTAGGTCTAGTTCGAGAGAAGTAAGTAAGTATTGTCTTTAGCATAGGTTTCGTTTTTTCCAAGAATCTACCAAAGGTTTCTCTAGGTTCTAATCAGCTCCATACCTTAGAATGAAGGAGGTCTGGTATCTCTGTCTCAGGGACTCGATTTCCGAACACCCCGCAAGGGAAGTCAGAAACACTGGAGCTGGATTTCTCAGCAGAGGAGGGCAGCTTCCTGATCAGTGCGTCAGCTGAAGAGTCGGCTTCCTTCGGCACTTGCTGTATCAAGCTGCGTCGGGCAAGTAGGTCGTCGAACTGCTCCGAACCACCGTGCTTTGCCATAGCAAGTGAAGGTATATTTATACCTTGAAGGTGTTTAGGAATGCTATGTTTGACATAAAGTTACGCATATGAACGTCATGAATGAACCCCTAAGGAATAGTTGTTCATGCATACTAATGAGTTTCTTGGAAAAATCAATATTCAGGCTAGGGAAAGTCCCTTACAGCTTAAGAATCTGGTTTTCCAAGAAATCGTTGTGACGTTGATGAATGGATGGAAGTAGCCATGCCTGTATTTGGGTAGCATGGGCTAAGCCTAAATAAGGGCTTGATTTCTATGCCTAAATAAGGGTAATGCGAAGTGTACCTATATAAGGGCATGGATCGGGAAAATTCATTCGGAATCTAAAACGCCATAGAACACTGAGGGAGTCAGTCGATTTCCTGGATGTTAGAGAGCGGAGCATACGATTATTAGTTGGAATAGCTAAGGCGTATGCTGGCTGCATACTTAAGCCCATAGGAAAAAGCATAGGTCTTCCAGGCGGCCGATAATAGTAGCCCAATGGGAGCAATACCACCCTACCCTTGCTTGTGTATGTAGATACCAATACATTAAAAGCTCTAGCAAAATGAGCAGGACACCTAAAGTTGACAATGACGCAGTCATCCTCTATGTTTTACTTAATGGGACAACCCAGCTATTATTATGTCATCATAAAAACATGCACACTAACCCACATTGCCATGAAGTTAGTGAGTAACTTTTTTACACAGTTCCTCATAGGATTCAAACTTATTCTGCACCAGGGGAGGAATACTTGCTAGAACAATCACATACGGGCATCCTTCAGGGAGTGTGCAAAATAGTAGGGGGAGCAAGAAGGACCCCCGAGCCCCTCACCCATTCATTACTTCTCGCTGGGTTTATAATGTGTATTTGTTCCCCTAGACCACATCGTACGAATTATCCCAACTGGAGATCATTAACCTTTTCCCCTGCTACCCTATCTACCTATTCTGAGGCTGTTATGGAAGCTAGGGTGAGGCCTGGCCGAGGTGAAGGTAAAGGTGAAGGTAATGAGGAGTGGGTATCCAGATGTGGCTGGCTGGGTAATCTGCTGTCCTTCATAGCTGCTTCTACTTTCTGTAAACAGGCTGTCATGAGGATAGGGTGGATATGACTATTGCTTTGACTTCCACTGAAATCATATTCAGAAAGGACCTACACTCTAAGCCCCAAGAGTTGGGCATTGACGGCTGAGCCTCAAATAGTATGGAGGGTCCGGCCTATCAACGTTACCTTTTGCTTTCCTAGGAGGGAAAGCTTTCCTTTTCCTCTTAGGTGGGGAGTTGGAGTGAAGGAGATATGTCATCCAAAGCAAAGGAAGATTCTCCACAGGTGCTTATAAAAATTGTAAGTTGATTCCCATCGGGGAAGGGCGAGATCTGCCCATGATACCCTCTTCATGAGAGGTAAGAGGGTAGTTATAGTAGAAGGGAGATTGCCAGTGAATTATAGCCACAGCTCCTCCAGCTTGTTCTCCTTTGTAACCACACCTACTGTCCTGGCCAAGAAACCATCAAATGTCATTTTAAAAGGGGGTCCTTTCTTTGGGTGAATGCGTTTTGGCTTTGCAGGGCTCAAAAGAGCTTTACACTTACCCAGGTCATTACGTCTTTATTTCGAAATAAAATTCATAAAAGACAGCATACAATACATGATATATTAAAATACAGCGTTCATATCTCATTAAAAAAATTATTAAACAGTGAAAAAGACTTTGCAATAAAAGACCTTCTTACATTATCATTTATAATTTATGGGGTGTTCAAATTCCTAATACGGATCAGCCAGGCCCCGCCTAAGAACTTGGCCACACCAACCACAACAAGCTCAGATCTAATAGTACGAAGCTTCCACAGGGCTTCGAGGTGTCCCCCACTATTCAATCTACTACATAGGGGTTGGAGCCATTTTGTACGCAACGCTTGATAGGCTGGACAAGCAAAAAACAGATGGCCAATACTTTCCACATGATCCGGGCACCAGGGACATTTGTTATTTACATTCCCTAACCACTTCACAGTAAATGCATTAATAGGGAGTGTCCCAACACGGAATTGGTGGTACAATTTCCTATCGTGGGTTTTACATATCACATCCCAATAAGGCTAAAAAAAGGTGTCAATTTATGAGTCAAGAACTGCCCTGTTAAGTTGGTATCAAGTGATTAGGTGACTGCAGTTGGATTAACAGATGCCCAAAACAGGTCTTTAAAGTCATGTTTGGATGGAAAAATGGAACTCCCTGGATTGGTCCACAGGTGATATAAGCCCATTTGTAGCAAAGTGTGTTTGACTTCCCTAAGCCAGGTAATTCTAGAGGCACCCAGCAATGATTTTACCTCCGCCAGTTCAGTGGCGAAGATGCTGAGCTCTGGGGTTATCCAGAGCCGTCGCCTTAATGCCACCAGGCGAAACCGGGCCATCTCATTTAAGGGTCTACAGCCTAAGTCTAGCAGCAGTGGTTTAGTAGGTGTGGACTGGGGGAGCCCAACCAGATTTCGTAAGAACTTATTCTGGGCTATAGCCAAAGTAGACAAATCCTTATAGCCCCAGATATCAGCACCATACAAGGTAGCTGCCTTTGTTTTAGCTTCATAAATCTTTCATGCTGGGGCTATACGTTTGGTCAGAGATTTCTTCTGTTCCTGTAGTAAACAACCTGTGAGACGAACACATTTGAGATATAATGTCTCAATCTGGGGTTTCCAACTTAGTTGGTAATCCAGGGACACACCCATATAGGTCATTACCTTCACCTGTTCGATCAACACACCATTCAGACTAACAGAGCTTGTAATCGGGTTTTTATTACTGAAAACCATAAATTTTGTTTTATCTACGTTAATCTGTAGATCATTTGCCCTGCAAAACTCTGCAAACCTATTCAGAGCTGTCTGCAACCCGCTACGGGTTTTAGAGAGAAGCAGGGTGTCGTCAGCAAAAATTAACATCGGGTACTTAGACCCCCCCCAAAGAAGGTGCATCTGTCTGAGTGTTGGTGAAGAATTTGACAACCTGGTTGATGAAGAGGAGAAACAGGGTGGGGGCCAGCACACATCCCTGGTGCGCCCCACGATTTACCGAAAAGCTGTCAGTCGTCTGACCCTGTTTACCCCACCTCACACGGGCAAAGTTATCCTCATGTAGTCTCATAACTATTTCCAAGAGTTCGACAGGTAAGCCCATACGTCTCAGTGAATCCCAAAGTTTTGCTCTTTGGACCAAATCAAAAGCCGACTTAAGGTCAACAAATGCGGCATAAATAACCCCTCCACCCAAAAAAAACACCTTCCAATAAAGCATAGTAAGTCTGAACACCTGATCTATGGTACTGGTGCCCGATCTAAACCCAGCTTGCATAGGGGATAGTATGTTTTCCTGCTCTATCCATCCCTGTATTCTTGCAAGGACCATCCTAGCAATTACTTTTTGAACTGAGTCTATCAGGCTTATCGGGCGATAATTTTTTGGTAGCGTGCGATCACCTTTTTTAAATATGGGTAAGATCTCAGCCCCTTTCCAAGATTCAGGAATCCTGGCCCCAGCTGCAATGGCATTGGCCAACATTGTTATGTACGGGACCCATACGTCGAGGTTTGATTTAAAAAGATCTGCAGGGATTGCATCCAAACCCGGAGCTTTCCCTGACTGGACAGTGCCCAGGGCACGTTCTGTGTCTAAGAGTGAAAAGGTGAGTGCTGTCCCAACACTAAGAAGCAACCCCCTTACGGGCTCGTTCTGTGCAGCAGGCACTTCACTAATATCTTCAAATTGAGCGGAATAAAAGCCCACCCAATCTAATGCAGAGACATAATTAACAGGTGTTTGGGAGTCCGGATCCCTACCCCATTTAACAGTCTCCCAAAACTTCATTTGATTTGACGAATTACACGCCAAGAGGAGTTCTGACCAGTAATGGTCATCCCATTCCCTCTTGGCTGTCCATAAAACCTGTTTATAAATTAGCCTAGCATTCTTGATTTCATTAGTGGCCCTGATTTTAACAGCTGCAATTAATTTGCTATGTGCGTCCCTACACTTCTTATTGTACCACCTTTTGGGAGCATTAACTTTCTTAAACCTCGATGGCTTTGTAAGCAAGTTTTTTAATTCCGTAAAGCACTTCTCGTGAAGGTTGATAATTGGAGAATCAACCCCAAGGGTAGGTGGTAGATCCAACATATTACCCATTGTTCTCATTACCACCTCCTCGATTTCTTCAATAAGTAGAGGCTCTGCTATGACCCTAGGCCATTTTACCCGCTTTCTATCATTACACACGATGGTCTCCAACGTCGGGCATGCTGTTACAGAGGGTCCCCCCCCCAAACCGGGTACCCTTAGGCTCAGTATGAGAGGGTCATGATCACTCTCTGGTCGTACCTCTACCACCATGTCTACCATTAGTGACCAAAAATCGACTTTAACCAGTATGTAGTCGATTCGACTCATGCTGGTCCCATTATTGAAGGTTGGTTGGCCGTGCTTATCAGAGGTTGTGCGCCCATTCACTGCCCGCAACCCCCATTCCATACAAAATCCCAGCCAATGCAGGGCCGCCTCAGTTCCCCTAACACCCTTACCTATGGTCAATGGCGGAATATTCCAAACAATGTCCTCATCGACTCCCACGTCCTCAACTATGCTAAGGATGGGTTCGAATGAGCAGTTCAAATCCCCTGCCACCACTATAAAACAAGCACAGCCTAATTTCCTCAGAAACAAGTCAAGGGTATTCAAAACCGGTTGCTTGCGGCCACCTTGGCAGCCACGGGCATAGATATTTATTAAGACAATGTTCACATTATTACCCTTGCTAAGATTAATACATAGGAGGTCGGGGTTATCTACCATAATTTCCTTAGATTGATACCCCAAGGAGTCTCGAATCCACACCACCAATCCTCCCGAGGCTCTTCCCTTTGGGCCCTGTATGGCAGGCTTATAGTGATTCAAATACCCCGCTCTAAATAAGGGGACTGTTGCCCAGGTTTCCTGGAATACGACAATGTCATGGGTGTCGATGAATTCTGCCCAATCATCATTGTCCAAGCGACTCCTTAACCCAGCTATGTTCTAAGAAGCCAGTTTAAGTAACCCCGCTTGGCTACAAACAGAGTTAACCTCTGGTAGGCTTACGTCTTCCACCCTCTCAATAAACTTAATTACAGGACCTGGGTCCATTTGAGATCCTTCTGTGGGGGTAGCACTATCTAAACATGGTTCTGGTAGGGTAGGAGTAGAAATCACAGAGATGGGAGTGAGTTCGGGGTCATATATAGGATCATTTACCTTCCGTAGTCAATCAATGTCTTCCAAACAACCGTACTGATTGGAAGTTGGTACCCCTTCCCACCTACGGTTGTGGCCTTGCCATCCATCCCCTCGCCTGCTCCGCCCAGTATTTTGGACTAATAACCATTTCCCCTCTAGATTTTGATTTTGTCGTGGAGGGTAAAAGAAAGTAAGAGGCCTGACAACAATTGATGAATTATCGCCTTGTGTAACCCATGAGCATAGATGTTGTGCTGTACATGGATCGGCAAAAGAAACAACAATACAGTCACCCGGGATAGACTTAGATGTTGGGCCTACCCAAGGTACTCTACGTACCATTAGAATGTTACTTCTTAAATGATTTGTCTGTTTGTGTTCAGCCAATAAATAACCTTGTTTTTTAGTGACCAAAAATTCTCTTGGGATTGTGACTCCAAAGCGGGCACACCAGCTAGTACTACAACATATGGCCTAGCATCAGGGGGTAGGTCTATAAAACCCCCGCGGACGTTGTGTGTATTTCTAAGTCCTTGCGGATATAAGCTTTGGGTCACGGTCCCATTAGATTTATGGTCAATACCCCGAGGCCCATATTTTGTCGGAGGTATACCTTGGGCAGGGCCAAGGGATGGGGCCTTAATTTGTGGGGTGGTAACTACGGGGTTACAAACCTTTGTGCGGGGTTTGGTATAGGTTTAGATATGGGCAGGGGCTGAACGGGTGATGGTACGGCTGGAGCCTGTGGAGTACTCTCGTCTCCCTGTGAATTTTTAAATTCCATTTGTTTTAGGCTAAGACTAGCTAATGTAACAATTGTCTTGTCCATCTCTAACAGGTTATTTTCAATGCGTGAGAGTCGGAGTTCAAGGGGGGCTAAGAGCTTTTTCAGTGTCTCCCATACAATTTTAAGGAAATCTTCATCACCCTCCTGTGTCTCGCCTAACGGTCCCTCAATAACTCCCTCAGCAAAATGTGGACGAGTTGCATCCACTATTAAATCTAATTCCACACTGTCTGTACTAGCACCAGTCTCCTCGCTCCTTAGACAACCATTTGCTTGAGGAACATCAACACCCGCCCTGTTTAAAGCTGGGAGTCTTCGATTGTTGAAGAATTGAGCCCTAGCAACTTTAGCCTTTTTCCTGGCATATGCTGATCTTGCTAGGCGTTTCCTTTTGTGAATTGCAACCCATTTATTAACACTTATAATTGGCTTATTCGCCTCAACACATTTAGAGACGCCTAAATCCAAAACAGGAATATTTGGCAACAGGGTCTGTTTAGGTCCAGCAGAAGGTGGCAATGAAATAAAAGGTTGCTCCAAAGGTGGGGTTATTGCAGAGTGGTGAATAACTGCCTCAGTTATTAATGACCGGGGACCATCCAGGCACTCAGGGGTTTTAGCGGAGGCAATGTTACCTAAAGATGATTTTTTTGATATGGCTAGATCCTGAGATAGTCTTCGTGCAGCATCTAGCTCTAAGGGCACTCTATTCTGCATTTTAGTGATTTCGATATCAATAGCCATATTGGTCTTAGTGATGAAATCGTCTAGGGTCCCATTAAACATTTTCCCTACCTTTGCAGTTTTACTGCGTGTACCCCGTGAACACATGACTAATCCTGAAACAAAACTTAACTTATTAATTAAAAGGATTTAAACAAGGGGGGCAGCCCAGTCCAGTCCTTTCCGTCCTCGAACGGCCTCAAACGGCCCGCTCTTTGCCCGGTCTTCGCCCCGAGCTGCGTCCCGCGCTGCGGGAAACAAGATCTAGTTTATAGTGGAGGTTACGGGCTGTGGGCAGAGCAACAGGGAGAGCGGACCGGAAGCTGGTAATCGGTCAAGCAGGGACTCCTGGTAAATGGAGTCCCTGCAACGCTCGCAGCCCCGTTCACTACCGCAGCTCGCCTCCAACAGACCGCAGCCCCCTCTCGGCAAGACAAGCAGCCCCTCCCACGCCTCCAGGCGATGCAGCACCCCCGGAGCGGGTGCGGCGAGGTCCGTGAGTGTAATGGCAGGTTCTCCTCCTCGACGTAGCTCCTCACAAGTAGGGTCTTGAAAAGTGGTCCCGCAAGGAAAAGGGCACTGGGGGTTTAAATGGCAACAGGTGGGCAGCGGGCGGAGCAACAGGGAGAGCGGACCGGAAGCTGGTAATCGGTCAAGCAGGGACTCCTGGTAAATATAGTCCCTGCAACGCTCGCAGCCCCGTTCACTACCGCAGCTCGCCTCCAACAGACCGCAGCCCCCTCTCGGCAAGACAAGCAGCCCCTCCCACGCCTCCAGGCGATGCGGCACCCGCGGAGCGGGTGCGGCGAAGTCCGTGAGTGTAATGGCAGGTTCTCCTCCTCGACGTAGCTCCTCACAAGTAGGGTCTTGAAAAGTGGTCCCGCAAGGAAAAGGGCACTGGGGGTTTAAATGGCAACAGGTGGGCAGCGGGCGGAGCAACAGTGAGAGCGGACCGGAAGCTGGTAATCGGTCAAGCAGGGACTCCTGGTAAATGGAGTCCCTGCAACGCTCGCAGCCCCGTTCACTACTGCAGCTCGCCTCCAACAGACCGCAGCCCCCTCTCGGCAAGACAAGCAGCCCCTCCCACGCCTTCAGGCGATGAGGCACCCGCGGAGCGGGTGCGGCGAGGTCCGTGAGTGTAATGGCAGGTTCTCCTCCTCGACGTAGCTCCTCACAAGTAGGGTCTTGAAAAGTGGTCCCGCAAGGAAAAGGGCACTGGGGGTTTAAATGGCAACAGGTGGGCAGCGGGCAGAGCAACAGGGAGAGCGGACCGGAAGCTGGTAATCGGTCAAGCAGGGACTCCTGGTAAATGGAGTCCCTGCAACGCTCGCAGCCCTGTTCACTACCGCAGCTCGCCTCCAACAGACCGCAGCCCCCTCTCGGCAAGACAAGCAGCCCCTCCCACGCCTCCAGGCGATGCGCGGCGAGGTCCGTGAGTGTAATGGCAGGTTCTCCTCCTCGACGTAGCTCCTCACAAGTAGGGTCTTGAAAAGTGGTCACACTTACCCATACTACAATTAATTACTATCACTACCCAGTTAGAAGATATGACAAAAGGTACACCAAGAAAACAGATACAAGTACAAATACAATTATATACAAGTAACCAAAAAAAATGTAAAATCTTTACACGTTCTAATATGGTATATTATATATAAATTATACAGATGTAAAAAGGTTTTAAACAATTAACAGAAAAAATATTAAGATCCCCCAATGCACCTAGAAAGGAAATATCTTGTGCAATAGATTCTGCTGCTACTTTTCATATAAGTGTTCATGCTAGGAATCCGCTAGAGGCCCATCAGTGCCTGGCAATTTTTAGATAAAGTCCTGTCACATCAAGGGCAAAGGAGGGGTACGTATAGCATAAGTAGTGCTTGTGTTGCTCAAGAGATCAATTACAACCAAGTTGCGCCCAAAGCTTTTCATAGAGCAAACGTGCCTGCATTATGGGCAGGATTGTTTTTGTGCAGGAAAGGACAAACAAACAAATCTTTAGAGGCATATTCCTCTTTCTATGTGTGGGAAACATTTATCGGAAGAGGATTCATTGAAGGGAAATAAAGGTGTTTCACAACTGTTGGGTAAGTGAACCATTTTGGCCAAAACTCAGGTTTGCAAGTCCTTGTAAATCTTAGTTTGCATTAAAATGGATGCGTAAATGCATGGGAACGCACATGCTCCACCCATGTAATGCCTACCTGGTGCAAAGTAATAAAAGGCAATGCCTTGCGTTTCTTTGTATTTATTAAACCTTTAAAGCGGACTTTGCATTGTTCAATAAATCCCAGTTAAGTACTTGCGTTGGCTTGCAATGACTTGGGTCACACAAGCACAGCGCAAGTTCTAAGTAAATCTGCCCCATAGCCTATTGCTATTAATTGCGTGGAAAGAGTACAAAATGTACTCTCCAGTACTAGTTCAACCTGTGACTTACAAGATTGGGCCACAACTTCTTGCCAAATCTTCTTCTGGGTGACAGATCTTTGCCACTGTTTTACAATGGAAGCTAAATCAAATCAAGTCATTCAACTTCACAATTAACTGTTTAAGTTCAGTAAGTGATAAGAGTTTTAAATTGGTTTTCAAAACCTTTATTCTCTTACTCTTACTCTCTTACTAAAATTCTTTATGGTCTTTTTATTCAATTAGTTAGTCAGATAAATCTGTTTACAGAAATTATCGAAGAAAAATATGGTTAGAATCATCAGTAGTAAAATTTAACAAGCATTTCCCATAACGCAATTAGTCCCTCTTCTATCTAAATGGAATTAAAGCTGATGGAACTCATAAAGAGTCCAGAAATAGAATGAGATCAAAAGAGCATCAAATTCGAAATCAAATTAAGTAGTTGAAATCCCCATAAAGACTAGTTCATGATACACAGCCGCATCTTAATCCCCAAAAAGCATCAGCATACAGTCGCAGTAGCAATCTATATAAAATTAGCCTAAACAGAAAGGTATGGGGAAACAGATGCAGCTGTAGCTACACCCGTCAGAATGAGGGACTAAAGCAACGTCCCCTCCAAAGTGACAGGCAACAGTGGTAGTTGTCAGCAGCTTCCCACAGCAAAAATAGCAGATCCCTGGTCCTAGAGAGAGGAGCTCTGCATGCAAGTCTCAAGGTCTCTGAAACTAACTAGCCACATCCATTAATATAAAAGATAAGAAAACGTGTGAACAACATTTCGGTTTAGATCTGTCCAGTTCAATGAGAAGAGATCTTTCTATGGTGAGCAGCTTTGTTCTTCTTTTCTCACAGAAAATACATGAAGTTCACAATCGACTATCAAAAGTGTAACAGACCCCACTAAGCATTTGTGTATCTGGAAATGTTTAACCTTGGTTCCAGGGATGTTTATTGCAAAGTCTATGCTATAATTTATTCAATGTTTCACTGAGTAACAAATAACTCCATGAAAGACAGAAATATTTGCTTGCAGAATTTTTGTGAGATAATCCTTTTCGTATTTCATGTAAGTGAAAGTTGTTGTTAAAATGTGTGATTCTCTATTCAGTATTATGTGAACATGAGATAGATAAGAAGTTCAAGCTCAGTACATTCAAGCATAGTACATTAAAAATAAGTAGTTTAAAGAGAGGAATACATTTTATAAACTCAGACCATTCTGCAGCTATGATAAAACCTAAACAAGACACTTTAAGGTCAAGCTGTCAAACGCATCTGTGCATTGTTCATCAATTTGTAAAGCTTCTATTTGTTAAAGAGAACAGAAGCCTATCAGTAATAATGACTGCATGGTGCGCTTTGCACTATTTGACTATGTGTCATGTTTGTGTTTTTTCACATTAAAACTTAAGGCAAATTACCAGCTTTGTTAACACATTTTTAATTTGGATTTTCTAACTATCATTACGGTACGTGAAGTTTCAGAATTTTCTTTTTTTTTACGTACCTATATTTGTTCAACAAAAACATTTTTTACTCTCCTTCTGTGAAATATAGAGTGCAGACTGCAAATATTGGTGCACATTCCAGCACTTTTCATTAAATTACGCTTGGTAAATTTAATTGTATGTCAGTGTATATAAGCTATTGTATTTGTAATTGAGCTATATAAAGATATTAATAAATAGAATGTTACTACATTGAAACGACACAGGGCGTTATAATGGAATACCTTCTTCCCTGAGATTCTTAAAGAGGCAGTCCGTTTCTAACAGGACGGACTCTGGTCTAAACAATGTCTTGCACCACTTCTAAACCGGATCCTGCTGATTAACCATAGCTATTTTTTAGCTTGCGAATCAATGCAGCTAAACAACAGCAGCGTGAGTCAAAATGTTATGTATTCATTTGAAGAAATGCCTAATCTCACGTTGCATTGGTAGACAAAGTACCCTGTTGCAGTGCGGGTGCGGAACACGTTCTACCTGCATCGCAAACAGTAAGAAAAGTTTCCTCTACCACCCTTTCTAGCAAAGGAGTACAAAACAGGTCTCCCTCTGCTGCAGGTTCTCGAATTGGCGGGAAGTAAGACCCCCCCAAACCCCCCATGCGTGACAGCACCCACAACTATCCACTGGCTCCCTTCCCCTAGTAACACTAGCCCCTTCATATTCCCTGCTTTAAACCTTCCTCCATGCTGCCCAAGCCTCTTTTGTTCGCCCACTTTGCCCGCCCTCTTGCTGCCCATCTGGTGCTAGCTCCCGTCTTCTCTTCCCTCCTTCACAGAGCACCGATTAGGAAGCTGGAGCCAGTAGTATAAGGGAGACGAGAGGTTGCCAGAGTACCAGGTGGGGTTAGAGAGCAGTGAAAGGTAAGTATCATGGAAGATGCTGAGAGTGTATGTTTGTGTATAAGCTTGTGCATTTGTTTGTGTCTGCGTGGGTGTGAGTTGCAGTTTGCATCCATCATGTGTGTTGTGGCTACTACCCAGCCTGGGGTAATGCTGTCCCTGGCACAGCGATGGAATTGCACAGCAAATTCTGGACATCCATGGGGTGATAGCTATTGCACACTCCAGTAACATGTTGACCACATCACAGTGGTGGTAATTCTAGACAACCATTGTGCATCCACAGCATTATGTGAATTGACCACCTTTGGTAAAATGCTGAACCTTCCGCAGTGGCAATTTCTGACATAGTGTGGGTATCCAGGGTACAGTGGTGACTAACCAAAGCATAATGGCAAACCTGGCAATATGGTGGTGATTGTGAAAGATTGCAGGCTTCCATTACACATGTCGTCCAAACCAGGAACAATGCTAAGACTGGCAGAACTATGGAAACTCCTGGTATATTGACAGTATCTTGGTGCCAGAGTTGATTCTGGCAGTAGGATGGTAATTGTTGAGATACTGTGGGAATCCTTGAGCCACATCCCTGCCATAATGCTGGCCTCGGCAGTACAGTGCTAATTCATGACACGCTGTGTGCAAGCAAGGCATGATGGCGCCCGTCCTAGCATGGTGCTGTCCCAGGCTTAATGGTGATGATTCCTGGCATACTGAGTATAGCTCTAGAATGCTGGGCCAAGGCATGAATGTAGATGATCTTGAATGCATGATGTTTAAGCAGGTTTAGAGAAGATGTAGACCAGTGCAAGTGACGTGTAATATGTATGCTAACACACCACTTTAGCCACACCTCTCAATAACCTAGGACAACTACAGCTTTGTCAATGCCTGGAGTTAGAGAGAAAGTTAGACAACGTTAAACATTTTGTATTTGTAAATGCTTGTTTCATCTTGCATTTACAGCTCAGACCCTATCCGTGCCGTAATCGCGAATCTAATTACCCTCCATCACACATATTTCATTGAACATTATTGAACTTTATACAAATTATAAATGTGACAGTAACCTCTACCGAGATTCAATCACCCGACCCGAAGACTATAGGAAGAGTGTTATCTGTTGATAGAATGGCTGTTGCTAAGAAAGTCTTTTCTAAATGTCTCTGCTATAGGAAGGACAGTTAACTGGTGAAGGCATACGAGAATACTGTGCGGTATCTCAGCCAACGTGCTACAAGATTCAAAGTCTTTAGATTATACTCGCCTGCCACCTGCTGGCAAATACTCAAAACTGCAGAAGCTATATTGACAATTAGACATCGACCTCGTAAATGTAAATTAGTACAGGTACCCATTTTATTTTTTAGGTCGGACCGAAGTCAGTGCGCATGCGCTGCTCTGGCGCGTATGGAAGAGAAGCCCCGCCCATACACCGCCTTTTTAGGTCTCGCCTGAGATTGCGCACTGTCTCTTCAAGGCATTTAGTAAGTGGTTTTTAAAAGTCCTACCAGAGGTTTTGCTGGCCTCCAGCTTGCGTTCACGAGCGCGTGCACGTGCACAGCTGCTATATGTGTTTTTATTGCTCTAATTAGGCTCCTCTGCTTGCACTACCCCCTCCCTATTCCCCTCCCTCCTGGTCAGCTTCATTTGTGTTTGTTGTAGATCCCTGTGAATCATGCTTCTCTGCTCGCACTCCCCCTCCCTTCTCCCCCTCTGTTTTCGTCAGTTTCATTTTCCCCGACAGATCCAGGTATGCCGCATGGGAGCTTCCGGGTGTTAAAGAAAGTGTTTTAAAATTTTTGCATTTGAATGTCTTTTATCATACTTTTCAATGATATTTGCCGCGTGATTTACATGGAAATATGCCTTTGGCTCGGCTTGTAATGACGTTGGAGCCACGTCAGATCCTGGGCTTGGTTTTCTCTGTAAATTTGCTGGCTCGCCCACCTCATCCACCCAATGTTCAACCACTGGCATCACGCAAAAATGTGAGGTCAGTGCCCGTGTGTGCATGAACAGCTTGTGTCTTGATTCATGGGGTGAAAGTGTTCTCTAAAGGGCTGCAGGAGGGCTGCGTGATGTGCATCTCTGAAGAATGTATTTCATATGCTGTGCGTTAAAAGGGTCTCTTTCCCATTTTGTCACTAGCGACGGCATTGAAGTGGCTGCTATTGTTCAACGCCATGAAAGGCACAGTGTTTCGGCTGCAGCCTGTGCATGCTCTGCAGTGGTGCTTCCATTCCCTCTGCCTTATGCGCCCTCGCTAGCTCACGTCAGCTCGCGCTGCTAGGAGCCGAGGGAAGGCAGCTCCACAAGTACCCTTTGTCCTAGTCTGGCATCGCCAGTCACTTCTCAAGGTGACTCGGCCTGGACCAGTGATGTTGGGGGGACACTGCACGGCAGGTGGGCCTGCGCTGTTGCTACTGAGGGCACACTGCAAAAGCAGCCTTCCATCCTGTGAGGTGCATTTTGGACCCGCCATGAGATACGAGGGCAGCCAGCAGCTCGCATTAATCTTCTGTTAGATACATATTGGACCAGCAGCTTCCTAAAAGGACAGACTGCAGCTAAGCATACACACTACCGGGAAGAGGACAGACTGCAGCTCGGCCAACACTGCCTGTGGAGTAGGACAGATTATGGGAGAGGGCGTATGTGGGCACAGGTAAAAAAAAATGGGAACGTTCACACGGGCAAGGGTTTGAACCATGCGGAATTTAAGGCATTATGTCATGGGCTTACCCATATGAAAACACTGGCTGCACTATACAGATGCAGGTGCTAACGCTGCAGTCTCATTTCAGTGTCGACACCACAGACCAAACTATCTAAACCTGCCATGCAGGAGTGTCAAGATAACTCCTAAGCCCATCTGTTCGCCAAACCAGGAACATCTGTCCAGCAACACAGACTGGCAAGCATTGGCATAGCCAATAGGTCTCGCGTTTGGGACCTTATAAGTGTTTAGCCATGCAACAGTTAATGTGGTTGCACAAAGGATATTGTGCTGCATAACTAAATACTTATAAGGTCCAAATGGCGACACCTATTGGTTATGCCAATGCTTGTTAGGTCTCGCCTGCGCATCACGAATGTGTTGCATAGGAAAAATACATTTTGTAATCGACACAGCTTTGCAGGCAAAAACGTGCATGCGTTGCATTGCTTTCAATGGCAACGCGTGTACGTTTGGCGATTCCCTTGCGGGAACGAGCTTTGGCACCATGTGTTAGCAATTATCGCTCGTGGCGCTGCTCGCTCCCACAAGGGAAACGCTTTCACTTTTGCCGCCACTAAGCGCTTGTTCTAATGGGGTGGGGATTCTATCTTCTTCCAATAGCTTCCTAAATTTAGAGGGAACAAAGTTAACATTTGTTAAGGACACATGGGAAAAAAAGCACTGGCGCGTATTTAACATTACAGCTTATAAATTATGCTGAAATATATACTCCAATAAATGTACTGCATAACTAACTGGCTTTTAATTTGTGTGCTTTCTCCATTTCCCTTCTGCTTTTGAAGGTGTCAAGACATAATTTCTCTCCGAGATGTAAGGTTAAATATTATCTTGATGCAACTATGGATCAGAGGGAATTAGAAACCATGTACAGTGTAAAAATATTGCTCTGTGCTGGGAAATGTGCTCCCGAACTGCAGTTGTTTATTCCATTTTTCTAGTAACAATGGCCCGGGTGGGATGATTTGCCAGTTCCCCCCTCTGGATGGCTCCACGCTGTCCCAAGTCTTTGCTTTCTCTGCTCTGTGCCCCGTATGATCTGAACGCGTGCCTGGAATTCTGGAGTCCATTTGTGCAAACGGCTACGTAAAAGCTCATTACACTCAGCAGTGAGGGAGGCCGAGTCTAGTTACAAAGGGGTTTCAGAGGGACACCACACATCCCGACGCTAAGTTACCTGTACACCCACTGCCAGTCCAGAGTTCGTCTGTGGTAACGTTCATTCTTTTAAACCCGAGCTACTGTATTAGGTTACTACAGGTAGCAGCACCATAAACGCAGTTTAAATATAGGCTGTCCTAGAGTTTGCCAGATACCTATGTTTAAAGTATTTCATATAATTCCGTTGTTTGAGGAAATAGTTGTTAACAAGTGTTTTCAGGAAGCGCACTCATGCACACACTCACTATAAATGCACACATTCATTATTTATATACACACAACACCGTAGACATATCAGAAGATACTGATAAGCAGGAAGGGTAGCCAAACTGGCTTGGGATAGGTCAGGTAATTTGTCTTTAGACAGGAACACTTCATTATGCATTGGCGCTGCACTACTTGTTCTACAAGCTTCTATAAATTCATGCATCTGCACAAAAGCATCCTTGCAGTAGCCTGGTGCTTTTAGTTCTGATATGTGCAATCACACTCTTAATGTTGCAATATCATTTGATATTCAGGAGTCCACGTGACCACCACTGATGATTTTTAGGTCTCGCGCCTAGCGTTACACTACGCAACAAGAGTCCTTTTGTCCGGGTTTCAGAAATGGATCCTGGAAATGAACAGGCTTGTGAGTGTGTTTTTACTTTTGCGGCCTGCTATTGGCCTTTCCCTGTGTGTTCGTTATAAAAATAGCACACAATAGGCCAGAGGCGGGCGGATAGCTACGCCCATGGCCTATTGGTGTCTATTACGCGCATTTCTGCCATATGGTTTCAATTATCGTGCCCAGGCAGGGGTGCGATAAATGAAAGCATATGGCGCGCGTGCACCACTCGCGGCTTTGTTTTTTTTTCTTTCGCGCTTGTTTCATGGTGCCTGGTTTGCACCCCTCGATCCTTGTTATTTCAGTGGCCATGCGTGCTTGAAGTTTCACAATAGCGCCGGCCTCACTGCACTCATGGGACTCTGCCATTGTATGCTGTGGGTTTGTTGCTTTCGGTCCATCGGTGTCAGTTTGTACATCACGAGTCTAGGATTGCAACAATACCGCGTCTTGTTTTATATACAATGTTGTGCAACAGTGCTGCCTCTTATAGGTGACGGATCTCATTTCATGACACCCAAATTATCAGCCTCTGAAGGATGGAACACTGAGTTGGATTTCAAAGTATTATCTCCTACAGCAGCTAGAGTTTAACTTGCTGAGCCATTCTGAGAATGTAGATTCCAGTCAGCCATAGGCTTGAAAGCTTATAGTGGCCACATTCCCCTTGTAAGGTATAAACTGAGCAGATTAGTGGTAGCATCTTTAATTCACAGCGCTACGAAGTGCTTGAAGCTGTGTGGAAGCAAAGTGGAGGCGCGAACTGCTTAGAAACGAACATTACGTAACTCCAAAGAGGGAGCCAGTTTTTATTAGTAGTAGTACAAAAGTCAGCGAGGTTCTTGAGAGCCCAGATAAATCCCTAATGGTGCTGTCTCAGGCGAGACGCCTGGGATGTCATCCTTCGGTCTTTGAACCATGAAGGTGGCAGATATCTCTTAGAAATGAACTGACAGAATCTAAGCGCTATCATTTTAGTTCGTCTTTTCCCTTATTCCGCACCACCTGGCCATGACTCGAATAGTCGTTTTTTTTCAGAAGTTTGTCGGGCATCACTTTTGACAGGAATTGGCGAGTGCTGCTACCGAGTCCAGTTTGCCTCTCTTCGAAAGAAGTCATATCATAATGGAATTCAGTCATGAGGTCAGTTATCGATCTGAAGAAGACTAAATAATTAAAACAAGTTAAATGAGAACAGCGAATTCCAGGCCACAGACAGGTATCCGCAGCAGGAGCGCTGTCGCTATGAGCTATGTTACTAGAGTTTCCTGTCTCAGATAGAGCGCGCCGCACAGGGTCAGTAATGACGGTGTTTCTTTTGCCTAAAATAACTCACGCTCATTTTATTGATCAGGCTGGTTGCTCCCACCCAATGGTTGGCACGGTTCTGTGCCTTAGCAGTTTCTTTAACCCAACAGGCTATCTTGTTATTTTAGGACTGGTGCACTGCCAGTCAAAGACAGACAAAGAGATAGAAGAAAATTCACTTAAAATGGATTAGTAGTAGCATCAAAACCAGCTGTCTCCAATATCACATATGGTGATAAAATGTGCTTGAGCTAGATGACCCCTGCCACTGACACCTGATATTCAAAGGTTTTAATCCCAGCAAGTTCAAGATTGTCTCTCATCCTTTCAACGAGGATAAAATAAATGCCAATTATTTATAAAGGTTCAGTAATAGAATATCTTCAATCTCAGACATTAACACAGTTGGTCCTTGGGACGCAAAAGAGGGGGGGCTCGATTCATTAGCAAAATAAGAGAGCATAATAATATGTGGTAGCGGTGGGTGAGCCACTGAAAGTGCAAGCCAAGCTCAAGCCTGTATATGCAATGCAATAGGTCACGCATTTATGCGAGTTTAAATTATTGGCATTGTAAATGACAATGCCTTTTATTTATGTTTTAAAAACAAAAACAAAAGGCATTGTCATTTACAATGCCAATGGGTCAAACTCGCATTATTAAAGTTTGAGCTATTGGTGTTGCATTCTTTAGCAATGCCAATAGCTCAAACTTTAATAATGCGAGACCTATTGCATTGTAATTGCTTGTTTCATATATATTCTGTAAAAAGGGCTAGACTAGCTAGGCTAGACTTCTCTAGTGGAGAAGTGTGGCTCACTGGTTAGAGGATGCAGACCTGGAAGAAGAGGTCAGACCGGGACCAGGGTTCAATTCCCGGCTCAGCGGGGTCTTGAGTCCTAAAAAAAAATGTCCATGGACTTGACAATTCTCGCTCCAGTGCCTACTCCATTCATGGGTTCACACTCTGTGACTCTGGGCAATAGCTTGCTTAATCTCCACAACGGCCCCTCACGGCGGGATGCCTTGCGGATACCCTGCCGAGGTTATCTCACAGGGGAATACCAGGACGGGTTCCCTAAGCAAGCGCTTAGAAACCGCTCGGTGATTTGCGCTATATAAATTCCTGTACATTTACATTACATTTACTACCCCTTCTCTAAGCACTATCTGATTAGATAAAGGTATGATATGACTAATGCAAGCGAAGACAGGTCTTTGAGGTTCGTATGACTTTTAAATGTTTGAATTGTTAATGTAGTGTTTCAGTAATAGAATTTCAGAAGGAGGCCACTTTAACATAAATATCGGATTAAGCGTTTTAGAACTGAAGGTGGAAGGTGATGCATGCATGGTGCACTGGGATCTATACGCAAGCAGGGTTCTCCAAAGTTGGTCCTGGAGGGCGGGATCCATGTCAGATTTTTAGCGTATCCACATTTAGATACATTATTTATCTTAAGAATCTGGCATGGATCTGACCCTCCAGCTCCGACTTTGGAGAATCCTGCGCAAGACGATCAAGATGCTAAGAACTAGCATGTTAAGTGCTTTATGGATTGGCAGAGCAGCTTGTAACTGGTCCGCCTATGAACAGGTAGCTTATTTGAGGGATGCCAATACAGGTTAAAATAATCACTGCTCTTCTAGTTCCACAAAATAAGGGTTATGCATTTTAAAATACCTATAGTCTGTCAGTCACAATTCAGTAATCTGAGATAGGCTGCAAATTTTCCAAGGCTCACATTTACGTGTGACGCAGCCTCTGGAATTTATAACATATTATTTCCCTACTCAAATGTGCTGTATCATCCAAGTTAAAAGATGCATATACATAGCCATTTGAAAGATACTGGGAAAAATTGCAGCGATCTTTAAAGTATAATCCAAGATTCCTTATTACTGAGACAGGGGGGATACCAAACCGAGTGTGCCAGAAACGTAATGCCCATCACAGAGTAATAGGCTAGAAGAACCTGTCTTGCCTTCTTTAAACTTCAGGCATTCAAAGTATATGACGTCAGTTCATTTAAAGTTTATTTTGCTGTATATAAATCTTAAAACTAGCAATTTACACTTTAGCATTCAAAAGAAAAACAATAAAGAGTCGCACAGATACAATAACATCTTTTCAGATTCATATGAAATACTTGTTCTCTAATTTATTTTTATAGGAAATTTCTGGTTTAAGGTTATGTAGTGTTGACAATAAAATAAAAAGTGCATTGACGTGCAAGAACATGAATAATTGTCATTGGTTTCATATGAAAGGTTAACAATTAAATAGCGGAGCACTTCTAATGTATACATATTGATTTTCTGTCTTAATGCTGTGGAATGAGAGAATAATGTTTCATATGACATTGGTTGTATCAACATAAACTAGGGGGCATGAAGCATAAAGTGAGCAATACATATACATTAGGAGAGCTCCGTTATTTAATTGTTAACATGTGGTTTGGGTATGATCAATGATCTTCGCAGGTGTAGCTGGGACACATCGTTGCGACAGATGTGTCAATAGTGTTTAGAGCACCACTGTTGTCTGAACTACAATGCTGTGATGATAGGGATGTGCGACATGTGTACCACTGTTGCCTCTTTTTGTATATAAATCATATGAAAGGTTAGTTTGTGCCTTTAGATGGTGAACTGTGCCACATCCAAATATCACCAATAAATATCTTTCAAAAAGGCTGCACAACTAACATGAAGTATGGTTCCATCCAAAAGGTAGTCTTGGAGAGTTCTGCTGTCACTGAAGCCATTTATTGATTTGTTTATTAAACAGAGGATCCCTTTTGCTTGAACTTCAGACTACAAACAATTTCAAAACCCACTTTGTCTTTGGCTCCTACATTTTACGGCTTACTAAACAGGTCAGGGTAACCTAGGTCCATGGCCCAGTGGCATATATAATGTAATTTAACAAAGACATTTCATGCCAGATGTCGAGTCAACCAATAGGCAACTATTTCCCTATGTATTCTTGCACAGGATTCGCCCACAAACACATCACTAGCAACAAGCATTGGCTTAGCCAATAGGTCTCGCTTTTGGAAACTTATAAGTATTTAGTTATGCAGCACAATATCCTTAGTGCAACAACATCAACTGTTGCATGGCTAAACACTTATAAGGTCCCAAAGGCGAGACCTATTGGCTATGCCAATGCTTGTCTTCATTCGTAACATACTTCTGTTGTTACACAGTATGTGTTTATTAGGATCTAAGCACTATTTTCTTTTTTCCTACTTGTCCGCCACCACAAAAGGAAACACAAGCAATTCCCCCCCATGCGCCGCGTAATGCCAGCCATGCTGACCCGGCCCCTCCTCCGACACCCGGAGGTAGGGCTTGGCGCTCGGGATTATGGCGCCGACCTCAATGCTTATGCCACCATCAGAAAACCAAGCAGGCTGTCCCATGCATGCGCATGCAGGCAACCTAGGCAGGCACCGGCAAGAAGGTGAGCCTTTCTGCTAAGGAAGTACAAGGGCCGCCGCCACAAGCGGAAACGTGAGCGGCTGCCCACATCTGCAAGCATGCCAACCCTGCCCAACCCAGACAACCAGAGGTGGGGCTTGGTGCTCGGGAATATTGCTGAGATAGTCGCGGTTGTGGGAGAAGGTGGTGGGGGGACGGGTTGTTCGCATCGCCGCCTTCGACGGAACACCAGCGGCTGCCCACTAGATGCAGCTACCCTCCTGAAGAATTTGACTATGGCAGCTCCCATAATGATCACACGATAATGCACCTCGTGAAATCCACTGTTGCTGCCCCCCATGTGACCGCAGACACCCTGTGGCACATCTGAACTGAGATAACCATTTGTTTGTGGATGCCCTGAGAGGTGTAGGTGTAATTCAGTTCGGTTGATCCAGGTGTGGGTGGGTTGGGGGTGGTGGAGGTGACTGAGGTTGTGGTTCGGAGTTGGTTGATGTAAATAATGTGCATGGAACAATTAAAGTAAATGCTTTAATTTAATCTAATCATCCAACACAGCTGTTAGGTCAGGGGGGGAGCGGGAAGGAGCGTCTGGTCATGAAGGTCATCCGCTGGCGTCTGTCAACATTCCAGAATGCTTAGCTGTTGACAGGAGAGGAGAGGGGACGGGGTGAGAGAAGGGACAATAGAGTTACAGTAAAAACACAAACCATCTCCCTCCTTGTTAGTCACATATAAAGTCATTCAATTTGCTTGGCGGTACTACCATGCATCCACATCTTGCGTCCACAGGCTCTTTTTCGTCATTAACAGGTAAATGCTTACTGTGGCCCGTTGAGGCCGAACACTGGGTGCTCTTAGGAACCTCCCCATCGTCCTCTATGTAGTATCCTGGGTTGTTATGATTTATGCTGTGCCAGTGGAACCCTGCCTGAGTGATGCAAGATGGAATGTTGGGAGTGGGAACTCACAGTTGGAGATGGGCTGAGCGCCTAGCTGGGTGCTCCTGGTGGGGTTTTGTACTAGCTTATATCTACTGTACTACTAAGCTGTAACCAACCTGAATAAATCTACCTGAAATACTACTACCAGTTTGGACCAAGTTACCACATTATTTATGGCGACGAGGATGGGATACGAACCCACTCGTTGCTCTTTCTTTTTCTGTGTTTTCGCTCTGGAAGGAAGGATGAGTGTCATTCTCTCTTATGAGTGTTATTTGTGCGTTCCTTGTTGTTCCTTTCATTTGAAGGGTAGTTTTCTTTGCTTTTTTCTTCACGCCTTACCTGCGTCCTTCTATCTCCACTTATGCTCTTCTTTTCTTCCTCCTCCCAGCTCTTTTCTGTTAGATGGTTTTTTTTTTTTGTCCTTCTTATTATTCATTTATGGACATTCTTTTTGTTTATTTTTGGAACAAGGGAGGATATGTAGTATCCTGGCCTGACATGTGCTATGCTGTGTCAGTGGAACCCTGCATCAGTGATGCAATATGGAATGTTGGGAGTAGTAAATGTCAGTTAGATTGGGGCTGAGCGTCTGGTTAGGTGCTCCTGGTGGGGCTTATAACTATTGTATCTCCAACTGTGAGTTCCCACTCCCAACATTCCATCTTGCATCACTCAGGCAGGGTTCCACTGGCACAGCATAAATCATAACAACCCAGGATACTACACTCATCTTCCCAGAAATCACCCCTACCACCTTTAGTGGTTCTATGCACAATCATTCCTTCTCCATCAGATCCACTGTGCTTGCCTGGGGCTTACCTTGAGAAGTGCCACACTCTTCCATCGCTCAATAGGGCTGAGTTACAAAACACTTTTTCCACCATGAGCGGTTGGGAATTTTTGTTCTGACCCTTGGCTATGTATCCACTCATTTTAACTCGCACCATTTCTCCCACAGACACATGTACTGGTTTACAGCTGTGTTTCATGCCATAGCGGGCCTTGCATTCTATTTGAGTCTGTTGTAATCTGCGTTTAACCATGTCTGGTGACCACTCAGTCCTTTTCGCCGCCGTTTGCCAACCCACATTTTCCTTGGACGTGGGTGTCCTCCTTCTCATAAGCTCGAATGGGCTATGACCTGTGCTATTGCATGGTGTTATGCGGTATGCCCACAATGTTTTGCCAATCTCATTTCTGCACACAAGATTGTAGTTAGTGGCTAGTTGCAAAATATCCTTAATGACCCGGTTAAACCTTTCTACGGCACCATTACCGGCTGGGTGGTATACTGAAGTTGTTTTGTGTGTACTCTTATTTCTTTTTAAGTAGTTAATAAATATCTCTGAGGTAAACTGGGGGCCATTGTCACTGACAATGCATTTGTGCAGCCCTTCCCTTATGAATACATCATCAAGAAATTGTATAACACTCTGGTTATGCGTTTTGTTCACAAAACCCACCACAGGCCAGTTTGAGACGTGATCGATTAGGTCTATGGCGTAAACCTGTTCCCCCTGTTCTGTAATGGATTCCATGATGTCTATTCTAATTCTTTCCCATGGCACGTTTGGGCATGGTATGGGATGGAGTGAGGGTATGAATGTGACCTTAGACTTGTCTGAATTGGTGCATTGTATGCAATCCTTCACAACTCTCTCTGTGGCGAGATCCACTCCTGGCCACCAATACGAGTTTCTGATCCTGCTCTTGGTATTGTCAATACCCAGATGTCCTTCATGGCAACATTCTAGAATGGTATGTCTGAGTTTGGTTGGTGGAATTACTTTGCCACTCCTTAAAAGCAATCCCTCCTCGATTGAGAGTTCATCCTTCACTTCCCAGTATGTTAACAACTCTTTTTCCACATTTTCCTTTAACAGCCATCCATTCATTATCATGTAACACACTGTGCCTAATGTCTGATATTTACTTTGTTCAGTTAACCATTCTTCACGAGATATGCCATGCGTCTCTTTATGAACACTAGCAACACAGAATTTGTCATCTGATTCACTTCTAGATTCTGGTACCAAAACCGGCATCCTACTCAGGAAATCTGCTACTAGATTTCTTAAGCCTGGTACATATTGCACTTCATAGTCATAGTCAAATAGTCTCACAGACATCCTTGCAAGTATTGGAGAAGCTGTATACAATCCCTTGGTGGTTAATACCTTTGTTAGGGGTTTGTGATCACTTCTCAAAATTACTTTACTTCCCTACACAAATTGTTGAAAGTGTTCCAATCCCCAAACACAAGCCAAGGCCTCATGTTCAATGACAGAATACTTTTCTTCTGTCGGAGGCAATGAATGTGAGGCAAATACAATGGTGCATTTGGTACCTTTTAAATCCATTTGGGTTAGGACAGCACCTAATCCTCTCCCACTTGCATCGGTTGTTACAATACTCTTTAACAATGGGTCAAATCCTTACAAGGGTGGGGCAGTGCATATGTCCTTTTTAAGCATGCAAAATGTTTTACCGCATTCATCCGACCATATAAATCTGTTTTTGTTTTGTAGTAACTGTTTCAAAACATGTTTTTGCAGAAAACTTCTCAATTAATTTAGAATAGAATTCTATGAGGCCCAGGAAGGTGCGAAGTTCATCTTTATTTTTAGGTTCGGGGCATTTAGAATGGCATCTAGGAGCTCTTTTTTTGGTTTGATTCCCTCAGCCGAGATAGAGTGTCCCAAGTAAGTGCAATATTTTCCATGTACTGGTGTTCGGTGCCCTTTTGTAACATGCACACACCACTCTGCCCTTGTAACACACGGTTGCTACCTCTCACATGTTTTTACCTTTGATACTTGCAGAAGTGCCACCTTGCCCACGTAACGCTTGTTCTTGTACCTGAGTGTCTAGCACTTATTGCAGTACTATACCTCAAATTATACTCTGTTTTCTCTTATAACTGCACACTTGTCACTTTCGTCTTGTGCACTTTTGACTACCTCATGTATTTTTGGTTGCTCACAATTTTTACTCAAGTATTTTGTTTGCTCACGATTGTCACTATTACCTTTACTACCTCATGTATTTCACAGTTTTTACTACCTCATGTATTTTGTTTGCTCACAATTGTCACTATTACCTTATGTAAGTAACGTATGTTTTTGCAATCTGTTCTTTTGTAATGTTTCTCATTATGTTTCATCTCTGTTCCTAATGTGAAGCGCTCTGACGCCTTCGGGTAAAGTCCGCGCTATATAAAAATGCATAAATAAATAAATGAATAAAATAAAAACCTCTGAACGTGCAAACTTGCATTTGCTATATTCAGCTGTGAGGCCCTTGTTCTCCAGGATCTATAGTATTTGCATCAGTCTATTGTCATGTTCTTCTTTTGTTTTACCCATGACTAATATGTCATCCTGAAATAACAGAATGCCTTCCACACCCTTAAATGTCTCCTGCATTAGTCTCTGGACCATGGCAGCAGCAGATGCCAATCCAAAAGGAACTCTCTTAAAACAGAAACACCCCGAAAGGGGTGATGAAAGTGGTCAGGCTTCTGCTTTCAGGGTGCAAAGGAATCTGATGGTATGCTGCCTTAAGATCTATTGTCGAAAAGTACTTGACTCCTTTTGTACAAGCTAGCATTTCATTAATTCGAGGGAGAGGAAATTGATCTACTAAGATATTCTCATTGAGATCACGGAGATCAATGCACAATCTCAACTGCCCATTGGGGCGTTTCACAACAACCATGGGGGCGACCCATTCGGAAGAATCAACTCTCTCAATAATGTCATTTTGAAGTAATTTTTCTAAATGGTCTTTCACCCCTTCTCCAATGGAGAACAGAACATTTCTAACCTTATGTATTACAGGAATGGCATCTTTCTTCACGCAAATTTCATGTTCAAAACCCTTATAATGACCAATGGAGTCTGTAAATACTTTGGGGAATCTTAGTTTGACTTCTTTGCAAATTTCATCCTCACTTTCTACCATGAGAACAGGTTCTTCAGTGTTTGGGTTGAGGACAATCCCAAGCTTCCCTTGATCTAACCATCCTAAAACTGATGGGCCTGACTTGGATGCATATAGTTTGCATAAGGCGTCTCTTCCTTTGAACGTGAACTTTAGTCTTCTACATTCCTCCAAATCAATGGATTCCCCAGTAAATGTTTTCATGGAAATGTCTGGGGGTTCTAACTGTTCACCTAGATTTGGCAAAAACTTCTGCTTCACACTTTTGCATTAACAATTGTGTACGGGGAAACTGAGTCTGCTACATTTGACACGTTTACACCCCCAATACACATTTCACAAACTGATTTCTTATTAACCGTACCCTCCTTGTTGTCATCAACATCTAAAACACAGTCATCATCAATATTGAGTAAAAACATGTTCATGTCATCCTCACCTGAAAAATTTTAATCTGAGTAATTCTCATTAGCAACGTATTTTACAGTTTTGGGTGACCTTTTGTGGCATACTTTCTGAAAAAGACCCATGACTCTGCAAAAAGAACAACTGCTCTTTATGACTGGGCAATTTCGATCATTAGCTAAATGATTTAAACTGCCGCATCTGTAGCATTTTCTCTTAGCATTTCTGGTATTTTCGAATTTTCTGTCTTTATTTGGTTTGTCCCTGTAATTAATTCTAGCATCCTTAGGTTTTCTGTCACTCACTTTGGCAACAATGTTTTCCTCTTTCTTCTTTTTACTTTCCGCTAACACAGCTTTGGCGCATCTGCCTGTGAGTTCAGCTCTTCTGACTATATCAATTACAGTTTGTAGCGAATTCTCTCCTTTAGCCCACAGGTTGTCCTGAATGTCAGCATTAGAACTTTGCATGACAATTTAATCATGAATGAATTCATTGTGAAAATCACTGAATCGACATGTAATGGCTAAGTTCTTCAATGCTGCAACATAATCATCAATAGATTCATTCTGATCTTGCTTCCTATGAAATAATCTGTATCTGCCCACTCCTACACATACTGTGAGTATGTAATAACTATTAAGATCATCTATAGCATTTACATAGGCATCACCCTCATCTGCTGCCCTCGCTTTTTTGTTGATCCATTTGAAAACCTCAATTCCACCAGCACCCGAACAGTGCATGAAGATTTTGTACTTCATTTCAGTTTTTATATCTTTCTCATCCTCAATTGTATCAATGAAGTTTGTAAAATGCTCTCTCCATTCCTCACATTTGATGGGGGGTTATCCTCCCCCAGCTAAAAATAAGGCAGGCGCTGTTAAATTTAGCAAATAACCAGTAGCCATTTTTTCTATTTATTTGCGATAGGCTAGGATTTTCAGTAGTCGCTTTAGCGTAGGAATTATCTTGAATTATGTGAAGGTAATATACATATTTGCTGCATAAAGTGTTGTAATGCACTATTACTCAGTTTTGCCGTGCAAATCAGCGCAGATTGCCACTCCAGTATACTACCTCTTCTAAGTTTCTATGTTGTTGTTCACACGCAGTGCACTCTGCCCTATAAATGCTAAATGCTAAACTGGGGGGCATGGTGAGCAAAGGAATGATGGATTTAACCCAGATCTCTTGACTGGGGGTGAATTTTTTGATTTGTTCGGCATTCCGTACATCAATTGTGTGTCTTTTGCTTACTCGCCCAAAGTGCGCCAGGTATGCCCAGAAATGGGTCCTGGGCTCACTGTGCCCCTGGAATCAAGCTATACTGGCTGAAGAGGGGTGAAACCGCGAAACCGGTCCTAGGATGCTTGGTTCCGGTCCAGGGAGGACCTGGCTTGGGAGTTCGGGCAGGACTGTTCCCATGAGCCACAGGGTCAAGACTGATTTGCATATGGCCAGGTCTAAACTGGGGTTGCATGGTGAGCAAAAAAATGATGGATTTAACCCAGATCTCTTGACTGGGGTGAGTGTTTTGATTTGTTAGGCATTCCGTCCTTTTGCTATAAATGCTTAAGGCTTGAGGTAGCGCAGTGCCGATCGCTGTTTTGTTTATCTGTAAATCGCTAGAGATGATGTGCACATGCGCGTGATCACTGTTGAATAAATGTTGATGTACTGACAGTTACTGCCGCATATGAATCACACTCAAGATGGCCGCCTTACGTATCTTACGCGCCGCGTCATTCACCGCTTGACAGTTCTCCTCACATGAGAATGCACGGTTGACAGTTGCCAGGTGGCGGTTGACAGATGGCAGTTTGAAGCTTTTCCTGTCAGCGCTGCGCAATGACACACAATAAACATGAAGGCAGCACTTTTAAGAGTTTTTGAATAATGTGCAAACTTTCTCTTTGATGCTCAATATGCCTTTTCGCATCATAACTTCAACACGTTAATTTCACTAAACTCAAAATGTCGAAGATGCTCTCAACGCTGACTACGCGTTCTTTTATCCATTTTGAAGCAAAAGTCTCCCCTCATTCACTGACCTTATATTTTTCCTTAAATTCCTTTATTGGTGATTGTGGTTGCTCACATTGAATCATCAATAAATTATATTTCTTTGTTTCAACTCCTTACCGATTCCTGCACGCGGGTTGGCACTCGTCGCCAATTGGTAAAGAATGCGCATGGAATGATTGAAGTAAATGCTTTTATTTAAGCTTATCATCCTACACAGCTGTTAGGTCAGGGGGGAGAGCGGGAAGGAGCATCTGATCACGAAGGTCATCAGCTGGCGTCTGTCAACTTTCCAGAACGCTCAGCTGATGACAGGAGAGGAGAGGAGGCGGGGTGAGAGAAGGGACAATAGAGTTACAGTAAAAACACAACAGTTGATATTATAAGAAGCGCTGGGTGTGTTCCTGCCCCGCACCCCTTTCCCTATGCTGACATCTCCACTGTCAGACTGGTAGCGGGCCCGACATTGTGAATTTACAAAAAAATGCTTTTGTTCAATCGCAAAGTAGGTGATTTTTGCTCATGAGAATAATACAGTACTGATGTTTTATGTACGCGTGCACAGTGCTTTGGCGCACACATTGTAAGTCCAACTGTCAGTGTCTGTTACAACCTTTCAAAAGCCAACCGAAGCGTTTCCTAAAGAAAATATTCGAGAACTGTCTACTCACCAAGGATATGAGTTTCCATTCTCGTTCTTGATGAACTACTACCAAGATTAAATAAAATACGTAAGAAGACCGCCACTGTAAAACGTATATTTTCACACAAATAGCATGTAGGGCGAGACCAATCCCAGAGGATTCCAAGTAGGATGTAAGATGTCCACCTCCATTGGTGTTGAAAAAGCAGTCAAGATTCCACGATGGCCGCATGCTTGCATCTCTCCTTTCATCTGGAAGAGATGGAGCGGCCTGGAAGAGATCCCATTCCAATATGTTTGCCAAGGTCCATGCATTCCAGAAGTATTGCAGTTCTGCGGTTCCCTAGGAAGGGACCGGCCTCGTTGCAGTAATGTGCAATAATGTGCTGCATTGCTAAATATTTATAAGGTCACACAGACCGATTATACAGCAAATGCTTGTTTATTTTTTTTTATTTCAAAGGATTTTATTAGAAAAAGATTTTTTTTATACAGTACAGATATACAGTGCAGATATAGTGAAGGCAATACTGGTGTCATCGTACGCCGGTGGGGTTACATTTGGCATATCGCTGACCTGGTGATGATCGGTACACAAATAGCTGGTTAATCGTTAACTCGGCGTAAGCTGTCGTTGGTGGTCTTATGCATTACCTCCATTGGAAAGGAAACAAAGGTGGGAAAGGAGAGAAAGGAAAAAGAGGACAGGATGGGTCCACGAGTTTGTGATGTGAGGAGGCTGGATGTGGGGGTACTGAGCCCCGACGGAGTACCTAAGGCAGTTTGTGCGAGCTCAGGTAGCTGTCTAGGGAGTGCCACATCTCACCCTTCGAGGTGGTGTTGGGTGCGTGTTTAGAGGATATGTTGTCTGCCCCTCTTAGGAAGGTGATCCAGTTGAACCAGCTTTTGAAGGAGGCCTTCCTTGTGTCTTTCCAATTCGTTAGTATGGTTTTAACGGCCGCTGTGAGCAGAAGGTCAATCTGATCGCTGTTGTTTTTGGACTGAATTTGGGGGCCATGAAGGCGGCGGCTATCCCTAGGAAGTCTGGTTGTAGTGAGTGTCCCGTTATGCTCTTTATGAAGTCTCTAACTTTACCCCAGAATATTTTGACTTTGGGGCAGTAGAAGACAAGGTGTGCCAAATCTCCTTTTTCGTTCTGGCAGTTCCAGCATAAGTCGATATCGCGTATTCCGACAGCTGCTAAACGGGACGGGGTCCAATACGCTTTGTGAAGGAGCCAGTATTTAGTTTGTGCTAAGGTTGAGGTGACTTTATTTTTGGTCGCTGATGACCAGAGGTGAGTCCTTTCTTTCTCGCTGAATTGTCTAGTTTGTAGGTTTTCCCCAGTATTCTAGTGTTTTGGCATTTAGTCTCATTGTCACTGGGCACAAGAGTTTGTATAGGTACGATGTTTGGCGGCCGACTTTGTTTAGACTCGACATGTATTGGAGAGTCAGTGGAACCTCCTTGTTAAGATCTGCTCTCGTGATCGCCGCCTTTATTCTTAGAAAACTATAGAATTCAATGTCTGGTAAGTTGTGCAAGTGTTTTAGGGTGTCGAAAGTGTGCGGTTACTGAGGTTTTCTAGTTGGCTCGGGGTGGAGATGCCTTGTTCATACCAGGAGTTATTGTATCTTGTCTTTTTATTTATTTTTTGTGTTGAACCAAATGGATTCCCATCTTGTGTTTTTAATGCTACTCTCCATTCTTTTGCCGACTTTGAGGAGCGCGTTCTTGGTGTTTTTGAGTATAGTGTTATTGGCCTCGGGGTGTTTGTTAGCTGTAAGCAGGGCTAGGGGTTGAGGCCTTTTAGTAGTGCTCTCTCTAGTGTCAGCCATGCTGGCGTATACTCTTGCTCTGGCGCGAGCCAGTGTATCCCTTGTTTGGCTAGGCATGCTGTTTGGAATGTCTTGAAGTTGGTGGGGTTGAGACCTCCTAGGGTTTTGTGTAATCTTAGTTTCTGCAGGCTTATTCTGGGTTTCTTGCCTCTCCAAAGGAATTTGTTTATAAGAATGTCCAATTTTTTGTGGTACTCCTCTGTGGTTCCCAATGGGAGCATCCTGAGCAGATAGTTGACCATGGGTGTTAGCATCATTTTTATTGTTTCCACCCTGCCCCACCAGCTGATAAATTTTGGTGACCATGATTCTAATGTCTCTTTCAGCTTGTTTAGTATTATCTTTTCTTTGCAGTCGAGTGTTGACTTAAGGTCCCTCCCGAAGTAAAAACCAAGGTATTTCAGGAATTTTTTTTGCCAAGCCAACCCTGAGTCACCTAGGACTGCTCTAGTGGTGTGTACATTTAGTGGTTTGCATTCAGACTTGTCCCTGTTAAGTTTGTAGCCCGCTATCTGTGCCTGCTCCTCAATGGTAGACATTAGGGCTGCTATTGAGGGGCCCGGGTTTTCTGTTACAATGAGAATGTCGTCCGCATATTCGGCTAGTTTAATTGTGTTCCCCATGATTGGAATTCCTTTTTTTTCCATTGTTATTCCTGATCATGGAGAGTAGTGGTTCTAGGGTGAGCAGGAAAAGAGTTGGGGAGAGTGGACAGCCTTGTCTTATCCAGGGTGACCGGCTCCGAGGCACCCCATTGATCACTACGCGGGCTTTCGGCTCGTGATAAAGCGCCATCACCATCCTCCTATAGTTCTCTCCCAGTCCAAACTTTTGCATGCATTGGTTGAGGAAAGGCTACGACACTCTGTCAAAAGCCTTTTCAGCGTCTAGTGTGATCATGACTGCTGGGTCATTGTTAGTGTAGGTGTGGTTTATTAAGTGGCATAAGAGTCTCGTGTTATCATGGGACATCCTTTTTTTGAGGTAGCCCACCTGAGAGTTATGGATTAGGTTTGGAAGTTGTGCGTTAAGTCTCGCTGCTAGGATATTTGCGCAGATCTTGCAGTCAACATTAATTAGGGAAATAGGGCAGTAGTTTTGAGGGTGTTGCGGATCTTTGCTCTCTTTTGGGATGTTGGCCTCTGCCACTGAGTTAGTCATCTTCCCCTTTTGGATACTGTGCGTGTAGACCTCTACCATTGTAGGCTTGATCAAGGGGAGGAAATGTTTATAGAACTCTGCTGTGTACCCGTCCGGTCCCGGGGCTTTGTTATCTTTGAGGGCCGCTACTGCTTTTTCTATCTCTACTCCAGTTATGTCTTATTCTAGGGATGGCCTTTGTAGGTCTGTCAGCACGGGTAGGGTAAGCTTGTCTAGAAGACTGGCTCCCCCGTCCGCCTTAAGGCTTTTGTCCTCCCTGTAAAGGCCCTCGTAGAAGTCTTTAAAGACTTTGAGGATTTCTTTGTTTGACGTTTGTGAGTTCTTTTTGGTGTCTGTTGTTGCTGCAATCGTATGTTGCCTCTGTTTGCTTTTGAGGTATGAGGCTAGCGCCTTCCCCGCTTTGTTCACTGTGCATAGGTTTATTGCTTTATATTTGTTTAACCAAGCTCCCGCCCTCTCACTTAGTATCCTGTTGAGTTCGTATTTCTTCCTTCTTAGGTCTGTGAGTGTGTTCTTGTCTGTTAGGTTGGCGCTATGGCTCATTTCCAGCTCTTTAATCTACCCTTCGAGTTCTAATATTTTTTTATTTCTTTCCCTGTTCATTCTGGATTTGATGGTCAGTATTTTGCCCCTGACTGTGGCTTTCATGGCGTCCCAGAGGATGTCTCTGCCGTGCCTGGGTTATCGTTGAAGTCTAGGTATTCTACTATGGTCTCTACTATTTCGGCTACATTGGCAGCGTTTTTGAGGATGTCGCTTTTGAATCTCCACCTGCGGCTTATGTGTCCGTTATGGTGCCCACTAAGTGTTAAGCTGATATGTGAGTGGTCTGATATTGATCTTGGGGTGATTTCTGTGTGTTCAATAAGGTGTGTGTGTGTGAGGCTGACATTAGGATGTAGTCAATCCTGCTGTATGAGTTGTGTGGGTGCGAATAGAAGGTGTAGTCCCTGGCGTCTGGGTGTTGCAGTCTCCAGGGGTCTCAAAGTTTGAGCTTAGCGCATAGATTCTTCAGGGTGACCTCCCCCTGAGAGCAGTGGCTAATTATTTGCGGGTGCCTGTCTATGGCTTGGTACTGGATTAAGGTCCCCCGCTACGATCAGGAGGTCATCTTGGGGTAACTTACTCAGTCTGTTCTCGACATTTCCCCAGAAAGTACCGTGATCTGTGTTGGGCCCATAAATATTAGCAATGTGGATCACCTCCTCCCCCCTTTTTAGGCTGGTTATTAGAATTCTCCCTTCTTCATCAGCGTAGTTCTCATGTATGGCTTGTTTGGCTTTTTTGTTTATCAGTGTGACAACACCGCGCTTTCTGTGTACTGCTGGCGAGCATAACAATTCTCCTATCCAGTTTGCTCTCAGCCTCTGTGCATCTTCAGCTGACAGTTTGGTTTCTTGGAGCACGCATACATCGCTCTTTAGTTTGGCTAGGTACTCTATCACTTTCCTTCTCTTGACGGGGTGATTGAGCCCTTTGACATTGAATGAAACTACCTTGATGTTTGCAAGAAGCTGGTTATGTATTGCTTGTGTCATTTCGTAAGATGAGTTTCGCTCTTTTGTGTGGTGTCTTTGTATGGATTTAGCTTCCCTGTGTCCGTCCCTAGCTCAAACTTAACATTTGCCTCCCTATGGTGTCTGCTTGGTCGTGCTGGATTGTTAAAGATCAATTCAAAATGGTCAGGCGATTTCAGTAGATGTTTCCTAAGTTAAACTTGCCCGGCGTAAAACGCCTCTAATACCATACGAAGTTATTCAATAAAGAGGCAGGCGCTGGAGACAGGAAGACAGGAAACAAGTTTATTCCGTCGGAGTAGAACACATCAGATCAGACAACAAGGTATCGTCTCGAGGTGCTCTCTCAACCTCTCTGAGACCTGGTCTTTTATACACTGGTCTAAGACATGTGAACATTCTTTATTACAGCAAGGACATTGTGAAGTATGAGAACGACATCCCCAGCACCCCCCCCCAGTTCCGGCCCATTCCAACACATGACAACAGTAGAGGCCCTTTCCCCTCATATGATTGGGAGGGGCCATCACGCAGCTGAGTGTTCTGCCGATTCCTTTGGAATGTGTGCGCCTGATCGAATCTCAGGGGGTGGGGACGCTATGATCAATAGTGATCTCTTTCAGGAGAAGCGAGTGCATGCAGTAGTGGGCAATAAACTGTATCCTCGGGCTAAGGGATGACCAGCGGTTCGTACAGGCAGTCGGGCTCAGAGGAAGGGGTCATCAAAGGAGGGGTATTCATGGGCGGAAAGGAGGTGTTGGTCAGGCGCGGGGTGTGATTCCCTGAGACAGAGTCATGGGGGGGTTTCATGGCTTGTGCATGTGAGCGCGGGGGCAGCCAGGAGGCGCGGGGAAGGCTTGCACGGTTCAGGTGAAGTGTGCTGACGGGCGATTGTGAACAGGGAGACCATGGTACCTAAAATGGCTGTCGTGTATGCTCATACGTGAGTCTGCAAGATGGCGTAGATGATGTTCAGTACACAAACTAAAATTCCACAGTCCTCCCTTTAACATGTCTCGCCAGCTTGTCAGTTCGGATCAATCCCCATGAGACCACGCACCTCTATCTCGTATAGGGGACTCATGTGCTCGGGTTTAAAGTTCAAAGTCTTTGGGCACATACAGTTGGAAATGAGTGCACATAAAGGTGGTAAACATTGAATACCTAAGCAACACCCACATAGTATCATGATTGGTATCAATAAAAACGTGAACAATCTCCACCCCCAGTTCTTCAAAGTGTCCCAGAACCAGCCTCCAAGCGACCATCCTTCCTGCTCCTGGTGAACCTCCGAGGACAGTCTGTGGAGGTGTTCGATTGCTTTGTAGACTGAAGGTGAGTTATCTGGCACGTAGGTGCAACAGCTGGAGCCGATGATGCGGCATGCACCTCCGCGGTCGGCCAGAACCACATCTAGAACAAGACGGTTTTGAAGAGCCACCAGGCGGACGGCCTGAAGCTCAGCCGTGTTGTTAGCAAGGATGCCAGCGGTGATGTTAATGGTTGTTTCTAATGCCTGAGTCAGGTGTCGGATAGCGCGGCTATTTGCCATTGGTCCCCACAGAGGAACAAGTCCCTTTGCTGCATCCAGGAACTGTGCTCCGGTGGAGTCGGCTTGTTCAACATCTCCGGCACGCTTTTGCCGGTGGTGGTTGGCTGAAGCCACATACGTGGGAGGAAGAATGAAGGCGATGTAGCACGTACCCCTCCAGCCTCTTGGGAGCCAAGTGTAAGCTTTGGTGCCACAAACAAAGTACATATTCGGGGAGGCAACAAAGGTGGGGGGGTCAGCTGAGACCAATGTTTTGGTGATGCGACAAGAACTGTGACCCACCAGCTGTGTTCCTTGTCCTTCGAGGCATACGAGTCCTGTGACATTGATGACAGACAGGGCCACGGTCAGGGTGGCAGCCGTTTGTTTCCGCAGGTGGGAGAAGGTGGGTCTGGCTGGATTGTGGAGCACTTGCATTTCGACCCTTTCTTTGGCAGGGATGTTCGTAAGGAAGGTTGAACCTGAAATTGCAGGACAAAAGGGCTTTCCTGTCTTGTTCAGCCAGAACCCATAGTAGAAGTGTGACACGGTTTGACCAGAAGTGGCGTTGTCCTTGTGGCTTTCCTGCATGAGGATCAACCAGGCGAGGCAGGAGCCGTGAACTGAGAAAGGAGAAGGGATGAAGGGGATGGAGTGTCCGGTAGCATGTGGGAGCAACCCACAGATCCAGCAGTTCGTGGCATTTGCAGCAAGGTTGTGCTGGTGCAACAGTTGTACGAAGGAATTGTTCCAGAACTCCCTACGCCTTTCTCGGAGCTGAGGTGAAAGGGTGATCAGGTGGTGCTCTTTCATGGTGGTTGGCTGGACAGTGGTTGGCAACATCTGGTGAGCGGGTGTGCTTTCCTCCAAGATCCAGAAGGAGGTCATGAGGAGGAGGCAAAAGAGGAAGACAACGAAGAAAGCGATTGTCTTTGATTTGTGCAAATTGTCAGTCTTTGGGTTCCTGTAGTGGGTATTTCCTGTTGCTTCCGACGTCTTCTTATCTGGCGCTTCCATCATCTTCTTATCTGGCGCTTCCATCATCTTCATCTTCAAGGTGCTCGGTAGTGGGCAGAACCACAGACTTTGTTTAGCTTCTCTCCGGGTAACCCTTGGTTGCTTTGGGTCACCGTTCTGAGATTTTTAACTTAGTCAGTGGCCTACTTAGCCGAAGCTCCCTCCTTTCGACGCAGGAAATACCCTTCTCGAGATGGCACAGTGGGATCAGAGTGTTTTGCAAGTTCAAGTGCCTCGGTATCAGGATAGCAGTTCAGTGATGGTCGGTCTTTGTTCAGGAGCTCTTCTTGGGTGCTGACGTTGTCTGTCGTGGCCAGGGTCGAGGAAACCTTCTTGCAGTGGTGCGCATGCAGCCAGTTCTTTTTCCCCTCCACTCGAAGAGCCGTCTGAGTGGTGATCAGTACTTGCCAGGGGCCCGTCCACCGGGGTTCCAGACTCTTTGCTCGTTGAAAGTTCCGGATTAGGATGTAGTCCCCCGGTTGGATATCGTGACCGGGACCCCTGGAAGCACCGGGGATGGCCTGCTGCACCTGTTGATGAATGACAGACAATGTTTTAGTTAATTTGTACAAATAATCTGACAGCAGGACGTCGGGGACGTCGTGAATGGAGGTCGGTTTGGGGGCAGTCCAGAGGTTCATAGGCCGCCCAAACACAACTTCATAGGGGGTCAAGTGGTGCTTAGTGGGAGTGGAGCGCATCGATAGTAATGCCAGTGGAAGGGCATCTGGCCACTTAAGTCCTGTGGTGGCCACTATTTTTGACAGTTTCAGTTTCAGTGTAGCGTTGTGTCGTTCAACCAGGCCAGCGGATTGGGGGTGGAAGACCGCATGGAACCTTTGTTTTACCCCCAACCCCTTCAGGATTAGTTGGATAACTTCAGCTATGAAGTGGGGGCCATTGTCGCTCCATAAAATTCGACAAAGGCCGTAGCGGGGGAAAAACTCTTTCAGTAGTACTTTGGCAGTAGTCATGGCAGTGTTATCACGGGTCGGATAGGCTTCCACCCATTTGCTGAAGGCACATACAATGACTAAAACGTACTTCAAGCCTTGGCACCTCTCTAATTGGATGTAATCCATCTGAAGGACCTCAAAGGGGTGGTCGGGGATCCCAAACCCTCCCCGGGGTACCACAGTTCCTTTCCCGGGGTTGTGTTGTAAGCAGATAAGGCACTGCTGGACTAGGCGTTTGGCCGAGTCGGGTCACACAATCGTGTATAGGGGGCACATCGGGGTCATTTTCGGGCAAGGGTAACAGTGTAGCAGGGTTCAATGTCGTGCATCTCTTCAGGGTGATGTGGGGTGAAAGTAGAGTCAATTCGTACCCTGTTAGTCGTGCGCTAGTCAGATGTTGAGTCTTAGTCTGGTTCAAAAGGGTGTCAACTGCATGGGGCACTAATACCGTGAGGGAGTTTGAAAGCACAATTCCCTCACTCTGGCGGATAGAGACAGCAGCAGCGGCTACTGCTCGAAGGCAGGCAGGTAGAGCTCTGGCGACTGGATCAAGAGTGGCAGAGAAGTAGGCACAAGGGCGTTGTTTGGCGCCGATGGGCTGAGTTAGAACAGACAATGCGCATCCCTCCCTTTCGTGAGTGAAGAGGGAGAAGGGCTTGGAGTAATCTGGTGTTCCTAGAACGGGTGCCGAGCAAAGGGCATCCCGCAACTCCTTAAAGGATGCTTGGCATTCAGGAGTCCAAGGGAGTGGGAACGGAACATCTTTGGCCAACAGGGAGAGTAGGGGTTTTATAATGAGACTGAAATTTGGTAACCATTGTCGGCAGAAAGAAGTAAGGCCCACTAATGAACGGACTTGCTTCTGTGTTTTTGGAATGGGGGTGTCTAGGATGGTTTGGATTCGGTCGGGCGTAAGTTTCCTCCCTTCTTTGGACAGGAGATGGCCTAGGTATGTTACTTGGGGCTGGCAGAACTGCAGTTTCTTTTTGGAGACTTTGTGGCCATTCTCCGCAAGAAAGTGCAAGAGTTGGATAGTGGCTGTGATTGCAAGTGGAGTGGTGTCGGCCGCCAGAAGGATATCATCGACATATTGGATCAACACCACTCCATCTGGTAGCTGGACGGCGTCCAGCTGTCTTTTGAGGGCCTGGCTGTAGATGCTGGGACTTTCAGTGTAGCCCTGGGGAGCTCTACAAAATCGGTACGAACGGTTTTTTAAAGTGAAGCCGAAGAGATAACGGCTGTCTGGATGGATGGGGATAGAGAAGAATGCATTTTTAAGATCAATAACGGTGAAGGTGGTGGCAGTGGACGGGATGAGAGTCAGAATGGTGGCGATGTCTGAGACTACGGGGTACTGTGGTACCACCACTTTGTTGACTTCTCGCAGGTCGATGATGAAGCGGTACGCTTTCTCATCTCCCTCACCTTGCTTCTTAACAATGGGTAGGATAGGGCTATTGCAGACATTACTAACCACTTCCTCTACCACTCCTGCATCTACCAAGGACTGAATAATCGCTACCAATGCCTTCTCGCCTTCGGGCGATATCCGGTACTGTGGGAGTTTCGGGAGTATTGCATCTGGTCGAACAGTTATGTGTACAGGATCGATCATCATTCGTCCTACATCCGAGTCGTTTCTGGCCCATAGGTACAGGGGTAGGGTATCGAGCAAGGATAGGTCAGCATCTGTTATGGCGTACATATGTCGTGCGGGGTGGGGTCTGGACATGCTCGGGTTGTCGTACAGGATGACTCGGACTCCATCCGGGGAACACCTAATAGTAGCTCGGAAATGTTTCAGTAAATCAATACCCATAATGGCGTCAGGGGAGTTGGAGGAAAGCAGAAACGTTGTGTCAGTGGGATTGTTTCCTAGGTCAAAGGAGATAGGTACAGACAGGGGATTAGTGGAGGGCGTTCCATCGAAACCTATCGAGGTAATGTGTGAGCCAGACAAGGGTGCCCTTGGAATCAGTCGTTTTGATAATACACTACGTGTCGCTCCAGTGTCTACCAAAAATGGAGACTTTGTACCCAGGACCTTAGCAGTGACGTAAGGACCTTGCTGGTCAACACAGAGCTCGACTGGATCCCTCCCTTGCCCCTGGCAGTCCTATGCAGAGTCGTGAGCATTGTTGCAGTCGGACTGTTGGCACTGATTCTGTCGGGGGCGGTCAAATGTGTTTGGTCTGTCAGATCGGTCATTGGTGGTGTCGCGGGTCTGCCCTCGTCCCTGCCCTCCAGTTTTGGAGCCATTTGTCATGTCCCTTGTTTCTTTATTTTTAATCATCTCCCGAAGGGCCAGGCATTGAGACTTCCAATGCCCAAATTCTTTGCAAAATGCACACTGGTTCTCATCGAGGTCGGTTCGTGGAGCGCCAGGTGTGGGGTTGCGGTCTCTAGGGGCCGAATTTCTAGGGGCATTCGACTGGTAGTTTCCCCTATACCGTTCCCTTCCTGTAGTCACTCCCTGCAATTGAGCAATCATTACTCGTTCCTTTAAGTCCTTTTTCTTTTTCTCAGTTGCCCTTTCGTTCTCGTTCTTTTGGTGTTCGTAATACTGAGCCATCTGAAGGATAGCTGCAGGTTTAGAGGCTCCCCAACTACTCTCGCTAGTCTGTAACTTTTGGGAGACCTCTTGCGATAGCCCCTTTACGTAGTTTTGCACGAATAGGTGTTGTCCGGTTGCGGTGGTCATATCTTGGCCACTGTAGTCGGAGAACACTGTTTCAAATCGTGAGAAGTATTCTGATACATCTTCCTGAGGTTTCTGGCGACAAGCCGTGACTACCGACCAGTCTACCTTCTTTTCTGGGATCAACGTCTTTAGCTTCTGCACTATTTTGTCGGGGAGTTCCAGTATGTCTTTTACAGGTTTCTTTCCGGGCTCTCGCTGCCTATCTAGGTCATCGAGTTGTTTCCAGGTGTGTCCGAACAGGTCTGTGTGGTCGGCTTTCCGGATTTGCTTCCACACATCAGCCGGCAGACACAACCCAAAAAACAAATCAATGTCCGCTAGAGTCATTATGGTTGAGCCCAAGGCTGTGCCTAGTTCTGTATAAAATGCCGTAGGATTCTTTCGCAGATCGGGCAGGGTTTGCCTAAAAGTTAAAATATCTTGCCGATCCCATGGTTGGTAAACCCAGTTGTACACAACCCTCCCTTTTGCATCTGCGTGGTTGATATCATCGTTTGTTCCCTGACCTCTTGGGGGAACCCAATAGGGGGCGGCTTCTCTGATAGGCATCATCGTGTTGGCTGCTTCTAATGAGGGCTCAATCGTCTCAGGGACTGTGATCTTGACCTCTGGTTTCTGTTCCGCGAGGTGGCGGAAGACCTCAAGCGTTTGCATGAAGAGGTCCGTCACATCGCTCTCAGTTCCATCTCCAACATCGACCCTTCTATATAGAGCCGTCAATTTAGCAGGACCTTTATTCTGGTACCTATCCTCATACGCGTTCAGGGTGTGGTAGCTGAACCGTAAAATGAAATGCCGTCTGTGACTACCGGCATGTGAATTATGCATATTCATCGTATATTCTTCGCTCTCCTTCCGTTCTACCAATGTTTTTGCTATCTTGTCGATTCCATCCCGCTCATCTTTGCTCAACCTATTTGGTCTGGCTGTTAGGTGCCTGCTAGTCTCATGTTCATCTGCTGTTGTTACCAATGCAGCTGGTGCGAAGGCCGTAAGAGCCGGGGCACTAGCGCTAGAGTCACCCACGCCTGCACTTTGAACTGGTGAGTGTTGTGCTAGAGGCTGGCTGGGAGCATAAGGAGGAGGCATGTAGATAATTGGAGGACCGAGTAGTAACTCGTCATTTGCCCGCTGTTTGGAGGGCATCTCCGGGTAGAGCGCAGAGGTGGTCCTGACAGGGCATTGGCCTGCCAGTCCTGATTCTTGCGTTTGTTTAACTTCCTCTCTTCTTCTTATTTCTTCATCTAGTTCTTTTGCGGCTAGATGGGCTGTTTTTCGTAACTCTTTCACTATTTTCGCTTCCTCTCTTTTCCTGCGATGTTCTGCTTTTTTGCGCCACATGCCAATACTATCAAGCATAGTGGGCGTTGCCTTGTTTATTTTTACAGCTGCTTCTAGTGTTTTTATTTTATTTTTATCAAAGGAACCTATCAGTGGCCACTGATTTTTAGGATCCTTTTTTGTATATTTATGCCATAACCTACTATAAGCTATAGCGACTAGTCCTTGCTTAGTAAACATGTCCTTATTAGGGGTGCCTTCCAGTGGAGCTGGATGGTTCATCTCTAATAAGCGGTCCGGGTTGACCCAACTATGAACCAATGGGGAGAAGATAGGCATGACGGATTACAATGGGGGGCAAAAGCCTGCACTACCTATCTTTTCACTACTTGCAAAGACTGGACAGAATATTCTATTCTACGCTATTTGCAAATAGAGAATACCTCCGAAAAGAACCAATTCCCAAAACAGTCAATGTTCGGGCAAACAATCAATCCATGAGGAACCAAATAGGCACGACGTGTTAAAGGTTTGCGTTACCTACCCTTCACTATCGGCAAAGGGAGAGAGAATATTCCTATTCTTCCCCGTTTGCAGACAGAGAAGATCCTTAAGAGAACCAACTTCGAACAATTCAATGCTCGATTCAATCAATCAATCAATGAGGAGAAAAAAATAGGCACGACGTGTTAAAGGCTTGCGTTGCCTACCCTTCACTATCTGCAAAGACTAAACAGAGTATGGCGATTCTGTACTTGTTTGCAAATAGAGAATTCCTCAGAAACAGTCAATAAGTAATACTAGTATTTTCAAACAATCAATCAATCAATTTCGCAATTTGTCGTGTATCACGACCTTACCCGGACCGCATGGACAGTTTCTCGTCTTCCGCTTCCAGCGCCCGATCGTCCTCTACTCTCTGTTGCTATCGCGGCACTCCTGGTGGTTCCCAGTCAGGACCGTAGATCACTCGGGAGAGGTCAGCTCGGAATCAGTGAAGTTCAGATGATCGGCTGTCAGACGAGGGTCTATCGGACAGGAGCTCTTTCCGATCGTTGCAGTTGTTCACTCTGTCGTCGGGACCTCTCCCACTGGATCCACGTGTCGCTGATGGGCCCCGCGTTTGGGACGCCAATTGTTATAGATCAATTCAAAATGGTCAGGCGATTTCAGTAGATGTTTCCTAAGTTAAACTTGCCCGGCGTAAAACGCCTCTAATACCATACGAAGTTATTCAATAAAGAGGCAGGCGCTGGAGACAGGAAGACAGGAAACAAGTTTATTCCGTCGGAGTAGAACACATCAGATCAGACAACAAGGTATCGTCTCGAGGTGCTCTCTCAACCTCTCTGAGACCTGGTCTTTTATACACTGGTCTAAGACATGTGAACATTCTTTATTACAGCAAGGACATTGTGAAGTATGAGAACGACATCCCCGGCACCCCCCCCCCCCCCAGTTCCGGCCCATTCCAACACATGACAACAGTAGAGGCCCTTTCCCCTCATATGATTGGGAGGGGCCATCACGCAGCTGAGTGTTCTGCCGATTCCTTTGGAATGTGTGCGCCTGATCGAATCTCAGGGGGTGGGGACGTCATGATCAATAGTGATCTCTTTCAGGAGAAGCGAGTGCATGCAGTAGTGGGCAATAAACTGTATCCTCGGGCTAAGGGATGACCAGCGGTTCGTACAGGCAGTCGGGCTCAGAGGAAGGGGTCATCAAAGGAGGGGTATTCATGGGCGGAAAGGAGGTGTTGGTCAGGCGCGGGGTGTGATTCCCTGAGACAGAGTCATGGAGGGGTTTCATGGCTTGTGCATGTGAGCGCGGGGGCAGCCAGGAGGCGCGGGGAAGGCTTGCAAGGTTCAGGGAAGTGTGCTGATGGGCGATCGTGAACAGGGAGACCATGGTACCTAAAATGGCTGTTGTGTATGCTCATACGTGAGTCTGCAAGATGGCGTAGATGATGTTCAGTACACGAACTAAAATTCCACAGTATGGCTTAGTGGTCGTGTGTATCTGTCCCTGATTGAGAAGGAGAAGATAGGGGAAGAGAAGGAAAAGTGAAAGAAGGTAAGTATAGAAAACAGAAGAGTCTGTACTCGGAGACCCCCCTCCCCTCCGGCCCCCAACCCAAAATGCTTGCTAACCGGGTGTGTGACAGCAACGTTTCCCCCCCTCCCCCCCCCAAGGATTTATGGTGAACTCAGTCCAAAACCTACTTCACAAATGCCAGTTCTGTGTTCCCAGATTATGGCTACTAGAGATTTCACTGTCCCCCTCCCTGAGACCCTGCATGGTAGCTAGGGCAGATCGCTTCGTTCAGAGTAAAGGATATATGTATGAGCGCTTCTTCTGTGTCGCCATTCTTCTTATCCGCTGTTCCTTGTGGTTCGTATGTCTTGCTGAGGTAGATGTAGTATCTTGAGGTAGATCAGTTCGTTTAGTTCACTCTGGTTACCACTGTCTGCAGCCTCCGCTGCGTTTGTTGTCCTCAGCATCCCCTTGCATGCGCATTGTCCAGTGAAGCTCTTCTTTTTGCCCCGCCTGGGTTTTGGGCTTCCATGTCTTCTGCAGGGGGGCCTTGGAGGTACCTTCTCAGGTCGTTAGGGTCATCAAACACTAATGTTCGCCATTTGTCCGTGATTCTTAGTCTCGCGGGACCGGCAAAGCTGAATGTGAGAGTTATCCTTCCGCATTCTCTCTCTGAGCGCTAGGAAACCCTTCCTGATCCCTACTGTATGCCTTGAGAAGTCCTGCTTCATTATTATTTTGTTACCATTCCATCTTAGGTTCAGGTTTTTCCGTGTCACCGCGAATATTGCCTTAGTTTGGTTGGCTCTTAGGGGCTTGCAGATTAGTGGTCGTGGACCGCAGCCCTGTGGTGGTTTGACTGCTGGTATTCTGTACGCTTTGTTTACTTCAAACTGCCTGTCAAACTTGATTCCCGTTAATACTGGTATTAGTTCTTCTATGAGGGCTATACAGGATCCAGGTTTGTCTTCTTCCCCCTCTGGCACTCCCAGTAATCGTATGTTCCCTCTTCTAGTGCGATCGTCCTGTTCTGCTAGTTGCTTTTGGAGGGAGTTGGAGGTCTTGGTGATGGCGTGCAGGGACTTGCTTGCTTGCGCATTGTCATCTTCTATAACGCTGATACGTTTTTCTGCAACATCTATCCTATTGTTCGCTTTGTGTTGCTCTGCCCTTATGGCTGCCAGTTCCAGTTACATGTTGTCAATTGTTAGTTTAGTTGATTTGGCCAAGTCGTTGCCTTCGTTGATTTTCTTTAGGATCATGTCTAGATTTATCTCATTCTTTTGCTTTAGTGGTGAGTCAGGTGGGTCTTTTCTGTACTTCTTGTTCTCGCTGGAAAGCTTGCCCTCTTGACCTGCCATTGTACCGCAGTCTCTTCTAGCTAGGTAGCTGTGTAGTCTACCTTCTTTCTGCAGTGCGGGTAGGGGCTTAGTTGGTGCTCCTCTTGGTTCTGTGTACCCTCTACCTGAGGTTTGGTGGTCTAGTCTGTACCTACTTGGCTCTCGGATGGACCTTGTCCTGGTCTTTGCTCCTGCCAGCTCTGGACTTGGGACACCGCTCCCTGTTGTGGCGAACCTTTCCCTCTACGGGCGGTCCCGCTTAGTTGTTGGTGGCCAGAGCTTGCTTGTGGGATTGTTCTGCATCTGAGAGCGCTTTGGCTCTTTTGACCGCACTCAGCGGCAGATGCTCGTGTGACTCCTTATCTGACTCCCTTCGCGCAGTTGTTGGTGAGCTGGGAGCGGTCTTGGCAGATAATTGCTGCCCCCAACAGCACCTCTGCTTCGTCTGTGGCGCTTGGTACGGTTGCACCGTGTTCGCTGTGCTTCCTACTCCTCGCACCCGTTGTGTTAATCTGGTTCACTCTCCTCTGTCTCCTCTGCAACGGCCGTTGTTGTTGTGTGGTCTCCTTATGTGGCTCCGTTCGTGCCGTTATCTGGGTTCAGGAAGCGGACTTGGCGGAAAGAGGCGGCCGCTCCGTTTCGCTGAGCTTCGCGCTCCTCCTGACCGTTTTGCGCTGATCTGGTACTCTCTCTTATGTCCCCCTATGCATCGGCAGTTATTGTTGTGTGGCGCCCTTGTGTGGCTCCCTTCTTGCCGTTGTCTGGGTTCTAGGTGCGGTCTTGGCATAAAATGGTGGCCTCCATTCGTGGTTTCGCTTTCTATTCTGTTCAGGATGCGGTCACTCCGTTTCGCTGACTTTCCCGCTCCTTCTGACCGTTTTGCGCTGATCTGGACCTCTCTCTTTTGTCCTCCTCTGCAGCGGCAGTTATTATTGTATGGCGCCCTTATGTGTCTCTGTTTGTGCCGTTATCTGGGTTCTGGGTGCGGTCTTGGCGGAGAATGGCGGCCCCCCTCCTTGGTTTCGCTTTCTATTTTGTTCAGAGTGCAGTCGCACCGTGTTCGCATCGCCTTCCGCTTCACCTAACCTTGTGCGCTGGTCAGGTGCTCTCTTAGTTTTGTCCTCTCTGTAGCTGCCTCGTTATTGTGTGGCTCCTTTATGCGGCTCCCTTCGCGCCGTTATCGGGGTGCTGGGTGTGGTCTTGTTAGAAAATAGCGGCTACCATCAGCGGTTTCGCTTTCTGTTTCTGTTTGGTTTCGCTTTTGCTTGCCTGGGCGGTCGCTGCTTCCTTATGCGTTCCCCTGGCACTTACTTGGCATGGAATATAGACCGGAGGTTTGTGGATCTGTGGCCCGCCTCACAGATCTTCTGAGTGGCCCCGCAGCTTCCCTGTGTCCTATCCGTTCCTATGTTGCTGCTCTGTTGTACACAGGCACCATTTTGCCGACTCTCTCTTCCGTTCCCCTTCTGTGATAGAAGTTGGGCTGTTCCTCCAGGCTCTTGGTTGGCTGGGGTTCCGTTGTTCTGGTGTGTGCCCCCAGTATTCCGACGTCTTTGCAGGTCTTTTTGGCTGTGATCTGAGCTCGTTTCGCTGTTGAAATCGCCGCTAATGTCCTCGGGGTTTGCGGAGGTAACGGTCCTAGGCGCCCGACCTCATTGCCGTCCAAGCCTCGCCGCAAATGCTTGTTTATATAGTGCGACCTCGACCCAAAGGTTTGTAGTGCATTACATGAGCACCAGTTGCATAACAGACAGACACGTTCATTTTTTTTGTATGCATGGGGAGAGTAATTCATTTGCCCCCAATCACAGGATGTTGAGCTGATGCCGAGGTTAGAACAAGGTTCCCCTGGTCCAAAGTCGGCAGCTCTTCACATCCTCTCCCCATTCGCAGCTGAGACTTGATTAAATAACTTCACAGTGATGCTATTTCACGAGCTCCTATTAGTTACAAGGCATGGAAACAGCAAAAAAAATTAAAAAAGAGAATAAAACACGTAGTTTTCTCCCACAAAAGATAAATAACTCTTTGAGCTTGCTAATGAACAGCCATACAAAACAAGCATTTGTAATGCAATAGGTCTCACATTTTCAAAACTTTGACCTATTGGCATTGTAATGACAATGCCTTTTATTATTGCAGGTTTTTAAAATAAATAAATAAAAGGCATTGTCATTTATAATGCCAATAATTCAAAATCTTGCAAATTCACAATTTAGCACGTTTGTATGCCTGCTGTAGAGATCCGATTGCAACTTGCAGGTTACAGGTTATATTTCCTGCAGAGGGGAGACACATGTTTGATCACCACGATAATTTAATTAGTTGATTAATACTGTGATGTGATAATAAAGTGCCTAGGTAGATTGTAATATGAAAGAAATGTCAAGCTTATGTATATAAACTAAAGCTAACATTTAGTTTATTCTGAAGCAATTTTTATGTTTTCAGATTTTAAAAAATGGAGGCATAAGGAAATAAGATGACGATCAAACAATGCAGTCAAATTGAGATGCCAGAATCTGCAGCCTCGGTCTGCTGGCTCACAAGTCAGTAATGTCAATTTGATTACATAGATTGCCCTTGTATCAGCAGAATCTTGCACTAACATTTAGACCAAGAACCAGTTCATGACATCATATTTGTGTTCGTAAGTGCACATATTGGTGCACTTTTAATTATTTATTTATTTTATTCTGTGTATGTACATATTTTATTTGTGCTTTTATGGTCTATGACCGCAATAAAGTTATCAATGATGATGATGATATTGGTGCAAAAAGGCCAGTGCACTCAATGTAAATCGGCTTTGTTCTGCCCTTTTGTATCGTAGTAGACGTGGAGCATGATCTGAATTTTCAAATACCTTAAATACAACCTTGCGCACTGAGAGGTGTCGGTTTCAAAGTAATTATTAATGCCTAGAATATATTTCAAAAGATAAGCCAAAGGGTGGAAAAAGTAACGGCCATGACATCATATCAATACTGAAGCAAAGGCCGATTTGTAGGTGTTAGAAGGAAAGAGCAGCAGCAATAGCGCCTATGTTGAGGCCTGTATTCCAGGCGCACCCTGAGAATACAAGGGTGCGCGGTTTTAAGAAGAGAGCTACCTTAGGCTTAAGGGACTTGTGAAAGCCGAGCTATTCACACTTGGTTTTGCATGATTAAGCCTCAGAATAAGAGCATGACCGAGGCACGGCTGTCACATGGGTCAGTCCTCATATCAATTCAGATTTTTCAGCATATACCATGGTGTTTAGTCGAATGCCCAGCAGTCGCAGTATACAAAACAGGGTTAAAGTACAAACGTCTGTCCCCGCAGCTGGATCCGTGGTCTCCCCTCTGCGTCTCGAAGCAAGGGTCATGGTGAAGTAAATTTGACACGGTTACTCCATGGACACTAACTTGCCATTTCCACCAATGAAACGTTACCTTGCACCTGCGAGAGTTCACACACTATACACATAGCTGCCAAGGTTTAAGATTGCTCTGTGTGACATCTTCATAAATTCAGTGTAATTATGAGTGACATTCAAAAATTATGAGTGACACTTTCTCACGAGCAAAATTAAGTGCATGGAAAGAGCGAAATATTAGAAATTACAGCCTTTTATGTCAATGGGAAGCCCTAAAATACTGGGAACTGCTCAAAACCCCTGAAATAAAAGGCAAAGATCCGATACCAATGAGACAACTGTTTAGGGCACCAATATCACATTGTTGCAATCAGAAATGTAATAGCAATTGTGCTTGTCTGAAGGATACAACTGTGGAGACCGCTATGGGTAAGCATGATGAGAGTAGGGTGTTCAGTTACTACACGTAAATTAACATCATCAAAACTTGTAAGCCAAGCAGGATGAAAGAGACAGTAGCTCATGAGTAACATCCAGAAAGAGTGGAACTTTATCTGCAACATCTCTCTCAAGATTCACTCCAACAAGAAACACAGGTAGAAATTATTCATGGCTGCACGTGCAAGTTCTCAAAATGTTTCATATGCTCCATTGCAAAGACCAAATTAAATGTTTGATATTGACCAATAGCCGCAGAAGGAGGAAATCAGTAAAATCTGGCATTAACTTTAAAGCTGTTTTAAATAGAATGCAATTTGCAATGGATACAGTAATAAAATGTGCACAAAACATAAAGGTAAAGAAATTATCATTGAGCACGTCTCGTATACTTATGCCATTTCACTCGTTTTAACCTACTACAGTTAAGTACTGTACATGTTGCCGGTATCAAATTAACTAACACAGGGCACAGCGGGTGACTAACCTTCCTGCTGCCACTCCACACGTGCCTGGGGGCTCAAAGCTGAGCGCTTCGGCCAGCAGCTTTGTTTACACATCTTGAGCCTTTGAGATGGAGGGTCGCAGATAGGTCTCCTCTTCTGAGGAGTGTCCCGCTCTGGTTGGCAGCAGTTTCGATAGTTAGGGAACCCATTTGGTATTTAGCAAAATTAAACAACTTTCTGCCTGCTATCAGTCGCGCGCCGTAAACCCATTTTTATCGACTTTTCCAGTTGGATACTGTCAGAGCTTAGGACGTTTTGCTGGTTAAGGTTAATGCGAGACAATATCTTCCCAACAGGTTTCTTTATTGCTTGCATTCTGTGATTGCGGACCGCAAACCAGCAAGCGCAAAGCCGCGCCCTCCTCAATACTTCCCGCTTCCTGTCAAGCGGAAGTGACGTCCCCTGCGGCGCAATTAGGAACAACCGGACATTATCTTGAATCATGACTGCACACTGCCATTCAGCCTCGCTATGGGGAATCTGATCTAATCCATGGTACATCTGGCATTGTAGTTCAGTTTTTACTTTTTGTGTTTGACTGCCCGTACTGCCTTAGCTGCACCAACACCTACGGGAGCACAGCTTGCGCAGGGCACCTGCCACGGGCAGTGCGCTGTCTCTGCATTGGCCCTATCAGTGAAAGCTGCGTCGGCACTACACAGATTGATATGCGTGACAATTCATTTCAGTGCGGTAATGCGGATTACCACATTGAAATGCGTTGGTATCACGCCCGATGCGTGATACTTGGCAGGACTGTATACACTGATTCGATCACATGTAGCACACACTGCACACTGACTCGCCTCTAATTGCATAGCACACACTGAAAACCGACTCGCCTCTAAGCTCAACCTCTCGAAGTACTAATCACATATAGCACACATTGCAAACTGACTCGCCTCTAAGCGCTAACTCAGGAAGTACTAATCACAGGCATAGCACACACTAAAGACTGACCCGCCTCTAAGCTCTACCTCTCAAAGTACTGATCACACGGATAACACACACGGCAAACTGACTCACCTCTAAGCTCTTCCTCTCCAAGTACTAATCACACGCATAGCTCACACTGCAAACTCACCTCTAAGCTCTACCTCTCGAAGTACTAATCACACGCATAGCACACACTGCAAACTCACTCGCCTCTAAGCTCTACCTCTCGAAGTACTAATCACACGCATTTTTTTGTTTGAATATCTTTTATTAGTTATTTTGTTAAGTTACGTTCAATTCGTACACATGTATGAAACGGTGACATAATTGTGGCACAGCATCATCAGTACATATCTTGCCAATCATTGAGACACAATATTGGTAACAGGTCAAAGATGACATAATAAGAGCAAAGCAATGTTATGTTTACATCATGACTAGGCCATTAGTTCCTAACGTGCACTGAACAGATGTGAAAACGCAAATTAACAACATCAGTTTGCTGAAAACGCCAAACAATGTCCAACCACAAACCAAGGGAATGGGTAGGCAGGGGTATCCATTATATAATTCCTGTGGTATGGTGTAATAGTAATTGTTTACTTTTCACTTTTACATCTTCTTTCAATGAAGTCAATCGGAGAAATCTTGAAATTATCTTATATTTTTTTTATTGTAGTTCATTTTCAAATATTTTCATTATCCCATGTGTTATGGAAAATCCATTAACAAATATAATCGTTTTGAAGCATTACTTCATGCCCAATGCATTTCGGGTTCAGGGGTAACCCTTCGTCAGGGGCCTGTAACAAGGGAAACATACAGGACCTTAGCAATCAGCAAAAACGAACCGTAAACAGATTGTACACATTAACATATTTTAAACAAATGCTATAATGCTTAAGAATCCAAATATGTTCAAAAGTAAGGTTGCTGGATGGCACTGATAGTACTACACATTCGTGCTGTGCGCAGGAAAACAAAATCAAACAGTGGAATGAATAGATTAAACCACGAGACAAGTAGCGTATCAGCAGTAGAAATAGTGCAGCGTAAATACGCGAATAGTCGATCTGTTATGATCTACTAAAGAAGGTCGAAGTCAAAGAAAAGAAGAAATGCTCAACTTACTTATAGAGTAACGCGTAAGGCTCGCTGCATAGAAAACGCTGAGCGGGTCTGAGTTTGGGTGGACCTATCACCGGGGATGTTATAGCTTGGTGTGGCGATCACGTGGTTACAGTGTTTATAAAAAATATAGGCGTTCAAAAACATATCGAAAAAATGATATGATTAAAGGTGTGCACACCCTGATATATGTTGTTATATGAGGGTTGACAACGTATATGTTGGAAAATGAAAAAATTGTTGCAAAATAACCGGAAGTACTGGCAAATGGACGCGTGGAGGGGAACGGTAACGAACCTGAGGATTCAAATGGCGCGTCGTCATTGGTCAACATTTTCAACCGCTAGGAGTGGGCCAAAATAAATAAACAAACACGCGAAAGTCAATGAGGGGTGATCGGGTGAACTCTCATGAGGTGTAAACGCAGTATACCAGAGGTTAGAGTTGGTCAATGTCACGCTTGACGGAGGTAGACTTAAACATATAAGGCAATAGCATAGGTTTGAAGTATATAGTGTAAATCACATAACTAAACGAATAACGCCAGTCTCTATAGACTAGTGTGTCATGATGCATGACCGCTTGTCTATAAACATCTATATTCAAATATAGGTACAAATGAAATTAAAACAAATTGTACATGATAATACTCTTCATTGTTTAAACATTGTTGTCATAAAAGAAATACCAGCTCGTGATACATGCAATATCGTAAACAATGTGATGAACAATCCAATCTGTCGTCAGAAGGATGGAGAGGACCTCAAAGTTCAAGGTTGTGCCTATTGTTCATAGAAAACATGAAAATTCAATTCTGTCATTTAACCCCATCGGTTGTAGGGCATTCAGTTTTTTGATCCAGAAAAATTCTGCCTGTAGACGTTGTTTCATAGGGTCCATGTCACAGCGCTGTGGTAATAACTCCAGTATGGTGAATTTCAATTGCGCTATTTGGTGATTGTTATCCAGCCAATGAGTGGCTATCACTGACTTAGTGTTCTTCGTGCGAATGTTACTTTTATGCTCTGATATTCTTACTTTGAGCTTCCTTTCTGTTTGTCCAACATATATTTTGCCGCATGGGCATTTGATGGCATATATTAGATTTTTTGAATCACAGGTACCGTTGTATTGTAAATTAATTTGATGACCTTTTGTGGGATGCATGAATTTGTTCCCAATGATTACATTATTACAATGTATACAGTTCAAACATTTCGACATACCTTTGTATTGAGTTTTTTCAACTTTTTTGGTGGTTAATACTTCCTTAAAATTCCTTGACCTTTTGAAAGCGAAAGTCAGTTGTTTACTATATAAATTGTGCAAATCTGGTTCATTTTTTATGAGCATCCAATGATGGTTGATTATTTTCTTGATTTTATTAGCCGCTGTCGAATACTTTAATACGCATACTGTTTTTTGTTGATCTTTAGTTTGTACTGATGGTGTTAGTAAACTCTCTCTAGAATATTTTTCGACTTTTTTCAATGATTTGTCTAAAATCTCCCTTGGATATCCACAAGCTAGATATTGATCTTCTTGCTCTTTCCAGGTTTTTCCCAGTAGATGCGCATCGGAAGTAATTCGTTTCAATCGGATGAATTGAGATGTTGCAGATGTTTTTTTAAAGTTTCGGGATGAAAGCTTTGGAACAATAAGCACGAATTGCGGTCTGTGGTTTTCTTATAGACCTGCGTTTGTAATTGTAGATTACAGATAGTGATTTGGACGTCAAGAAATGAAATTGTCTCTTCATTAATGGTGTGAGTGAACTTAATTCTTGGGTTCAATTGATTGAGTGCCATGATATTCGTCAATAACAGTTCTTTGTCTCCTCTCCAAATGAGAAATATATCGTCAATGTATCTTTTAAAGATCACTAAGTTGTCTGTCCAGTTGGTATTTTCGAGGATGTTGTCATATTCAAATTTCGACATAAACAAATTAGCATATGAGGGAGCCCCCCCAAAGCCCATCGAGGTTCCGTTACATTGGTTATAGTATTTGTTGTCCCATTCGAAGTAACTATGATAAAGTGCAAAGTGCATCAGTTCAATCAAGAAAACTTTATTGGCCTCACATTCTTCATCACGAAGTAGGTTCCATTCAAATGCCTCAAGGCCCTCATTGTGTGGAATTGATATGTATAATGACACAACGTCAATGGTACATAGCCAATATTTGTTGTTTGCATGTAGTTGTATCGTTCTGAGCATGTTGAGGAAGGCTGTTGTATCCTTTATGTACGTTTGGCTTTTTTGTACAATTGGCTGTAAGAACCAATCTATGTATTTCCCAATACTGTCAGATATAGATCCACAGGCTGAAACAATGGGTCTGAATGGTGGTCTCTCAATACTCTTATGAATTTTTGGTAACATATAGAGTCTGGGTCTACGTGGATATTTAGTGTCCAAAAATTTAAATGTTTTTTCGTCAATCCATTTCATTTCCATCGCGTGTTCCAGAATTTGTGTGAATGTTTTTTGATACTCTTCTGTTGGATCCTTGTCCAAAGGGATATAAGTGTTGACATCATTCACGTGTTGATTAACACTATTCTGGTAAAAGGTAGTATCCATAATTATCAGAGCTCCTCCTTTATCAGCTTTTTGGAAAGTGAGGTCTGCGTCTTTGGATAAAATGGATATCGTGCTTAGTTCTGCGTTAGACAAATTGCTTCTAGTGTTCTTGTTGAAGTTTATTTTTTGTATATCAGAGACTACTGATCTCTCAAATATTTCGATAGTCTTGTGTGTGTATGGTGCACAAAAAGTGCTCTTAGGTTTGAACGTTTTAGTGCTTGATGTCAAAAGCATGGTTGAATCCTTGAAAAAATACTTCAGTTTTAAATTTCTGAAAAATTTGAATAAAGCTATTTCGGTTTCAGCTAAGTTAGTTTTATAAGTTGGAACAATGGATGTCCCTTTATTTAATACAGCCAGTTGACCTGGAGTGATGTGTTTTGATGAGATGTTAATCACTAGGTCGTTTTTGATATTTTCTGACTCCTTGTCCTTTTTGCTATATCTTCTGGAGATTCTTCTCCCTCTCCTATTGTGACGGTAGGAGGTGCGTTGGCTGCTGGGCTGATGTCTAAAAAAGGCTTCTTTTTGGCTGAAGTACTTGGTTGTTGTGTCCTACTGATCGGTTGTCTGCTTTGTGAAATTTCTGAATCAGACACCAGGCTCTCTTGTGATGAATTGCCAGTTGGTTTTGATTTTGGTTGTTGCCACTGCTTTTGATTATAAATTTCTGCCCAAGTGTATACTTCATCATATTTATAATCAATTGTGTCTCTTTTATACTTTCTCACTTTTCGGTCATTGACTTCTTTAGCATACTTGTCAAGTTTTTTGTTGACATCTTCAAGCATGGTTTGTATATCCGGTAATTTGTCAAGCTCTTTTTTCATATTATTGAGATCACATTCAATTTCCTTTAATACTTTAGAAAGTTCTTGTATGATTAACAGAATTAAATCGAGAGAGCATTTATTCAAAATTTGATACCATTTTTCTAAAAATAGTTTGTTGTTTTTGCACAACATTGGTTTGAGGGCAATTCTCAATCCTCTAGGAATTCTTTTGTTCTTATGGTAATGTATCAGAGTCGTCGCATGTAATCTTTGGTTTATTTCTTTTTTACTTAAAAATTCAAATTGTCTGATTAGTTGTGCAGTGGTTGAAACATTCGGGCTGAAGGCTCTGGTCTCCTGTATGAGTCCATATATTTCTTCTGCTGCCTCTGGTGAGAAAGCTAAAAGTTCAGCTTGCTTCGAGGTGATTTGGGCTATGTCGTCAAATTGCATTTTCTTTGATGTTTGTGGGTGCAGCAAGAAAGAAGATGTAAAAGTGAAAAGTAAACGAGTGAAGAAACCTTTTGGTTTCATGTGAAATGAACGCGTCCTTTGTGATTTGTACATCACACATTTTTCTATATTATACAAGGCACTGCTAGGCACAGTGTGACAAGGATTGCGCCGCCCTTAAACCTACAAATACATTCTTTGGATTGAGCGAGTGCACAGAGATACAACTCATTGTAATAGTAATTGTGGCATACATGTAGCAGGTATTCAAATCTTTTGCTTGACACGGGAAACCATGAACAACTACCCGGGGTTGTGGGGTTGAAAAACAAAACTAAACTAGGTAAAGGTGAACTAGGAATGTGTGGTTCGATCAGGTCGGCCAGGAACGGACGTGTGTGGTGTCATGGCTGTAAGGAAGGTTGATGGATGTGAAACGCAGTGGGCTCCACACTGAAATGAGATGTGGGGGGGGAGAAGGCAGGAGGACTGACCACGAGGTCCAGTCTGGAGCGTGCGGGGGTGCGAGATCGGTATGTAGCCAGGGGTGGGAGGGGGGAAGAAGGGAAAGGGTAGTGGGATAGGGGGGGAGGAGGGAGTGGTGGAGGGGGAGGGGGTGGAGGTAGAGGGAAGGGGAAGGGGTGGGAGAAAAAAGGTGGGGGTGGCAGGGTGAGGCGGCCGCCGCACTCCCGGGGCTAGAGAATGCCTTTCTGCAGGCACACTCGGTGATAAGTGGCCAAGGTGTTGTCCCAGTCTTGTGCTATAGGGAACTTGCGCAGTCCAGCCGTTTCCTCCCTATGTAGTGCCACACTCTCCGCCCACGCCCAGTTATCAAATGAGGTGCGCCAATGTGGCGGTTGCCGAGGTGCACTATTCTTCCAGCGCTTGGTGATGAGGCGCTTTGCTGTTATCAACCCCAGGTCCCAGAATCTAGCCTGTACTTTGGTCTGCTTCGTTCTCCTAAACAGGCCCAGCAAGCATGCCTCCCAGGTGTGCGGCAAGTCGCCTCCTGCCGCTGCCGCCAAAGAAGCTGAAATCAGCGGCCAGTAATTATTCAGGAGAGGGCATTGCCCGAGCATGTGGAGTAGATGCCCATCTATAAGTCTGCATCTGGGGCACGCTGATGAGTTTAGGCCGAAGTATCGATTGATTTTGTCCGGAGACAAGTACGCGCGATGCACTATGTAATTCTGTATGATTTTGAATCGTGAGTTGTGCAGAATATTTGTCGCCCCAGCCAGTACCACCGCCCATTCCTTATCAGTCCAGGCGTGGCCTCTGTCTACAGCCCATTTGTCTCGCAGGCGTTGCGGCGAAAATTTGTGTGAGTGTGTAGTGCTTGGGCAAGCCAGTGTATTATGTGAGAGCCGTTTCCCATCACATGTAAGTACTGAACCAGTAAGTGGGGAGGTTATTCCACTGCGAGGTCGCCCCAAGCCCGTCTCAGTAGACGAAGCAATGCCACGTGTGTTAGAAATTGTCCAGGTGATAGTCCTGTGTTAGCTGTCAGGGACTCAAACGAAAGCAAAGTGCCGTCCTCAAAGAGGTCCCCCAATGTTTCCAAGTCGACATTTGTCCAACTGTGCAGTGCTGGCTCCGTGAGCATGCCGCCCTCCCAAGGTGTTCCCAACAGCGGTAAATTGGGGGCATAAGGTGCGACCGAGCACGTAAGCTTAAGGCTCCTCACAAAACACCTTCTCGCCACCGCGAGATGCAACTGATCTGGACAACGTTTCTTAGTCAGGGGGTGAAATAGTGCATGTATCTGAGCCACCGTCATGACGGTATCGACTGAAGTCGTGTCGCAGAGGTTCCTACCGCTCAGCCAGTAGGCAACCCACTGCAACTGTGCTGCCAGACAGTAAAGCTCCTGGTTGGGGACAGATAATCCCCCTGACTCCGTTGCCGCATATAGCGTTTTTAGCGCCCTAATCACACGCATAGCACACACTGCAAACTCACTCACCTCTAAGCTCTACCTCTCCAAGTACTAATCACATACAGCACACAGTGCAAACTGACGCGCCTCTAAGCTCTAACAGCGATTCAGATCACTAGTTTTTCTTTTCAATTTTAAAAGCGCGAACACGACCCGAAGGTTTCGGAGCGCTTTTCAAGAGCACCAATTGCATACAGATTTTTTTAGGCACGGGAAGCTTACGTGATTTGCCCAGAATCAGAGAATGTTTGAGCCGACGCCGAGACTCGAACCCGGTTCCCCACCGTCAAGGTCAGCCCCTCTTGCAGTTTAACAACCAGCTCTCGTTTTGTGGTCAAATTGCTGCAGGAAAAGCAAAAAAAGAGGCATCAAGGACAAATGAACTGCTAATAAGGAAAAGTCCAATGTGCGATTGGTGCAGCAAATTTGAAGTTTGCCTGGAGGCACCTTCAACAGGCTTATTTTCGTGCCGTATACAAATTCACTTTTATTAATTTTGCAAAGAGTGAACATGAAACAGCAACTCTCACCTACATCAAACGGCAGGTGAGGGTAACATAGGGAGGGGAGCGGTTAGGGAGGGGTCAGGGAAATTGATGCCAACAGGTCCATAGGTCAAAGGCAGGGGGATGAGAAAGGGGGAGTGCGGGCCTAACTCTCAACATTTCCGCTAGCGTCGGATGCACTTTGCACATACTCTCAATACAGGATGCAAATGGAGCATTCGCTGATTGGCTGTTGCGTAGTATTCACTGTGGATGTGAGTATGCGGAAGCATGCCAGACAAGAAACTTCTCGACAGTCCTTTGAAAAGAATCTAATCCACGGGCCCCAGATTTTGTCAAATAGTGATAATTTATTGTCTTTGGAGGCCGTCATCTTTTCCATGTCAAAGAGGATCCATAGTTTGAGAAGGCAGTCAGCGTGAGTCGGGTGGCACAGCACTAAAGTGATAACTTTGCACCCAGCAGTCAGTGCATTGGGATGTCCCAGGAGGACATAACTTGAAAGGTTGAAATTGGATAGTACAGTCTCCCAGTACTGCTTCAGCTTGGGACTGTGCAAAATGAGGTGGGTCAGGGTTCCTGAGTGGTCACAGTTATGCCACTGCCACTTGCTAAGCCTGGCTGGCATATAGTACCAGTAGTGGGTTAGTTTGAGCATCATTTCCTTTGCATTGAAGGTGGAAGTGTGGGCTCTGTGGAGAATGTTGGCCCATTATCTGGAGGTAAAAGAATACTCTATCTCACTGTCCCACCTTTTCTACACCAGGGATTTGTTAGGGTTGGAGGATTTGTTCAAGAATACATAAATGTCTGAGAAAAGGCCTTTATCATGAGTGCGGGTGCCATTTCTCAAAGGTGGTAAGGGGTCGGTAAGCATGTGGGGCGTATTAACGGGTGGGTGAACCAGTGTTGTAATTGTGGTGTAATGCCAGTATTCTGTGGCTGTTATACCATAGTTAGTTGGATCTGTGCAAAGTCCACAAGGCCGGTGTGGTCACAGAGGTCCCCCACTTGTTTGCAGTTAGCTTCCTGTCATGGGAGGAATGTGTTTTTGTGTCAAGGGAGGGGGAGGGGGGAGTTGGTGTTGCCTATGTAGACGTGTATGGTGAGATGCTTTGTAAGTTTGACCCTGTCCCAAGTTTCTACTGTCCCTCATGTAACTGGTGAGATATAAACCTCCAATAGAAAGTGTTTTTTGAGGAGCCAGGGAATATTCCACATGTGTATTCCTACGATGGCTTGGTCAACAAAGCACCTGTGTTTTTCAGTGAGAGGCCTGTTCCACTCCACTCCTGTAATGCAGTTGGGCCACTTGGTAGTAGTCTATTAGGTAAGGTAGGCTCAAGCCCCTTTCTGACACCGATAGATAGGCCTGCTTTCTGTCCAGACACCACATCACACCACACCTCAGGAAACCCCACTGGCTCCCTGTACAGAAAGGATGCCAATTCAAGCTGCTGGCCCACTCACACAAGGCTCTACACAACCATGGACCCACTTACATTAACCACCGCCTAAACTACCATCAATTATTGAGTAGACTACGCTCCACCTCCCTTTCACTTGTCCATATTCCCCACACCTACAGAAGCAAAAGTGGAGGATGATGCTTTCCCACATCACAGCAAAGCCCTGGAACAGTATTCCTACGCACCTCCGGCCATCACCTAATATTAAGAATTCCTAATGGCCTTCAAGACCTGGCTATTTTGAATAAGCCTCTGGGGCCTGCAAGTGCCTGTATACCCTATCGGTGATTAGCCACGCTTTATAAATCCTGATTGATTGATTGATTATTGAGATGTGTTTTTTTGCCCTCCCAAATGTAAGCCTTAAGGCTAGAGCAGTCGAGCTCAAAGCTGGGGAACTGGGTTTGAATCTCGGCAACAACGCTCACCATCCTGTGATTCTGGGCAAATACACCCCGTGCCTAACAAAAATGAATGTGTCCATCTGTATTGAAACTGGTGCTCATGTAAAGCATTTTGATACCCATTTTCTCGGGGTCTAGTTAGCGCTATATAAAACTCTACAAACAAAAACAAAAAAAGGCTCGTTGAGCAACTGCAGTTTCCCTAACAGATGAGGAGGGGGTTGTAATGGGAAGGTCTGCACCACATAAAGAATCTTAGGGAGAAGGCTAATTTTTATCTCAGCAATTCAACCCCGCCAGGAAATGCTTCCAAGACTCCACCTGCGACGGTTGTTGTGAGCCATAATAGGAAGTCTGTGTAGATACACCCCAATGTATTCTCTTGGGAGGGGCAGATTTTTAAGTCCAGATACGGTGCCCACAGGATCACACATGATAAGGGAAAGAGGTGATCTATATGGGCTCTTTTATCGTGAGCGACCGCAAGTTTAAGAATTTGAGATTTCTCTAGATTCACTTTGAACCCAGAAACTCTACCAAGGGCCTTCAGCTGTTGTGGAAGTGGTTGGTGCAGGGTTGGGTGAGTGGGATCATCAACTCATCTGCATGCAGTGCTTTTTTGTGTTCTTGGTGGCCAAAGGGCATACCCCTGATTTGTGTGTTTGCTTGTATCCATTCCACCACTGCCTCCAGGTAGAGTGCTAATAGGAGTGGGGATAGAGGGCATCCCTGCCTTGTGCCCCTGCTCACATCGAATGCATGTGAAGTCAGACCTGTTAGAACTGGGGGTCTCTAGTTGGCAGTGGTAGGTATCACTGTCCAAATAGGGACCCTTGCTTCTAGTCAGGGTAAGAAGGATACACTCTTTAGATAACCCATGCTCACCTCCTTGGTAGCTTGGCACGAGCAGTCAGGCTTATCAAAGGCAATGTACAAAGTATTTGTACAAACACTCCCATTACACAGTGAAAACACCACAAACTGACTCCACAACAGTTTAGAAAACTAAAAGTATTTAATCTAAACTACACAAGACCAAAATGACAAAAGTCCAACATACACAGTTCAAGAATATGGTTTCAAAAGTGTTCTTAAGGTTACGGTAAAATAATCCACAGTTGCATCACATTTTAGCCAACAGTACCTTTAGATGCGACAAAAGTTCCAAGGGAAAGCTGCAGCGTTGAAAAGCAAGTGATGCGTCACTCCTGAGACCCTGGGGAGACGATGCGACAACCCTGCTGGACGCAGTGGGCGTGTTGTGATGACTCCGGTCTGTATGGGGAGGGATGCGATACCTTGCGTGGCCTCCGGTGCAAGGTTTCTGTGAAAGCGGCTTGCAAAAGGTACGATGCGACGCTCTTCGGGGCGGCGACGATCTCCGTTGCGGCGATGATGCGCAGCTCAGCGTTGATCTTCTCCTCTCGCGGCCTCTCGATACAGAGGCTCTGCGACGACTCTCACAGCGACATAATGCAGTCCGCAAGCGCGTGGTGCGACGATCTCACCCAGTGATGACAGGCTCTGCAACGATACTCGCAGCGAAGGTAATCTTCCCGCACCGGACTGGTGCGTCCCGCAAACGAAGGATGCGACGACTCTGGCAGCGGCAACAGGCGCTGTGACGATCTCGGCCTTTGTAGCAGCGGGAATTTCCTAGCACTTGTTGGAGTGAGGGTGGGGGTACTCAGTCGAATACCTTTTCTACATCAATTGGCATGAGTAGAGCTGATGTTGGGAGCAGGATACTTTATCAATGAGCTGCATCAATCTTTTGTTATTTGGTCAGGATCAATCCAGTCCTGCATGTTTGGACTGAGGCCTGCTGCAAGTATGTCTTTAAAGAGTTTAGCATCTACATTTAACAGGGAGATGGGTAATAGGAGGAGTACAGGGTGGGGTCTTTCCCAGGTTTGGGAATCACAGTGATGGGCACCTTTCTCATGGTATCAGTGAGGGTTTTGGGGCCTCGAAAGGAGTTTTAAAGGCGGGCGAGTAGGGGGGCCAGCTGTGTGGAAAATATCTTGTGGAAGGCGGGTGAGAACCCGTACTCTCCTGGTGCTTTGCCTGGCTGTAGTAGGGTTATGGCTGTAAGGACTTCGCTCTCTCGAATATCTTGTTCTATTAAAAGCGCCTCCATCTCAGGTAAATGGGCAGTGCTCGCTATAGACAGGTAGGCAGCTCCTTTGTCATGTGTCAGTGGTATACAGGTCGGCATAGAAGTGCTTGAATGATTGTGGTATGTCTCAGTTGGTGTGCGAGATTTGTGCAAGTGGCTTGTGAATTTCAGGTATTCTATTTCTATGTATTAGCTAGTTGGCAATTAATTGCCATGCCTTATTGCCTCTGGCATAGAACTTTTGCTTAGTGCCAAAGATAGCATACTGTGCTTTATGAAAATGTAGTGCGTTTAGCATGAATTGCTGTATCAATGTATGTGAGCCTGAATGCTTGTCTATCTCCTTCAAGCCCCTCATCTCTTTTTCTAGAGCGGTCCATTTGTCCATTCTACACCTATTACACCTTGCAGAAATAGCTATTAAGAAGCCTCTGAGAACCACCTTTATGGTATCCTATAGTAGGGAGAGAAAGGTTTCATTGGTGCTGAGGAAGCTAGTAATTACTTCTGTGATTTCCTTAAAGGTAGAGTCTTAGGTCAGTAGTTTGGGGTTGAGGCGCCACTGTCGTAACAGTGTTGATGGCTCCGAGGTGGTGAATGAAAGGAAGTTGGGGAATAGTCAGAAAGTACTATGACTCCCTATGTTGACTTGGGTGGTGGTTGGCAGGATATAAAGAAATTATCTATTTGGGCATAAGTCTGGTGCGCAGCAGAAAATAAAGTATAGTCCCTGCTAGTGGGGTTGCAACTTTGCCATACACGCACCAGTTACTGCCTGTTGGAGCCACCTCAGTTCCTCTGCAGTGACAGCTTCTGTTCGCACTGATCTATATCAGGGCTAGAAAAATCTACTCGCCCGCTCGCAAGCCAGATTAAATTAGAGCAAGCTATTTTTAGGTCTTACTCTCCCATTCTGGTGAGTAGGAAAACTAACTGACTTTGACCTCTGTGTCTGAAGCAGAGCAAAGGTGACAAGATAGCAACATTTAAAAACATCTGTATTGCTCACAAAGTGAATGAGCAAAAAAGATCTATTTGAATCCAGGTAACTTGTCACATTTGCTCACAGAGCAATACAGTTAGGTCGAGTATATTTTTTGAGTTACTAGACCTGCAGGTCTAGTAACAATGTTTTGATTTTTTGAGCCCTGTAGAATGTGCAGAGGGCTGTAGTATGTGTCTGGGACCAGGTTCAAGCTGTCACCAATCAGTAGGTTGGTGTCTGAGGCTGCTGTTATCATTTCCAGAGCATTGAGGATGAATTGTTCTTGATGCTCATGGGGGCATAGAGAGTGGCCAATTTAAAGGTGTATAAGTGGATCATGATCCTTAACGAAAGAAATCTTCCAGGTATTTGGGCCTTTGTCTGGAGCACCTGGCCCTGAAAGGTTGTGGCTAATAAGATCCCCACTCCCACCTTTTTGCCTGGACCTGAGGAGAAATATTGCCTGGCAAACCAGCAGGATTGCAAACATTTCCAATACGTTTTGAGGAAGTGGGTCTCCTGTAAGAGGCAAATGTCACATTGAGTCACACAGCATGTTGATGAGTGCAAGCCAATGCACTAGAGCATTAAGTCCTGAGACATTCAAGCTCATTATCTTAATCATGAGTTCGTAGAGGAATGGACATGGGTTTGGTGTGAGGTCGGGAGGTGGGGCGGGGTGCGGAAAGAGCCATCCATGTGGCCCCTGGCAGGTGTCATGGCATCCCAGTCCTATGAGGCATGAGCTGGCCAAGAGTCAGGCTGTCAGGAGGTGGGAATGTTGAAGAACTGGGGTTTAACAGGAAAGTCAACCACTCCCTATATGGGAGAATTAGAAGTGTTAAATTCAAGGTCTGTGACAACGGGTGACAACTAAAGATAGATATGGAGTGATAGGGTCAAACTCTACTGTCCTGCCAGGGGGGAGCTGAAATCGTTCCAGGTCCTCCAATCGGAGTTCGGACTGCACAATACACAGTATCTTAAATATGCTCAATTGAGACACGCCTGGATAGCCCAACATATTGCGCTCACGGATCTTCCTGAATACGCGCCATTGGAAGGGAGACTCCTGCAAGAACAGGTGGTGGGAAAGGCGGTGTCCCTGACATACAAAACATTGACTAACCATATGCTGGGTGACTTGAACAAACTTAGGCACACTTGGGAGGCAGAGGTGGGGGAGATGGAGGACCTAGACTGGGAGATAGTTCTGATGCATCCCCGGGAGGTAGCAATCAAATATAGATTACGACTCATTCAATTCAACTTTCTCAATAGGACATACTTTGACAGAGTGCGTCTATGTAAGATGGGAAGGATAGACGAGTCACGCTGCCTTCGGTGCCTCCAAGAGGAGGGGGATTTTTTTCACACAGTGTGGTCCTGTAGTGTAATTCAGACATACTGGACCCAGATATTTGGGGAACTGGAGGATGTCCTTGAGGCCTCACTCCCACAGGACCCCAAGTTAGCGTTACTTGGAATGACAAATGAGGTGGACCTGACTCGCCCATTACTCACTTTCCTAGTCCTTGCATTGGTGGTCGTCAAGCGAGACATCGCAAAACGCTGGGGCTCGCCGGACCCTCCGGATCTGGAGGAATGGAGACGGGGGTTAGACCTATATATGGCGGCAGAGAGGGTCACCTACAAGGCAAGGGGCTGTCCAAAGAAATTCCGTAGGGTCTGGTCAAAATGGAGACACTACCATGGGCTGGATGGGGGGACATAGGAGGCTTCTAATGGCCGGGAAATGGGAAGTAACTGTGGGACACAATACCACTGCCTGTAAGATCACGACGGACAATGCTGATCCTGTAATGAGCCGTATTCCACCTGCTCTGAGGAACGTGACCGTTTGGATACACGAGAGGGAAGGGGAGGAAGGGGGAGGGATGAGGGTGCGTGACCGATGTATCTCTAGTTTTAAAATACCTGAATACTGTGAAGGCTCCTGGCTTGTATGTCTTCTATTGTCCATTTGGGGGGAGGTTTGGGGAGGGGGGTTTTGTTATTGTGTTATCTAAAAAGTAAAAAGCAGACACAGGCATCGCCTGGGAAAGCCTACAGCTAGCTCAGCTCTGGTAACTATACCGTACAAATTCTGTTCGCCGCCCAACCCCAGGGTTGTGGGCTACACGGCTGTGTATCTCTTTAGACAAGTGAACCACCCTGACTGTGATGCATCACTGTACCTTCAGACTGCTCCATTTATTGGCTCCTTGTGTATCTGCAATAAAAAACGTAATAAAAAAAAACTCTGCTGTCCTGTAGCTAAGTCGACGCGGGCGTGGGCCAGTATTAAGGATTGTCCCTCCAATAAGCCTGGGAGCCTACTACTGCTGCCTGAGTAGCATATTGCATATGTCCACTGAGTGAGGCTTCTAGGCGCTAGGAGGAGTCGGGGTCCAGTGAAGATTCCTGGTTTTGGAGTTGTGAAAGTAAAGCACAGTTTCATCCTCCGTGGGTTTATGTGCATTGTTCTTTATTGAGTGGAGTCCCCTTTTGCTGCTGCATGGGTGGATTGATGAGGTGTAAGTTAATTGGGGCTGGTCGCCAACCGCCCTGGTTGTCTTCCAGTCTTAGGACCGGCCGCCCTTCCTTCGTCTATTATGTGGACCATGTGCATTTTGTTATTCCATACAAGCCCCACTTGCATTTGACTCCTTTTTCATGCAGGAAGGTATAAGCAGCCTTACGGGATCAACAGCTCAACTGTATTGCAGCATTTTAGGTGATACATCCTGGTAAAGCCACACTTTTGTCCCTTCAAACGTGATTGTGCTTTCCTCTCACACCACCACTATGATGGCCGGCTTCTACTGGTGCTGATGAACGTATGTCAGGATATCTTGTGGCATGCCCAACTCAGTTGCCAGCCTGCCTGCTCTGTGCATTCAGTCGAGGGTGATGTCCTTCTTCACAAGGGTCCGGAAGGAGGTGGCGAAAGAGGCAAGTGATGTAGCCCTCTAGTTTGCCAGAGCCTGCTTGTAGCGGAACGCCTTTGATTCTGATATTGGAGCTGTGCGATCTGTTTTCAAGGTACTCTTTTTTTCATTTTTTTTTATTGAGCAGAGCATATGGTTCATAATACATTATATACTTGAAAAACAGTTGGACAGCTTCTTAGCTTAAGCAACAAATCTTATAATCATTCAAAAAACAGCAATTCAAAAGTGCAAAGTTTAAATTTTCATAGCAGCAATGAGAGAAAAATTATTTCCTGATACGCCTGAAATGGTAGATCAATAAAGTGCAAATGCAACTGGACCTACATTCATTCGCCATATAAAGTGCAAAGTGCAAATTTATATAAAGTTAAAGCAGCTAGTCCTATAGTCATTCACGAAACTAGACCTACATTCATTTGCCATATAAAGTGCAAAGTGCAAATTTATAAAAAGCTAAAGCAACTAGTCCTATAGTCATTCACAAAACAAAGTGCAAAATGCAAAATCCCCCTTTAATCTTCTCTAGTTCATTAAAAAACTTCCAATTTTTTCCAAATTTTTTAGTGACTCCTACGGAGGGTAGGAGCCACTAAAAAATTAGTAGGCTTCTTCAAATTGCCGGGTCTTTTTCATTTTATTAAACCATTTCAGATGGGAAGGGGCCTCCCTAGATTTCCAATTTTGTAGAATTAGGGAGCGAGCTACTGAGCTCTAAATAAATAGAAAAGCTTTTTCAGATTCAGATTGAATTATTTCCCCTCTACAAATTCCGAACAAGGCAGCTTCGGCCTCAAACGGAATTCTCTTTCCGATTGCTTGCTCGATGTCTGAAAAAACTGTCTCCCAGAAAATCCTTAGGCCTGGACATGAAAAAAAGTGTGGTGCCACCCGCCTTGCCCATCTGTTTGGCATCAGAAACACTTATTTTCAACTTCTGGGAATCTTTTACTTATATTAGCCGGAGTTAAATAAGCGAGCCATCGCGACAAAAAAGCCATCCTTTTATAATTGTCCACACGTAGTGATTTACTTCCTAAGTGGCAGACTGTCTCCCACTTCTTTCCAGACAGCCTAGAATCGGACACCCCGAATCATTTTCTCCAGGTGATTGTTTATAACCGGGGCTTGTCCTGATTTATGCAACAGCCTATACCAGTTTCGAACCCCTCTTATATTGGCCCCATAAAGGGCTACCACCAAATGATCTGGAGTATCCAGTATACAACTATATTTTTTTAGAAAAGAAACAATACGTAAATATTCCAGAAAGGTCGGCTTCCGATGGCTCTGTACCCTTTCTAATTATTCTTGCCAGGAGATCGGCCTATTTTGTATTATAAAATGCCTTATCTCAGACAATCTACAACCTTCCCAAATATTTATGTGCCTTGCTTGTTACTGGAGACCGAGACTGGCACATTCTCTAATTTTTAAGTATAGGAGACCCGACAAGCTTGTCCTTTTATAAAAGGACTGGAGTCTAAAAAGGTAATCTTTTAAAGTTTTATATCATGTTTTTAGTGGAAGTTTTGAAGTTTTTAAAAATACTGGAGTTAGTGATCCAATTTCTTGTAACATTTTATCTACAAAAAAGCTGTTTCTAGTACAATTTGATCCTATCAAGCCGGACACTAGATCCAAAAAAGCAGCCTCATAATATGTTCTTAAATGCGGCAACGCTAAGCCCCCTTGATCTATTGGTAGCTGTAGCACATTCAATTTGACTCGTGGGGCTTTCTTTCCCCAAATAAATTGCCTAAATAAGGTATAAATTTCCCTAAAATATGATTGATTTACTTTGATCGGGACATTAGAAAATAAGAATATTAGGAGCGGGAGTATGGACATTTTAATTAACCATATTCTGCCCACTATCGATAATGGAAGTAATGTCCATTACTCCGACAGCTTCTTAATCTTATTCTTCATTCTCAAATAATTCAATTCAATTAATTGATGAAACTGTGCAGATACATAGGGTCAGTTTTTATCGCTTGTCGTTTCAGACAAGGCGGAAAAGAGTTCAGATCAGCATTATGGGCGAGAACCTCCGTTTTGTTTGCATTAATTTTATACCCGCCTATTTTTTCAAACTCTGCGAACTCCCTCAGGAGTTTATCTAAATTCCCTCTATCTCGAGTTAAATATAAAATGATGTCATCCGCAAATGATTTGAGTTTAGCCATATCAGGGATCGGTGATTGAAAAGCAGCATTATTCCGTAACTTTAAAACCACAAGGTTCAGTAAAAAAGGCAAAAAGTAAGGACGAAAGTGGGCAGCCCTGCCTAGTCTCGCGATTTATTTTAATGGTTCCCGCATAGTTTGCATTTACTATAATCTAGGCTGTAGCCCCAGGTAGATATTACGCAAATAGCAACCACTTGTGCGGGAAACCCAAAGCGACCAAGGGTAACAAACAGAGTTTTCCAGTTCACTAGATCGAAAGCTTTTTCTGCGTCGACCATTACAGTACCTGCCGGAATGGAATTTGTGTTGATATAATCCAAAGCGTTTATTAAGAACTGGGTGTTAGTTGCCATTGATTCGCCTGCTATAAAGCCTGTTTGATCCCTGTGTATTACCTCCTGAGTGGCCTGTAAAAATCGCTCCGCCCATACCTTCATCATAAGTCGGTATTCAAAAGAATGATAGGCCTATATGAATTCACATCCTCCGGATTTTTATCTTTCTTAATAAAAGAAACAATTATTGTTTCTTTAAAAACAACTGGAACCCAGCCCCCCTCTCTGACAAAATTAAATAGATTTCTCAAAGGGATAGTAAGTTCTTTCAAGAACGTTTTATAAAAATCGATGGGGAAGCCATCCTGCCCACAAGCTTTTGCCCCGGCTGTTGTTTTAATAGCTGTTAAAATTTCACTATTCTCCACTTCCCTTTCCAATTCGCCAATCCGATTCTCTGAGAGTTTTGGAACATTCATATTTATTAAATATTCCTGAATTAACTCCTCCTCCACAAAATACTCAGTAGAGTACAACCAACGAAAATGGTCCATGAAAGTTTGAGAAATGTTGCTACTATCAACTACTTCTAAACCAGTCAGGGGATCTAAGATTATTGATGTTATAGCTGATTCTTGCTTCTTCCTGGTAGAATTTGCAGATTAGCTGGCTTTCCTCATAGACCCTCTGTTAAAATATTTGCGAATTACATACTTCTTCTAAGATAAAAAATTCTTTCAACGCTATTCTTGCCTGTTCATATTTATTTGGGAGACACTGAAGTTGAAGGGCATATTCGTGATCCAATTCTGCTTGCAATTGAGCTATCTTGCCCCTCCGTATACCGGATTGGGCCGCCGTATAAGCTATTATCCGGCTACGGGCTGCTCTATTAAACCCTCCCCAGATCGAGAAAGGGGTAGTGGTATTCTGATTAATCTGGAAATATTCAAGAATCCATTCTCTAAATTCTTTAACCCACTCCTCATTTTGCAGAAGGAGACGATCCAGCTGCCATCTGGGACGTTCCCAGCTTTCTTCCCCAGTATTACTTCCATCCCCACATATGCATGATCTGAGAAAGGATTACATCCTATACCATCCTCTTTAATCTGGAGGGATCTGGAGGTAAGAAAAAAATCTATTTGAGATGCCGTTCGAAAATGATGCGAATAGCAAGTATAAAATGTATTTTCTAAATTCACTTTCCTTCCTAAATCCACCAGTTGGTATTCTTGTATAATAGCTCCTAATATTTGTTTTGTGTTTGGTTTAAGTTGTTTTTTACTTTAATTCGAGGTATCCTTTCTAGTGTCCTGTATGAAATTAAAATCCCCACCTAATGTAACCTGCCCAGAAGCTCCTATCAATAAATTATATGTGCCAAAGGTCCTGTATCATTTGAAATAGGACCGTAGTAGTTTATAAAATGTAACATCTTCCCCTGTAGTTTAGCTACCACCCATATCCACCTCCCATGTGTATCCCTATGGACTTGTAAAATTTCCCAGGGAAGTTTACTTGAGAAGTAAATTGCTACACCTCTGACTGCAAAACCAGAGGATGCAAAAAACACTTTAGAAAAGACTTTGGGTCGAAAAAGTTTTTAGACTCCAGATGGATCTCCTGTAGAAAAAAGAACGTGGGGATTTAATGAAGACAGCCATCTAATAAGTGTGCCATACTTCTTTTGATTTAATATTCCGTTTACATTGGCTGACAAGATCTTATAATTATTAGTCTCCATAATTAACTAATCTCATTATATTTTCCCAACCTTCCTGAACCTTATGCTCCTGCTCTTTTTTTCTGCTTTGCACCCCCCAAGGTCCTCTAAGTGAAGTTGCAGGGTCCATTTTTTGCAGTCTCGCAGTCCAAGAAGTACTCACCTGTGGGTGTTGAGTTCCTCCTGGCATTGTTGGTTTGTTCCTGGGATTGCCACTTGTTGACCATTGTCCACCATATCCCTTTTGATTTCTTTGACGTTCATGGTGACTACTTCCTACAGGGCTGCTATGTCATTCCAAAGTGAGCCAAAGAGGGATTCCATGAAGACACAGGGGATGCGGGCATTCACCTCTGTGTGTTTCGCATCCATGAAGTGTGGCTTGTGGGGTGACTGTTGCATGAGTCTCACCTGTTTGGTGGATGTCTTGTCCTTCAGCGTGGAGTCTTTCTTGGACTTCTGTGCTCCCATGGTACAGGTGGTAGATCGCACCCCTGTATGGCTATAGAAGCGTTATAGGTTAGCAGAGCCCACGTAAGCGCTGCTCCCCAGGGAAGATTGGAGGGTGGTTCTACAACATATTCGGCAATCCGACCCAGGTGTCCTTGTGAGGTTCTGGGCTCACTGGTCACTCCCAGTTGTATGGCCATCTAAGAGATCATTACCATGAATAGCTTGCCCAGAAGAAGGTTGTAAATGGGGGATAGATTCCCAGCATTGACGTACCTCGAGGTCAAAAAGGTGTTCCAAGTGTCTATATTGGGATCCTTCCCTAGGTTTTGCGAACGCCCCCTGTCTGAGCTAGTGCTTAGTTGTGGCCTGCCTCTCTGTGGAGTGATGCAGAGGTCACCATCTACTGCAGTTCCTTGGCCCAGTGAGTCCTCTGCTGGTGGCCGCCACCATGAGTAACCTTCCAGCCATGAAGGAATTCTGCATATGGTCTCCGATAGGGACAGCAGTGGGCCCTCCTCAGCGCTTCTAGTCACAGAATCTCTCCATCGGTGTGGCAACTATGCTGCCTCTGCCAGGTACAGCACCAGGTGGATCCACTAGGTCTCCTGGGTCGCTGGATCCTGGGCTTCCTCCTACATTTATCGATCACTGAAATGGGCTGTGCTGCTCGGAAGGGAGAGAGGTGATGTGGAATGCTCACCACGAACCCCGGAGGCTTTCTCTGCCTAGTTCTGGCATTGAGGCTGCTCCTCTAGCCCATGGGATCTGGTGAGGCCACCATCTTGTAGCACTGCAGCGGGCTGTAATTGATCACCGAGCCGGCCTGGATTTCCTCGGGAGGGGGAGAAGCGGTGTGGAGTGCTCTCTGCTACCTCGGGAAGCCTCATCGATAAGTTTGGATGCTTGTGGCGCTGTTTAGCAGCCAAGGCCGCTGCTTGTTGGAAATGAGCAGCGGAGCTCTGCAAGAATACTCCTATAGAGAGCCATCTTGAACATTGTACTATTTGAAATTATCCAGCCTGACCCAACCTAGGAAAAGAAGTTGACAAATCTTGACAAAGAAAAGCTTGGAAGGATAGAGAAGACTGAAGGAAGAATTATTGAAGGTTTGGATGCCGGAAGATTCATTGCTTCCTTCTGAACCTTCCATTCATTACCAGAGACTAATTGGTCTATTGTGACGGAAAAGTCAGTTGCATTCTAGTGGATGTCCACACGTCTACCCTGAGTGCCCCAGACGCAATGATATCTGGATCCCTAGTGCTGATTTTTGGTAATGGTTAAGCATGATCATGCATGTGTGCCATGACGTAGGCCTTTCTCATTACTGTCTTTTTTAGGAGTTAACTAGCATAAGCACGGTGTGATGGCAGCATACCGTGTTTAGTAATGATGATAAGAAGTCTGAACTGTCCTTTTTACCTGTGCCACCAGAGTGGGATCTACCGGTCTACTCATGTCAAGCTCCCCTGCTGTGGGCTTAACTCCCCCTTGCATGTGTGTATGCATGTGTTTGCTGTGGCATATATGTGCCTATACCCGGAGGCCCTTATGTTCCATATTGGAAACTCAGGGCCCGGCGAAGGCATAAGAAGGTGGTAGAAAGAAAGGGTCCCATGTGGAATTCAAAAAGGATCTGTGACTCTGAAAAGGTTGCTGGTCTGTGGGGCCTGGGTATATCTCAGACAGGGGATGGGGCTGATGAGGAAATCATAAAGCTAAAGAGTAGGGATGAGGCCTGTGTAACCGTTTATTAGGCATATATCAGGCTAACATTCAGGTGTGATCAACAAGCAACTCCCAGGGCTTGTGTTGTGGGGCTATCTTGGTTGGAGTCTCTCCTCCTGTGACAGACTGCTCCCTAAGCAAAGGGTAGGGCATAAAAGAAGAAACCTCCAAGGGGGGCAAACCCTGCAAAAGGAACTTCAAAGCATGTTTTGTTATGATATGTTATTTTCATCACCTGAGAGGGTATCCAGGCACTTGGGCAAGTGTGTAGGTTTGTGGTCCTCAAGGTGCTTATATGTTGAGCCAGGTCTTCAACTCCTTGGCAAACTCAAGAAGCGAAGAGGAGGCTCTCATGTGTTGAGGGAGGTCGTTCCATATCTAGGGTGCGATGTAGGGGAACGAGTGACCTGAGCCAGTGAAGCTTCTGAGGTGTAGTGTGATGTGAAGAAGTCTATGCCGGTCTTCAGATATGCTGGTTCTGTGTTGTGTAGGGATTTGTGTGTGTGTGTGTGAGAAGTTTGAATTGGCTGGGCTTGTGAATTGGCAGCAAGTGAAGCTTCCTCAGGTGCAATGTGATGTGGATGCAGCACGGGAGGTCGATTATGAGTCTTGCAGTGATGTTCTGGTTGTACTGGAGTATGTGTAGGAGTTGTTGGAAGATTCTGGCATAGAGAGTATTGTCATGCTCCAGCCTACTGGTAACAAGTGCTTGCGTGATGGTCCATCTGGTGTTCTGAGGCAACCATTGAAGATTTTTCGCAGCATTCGTTGGATGTGGGAGCAGGAGGTGAACACTGTGTTGCCTTCAACAGTCATGGTGAGCTTGTTGTCTTGGATGATCCCTATATTTCTTGTGTGGTCTGTTGGTGTGTATGTAGGTTCTAGCTCCGAAAGCTAGCAGGTGAAGTCTCATGGGAAAAGATTGTTGTTGAAGACCAGTACTTCCGTCTTGTCAGGGTTGAGCTGCAGACAATTGGTTCTCATCCAGTCTGCTAGTATGGCCACGTAGCTAATGTGGTTAGTTCTGGTGGTGATTGTTTTGTCCGTCAGGGAGAGGATGAGTGTTGTGTCATTGGCATAGGAGATGACGGTGATGTTGTGTGATTGGATAATGCTGGTGACTGGGGTAATGTATTTGTTGTAAAGGGTGGGGCTCAGGGCCAAACCCTGTGGGAATCGGCATATCAATTTCTTTGTCTCTGACGTGTAGGGTGGCTGCCTGACCCTCTGTGTTCTTTCCATGAGGAAGGTACAGATCTATTTGAGAGTGGATCCTTGTAATGTAAATCTCGTAGAGTCTTCTGATGAGGGTATTATGAGTGTTAGCATGAGACACTAAAACACATCTGTGTCTGGAAATGGATTATAAAAAAGGGATCTTGAGTCTCCCAAGTTGTCTATTTTCAAGCAGTCAGCCGTGGCTGTACCTCGACGTGGAGAAGTACAACAAGACTTCTGCCTTTTGTGACCAGGTCTGGGGATCAAGGTCTAGAAGTACCTTTAGCTTGAGGGGATTCTCCCTGGTACCAGGCACACAGGTTAGATAGCCAGAGCATGGCGTGCCCACTTGCCTGTGGTGAGATAGAGTCCAACGGCAAGGAGGTCATGGTCATTGTTGGGATAAGGGAAAAGCAAGGTGCTGGTTGTTTCTTTGGCAATGGTTTGAGTGCCCCAAGCATAGTGTCAGGACCAGAAGCCTTTATTGCTTGGACCACGTCAGCTATGTTGTCCAAAGCAAAAGCTGCTTGTCAGTCTCAGGTCAAGACTGGGACCATTGTCCTTGTGCAGGAACAGAAAAAGTATTTTGCATGAAAGGGCAGGGAAGGCACAGACCTAGGAGGTAATCAATTCTGCTTCAGAAGGAAAGGGGGATGAGGCTATCGATGGGGAACAGGTGTGGGAATCTAGGCACCTCCAGAGGTGAAGGGTTTGTTAGCTGCTGGAGTGCCTACCCGAGATGAGTGCGCAAGGCACAGCATCAGTGCCCTACAGGAAGAAGAGGCCAGGAATGGATCAGCAAGGCGTGGATGATAAACAATAAGTTGGCTTAGATGATGGCATACTCTACAGCCAGCTGGTGAATCCTGAGCCAGGTTCTAGTAGATGGCCAGTGATCCCACTAGTGACATGATTTTTTTTGTCAGAGACCCAAATTTTGCCCTTAGCAGGACACATGGTCATTAGGAAAACCCAGGGTAAGTCGGATTTTCTGTTCTACCAGCTGGGGATGTGTAGAAGCACAGAGAGGTTCTCTAGAACCTGTCCTTCTTGCCAGGTATGTGATAAGTGCCTCTACCAGTGGTAGGTGTTCCATTTGAGCCTGTAAGAATAGAAAACGTTGATTCATTTGACCTCCCTCACAGTAAGGCAACGAATATATCTTGGTTGTGGTGGACCACATCCACAGGTATCCAGAGGCATGACTACCAGGGTGGTAAGGAGAACTCTCTTAGGGATATTTCCTAGGGTTGAATTTCAAATGATGGCCATTTCTCACTTTGGAACAAACTTTGTCTCCTCTCATATAAGAGAGATGTGGGAGTAAGTTGATGTGACTTACCACTTCTCTACTGCATACTACCTAAACACCAATTGGTTAGTGGAGCAGTTTAACAAAGTGCTGAAGAGCATTTTAGGAACTTTGCCAGTGCACCTCAGGAGGAAGCTAGATCTTCTCCTGGCATGCCTCTTGTTTGCCTATGAGAGATTTGGCAGAAGTGCATACAGTTAAGTCCCTTTGAACCTTTGTATAGTCCGCCTACTTTAGTCCTAGAACAGTGGGAAGGAACCTCAGAGTCTCCACAGAAGATGTGGTGGACTATAGGATTGACCTCAGGAAGCTGATGCCACAATACATGAGTCAGGAAAAATAAAATGTTGAGGCTAGATAAGCCCTGATGAAAGAATTATATGATCAGAAAGCTACACTGACTTGGTATCAGGAAGGTCAGGAAGTGTTGGTGCTGATGCCTATTTGTCCCAGGGCTTTGAAGGGCAAATGCAGCAGGCCATACAAGGTAGTACAGAAGATTTCTGAGGTAACTACTTGGTGGACACAGGTGTCACAAGGGAACACAGGAGGGTGTTCCACGTGAACCGGCGGAAGTCTTACCTCTGTAGAGATTACACAGTGAATATCATGGCTATGGCAGAAGATGTTGTGGAAGACAGTGAGCCTCTTCCTGACCTGCTGCATAGCGACATGAAGGATTGCACTGCGGAAAGGATTAAGTTAGCTCCTGAGTTAATGTCTGAGCATCAGGCAGAATGCAGGGAGGTGGTAGGACAAAGTTTAAAACTGTTTGCTTGCTTCAGGCTTGCCACTGCCTGTGTGCATGACATAGACACAGAATAGCAGAACGTACAGAATGTCTGATCAGGGTTCAGGGATGCATTAGTCAGGAAGTTGCCATGCATTTGGACCTGGGGATCATTGAGAAGTCTCATAGTCCATTGTCTAGTGATGTGGTGCTAGTAGCGAAGAAAGAATTTACTGACTTTGAGTTCTGTGTGGATTACTGATCCCTCAGTGAGGTAACCATGACCTATGCCTATTCAATTCCAAGACCAGATGAGCAAGTGGATTGGCTAGGTTCTTCAAGGTACCTGAGCACCTTTGATTTGGCCAGTGGATGCGGTAAGATTACCTAAGCACCAGATGCCAAAAAAGGGGGGTGTCTGTGCCAGAGGGGTTATATCAGGTTAAAATGATGCCCTTTGGGTTGAAGAACGATCCTGACACTTTTCAGTGCCGGATGAACCATGTTTTTGCAGTCCTGAAGGATTTCCGTGTGGGATGCCTGGAAGATATCGCGATGTTCAGCAATTCATCCAAGTATCAGGTAGGGCTTTTCTCTGTAGTATACATTGGGCATGAGACGGATAACCTGAAGATTCACCCATTGGATGTGAAAATTCAGTTGGTGATTGAGTGGGAAGTTCTTATTACCCAGACTGAAGTGAGGACCTTTCTAGGATTCACTGGGCATTGCAGGAACTTTATGATAAGCTATGGAAGTATAGTTGCAACATTGAATGTTTTGACTCTCAGAGCAGCCCAAGATAAAAGTAGTTTTTTTTAAAGTTTCTTTAACAAACTTTTTTTTAAGATTCACAAAGGGGAAGGGGCTTAAGAGGACTACTTTCTTTTTTTTTTAAAAAATGCATTACCACCCTAACTCCAGAGTCAGTAACTTTTCTATGCTTTGCAACCAGATTACTGTTGCAAAACATTTATACATCTTATCTCAAGTTGCAATTTGGAAGGGACACCTATAATACACCCCTTCCAAATTCTGAATCAGTATCCATTTACAATCCCATTTTAGGAGTTAGTAAAAGTTTACCAACTAGTATAATGGGATTAATACATAATAACATTCTATTTTACTGTTCCAATCCACCTATTTGCAAATTGCAGAGTTTGCATGTCTGGACCCATAAAACCTGTGAGCACTGAAAAAGTTGTGAGCATGCCCCAATCGTTTCCTCTTGCATGGTTGTGGTAGAAACCATGGGCCCTATTTACAAGATATTGACGCACAGCGGCGCAGCTAGTCTTCCTGCTGCGCTGCCGTACACCAAAATAAAAGGGCAGGAATGTGCCGTATCTACAAGACGTATATCAAAAACAAAACAGTACAGAGGGACCAATTCAACATTTATTCTCATTCAAGGTACAACTAGTTACCCTGATGTTCCCAAATATTATTTACATATCCTATATATCCAAAGGTCAAACTCATATACGTGTCAAATGACGCGGCAGAGCACAAATAAACACAATTGTATATATACACATCATATGTACAAGACATAAACAAACACTACAAAGCACATTTAAATCACATTCATATCTATGTTACAATACATATATATATTATATACAACATATACAACGTCTACAAAACATACATATACAAAAAATTATACAAAAAATGATACCCCTACTAAGAACAGAACTATCACGGTGTACACTCCTAACTCCAAGTAGTACACTCTGAGGAAATCCCTATTGCGCCAGAGGCATAACACCTCTAACAAAATATTTTCTAGGCACTTTTTCTTTTCAAAAGAACGAAAAAATGATGGAACTCCTCGTCAAAATGTCGACGCAGTCGCGTTACAGCCAGTAATTCCTTTTGGCTACATCAGGACAAGGGTATAATATCTCTAAAATAATAATAACAACCATTTAAATCTACATTTAATTCTACCAAAATTACACTATCCCCTCAGTGACCATGCAGGGCCAGAAAGGTCAGGTGATTCTAGGCGGATATAGGTCGATAGAGAAAGGGTAAATAACCTAGCTCTCACATGCACGATCCCCAACAGAGGTCCCTAAAGTAAACATACCAAGGGACCCCGTGTGTACCATACCTTCACCCACAACAAAGGTGAACCTAACTTAGGAGGTGCACACAATTACCTTAAATGAGAGTGAAACACTCTCCAATCCCTGGCTCGCAGGCAAAATCCCAGCAGCCACCTAGCTTGTGGGCTCACTACAATCCTGGAAAAACATAAACAAAGCGAACGACCTATAATAAATCATCAAAAATCATAAACACATCGAGCAAGCCTGTTGCTCGTGAATATTAATCAAGCTTCGAGGCAAAGGTCATACACCTCCCCCTCGGCTCAGGATCAGTCCAGGGGTACCGACGGACAGAGCGGGGCCTCCAACCCTGAGCAGTGGCCAGGAAGAGGTGAGACTTTCTCCCAAGAATTTTTGGGAAAGAATCCTAAATACTTTATGAAACAGGCATCCCCGGTCTGGAAAATCCGATGTACGGTAGGATGTTTGGTATCATTTATTTGTGTTAATTTTTGCTTTTTTCACTAAGCTTAGGTTGAGCTTAATTGCAATAGTGTTCAAGAGGTCCTGACGAAAGCCCGGTAGGCCTAACTTTCCTACAATGGCTGAAACATGTTGACCAAATACCATCCTTAATAGAAAGTTATTGTGTCAAACTGTCTCACACTCATTTTAATTTTGACACCATGATGTTCCCTAATAAAGTTTTCCTTAAATCATGGTAGCCAATTTTACATCTCACTTTTTGATTCTTTTTGCACACATTTTTTCTCACTGCAATTTAACATCCCACACCATTCCAAACTGATTTGATTTTTGGTATGATCCATCACTGGTGGTTCCTTGGGTTTGGAGAAGCACATAATTCCAACAGGTGTGTGGCTCCCTAACCGGACCATCTTTAGTTCTATCCCAGATGATGAAGCTCTGCCATATGGGTGGGCTGATGGGATTCATTTCCTTTTTGTTGTACACACTTTACAGGTAGACACAGAGTCCGTCACATTTTTCTTTGCCCCCATAAGTTGTACAGACCAATGACAGTCCTTTTGTGTTGTTATACTGTGAATAAGGGGTTTGTCTGTCCTTTGGTCTTTAAATAATTTTCCACTTAGACCCTCCACCAACCTTGTTTTTGACATACCTGAAGAGACACAGTCGCACAGTGCTCGGAAAATCACCAAAAGTTCACTCCTCGCTTCTTATTATTCGCAGAGATTCCTCTCCTAGCAAAAGACCACAGACAGCAAAAAGTTCAAGCATACTCTCTTCTCGGTGTACCGCACTAAACAGATGTACAGTATAGTTTTACTATACTGTACATCTGTACTGTACTGTACTGTACTAAGTACCCAAAGAATTACGGCAGCCCCTCAGTTCAACTACCATTATAACGGGTCCCCGTCACGCCACACTGTTCCTCCGATATTCGAACAATTTGCGTGCAAACAACACGCAAAAGGCGCCTCCGTTGTGGACGTAAAAGAAGGACGTACGCGGTGACGTCACACACGTCTTTCTAACAACATAGAAGCCGGGCTCTAGCCCAAGTCGTCCTACAATATACCCCCCTAGTCACCCATAAAGTCAGGGCACAAGTCCTCAAAAGAGAAGTGGGGGACACTGTCACCGGAACTGACGTCACAACCGGAAGTGACGTCACGAAAAGTGCGCTCCGATCTCGTTCCAGAGAGGTGAAAGAGTGAAGTCCAGCTGTTTGGCAGGGGGGACGATGTCCACCCGGTAAAATAGGTGGGGGGACGCCGTCCACCCACGTGGTACCCCCGACTCGAGCCCTGCATAAAGTTAACATAGGAGCATGGTCCCCAATCCTCAAATACACCCCAAGTCCCTCTCGGGGTAGTAATAAAAAATATAATAATCGTGTCACAACAAAAATGCACACACGGGGGGGGGTTGTGGTGGTGGGGTTATGGGGGTGGGGGTGGTAGGGTGAAGGACCAACATGTCAGTCAGGCAGCATCTAATACAATTCCACCACGAATAATACGCAAGTCAAGATAAACGTAGAAAGAAAGTCCAAATCAAATCGATCAAAGAGATGATCCCGCAGAGGTCAAAAAAGCGATCAACGACCCAGTATGTCATAAAAGCTGCCAAAGCGGTTCCAGCACATTCCTGTCCTTCTCCCCTGTTCAGGCACACAAACAGCAGCCAAACACCAGTGCAGACTCCTGTGCCTCAATTTGCAAGGATGCGTGTGCTGAGAGGATGATTGTTTTTGTGCAAGAAGGGAAATTTTTCTGTACAAAAACCATAATTAAAGGCATGGTTCTTGTTCTATAGAAAGAGGAAAAAAAACAGGTAAAATATAAGTATTTCTACTCTTTGAGCCTCCTTACGCCTCACCTGGGGAAGCGTAGGATTATGACGCATTCCCACGTTTATAAAATGTTGTAAATCTAGGAATGTGTCACGCTGCATGGTTTTTGTGTTGGAACACCCAGAGCAACACCCATGAACCGCCCCTTTCATGCAGAGTTATGAGTTAGAGGGACACATATTTACAATGTCATGAAAAGTCACGCAGGGTGACTTTACATGGCCTTGTAAATATGGGTAAGCCTCCAGTGCGTCATTAAAAGTGACGAACCGGCAGCCCAATGTGTTTGTAAATAAGCCTCCAAATGTCTACTAAATAGCTGGGTTTTTGATGTGTCAAGTGCTGTCCTGTCTTCCTGCATCACTAACCTTACAAGCATGACCCACTCGGTATTTGGTACGGAAAAGCAGGATATGTAGTGAGCCCAATCACCTTGATGTGTCTTTACATCTATGTAATGCTGCGCCACATGTCTTAATTTCTGTTTTCTCTCTATTTTGAGTAAATTGAAATGCCGGCGATATGTTACTGTCATATTAATCTTGTCGTACTCAAACTGGATGAAATTTACCACTGCCGTATTTAATTGCCTCTACCCCATCCACATCGAGGCTGTCCTTTGTGCAGTGGGTTTGATTGGGCGCCCAGTTATCCTGCAAATCCAAGTTGATAAGCAAAACGTGTCCATGAGAATGTGACTGAGTCGCATATTTACCATGTTTGAAAATCAGCGACATTAATGCCATACTCGTGAAGGCAGGTCAATGGTAATATGTGGTTATCATGTAGAGCCTTTCAAGATTATCGAAAACATTTGATATATTTGAGTAGTTTTCCACTTGAAGGTGACCATAATAGTAAGTATATTTTTCTCAGTGAGATGAAGGGCCATATTATCAAGAACGGCGATAACATTATTGCCGCTTTTGCGGCAGGAAACTGCTCCTAAAGCGGCGATAAGGGGCTTGATAATATGCCCTTGTGAATTTCAATAGAAGCCTAGGTTCTGGTGTGAAGGACATCAAACCTGGGATTCTATGGGAATTCACAAGGGCATATTATCAAGCCCCTTATCGCTGCTTTAGAGGCAGTTTTCTGCCACTAAAGCGATCGCCGTTCTTGATAACATGGCCCCATGCGTTTCTTCAGTTTCGGTTTTATTTTGCTCAAGTCGTTAATATTATCCCTGTTAATTAAAGAAGTGATGCCGTTTCTAATGTAGGCGTTATGTCTCTAATCTGCCACCAGATGGCAAACTTGCGCCTTTTTCGTTTCTGACTATGTATTGTTATTATGGTTCTAGTAATGATGATTATTATTATTTGTGTTATTATTATCATTCGCGTTTACAATCTTACAGGTTTGATTAATAAAAATGACGCTGATGTGTAACACTGATCTATGCTCTTCATTGCTTTTGTACCTTAAACTTAGATTTGAAAATGAACTAGCACCATTTATACATGTATAACAAATATCAACAGGTTTAGAAGTACAATTCGGGATTGTTTTTAACATTTGTAACTTTTTTTCTGACTTTAACTAACTTTATAGCACATTTTGAGCTACCCTCAATACAGCATGTACGTGATTATTTGCATAATACATCACATTCTATTTGTAAAATGATTCGTGTGCAGTGTTGGTGCAGCGTTTGTCAGTAAATTTATCACTGTAAAAGTAAGTAGCAAATTATTGATAGACCCATGTGGCAGACACCTTTGCGTCCTCCCAAACAAGAACCATAAGGCAACACCAGATCTTCCGGTTCTCCCCCACGAACACATCTCCTGTATCCTAATTGAGACTAGATCATTAAGTAGGAGCAGAAACCAAATCTAAATAAATTCTAAATTGTGTGTCTTGTAAAGCGCACTGCTACCCGCACCGCAGGCCTCGTAGCGCTATAGACCGCTGGGGAACCCGTCCTGGCTTTCCCTGTGAGATAGTCCCTCCTGGGAGTCTCCAAGGTGAAACCAGGCATCCCCGGCGTTTGTGAGGGGCCGTTGTGGAGATGAGGCAAGCTTAATGCCCAGAGTTGCAGAGTGTGATCCCTGGTTAGAGTAGGCACCGAGGTGAGAATTATCAAGTCCGCTGATTCTGGTCCAAGACCCTGCCGCGTCGGGAATCGAACCCTGGTCCCAGGCCGTTCTCTGCTCTCGGGTCTGCCACCTCTAACCAGTGAGCCACACCACTCCACTCCACTCCAATCTATGACCTCGTATTTGACTCTAGCCAGGAAATCTTATTTATCAAAGAATCTTAGCTGGGAGAATATACCTCTATCATCACACAAGGCCGTCCCTGTGCACCCCCTAACTCTAATAATAGTGGGGGACTAGCTGCGGTAAGCCAACACTCCCCACTGACCTCCAGCATCACAGATTAAAAACAATTAGAGAATTTGTCATTACTCGTGTGCTGCTTTCAGATCACTGTAGTGTTGTGAGCCTATGAGCGCTAGGACCGTTGTGGTACTGGGCGTACTCAACAGAGGAATTACATAACTTGCTGGGAGTTGTTAAGATGTGGTGATTAACAGTTATGACGAAATTAGAGTGCAGTGTGTGATCGTGTGCTGAGGAATAAAGACTTCTGTTACAGAGATCCATGTCTGTTGTATTCATTTGCATGCTCCTGGGTACTACAATCATGACTTTCTCTGCCTCCGTCATTTTCATTGATCGACCACCAGAGCCAGACTGGGAATCAAAACCGGCCCCGGCAAAGTGCTCGGCCGGCCCCCTTGGGGAGGTTGTGGGTGCGACCGAGCTCTTTGCAGGGGCTGGTTTTCGGCCGATTTTATTACAGGGCCGATTTTGCAGCTATGCTGCATAAACGGCCCTGTAACGAAAACGGCTCCCAGGGGCCCAAAACCGGCCCCCACCCTTGCGGCGCACCGGGGGATTACCCGGTCCCCCCAACGCTCAGTCTGGGCCTGTCGACCACCACCCACAAAACAGATCAGTAACAGGGTATCAACCACAAAAATATCGTGACACGGAAATATTGTGTCAAAAAATTTGTTGACACAAATATCGTTTTCCTATACTTATACAGGTATGTACAAAAATATCAAATAAACAATATACTTTACACTAATATCATTAAAGATATATCATTTTTCAATAACTACACAGTCACACATAGTAAAGCATAAACATTTTAGTACATAACTATAATATAATTAATTAATTTATTTATTTATTTATTCAATGTATAAAGTGCACTGTCACCTAGCAGGTATCCTGGCGCTAAAGTAGCTCAAGGGGGGAAGAGAGGAAAAAAGCAGGGACCGGCCACTAAGTCTTGGGGAACAGCCAGGTTTTTACACTTTTTCTGAAGGGGAGGAGCTCCCTGAGTTGCCTGATTTCCCAAGGGAGACTGTTCCACAATTTAGCCACTGCCACCCCAAAGGATCTGCCCCCAGACCTAACCTTACGAAACCTAGGAACCTTCACTAATCTCGACGACGAGGAGTGCAATGTTCTCGTCGGGACGTACCAGTCGAGTTTTTTGGGCATACGCACAGGTCCTATCCCATGAAGGGCTTTAAAAACAAAGCAGAGAGATTTAAATTGCACTCTTTGTCTCAGGGGGAGCCTATGAAGTTCAGCTAAAGCTGCAGAGGCAGAGGAACTTCTAGGCCATCCTAAGACTAGTTTGGCAGCTGCCGACTATATGCTTTGCAATCTGTCCAGCAGGAAGTTAGGGGATTCCTGCAGGAGAGCATTACAGTAGTCAAGCCTACTGAGAACTGTACATCCGGCTACTTGTGCACGTTAATGAGAAGGTGGTAACTGGAAGATTTTTCGGAGGGATCTGATGATCGCAAAACAAGAGGCAGTTGTTTTTGTGACCTGAGTTTACAGAGTAAGCTTATCTTCAAATATAATGCCCAAATTGCGGACAGTAGTTGCCGGCTGGACTGCGGACACAGAGCCCGAAGGCCAAAAATTGCCAGGAAGAAGAGGAGATATCCTGTTTGTCGAGCAGAAGATCACCTCAGTCTTTCCTGCGTTAAATTGTAAAGAGTTATCCTGCAGCCACCGGGCCGTGTCCTGCAAACAGTTGTGAAAAGCCTCTACTGTAGTCGAATCCTCACCCTCAAAGGAAAGGATCATCAGAGTGTCATCTGCGTAATTTATGATGTCAATATTATAGGCATTGATGACAGTGATCAGAGGTTTTAAGTACACATTAAATAGGATAGGGCTGATTTCTGATCCCTGAGGAACACCGTGCAACACGCTGGAGACGGCGGATTGGAAGGGGGGAAGGGATACCGCTTGCTGTCTGTCCTGTAAAAAGGATCGAAACCACCGCAAGGCAGAGCCCTTCACCCCAATCTCGCTCAATCTTCTCAGCAGAATCTCATGGTTGACCGGATCAAAGGCGGCAGACAGGTCAAGCAGAATCAATGCAGCTGCCTGTCCCCTGTCTGCCCGCCTCTGAAGCTCAACCATGACAGTCAACAAAGCAGTCTCGGTCCCATTACCCGTCCGAAATCCGAACTGAACCTCTTCTAGCAGATTGTGATGTTCAAGGTAGGAAGAGAGAGTCATATTAACAGCCCGTTCAACGATTTTAGCAGGAAACGGCAGCAGGGAGATAGTCCTGTAGTTTTTCGAGCATTCAGGATCAAGAGAGGGCTTCTTCAATAAGGGAGAAACTATAGCTTGCTTCCATTATGGGGGAACTACACCACTAATAAGTGACTGTTTACAGATCAGCCATAAAGAGGGGAACAGTTCTTCCTTGTACTCCTTCCAGATCTTATGTGGTACTGGATCAAGGGGTGATCCAGAGGAGATGCCCTATGCCAAGCTGCAGAATTCCTCCACAGTGAGGGGTGTGAACCCACGGAGTTGTTCAGGAGCTTGATCGCAAAGGCCGGTGACAACATCCTCCGAGTCGCCCACCTCATTCACTACAGTGCATTCTGTCCCCAGGACTTGGTTTCCTGCTGCTTGCTGTCCACCCACAAGGTCATCAATAATCAGCTGGATCTTTTCCCGGAAGAACCCGGCCAGGTTCTCACAGAGTTCAGGCGAGGGGGTAATTACATTCTTGGAACAGTCAGGATTGATAAGACTGTTCAAAATGTTAAAAATGCTTCTGGAGCTGTTGGAAGCATTACAGATGACAGAGGAAAAATTATCGGTTTTTGCCCTTCTAATCTCGTTCTTGTACTCCCCGATTTTCATTTTCCATAACAGCATATCAGACTCCATATAGCCTCGCCTCCATCTCCTCTCAGCCTGTTTACAAGTTAGTTTGAGAGCAATTAGTGTGGTATTAAACCAATGGGCAGAGTTTCTGTACATTACATAACTTTAAGTAACATTTAATATTAAAAAATAAATATATACTTTTGTAAACATACATGTGCGTATGTTTATATGTACATATCTATAAAACAACGGATATTACATATACATTTTTTTACATTCTATTCATTTTTTGTGTTTTTTAAATTTACTAATATAAAAAATATACACACACAAAATATATATATATAAAAAATAGAAAAAATTAAAAAAACATTAAAAAGCATATTTACAAAAAATATTAATAAAGTAAAACATACACATATATATACAGATACTATAAAATGTAAAAATGAAACAAATAATAATATTACATAATTCTAAACAATAATAAAAATATAGTAAACTTGTTAAAAAGTAGACATACTATTACCACTGCAGTCTGTGCAACAGTAGCGAAAGCATTTCACTCTTGAAGGGTAAAATGTACTATTCAGCAAAAAAAAGGGGTGGCTGTTCCTATGAAGGGAGAAAAAGTAGTAAAAAGGTTGGAATATACAAATTGAGGGGATCTTCATTATTAGGAAGTGTTGCCCTCACACACCCATATGGATATCATGATTCATCATCAGGCTTTCGCTACCCATTGGGAATTGAAGCTCCGGCCCCAAGAGGAGCTAAAGCCTGATGATGTAATTTCTGCACAATTTAAATAATTATTAATAAATTAAGTATTTAATTAAAAATGAATAATTAATTGATCATTCATTATTACTTTACTCAATTACCTTCTCACACTATACCCCTACAAACCCAACCACCCACACCTAAAAAAACCCAACTAATTATATTTACACAATTTGCCTAATTAATTGACAATTAACTAATTAATAATTTTTTTAAATTAATTAATAACTTATTGCTTAACTAACTTCCCACCCCATGCCTCTACAAACAAAACAGCCTGCAACTAACAATTTACAAAATTAATTGCCAGTTAACTAATTAATAATAATCAATTCATTAATAATGAAACAATTATTACTTAATTAACTTCCCACCCTTTACCCCTAGAAACAAAACAACGCACACCTAAAATATCACGTAATAATTATAATAAATACAGCATTTACATAATTAATTATCTACTAAATATTTAATATTAATAACAAATTAGTTATTAATTCATTATACCTAATAAACTTCCCAAACTGAGCACCTGCAAACCTCACAACCCGCTTTGACACTATAAATTACTATTAACAATTAAATCAAAAAATATAAATCACTTAAAATTAAAAAGTATAATTTAAAATTATCAACAATTATACAAACAATATATAACATATACAATTAAAATATGAACTTAAACACATACAAATAATTAAAAACTATATTTCTTACAACAATATTATTGCAAACAATATTAAAAACACAGATATTCTTGCAAATGATATTTCGTCCCTAAAAATCTATATTTTTGTCTGCGATATTTCTGCACCACAATCTTAATGTCTTGATATTAAAAACTCGATATTTATTTGTAGCTTGGTATTATTAACTCGATATTATGTCCAAATACCCAAAAAGCACATCTTTCCTATACTCTTCCCAAACTCTAAATTACATATCAATATTGATAATAAAGAAAAAGGGGGGAAATCACACATTTATCAACCGGTACTGAACACAGGCGTATGTAGACTAACCTGCCCAACTGACATAGGAAATTCAAAAATGATAAAATAAATTATGCAAGGGGACTATTCCTGAATAATTCTTCTTTATTACTTATAAATATTTAAAAATTCTCGGCCAACTCATGTTTTACAATATTTGTCGCTTCATGAGGGCCATACATTTTCATATGACGTTCATTACAGTACACACATAAAATAAGACGTAAGTACCCTACCATTCATTGATAATATACACATAAAACATTTTCACAGAAAAGTATGTACATATAATATTTTGTTCTGCAACCTTTTCTGTACTGAGATTTACTTATGTTCAATGAAACGTATTAAGAGCTACTAATATTATTAGTGTTGTATAATCTCAATTTTTTATATGTATATTTATTTAGCAAAGCAAAAGCTTTCTAATTTAAGAATCTTGGATGCACACAAGTGCACTACTCGAAGGTAGCTGGAGAGCTACAGTAGCTCATGAGCTTCTGGTTGCAGGTTTAAACTCTCCCACAAGTGCATTTTCAGATAATCCTTCAATAAATTAATATATTTCTTATTAATTTTCTCATACAGATCTGATTATTAGATATCCATTTCTGAAACATGTGTTGGCCAAGTATTTTGAAACCTTATGCATAATACAGATGAATTGTTCAGGAATAGTGCTCATCACATAGTTTATTTTATAATATCACTAATAGCCGAACCCTATGTATCTTGGGTTATTTCAACACCTGGTTCGATAAGCCAAAACCTCTATACCGCATCACCCCTCAATAACCTTGAAGGACTCAATTTCCATTAGTTAGTTATTGAGCCCACATAAGCTACTGATCAGATCTTTAGTACAATTTTCGACTGTATAGCACTCATCAGAATTAGAGGAACAATCCCATTGCTTGGAGAGATCACCACATTAACTTCACACCTGATCCGCTGATCTATCTATCAAACAATACCATCTATAGCTCCTTCAAAAGGAGTGTCCCTAAAGTCTCACAGAATTGGCAACATAGCTGGAAGGATGGCTGTCTCGTACTTGGGGTAAAGTTATGAGAATACAATCGTTGAACTGATTTTGGCTGAGACCATGCTTTGGTGCACATCTAAATGTTAAAAACAATCTCTTTTCTTCTGTACTGCTTTTTGATGCATCAAGCACGTCCTTTCCATTCTCTAAATCCTCTTTCCCGGAAAAGTTCATTATGTTGTTTTATTTTATAATTTTTCTAAAATACAAACAAACCTGTGACATATTTACAATTTTTTCATGCAATGCAGGACATCAAGAAAAGTTGTTGTGCTACACTGCATTACGTGAAAGGAAGACAGCAGAGAGGCTCCATTTTAACAAAGATTTGGAGCTTTTCTACTCTCTCCTTGCACTCCTGCAATATGTGAAGCCTAGCACCAATGCAAGCACCCGTGTACTATAGTGCAAAGGTGCCTGAGATACAGGCTGGATTTTATTTTGTGAAGGAAGGTTCCCCTTCCTGCGAAAAACAATCCTTAGATGCATTTTCCACTACCTATGTGTGCTGTAAAATTCAACACACATGGAAATAGGAAATAACAAGTACAAATAAAGATATTTCTGCTTGTAACGCCTCACTATGGAAGGCATAGCATATTGTTGCATTCCCAGTTTTACTACTTTGAGTAAGCCTGGGAATGATCCAAAATCTGGATCTGGAGGGTTTACCCATGGAGCAGCTCCCAGGTTGAAATGTAATGTAGCACAGCTTATTTGTGTTGCATTGCTTTACAAAGCCAGGCAATGTAGTGCAAACTGCCCCTTCAGTGGCTTTTTAAATATAACTGAAGCCATTGAATTGTCCTTGCATCATCTTGTGTGACCATAGAACAATGTGAAAGCTTCATGAATCATAAATCTGAGCCCAATTGTAAACATACTGCATGATATATTTTTATTTTTGTCATATGTTGTTGTTTTTGGTCTATTCAATAGACTATATTAATCATTGAAATCTATAGAAACGCATTGCCAAATGTTACCTCAACGAGCCACCCCCTAAAACATGCATTGTACATTTGTGTCACCCAATTAACTGATTACCCTTTCCAGTGAAGCCAGGGTAGACCACACAGAAAATGCCCAGGTGCCATTAAAGTTAAACCTAAAATGTGGCATGTAGTGTGTATTTTCCCCACCTGCATGTTTAACAAATACATTTGCTCCTAGAGTGAGCCATTGTGCTCTGGCTGGTCTACAGTTTAAAAGTACTGCAGTAGAACAAGGCAAGGATATGGGCCTTTACTAGGTAGGAAAACCTGTTTTATACATTAGCTAAGTTACCACTAAAGTGTTTATTGTGAGCCCATTGGATGGATGTTTAATTTTTTTAAATAAGGCAAACAAGAAATTGGGAAAAGTATGCCCTCAGAGTGAACAATTACTAAAATCTATTTGTACTACAGATGTTAAGCTGTATTTTCTATGAACAAACCGAGATGTGAATTAAATTATCTATCTAGGCATGGACAACTGCTCAAGCAGTTATTAAAAGCTCTATCCTACTTTTAAAACTATAATTTTCTAATGAAAGTAGATTTTGATAACTTTAGTGGAAAAAGTAATTTTTGAAAAGTGTACTTTGTATTGCCTGACAGTAAACTGATTTAGAACTGGTCTACCTCCAGTTCTGCTCCAAGGGCTAAATACATATATCTGGCTGACTTGTTAAAGACAATTTCACCTGAAGGCAAGCGTGTTAATAGAGGCTACTTAGCATTGATTAGCCCTGAGAAGGAACAGCTGGCAATAAAATGGTCAGCTTTCAGAGTTCAGCTTTTGAAGGGGAAATATGAAATGTGGCTGTCAGGAACTGCATCCATTGATGCTCGAAGCGATCTTAGACTTTTTTATCAGTATCCCCAGTTTAAGGGAAACCCAGTTCTAGCACTGATAGCCGGAAGAACACCTAATCTCAATAGGGTAGTGAGTATAGCAAGGGCTCGGTATCCTGAAGCTCTAAGAAGGCTAGGCACATCTTGGTTGAGAAAATGATGAGGGACAATTTCAAGTAGTCTTTGAAAGGACATACTGAAAAAGAAGGTGAGAACACCAGAAAGTAGAATTCTCCATTCAGAGACTAGTGTCTTATAACGCCCTAACAAAGAACATTCCTGGACTTGGAAAGAAAACATCTTCAAGAAAGAAAACTCTACCTGACTGTTGGAAGAAGGAGAAGATCAAATGACCTCCTTCTGGCACCCTTCTGGCACCCAGAGCGGTCCACGCTGGGAATGGAACTACTCTCAAAGCCAAAGTAGTTTGTCTCCTCTAACCTGCTTCAGGGACATCAACAACAGAAGGGCTCCAGGAAGACCCAGCTGGCCACTGCGGGCTAGACCCTGCAGGGGTCTTAGCGAGAAAGTGACTTCATGCCAATAAACCTGTTCTTGTGGCAAAGTTTATACTAGATCTATTATTATGAAACGTTGTGATAAAAACACTGGGCCTGGTGTATTTATTGTGCAAACCATATGTCAACGTCTATAGGCATTTGGGTCTGAATAGTTATTACTCTATATTAAAATCTACAGATATGTATTTGGTTCATGAATCTCACAGATTACCATAAAAGTTGCGTTGGCCACCCACTCTGACAAACCTTGGAGGGGTTCACTGTGATAATTATTATTAGGCGCTGTTGGTAGGGCCTGTATATTGTTTTACGTGCTATGTGGGGGAGAGGTGTGGCGCCACGGCCAGGGCGACTGACGCTGGAATCTGGGGATCACGGTTCGATCCCCGGCGCCTGCGGCAGATTAGCCCAGCACCATGTGACTCTGGGCAATAGCTTGCTTAATCTTCCCGACGGCCCCCAGCGCCTAGAGACCCTTACGACTAATTGTTCGCGCTTTACAAATGTGGATTATTATTATTATTATGGTTGTCTATGTATCCTGAATTTTATAACTATATGCATGATGGTTGCCAGTTTATGTGCACTTGAATAGGCCAGTGTTGGGAAAAGTGTAAATCCAATGTTGAAGGGTAAAGCCTTCATCAGATCCTTGGTAAAAGCATGCCAGATTTCATAGGTTTGATCTGTTTATTACGAAACGTTATGACAAAACCAATAGGTCTGATTTACGTATTGTAAAAAGCATGCATTTAAGACAATAGGCTTTTAAGGACGGATTTTTATTACACTCTACTAAATCCTGTAGGCAGCTGCTTTGTTACATGATCTTTCGCTAGTTACTGTAGTAGGAAAGGGCCTTAGTGTTGGTGATCTTCCTGAACAAACTGTGGGGATAAAAGATGTGTATTATAGTAATTCTTATAAAGCTGTTTTAGGAGAAATACCATTTTGCCAACTGTAAACTTGTAAATATTTACTAGCTTACCCGTCGCGCGTTGCTGCGATCTCTGAAGAAAGGAAATTCAAGGAAACTCGTTATGATAACATTCAATTTACATTGTGTCATTTTTATTGAAACTTATTCATTTTAATATGGAAAACATTTCAAAGTGTCATTTTTATTCTATTTATTTATTCGAGTGCTTTACTGATAAACGATTTTTTGTTTTTCCATCTGGTGCGTACATCAGTATTCGAAAGATTATGAGGGCCCTGGGGGGGGCCGATAATAAAAAAAAAATTATGCCAGAAACCTTCGCGGGAATGTACTCAACAACTTCCCAAAGTTTCCTGCCGATCGGATGAATGCTGTTTTAATTCTATTTATTTATTCGAGTGCTTAAGGATACACGATTTGTTGTTTTTCCGTCTGGTGCGTACATCAGTGTTCGAAAGATTATGAGGGCCCTGGGGGCCGATATAAAAAAAAAAAATTATGCCAGAAACCTTGGCGGGAGTGTACTCAACAACTTCCCAAAGTTTCATGGCGATCTGATGAATGGTGTAGTAATGCATAAAGGACAAACAGACAGACAGACAGACATACTTTCGTTTTTTATATATATAGATACTGTTATGACTGTATGCAGGATGGTTGCCTTATGGCAAGCTCATGTTCACAGGCTTAGGTTGGTTATATTGACAAGCAAATAATAAAGGCTATATGCCTGATTCGTTATTATGAAAAATTATGATAAAGGCAGTAGGCCTGACATATTGAATGTGAAAAGTAAATGTTAATATCAATAGGCATTTAAAGGTGGATTATTATTCCTCTGAATTGAAGGCTACAGATAGGCTTTTTTAATGGAATTTGACAAACCATGACTATAGAAGATTTGCACTATGAGAATTCTTGTCAAATCAACTGTAATTACAAAGGCAGTAGGCCTAGCTTATTTGTTGTGAAAAGCTTATGTTGAAGTCAGACTGCCCCTAACAGTGGAGAGTTGTCACATTATGTTTTAGTCTATAGAAAGACATTTGGTTGCATGTAATCTGAAAGATTACCATTTTAGGCAAGGGTTTTGGTGTTGGTAACTCACTCGGGAAACCCTAAGAGTAGAATTTCACTGTGATGATTCTTGTTGTTCCCTTGGGAGAGGTACCTTATACTGTTCGCCAATTGTAATTTTGTACATATTCGTAATTTTATAAATATATGTCTGATGGTTGCCCTCTTCTTTGCATTTCTGAATGCCTGGATTTTATATAGTATCAAGCTATTGGTAAAGGGTAAAGGCCTCATTAATTCACTGGGAAAAGTTATGTCAGTTTCCTTCAGTGCGATCTGTTTACAATGAAAAGTTATGACAAAGCAAATAGGTGTTCCTTACTTATTTGAAATTTATGTGTTAAAGGCAAACATCGTTTATGGGTTGAATGTTATTGCAATGTGTTAAAGCCAGTAGGAAGGGATTTTGCTTCAAGGAGTCTTTCAGATTAATGTAGTGGGCAAGGGTGTTGGTGCTGGAGACCCACCTGAACAAACCATGAGGATATACGATTTGTGCTATTGTAATCCTTTTTAAGATCCATTATCAGGGAATTTATATTGTTTTGACAATTATATTTTGTACATGTCTGCAATTTTATTATGGTATAACTAGTGGATACCTTTAAGTAAGTCTGAGTTGCTTATGGTGACAAGCCCATGATATGGGTTACAGGCTTGATTGTTTAAAATGAAAACTAACATGAGAGGCAGTAGGCCTGATATACTAATTGTGGAAAGCATATGCTAATGTCAATAGACATTTAAGGGTAAATTGTTTTTACTGTGTATTAAAACCTACATATAGGTATTTTGTTACATGGAATCTCACAGCTCACCACAGAAAGCAAGCATTCTAATGCCGGTTACCTCTTTTGACAAACAGTGAGTTTAGAAGATGTGTACTGTTAGACTCCTTGTTAGGCCTTCTAAGAAGAGACAGTATTCAGCTTTGCCAAGTGTTATTTTGTATACTATGTAATGTTATGGCTGTATGTCTGATAGTTACCTTGGGGGAAAACTTATGCTCAGTGCAAGAGGACACAGTTGGTTATGGTGATAGGACATTTATAACAGCTACAGGCATGATTAGTTCAATAGGACAAATATTGATATTGTCATAGGTCTGATCTGTTTATTATGAAAAGCTATGATACTTACAATAGTCTTCATATATTGATCGTGACAAACATATGTTGAAAGCAACAGGAATTTAAGTTTGGATTGTTAATTCTTTGTAATAAAGCCGAAAGATAGGAATGATTTTTACACAAAATGCCAGATTACCTTTGTAGGGAATGACTTTGGTGTTGGTATTGCATTTGACAACCACAGGGAGAGAAGATCTGCACAGTAATAATTCTTACTAGAATCTTTTTTAGATATATTGTAATAAAAAAATAATGATACTGTGTATCTGTGTATATAAATATATATATCCATATAGTAACATTGAGGACCTACAGGTTCACTCTGCCATTGATTTGCCTGAGTGTTAGAAATTGGGGTTCTGGTTGGTAGAGGAATGTACCCTGTCCATGCTGTTATGTTTTGTAATGTACCCCAATATTAGCCTGGGTAGTCACCTAACCTTTCCTACATCTTCCCTGGCATTGTACTACATAACGGTTTTTGGTATTGACCTTTTACTTAGTTAGGTGCTGCATAAAATGTCATGTGGTTTCCCCAGAAAACTAGCCTAATTTATTATGCATGAGGATTCTCAGAATCACAGCAGGATTATCATCTTCTGTATAATAACTATGTATAAGGGTCACCCCTTTCGTCATCCTCGACCGACATGACACAGCAAGGCAGAACCCCTGAGGGTACCTTTTGGGTATATGTAGTATGTTGTACTTACTCATATTTTCTGTAATACTTTGGAATGTTATGGTTGCTTAGTTACTGCTTTTGTTTAGAGAGATGGAATGTTATGAATACAGAGAGACTCTCAACTGCTGAGCCTGGTGGAGCATCTTGTGTGCTCCACGACCTTGTAATCTGAATAAATCTGTCTATTCAGCTATTTGCCTCCGGTCAAATCACTACAAAATTACTGGCGACGATTTTGATTACTTGGTCTAATCTTCAAGAGCCCAGCGTGCTTCAATTTCAAGCTACGGCGGTGACAGTGACCCTTCAGTTCCAAGTTACAACAGCTACAGCGATTTTTCAACTATTCAATTTGTTTTTCATGCTGTTGGCTACCATCTAGCACAGCATCATTCCTTCTACTTTCATCAAGAATTTTTTGCTTCTCTTCAAGCGTTTAACTTGCTGATGACTACTGCCAAGTAACTTGTAGGGCGTTTCTGCGCTATTCTCTGTTACCGTTTTACTTAAAATTTTATGGCTCAGCAGCTCTCCACGTGTATTTTCAATTATATTTTGCTACGTATTGAAAATACCCATAACGTTCACTGCATTTACATTTGAGCTTTTGGAACGAACTGCCACTTACTGTCACGAGCAATGTCTCATTCCTGACTCATTTACTGTGACGCTCTCCGTTCTACAAGCAGCGCCATCTTCATAGCCTGTGCTTCAGTGACATAATCTTTTCCTGCCAGCGTTATGTTTTCAACGTAATCACGGCGGACTGGCGTCAGTGTAATCACGGCCGACTCCTCAGCGTCATTTTCTCCATTGCTGTGTGCGTTTCAATCAATTGGCAACGGGAAGTCAATGCGTGATCTGCGTTCCACTGAGGCTGCCACAGTTTCTTTCTATTTACAGCGTTCACATATACGGTGATACGCACACCATAAAGTTCACAACGATATCTCCCATCACAGCGCTCATACTTACGGTGATGCGCATACCTTTAAAGTTTCAACGATTCACCTGCTTCATTCTGTTGTCAGCGCTCACATTCTCGGTGATGCGCACACCATTAAGCCTACAGTGAATTTTATTTTTGCAGCGCCAATTTTACCTATGAAGCTCATCACACGGTGATGCGCACACCATAACATATTTTTTTTGGGCAACTTATTTAGCGTGTTCGTTCTCGATAGTGCTCATTACACGAAGATGTGCACACCACAATTACTTTGATTTGAAGCATTTGTCTTTCACATATGTCATGCTCATCGCGGTGATGCGCACACCATATTTCTTTTTACAGTAACCATTATTTACTGGTACATTGCACATTGAACGGTGATGTACACACCACTATTTCTAGGAGTTTTCTTTTGATAATAAACTTTCATGAAGTTGTTTTTGGTTGTGTAAATATTTATATTTAATATTTACTAAGCCATATTTTCTAGTTTATTTTTTTTGCAGTACATATACAATATTTGCCATGCAAGTGGTGAATCCACCTCCCTCCTTCTTAGAATCTCCTGGTGAACCACCTGTACTTTGGGAAAAATGGTTTGATGCCTTTGAGACATATTTAGGAGCAATATGGGCTATGAGATATGCTGCAGAAAGAAAAAAAATCCTATTAATTCACTCTTTAGGTTTTGAAGTCCGATCCATTTTCAAACATTTACCTGACCTTACTCCTGAAGAAAGCAACAATCTTGATGAGTTTAATAGTACTGTTTTGAACGGTTTGATAAACAACCCAGCCTCATTGTGTTGAGACATAAGTTCTTCAAAAGAAAACAAAGCGAGGATGAAGATGTCGATACGTATGTTTCTGTTTTAAGACGTTTAGCTGCTGTATGTAAATTCGAAAATTTCACAGAACAGCTTATTAGGGACCAGTTCGTTTGCCAATGTAAGGATAAGAATATTAGGCAAAAACTTTTATCATTATCTGATCCCTGTCTTGATGAAACATTAAGGATTGCCAAAAGCATTGAAACCTTAATGTTTTCTTTGAAAGAACTTGAAGACAAACCTACTGAGAAGACCAATGACTCTGTCAATGTCGTAAAAAATGTTAAAGTTACATCTAAAGTTAGAAACAGTTTTCCTTAAGTTTCCCCTAAATTCATCAAACCTGATCCTAATCTCTGCATTAGGTGCAGTAATTCTCCCCATGGTAAAAACGGGAAGTGCCCTGCTATTTCTTTCACTTGTAGTTATTGCAAGAAAGTAGGACATTTTGCAAAGGTCTGTCTAAAAAAAAAACTATACGAAAAAACCTGTCGCCTGCATTGTAGAATCTGATGGTGAAAGCGATACAGAAATTGTTTCCGTTATAAGGGAAGGGGGGGATGAATGTGTTCAGATTGGTTGTACATTAGAGGTAGTCGAGGGTGACCCTTCTAAATGTAGAGATCCTATTGTAGACATTGGTATTGGAGATAATCTTTTCCATTGTTGGTTGACTCTGGTGCCCGGATCACCATGATCACCAAAAATTTGTTTGAGGAAACATGGCTCCATCAAGCTCCTTCCTCCTGATCGCTCCCCTGTTTCTTACGAAGGACGCAAGATCGATCTTTCAGGATATTTTGAATACAAATTGTATTTTAAAGGGAGGTGTATCAAGTGAAAGATTTACGTTGCAGTGAAGGGTTTAAACATTCTTGGTTGGTTTCACCAGGGTTTATTCAGAATGATCCTGAGACCCGGAACCTTAGAACAAGTTCTGGTTGTTGATTGTTGTGATGATATCACCCAAAGTGGAAAACTAAATATCCTTCTGTCTTTAGCAATTCTCTTGGAAAAGTTAGGGTTTCAAACATAAAATTGTTGTTAAGAAAGATGCCACTCCAGTCAAACACAAGCTTAGGGGTGTTCCTTTTAGTGTTAGATCTGATTTGGAGAAGGAATTAAAGGAGCTATGTGCTATGTGCCAAAGGTATTATTGAACCAGCCGAGTCATCCTTATGGTTATCCCCTTTGGTAGTTGCCCGCAAGAAGAATGGTCAACTTAGGGTTTGTGTGGATTTGAGGTCCCTCAATAAGGAAATTTGGATTGATTCCCGTTCCCTTCCAAAGATTTCTGACCTTTTTACAGCCACCAAGGGTGCCAGATATTTCTCCAAATTAGATTTGGCAAGCGCCTACCACCAGGTTGAACTTCACCATGACTCAAAGCATCTCACGGCAATTGTTTCCCCTTTAGGCACTTATCAATATTGTAGAATGCCATTCAGACTGGCCTCAGTGACGTCTGTTTTCCAAAGGATCATGAATAATATTCTTCGTGACTTAAATTCTGTTTTAGTGTTTCAGGATGATGTCCTGGTATTTGGTAACGACAATTTTTCCTGTGATGCGACATTGGATAAAGTTTTCTCAAACCTGAAAAGTGTGGGTTCTCTTGTGAAAAAGTTGAATATCTTGGCCATATTATATCGCAAGAAGTGGTCAGTCCCAAACCAGGACTGTTGGAAGCAATTTCTAATGCTCCTGCCCCTACGGATAAATCAGGAGTTAAATCACTACTTGGGCTTTGTGAGTACTATTCTAAATTTGTTTGAGATTTCGCAAGTATTGTTAGGCCCATTAGTGCACTGTTAAAGAAAGGTGTACCTTTTGTATGGGGAAAGGACTGTGAGAGTGCTCTTGAACTTGTTAAATTGTCTTTAGCTCATTGTAAAGCTCTAAAACCGTTTGATCCTGCCCACAATTGTTTCATAACTGTTGACGCTAGTCAAGTAGGTTTAGGTGCCATGTTGACACAAAAATAGATGGAGAAGAACACACCATCGCTTTTGCATCCAGGGTACTCAGAAGGGCTGAACGTCAGTATTCGGTTATTGAGAAGTAACTTCTGGGATGTTCTTGGGCAATAGAAAAAATGTGCTCATATGTTTGGGGGAAGAGGTTCACTCTTCTCACTGATCATAAGCCTCTTGTAAACATTCTTGGTGATGGTATGAGCAAGTGTTCTACCCCCAGGATAGTTAGGATGGTTACCAAACTGTTAAAGTTCAACTTTGAAGTCAGGCACATACCTGGAGGACAAAACGTTAGAGCTGATTTTCTGTCTAGATTTCCGATTTGTGATAATGACCAAGAGAATGTTAAATTTGACGCCCTTATTTATGAGGATTGCGAAGATTGTTTTTTAGCAGGAATAGATATTCCTTGTCACAATGTAGGATCTGAGGAAGATTGGAGATCAGCTTTTCTTTCTGATTCTATTCTTCAAGATGTTTGTGATTTGTTTGCCAAAGGTTGGCCACGCGAGGAGGTTCTTTCACCTTTACTTCAACCTTTTTGCAAAGTCAGCCAAGAACTAACTATTGAAGACGGCTTGTTATTGAGAGGCGAGAAACTTATTCCTCCGTCTTCTCTCAGACCTGGTATTTTAAAATGTGTACATGAAGGACATTTAGGTTCTACTCTTATGAAGCGTCGTGTTCAAGATGTTTTCTGGTGGCCTTCAATGGATGGCGAAGTTGAGAATATGGTGATAGATGGTGTTGTTTGTTCCTCTTCGGATAAGTCATTAAAAGTTAATACTCCTCCTTTGAAACCCAATGAATGCCCTGATAAGCCGCGGGTTAAAGTTGGGATTGACGTACAAGGCTGATGTCCTTTGTGGTCACTACAAATACATCCTAGTTTTAGTTGATTACTCATCAAAATGGCCAGAAATAAGATTGGTTAAGGAAGCTAATTCTAAAGCTATCATTGATTTTCTCAGTGATGTCTTTTTGAGAGAAGGATTTCCTGAATTTGTAATATCAGATAATGGAACCCAGTTTATTAGTCATGAATTCCAAGATCTTCTCAAATCTGTTTCTGTCAAACACATCAAGAGTTCACCTTATCATCCCCAAACCAACGGTCTCGTGGAAAGAATGAACCGGGTGGTTGGGGATTGTGTGAAGTGGGCCAAATTTGGTCATCATGATGTTAAACGATCCCTTGAAGATATGATGTGGTTTTATAGAACTACACCTCATTCTGTCACCAAGATCTCACCGTTTGTGCTCATGAAAGGAAGAAATGCCAACACTTCTTTTAGACCTGGATGGATAGGAAAATTACCTAGGTCTACTACTAGTGTTGATGAATTGATGTGTAAAGTCAAAGAAAATGTAACCAATTCACAAGAGAAACAGAAACTTTGGTTTGATAAAAAAAGAGGGGTCAAAATGTCGTTTCTCAATGTAGGAGATTTGGTTAGATTTAAGTCTCCCGTTTACACAAGGAAGGGTGAAAGTATGTTTGGTGAGCCACAACGTGTAATTAAAGTTTATTGAAATGCTGAACAGGTTGAAAGTGGGCATTGGTGGAATCTGGGGAAAGTTTCCAAAGTTGTTCACAGCTCTGTGTTGAATTCCACCAAACACAATGATTCTGTGTTGAATTCCGCCAAACACAATGATGGTCCGACTATTTCTTCTCCACTAAGTTATGATAAGGTAAGGAGAAGTTCGAGAAAATGTATTTTGCCTGCTCGTTTTAGATAATGTGTTATTATTTATGATTTTGTTGTTTTCAGTCCAGCAGGCGCACTCACCGGACCACACGCCAGCACGCAGCTCCTGCCCCTGGGTTGGCAACGCTGTTGGTCTCGCCGCGAACGTCCATCCAGGAGCGGCTGAGACTACAGCTCCCAGCGGGCTTTGCGGCAACTTCCTGTGTCCCGCTGTCTTCGCGCCCGGAGGCGCTACAAAGCACAGTCCACCCCTCGGTGGAGCGGGGGTCTCAGTCCAGCAGGCGCACTCACCGGACCACACGCCAGCACGCAGCTCCTGCCCCTGGGTTGGCAACGCTGTTGGTCTCGCCGCGAACGTCCATCCAGGAGCGGCTGAGACTACAGCTCCCAGCGGGCTTTGCGGCAACTTCCTGTGTCCCGCTGTCTTCGCGCCCGGAGGCGCTACAAAGCACAGTCCACCCCTCGGTGGAGCGGGGGTCTCAGTCCAGCAGGCGCACTCACCGGACCACACGCCAGCACGCAGCTCCTGCCCCTGGGTTGGCAACGCTGTTGGTCTCGCCGCGAACGTCCATCCAGGAGCGGCTGAGACTACAGCTCCCAGCGGGCTTTGCGGCAACTTCCTGTGTCCCGCTGTCTTCGCGCCCGGAGGCGCTACAAAGCACAGTCCACCCCTCGGTGGAGCGGGGGTCTCAGTCCAGCAGGCGCACTCACCGGACCACACGCCAGCACGCAGCTCCTGCCCCTGGGTTGGCAACGCTGTTGGTCTCGCCGCGAACGTCCATCCAGGAGCGGCTGAGACTACAGCTCCCAGCGGGCTTTGCGGCAACTTCCTGTGTCCCGCTGTCTTCGCGCCCGGAGGCGCTACAAAGCACAGTCCACCCCTCGGTGGAGCGGGGGTCTCAGTCCAGCAGGCGCACTCACCGGACCACACGCCAGCACGCAGCTCCTGCCCCTGGGTTGGCAACGCTGTTGGTCTCGCCGCGAACGTCCATCCAGGAGCGGCTGAGACTACAGCTCCCAGCGGGCTTTGCGGCAACTTCCTGTGTCCCGCTGTCTTCGCGCCCGGAGGCGCTACAAAGCACAGTCCACCCCTCGGTGGAGCGGGGGTCTCAGTCCAGCAGGCGCACTCACCGGACCACACGCCAGCACGCAGCTCCTGCCCCTGGGTTGGCAACGCTGTTGGTCTCGCCGCGAACGTCCATCCAGGAGCGGCTGAGACTACAGCTCCCAGCGGGCTTTGCGGCAACTTCCTGTGTCCCGCTGTCTTCGCGCCCGGAGGCGCTACAAAGCACAGTCCACCCCTCCGCGTCGCGGGACGCGCGCGGGCGACGCCGGGCGGAGCCCGGGCAGAGGGCGGGCCGTCTAAGGCCGTCCAAGGACGATCAGGGACGGGACGGGCCACGTCCTTAACATCTTCTATAATGGGTAAGCGAAAATTGCCGACACCATCGGCGGATGAAGCTAAGGCGAAGGTACCTAAGTATACTACAAGTATACTTACATATTTAACTACCAAGGTGGGGGAACTATCATCTAAAATTGCTGAGTCTGAGCGTGAACTGGGCATTGCCTCTAGTCCCGGTACCGCTGATACTTCATATGCCTCATCTTTAAATTGTATACCTTTGGAGCCTCGGGTTATAATTGAGGCTTGTAGACCCTCCCTGTCACTTCCTGCTACAGTTCTTCCATGCCCGGCCATATCTGAAACGGTGATACCTAACGCCCCATTGAGCCCTGGGGTTGCTGGAAGGTCGGATTCAATTACGGCTGGCTGTTCTCAGCCAGCCCTACTGACAGAGGAGGTCATTATGGCCTTATTGGAAAAACTGTTTACAGACAGACTTGAGACTGCTTTAATCCAGATTGCTTCGGATATCAATGAAACATTGAAGGACTGTGTTAAGAACCTTATATCAAAATGTGATCGTATAAACGATGTTCTTAACGCTCGGACCCCTGCATTTTCTATGCCCTTGGCGCCATGTCCTCCAGTTGTAAAGGTCACTATCCCTAAAGCTGGTGACCCACCTGTAACTAGATCAACTAATATCCCTCTTTTACCTATGCCACCAAAAGGGAAAGTAGACAATGGAATATACATCCCTTCGACAGAGGTTGCCCCTGGTCCAAATTGTTTCACAAGGCCTAGAGGCCAGCGGGGGGCTCCGGAAAAAAGTATACCACCTATAAATTTACCACCGGATTCAACACCCTTTGTCGCAATATTGGTTAACGTGCCTAAACTCGAAAACGGAGCGATAGAACAACATGAGTCTCTTCTTAGTCACGTTAAAAAATGGTGTAATGCCAACTGCACGGGTGAAAGTAACATCGCGGATAATATTGTAACAAGTAGACGGGTAAACTGGGTGGGCAAAAGCAAGAAAGAAGTTGCAGGAGACTGCGTCATTGTAAATTTTAAAACTAGGAATGTCGCGAGTCGACTTTTCTGGGATGACTCCCCTTTGGATCCCGTGAGCAAAGGGGTGCGGGCGATGCCTCTGGGTTTCTTTTACCCCCGTCCACAGAGGTTAGTTGTAAATGAGAATATTAAGTTACAATCTATTGATAACACTTGGGCAGAGGATAATCTTATTTCACCTATGCCTTTTAATGTCTGGATGACTAAGCCAACTAAAGCTAATGGTGCAGTAAATGTTATAAGGAATACACCCTCTAATAATCTACCATTGTCAAATATGTTTTCAGCATTAGCTGATAGAGTAGACATTGAATGACTAGCACCCGTACCTGACCAGGATAATTTGATTTGCTCAGTCAATACTGATGTGGCCCTACCTGTTGTTAGTGTCGAATCTGTTATAAATGACCCACCACAGTTAGGGGGAGAGCACATACGGTTATTATCATGGAACATCGCAGGCCTACGGGCAAAACAAAATGACTGTATTTGGTTACAATTAGTGAAGAACCATGATATTGTCGCATTACAAGAAACTTGGTCGAAAGATAAAGGGTTCTGGGTAGAAGGTTTTATTTCTTTCTTTGTTGATGCTCTGAGTTCTACATCGGGTAGGGACAGAGGGGGTTTGTTATTCCTTATTTCGGTTAAAATTGCTGGTAATGTTAGAGAAATCCCTAGTTTTTCTCACTACTTCCAAATGGTGGAAATTAGTTTGGCTGATAAGAATAAGATTGTACTAATAAACTGTTATAACTCCATGCAGGGGGGACCCCCAAATTTTGTTTTAGACGGTCTATCAGACTTCTTAACCAAGTATTTGTCCAAACAAACCACTTTTGTTCAGTGTATAATGATGGGTGATTTTAATGTTCATTTGTGTGAGTCTCATTGCCAGATTATTGATGAAAATGGTCCTGATCATACTTTAACGCCACACTTTGAACATAGTCCAAAGGGTGTGGCAATGGAAAACATGCTCTCATCAAATGATCTATATGAACCAGGGATTGCTGATATATCAAACCGTGTGGTCACATATAACGCTAGGGGCAGTGAATCAATCATAGACTATTTTTTTATGTCTTCAGGGCTCCTTCGTTATGTTCTATTTTATAATGCGTTTGTTAGTGGATTTAGTGACCACAATCCTGTGTTATTGGTTTTAGATACTCTCTCTGGTTTACATAAAGGAGTAGCTAGGCCTACTTCTATAAGGGATGTGAAGAGCAAAGATCAAGGCAGACGCCTTAAATGGTGCAAAGTCTGCCCAGAGAATTTTCATGATCGTATTGTGCAGGACATGGGAGCTGAATTTGGGATATGTTTGAATAAAGAGATGAGGGGAGGGGAAGTTGTGAGTGCCTTTGAAGATATTTGTGCCAGAGTGGATAAAGATCTCAGAGTCAAACCAGGGAAAGCCTTGGTCCCAGTGTGTAGATGGTTTGACCATTCCTGCTCACAGGCACACGCAGCTCTGTGGAAAAGCCTTAAACAATCACCCAGAGATAGAATTTTGGTGGCAGATCTAAGAAGACAATACGCTTTGGCAGTCAAACTTCGAAAAAAAGCCATCAAAGATGAAGCCTGGGACTCTTTGATGGACCCCACTACCCTTAAACATAGCTCCAAATTTTGGGCTATAATCAATAATCCCTTGTTTTCCCATACATCAAATCAGGACCTTGAAATTAATATATCTGAAGCCGATTGGATTAATCATTTTTCCAACATATATGGTTCAAACGAGATTGCTGAGGTGTTTAAAATACCTTATTCCTCGGCTTCTCATATTAAGTTAGATTTCACCAAATCTGAAGTAGAATTGGCAATTTTAGGCTCAGCTGCAAATAAAGCCCCTGGTCCGGATGGGGTTCCCCCGGACTTATACAAACTTAATTCAGAGTTGTGGGCTGAGGTTTTAGCCAATGTTTTTAATTGTGTGTATGAGGGGGGGTTGCCAAAATCATGGTCATGTGCCATTATAGTCCCTATTTTTAAAAAGGGCCTAAGAAGCGACCCAAAGTGTTTTCGGCCAATTTCACTACTGGATTCCTCAATGAAGATTTTGGGCAAAGTCCTGCTTGCTAGAATTAACACCTGGTCTACAGTTAATAATATTCTAGTTGATGCCCAATATGGGTTTCGTGCTGGGAGGGGGACTGAGGACCAATGCCTAAATCTTCATTTATTAATCTCGAAATACACAACTGTTAAAAAAGGGTCAATTTATGTCGCATTCATGGACCTATCTACAGCTTTCGATTTGGTGAATAGAGCTCGATTATGGACCATGTTGCTAAAGCTGGGTTTGGATCCCCCCCTTGTATATTTTCTGGCAGAATTACATAAAGATCTGAAAGCCTCAATCAGAATGGACCAGGAAGGTAATCGTACCGCCTGGTTCAAATCAAGCAGGGGAGTGCGGCAGGGCTGCATTCTTGCGCCCATGCTATTCACTTTGTATATAAATTCACTTGAGGAAACTCTTTTATCAGCGACCTTGGATACTCCGCGTGCAGGGGAAACTCGTATTCCGGTTCTCCTGTACGCGGATGATGCCGCTTTAATAGCTCGGACTCCTATAGGTCTACAAAAACTTTTAAATGCTTTTAATGATTTTATGCTATCATTAGACCTAGTAATAAACAATTCCAAATCACACGTCATGGCTTTTGGGGCTGGTAAAAACAACTCCAGGCAGTTTTATTGTAATGGCGATGTGATCACCAATGTTAAAGTTTTTACATACTTGGGTGTAATTTTTGATAATAAGGGAAGTTGGGCTCCGCAAATTGTAGCTAAAACTAAGGCGGTTAGAAGCTCAGCTACTGCTATTTTAAGTTTTGCTAGGAGACTGGGCGGGAAGCCAACAGGTGCTTTACTTAACTTGTACAGGGCAAAATCAGTGGCAATAGCCAGGTATGGCTCTGGTCTGTGGGGCTATGTAAATAGTGAATCAATACAAAGGGAAGAAAATAGATTCCTGCGTTCTACCTTAGGGCTCCCCCAATCTACAGCCACGTTTTCAGTCCACCAGGAAGTTGGGTTGGGCTATATATCGGACACCCTTTCTATGGCCCCTATCCTGTTATGGATAAGGCTTTGGACAAATAAAAACTTGGGCCTTAATCATAAAATATTGGCGGACTGTTTAAAACTGGATAATTACAAAAGTATAGATTGGCTTTCACATATAAAGAAGTGCTCCTTGGATCTGGGACGCCCTGATATTTTTCTGATTCCCCAGGATCTTAAGAAATTAGATTTAGCCTGGGTGAAGGCCAACTTTATGACTAGGAAAAACGTGGAGAGGGAAGAATGCCAACTACTCAAGCCCACGGTCAGAGCCCACTATCTGACTATCACGCGGCTTACCATCCAACCGTATCTTACTATTGTCACTATCCCCTTTCATAGGTGGCTTCTGGTTAAACTTAGGTTTAACCAGATTTATACGGTCTTGTGTGACAGTCCCGGTTGGTTTAAGGAGGAAGATGCCCCTGTCTGTAACTGTGATAGTTTTTCTCTTCAAAATAATATGCACTTTATGCTATTTTGTAATTTTTTTATTGAGCCCAGACAGAAATACCTTGTACCAGTACTGAAGGAAAAAGCTTTTCTTCAGGCAAAACCTGCTCTCCTGTACCTCCAATTAATGGATTCTACGTTGGCCATGTTTAGCGTGGCCAACTATCTTGTTGCTGCGGTTAGGATCAGGAGGAAAAGACTTAAAGATGTAAATATTGGTGTTTTGTGAACATAAATGAAATGGAAGTGGTCTTCTTTTTAAAATGTATATTTATTGAGTATTTTCTCTTTTATGATGTTTTTTTATAATGTGTATTAATTCGCTATTATTGTTGTTTCCTCATATCATGTGTTTTTTATGAAATTGTTACTGATTGCGGCTTCTGTATGTGATTATGAATCTGTCTGCCTTTGTGATGAAATTGTAGAATGCTTTTATGATTTTTAATTTAAATCGAATAAAGTGGTTTTGACTTGACTCTTGTCAATTTTTGTTTATTTTAGCTCATTTTGTAGGGCAAGGGAAGGCATGTAGTATGTTGTACCTAGTCGTATTTTCTGTAATACTTTGGAATTTTGTGGTTGCTTAGTTACTGCTTTTGTTTAGAGAGATGGAATGTTATGAATCGAGAGAGACTCTCAACTGCTGAGCCTGGTGGAGCATCTTGTGTGCTCCTCCACCTTGTAATCTGAATAAATCTGTCTATTCAGCTATTTGCCTCTGGTCAAATCTCTACAGTATATAAACACCATATCTTTGCTGGGGCAGGCAGAGGAGAAAGACTTCCATGCTGACACACTGACGCGATACGCTGAGGTTCCTGAATGCAGACACCCTAGCACGCAGTGGTCTGACATCCCCCGGGGTTTCCATCTCGAGACCAAGACAGGATCCTTCATTTTCTCACACACCAGGTAATGGGATTGGCTTAATCCTAGAGGGATTTTTGGCTCCACACCTTCATACGTGCTAATTACACTTTGGTACATCTAGTTAGGGTCTGCATCGTAGGAGTACACATTATTACGGTCATTTATATGCTTGCATATAGATGTTGTTTTAGCACAATGGTAGAAATCTACCATCCATTTACTATGTTGGTGGTTATAATCATTTATATATGTTTCTGTCTTATTGTTGTTTCAGCACACCTATTTTACACTAGAATGATGCTGGTGCATGAATGCTTATTGAAAACGTCCCCACCGTTTATACTGTGTATCTCTCTGAGACCAAGTGAGCATGAGTGACTGAGCGAAAAGTACTATACTGTTTCCATGATCTCTGAAGGGACAGGGTTGTCATGTATTCTCTCCTGGGTAAGAGGAGTTTAAAGTGGCACTGCGAGCTAGCTGGTATACAGATGAACATACCCGATGGTGGTGCCTGGAATCAGTCTGGGCACCAATCCCACAGGTTTATGTTGTCTAAACATGCAGATCCTACATAGATTTATAGGAACTACATGACATGGCATGCCAACGTTGGTTTGGTCCTTATTTAACGCCCAAATCTGAGTAGTTCAGTAATGCTTTTCTCAGAGGCCCCTACTCACATTTACCCAGAGAGGTCTGGAATGGGAAGGGAAAATCTTCTGCAGCTCAGTAGGCATATCCTATGTATTGGCTGTAGGTTTATTCAAGATTGAAGGATAAATAGTACCCTATTGTGCATAAAACCATATCTCAGTTTCCTTGAAACTCTTTCAACAATGTCTGAAGAAGAAAATGCTGCGGCAGCATTATGTGCGAATGCAGCAGGGGAAGGAGAACAAGGAGGTACTATAAACATTTTAGAAAAATCTCAATAATGCACGGAGTAACAGCAAGAGGTGGGACTATGCCCTTCATACAGGACAGAGGTATTCTATTCATGGGTCAAATTCCCACCAGCAGATGCACGCAGAAATACATTTCGTTCATACACTGAAGATAAAATACCAGAGGAATATTGTCCATATCAGGACATTGAAGTTCCACTCACCTACCAGAAGCACATAAATTGGTTTAAAAGCGCCCTCCCACACATAAAGTAAGACTCGGTCCGCTCGGCAGAGACAGAGCCATTTGGCCCGTCCTAGCGGCTTACACACCACATCCAGACATTGACACAAGGCCGGTAACGGCCTTACGTCCCCTACACAAAGAAATAATAAAACTTTACAGAAATCTGAAACAGTTCCTTGTGAGAACACTCACACTTCAACGTGCAAGGGTTACACCAGCAGGACAAATACAAGGAACTGCAACTAAAATAACTTCACAACTACTGAATGCAGGTATGGTAAAATGCCCACTAAACGTGAGTAAATGCCATTCTGGATAGCTCAGAACATAAAACAGTTAGAGGCAGTGTTCCCACATACAGGCCCTCAAGAAAAACACAGAATGCTAACAATCTGCTTGCCAATGGCGATAGCTCTCCCAATAGAGGATTGTACCTCTTGGGGTACAGTTTTTGCTGCCATCTATACCAGAACTCATGTTATCTTTTCAATAGCAATAATACCTGATGTATTGAGGCAGATACAGAGTGAGTATGGGGCAGAATCTTCTCTGAACTTAGGGATGAAATTGTTAGGAAATTTTGCCCAGGTATCAACTATTATGTTGGCAAACAAAAGGTGAGGCAGCAGCAGTGACGATACACCAACACCTGAGGGATTTTACTCCTATGCAACAGGAGCATGAATTACCTAAAATTATCAAAGATACATATGCTGAATTAGGTAGAGATAATTTGGGAGCTAGGGCAACAAAACATCGACTCCTGGGTGGACCTGAAACGGATAACACCAAGCAAGCACCTGATTCTTCCAAGAAGAAATGGGACAAGAAATGGGACAATAAAAATAATAGAGAGACTAGATCACAATCAAGAGGTGGTTCTCCTCAACAGGAGCCCTCCGAAAGGAGGCAAAACCTTAGGAATCGTGATAACATGAAAAACCTGACAGGTATGAAGATACTGATACACGTTCCCCTGATTCCTTTCAGGGCTCATCAAAAAACTCTGAGAGGGAAGGACGGTCACAACACAGACAAGAAGATCGAACAAAGTCCAGAGATACACATCGTACTTCGGGCTATAATATCAAAAAACTCAACTTCTGAACGGGGAATGGGCTCTGGCGATGCTAGACAGCGCAGCAGAAGTAACAATAACTTGCCAGAACTTAATAGAATTTCTGGTGACAACGGCGTTGAAAGAACATATCACAATGGTGATACCTGATACTAGGATAAGTGTCCCACACTCATTATACGAAATAATGCTACAAATAGAGGGGGACAAATCCAGAAAAATTAAAGGTAATTTTTGGGAGAACCTGACTTATGGCTATGACATCCCTTTGGCTGAAAAAGTTTGGCCGCCTGAATTGTTATGGAGTGGCCAAAGGGAGAAACAGTGATTTTGACAACTTTTTCCGACCTCGTTCCAGTATCACTAAAACATTCATACGCACAGGAGTGGGCAGTAGCACTAGCTCCTGCGTTATAGCGCAACCATGTAGGATGGGATACTGAGTCACCTAACCATGTTATCCTAGTAAAAATAACTCCAACTATACAGAGACAGTACCCAATAAAACAAGAACCAAAAACACAAGTCAGGGAGATCATAGATCAACTTGAATACCAAGGGGTAATAGAGAATTGCACCTCTTCGATTAATAATCCTTTGTTTCCTGTAATGAAGCCTGACGATTCATACCATCTAGTTTTAGACTACAGACATTTGAATACTTGAACAAAGACATTTGTAGTACAGAATTCACACAATGTCGTATTAATGAATAACATTGTACTGAAAAAATACAAAACAACACTAGATATCTCAAATGGATTTTTCTGCCAAAATATAGCTCTTGAGGGGGGCGTGGCCAAGGTGGCGAACATGGCGGACATAGCCTAAGAGAGGTCCGTCCCGCCGGTGACTTATCCGACAAATATCCTGCGTCTCCCCAACCCTGAGACGTCCACAAAGGATACATTGGCGTCGGAAGTGGCGGGGAAGCCCCGACGGCGATTTGTGTGAGCTCGGACGCCTGCCCAACGACGATCCGAGTCCTGAGGTGGAGAGGCCTACCACACACGCGGAAGCCGGGGCCTTGAGTTGGGGAGAGTCCGGGCGGAGGTGCGGCGCGACCGGGACCGGTGAGAAGCAGTGGACGGACCCGCACATCCGGCGCACGGAGGCCCGCAGTGAGTAAGCCATGTCATGCGGAAGACACGAAGCACCCGGTACCACCGCTGCCACACCTAGGAATCGGAGGCTGCGCCGGCTCCGTGCCGGGGGAGTGCGGGAGGGGAGGGTTAGCCTCGTTCGGCGGTCTTATCGGACCACGGGGGGACTGTTGAGCTGCGGGCACTACTGGGGATCTCTCCTGTTCCCCCCCCGCGGGTCTTGGACGGCAGTGGTGGCGCTCGCTGCAAAAGAGGCAGGTGTGATGTACCGGGCCCGGCTGGGACCCTGGCCTTCTTGAGGCACACACGCGGCGCGCCGCTGCATGCACCCCTCTCGGCGGCGGAGTCGCGACCTCCGAGGGCAGAGTGCCGGGGAGCTGTACTCTGGGCCCTGAGTGGAGAAGAGCTGGCGGCGACGCCGAGGGCCCAGTGACTGTGGCGGACGATCCTGCGCAGACCCTGTGACTGCCTGCGCGCTTTGGGGCCCCGGGCTCTTGGAGGGGGGCGATTGTGCCCCCGGAGTGGCTCCTGGACAAGGCTGAGACTCACATGTGCCGAACATAGATGGGGGCACCGTGCCATTGGGGTAAGGAGAAGTGCTACCACGGGTGACAACGCAGACTAGTCAGAGAGCGGACGCTATCCTCCCCAACGTCTCAGAAGGCGGGGAAGGCCCGGACACGGCTCTGCAACTGAAGAGACTAGGGTGACCGGCCTGCGGCCCCCACGGTGCTCTGAATTTTGTGCGCATATCCGGTGGCAGCCATGACGAGGGGTGGCAACAGTGGAGGCGCCTCGAAACAAGGCACGATCGACAAATTTACTGGGCCACCTAGAGGAGCCGGGCCTCTGGGGGCCCTCAGGTGTCTGGCACGGATAATTCAGCCCTCATGGCGGCGATAACGCAATACAGAGACATGCTAGATGCAAAAATAGGGGCAGTTGGAGCTGATGTTACTTTGCTGCGCCAGGACCTGCGCAATGCCGTGGCCCGCATCACCGAGACTGAGACCAGAATTACAGGAGTGGAGGACGACGTGGCGACCCTGAAGAAGAAGGTAGCCAACATGGAAGGGATTCAGAAGGGCCTTGCACTGCGAGTTGAGGACACGGAAGGGCGTGCTCGGCGGAACAACCTGCGGTTCGTGGGATTTCCGGAGGGCTGTGAGAAGGGCGACATGGAAGCCTTTCTGACCCAATGGTTGGAGGGGTGGCTCCCTCCGGAGTCCCTTTCGCGCTGTTTTATAATTGAACACCCGCACCGAGCGTTGATCCAGAAGCCGCCGGAGGGAGCTCGCCCGCGACCGGTGATAGCCAAGCTGCTCAATTACCACGACCGCGACACAATCCTGCGACAGGCGCGAGCGAAGGAGCCTTTGCTATTTGAACATCACAAAATCCTAATATTCCCGGACTACACCAGACTGGTTCAGCAACAACGTCAGTCCTTTACAGCAGCTAAGGCGCGGTTGAGGGGCCTCAATATCCAGTATGCCCTGCTCTGCCCGGCCCACCTGCGTGTGGTCTTCCAGTCCCGGACTCATTTCTTTAATACTCCGGAAGAAGTCTTTGCCTGGACGGACGAGACGGTTCGAATCAGAGTGCATACCCCTCCGGGTCGAGACTCGGATTCTTCATCCACAGCGGGGCCCCCGAGGACCCCCCGGCGATCACGGAGCAGGAGTAACTGGAGGTCACGCACCAAGAAGGATCCTCCTCCCAATTATGGTGCAGCGGAGGCGACCGAAACTACAGACTTTCAGAATCCGGATGCATGAGACCCAAAGACACTTGGCAGACTCCTGACATGAGCCCTTGGGAGAGGTTGGAGGCTGGCGCTCACTTCTTGGGCGATGAAAACTCTTGCAATCTATCGACTATGACTCCTGAGACATAAGTAATTGGGTAGCCATGGGACGTGGGTTGGGGGACGAAGAAGGGAGGGCGGCCATAACCCCTCAGTTTAGAGGAGTTTGTTCAGTGGGGGGTGAGTTGGGACTGTGTGGGTAGTTCATGGGGATCCATTGGGATAGTGGGTCTCTGACCTCCCGTTGGGGGCCGGAGATAATCTATTCCGTGACAGGTACTTCAATGTTACTGAGGTATGGGGTGGGGGGATGGGGAAGTTGAAGGGGTGACTGGGAACGGGGTGAGGGTTGGGAGGTTTGTTGGGTGTGAGTTGAAGGGGGATAGGAGAGGGTGGGATGTGTTATTCTGCACAGTGTTCTTTCGAGTCCTATTGAGGCAAGGTGTGTGTGTGTGGCCTCAGATACTCGGGCCGTTCATTTTTCTGCCCATGAATGGCGGGTGACACTCCCGAATCGGGCCTACAGAGGGCGTTGATGCGCGTTGTGAGCTGGAATGTACGGGGGATGCTGGACAGGATTAAGAGAGGGGCAGTCCTGCGGCAGGGGAAGAGGGACAGGGCTGATGTGTTACTGTTGCAGGAGACTCACCTTATGGGCACCAAGACCCTTAGTCTACAGCGCTATGGATTTCAGCAGGTCTATCATGCTGGGTTTGTGAGGGGATCTCGAGGGGTAGCTATCTTGGTGCACCGTAGGTTGTCCTATACTCATGAGACTAAGTGGGTTGATGCACAGGGCAGATATGTGTTTGTCCTGGGCAAGATAGGCACTGAGCCGGTAGTCTTCGGGAGTGTATATGCCCCACCTCCGCTGCAAGGTGCTCTTATAGAAAAGTTGTTTGGTGTGTGGGCCGAGATTCCAGATGTTATAGCGGTGGTGGGTGGGGACTGGAATGATGTGATGAATGCACGGATGGATCGACACAGGCTGGGGGGTGAGGTGCCATCGGACTCACCTACTAAACTGAATGGCATGGTGAGAGGGATGGGATGGGTAGACGCATAGCGACACCAACACACCCAACGGCGTGAATACACATATGTCTCAGCAGTGCATAAGTCCTTTTCCAGAATCGACTACTTATTTGTCCCCCATGCCTGGGTTGGGAGGGTAGACTCCACGTCCATACTGCCACGCGGTCTGTCGGACCACTCTCCGATAGTGCTTGACTTACTTCTCGATAGGAGACGGCAGCCGTTCAGATTGCGCCTCTCCACGTGGCACTTACAACAAGAAAGCTACCAGACCCACATGAGGGAGGCTATTGCTCACTACTGGAGTGATAATGATAACTCTGCCACAGACGACACGACCCTCTGGGAGGCTCTGAAGCCCACGCTTCGCGGGGTGGACATTGCTTGGTGTGCGGCTGCCCGCAAGACACGTAGGGAAGATATAGTGAAGGCTGCCGACCGAGTCTGTGACCAGGAAAAAAGATGCCACGCAGGCGGGGGTGAGGAAGATGTGGGACAACTACTGCTGACGCAGCAGTCGTATGCCTCCTTGATGTTAGATGAAGCTAGACAGCTGTGGCTGGCGACTCAGAGTAGGATCTACCAGTGGGGCGACAAATCCAGTTCGATGCTATATAGGCTCTACCGGAGCACTTTTCACGCACAGTCCCTACCGTGTCTTCGTGATGAGGCGGGAACTCCCATGACGGCCCCGATGGCCCTAGCAGCTAGCTTTGCACGGTATTATGAGGCCCAATATGCCCCCCGGGAGCTTCTCTCGGCAGACGACATCGACAAATTCCTGGCTGACCTCCCGCCACGACCAATCTCGGATGAAGGGCGGGCTCGCCTTGATCTCCCTTTGTCGGCGGAAGAGCTAGATACAGCCCTCGGAGAACTAAACATGGGCAAGGCCCCCGGACCCAATGGGTTCCCCTGTGAATTTTTTAAGAAATTTCACCTCCAACTAGGTACTTACTATGGCAGGGCGCTAGAGGCAGCCAGAGAATGTGGCCGACTCCCGAGGGACTGGCGACACGCTGAAATAGTAGTCTTTTGTAAACCAGGGAGGCCCCCTGACCAGCCCGAGTCCTATAGGCCAATATCGTTATTGAACACCGAAGCAAAAATTTTGGTGAAAGCGCTGGCCAATCGCCTTCTCCCATACATTACCGATCTAGTCCACCCGGACCAGGCCGGGTTTTTGCCCCATAGAGCCACAAGATGCAATATTAGACACGCGCAGGTGGCGGTGGAGGCGGCCCGAGCGGCCGAGATTCCGGCGGCACTTCTACTGGCCGACATAGATAGGGCCTTCGACTCTGTAAGCTGGGTCTACCTCCATGCACTTCTGTCCCGCCTGAATCTGGGGCCCCACTTTTTGTCATACATGCAGCTATTATACACGGATCTAACGGCGTCCGTGAGAGTGGCTGGGGCAGTGTCTGATTCCTTCTCCATAGGTCGGGGCACAAGGCAGGGATGCCCCCTATCGCCATATCTATTTGCCCTGGCTATGGAACCGTTGGCGGCGTGGGTCCGAGTCGACGCACAGATGCGGGGCATTGAGTGGAGAGCGGGACCCTCTGATAGAATAGCACTCTATGCGGACGATGTCCTCTTTTTCCTTACAGATCTGAACAGATCTGGGCCGCGGGTCCTTGACATCATGCGGATATTTGGGGAGGTGTCGGGCCTCCGCTTGAACCTGCGAAATCGGTGCTGTGGGTACTGGGGGAGCGTCGTGGCCTGAGGTCCTGTGCGGCAGCATTGCAGGAAGCGACGGGAGGCCTTAAATATTTGGGAGTGTTCCTGGCGGACTTGCGTGGGGTCTCCTGGACACGCAATGTTGTGCCCGTATGGGAGCGTATCCGCTCAGACATGACTACATGGTCCCGCATGCCCCTGAATGTGTACGGCCGTTCGGCCATATTTAAAATGGTGGCCCTCCCGCGTCTCTTATACCAACTACAAAACCACCCGTATCCCATTTCGCCGCAGTGGTTCAGGCAAGTGAATTCGACACTCAGTCAATTCCTATGGGCCGGGGGAGTAGCGAGAGTAGCGCTCCGCACATGTTTCCTCTCCACGTATTGTGGCGGTCTCGCAACGTCAGACATCCTGTCCTATTATCAAGCATCTCATCTATTGATACTGAATGAGTGGTGGTATGGGGACCGGAGTGATCCAGCCTATGCCCTGGAGAGGTACCTGATGGACCCTGACACGCTACATACTATACTTTATTCGGCTGTTACGAGGAAGAGGCTTCCAGTGGTCACTCAAATAGTATTTCATATATGGCGCGGAGCACTCCGCCGCATGGGGTGGTAGAATAAGCTAACGAGGGAAACCCCGTTGTGGCAGAATGGGCTACTACCGGCATTGAAGTCCCTACAGGGGTTCCGTGGCTGGGACGCGATTGGCATTTCGGCCATCGGCCACGTTGTCAAGGGCACGACCCTTAAGTCGTTCCAGGAGATACGGGAGGAGTATGACATGCCCCAGACCCAGTTTTTTAGATATTTGCAGTTCCGCCATGCCATCACACCCATCCTGAAAGGCCTGGACTCCTTGCCCGAGTTCAGCCCCCTGGAGGCTAAGGCATTTATGGGGGAATTGGAAAGTAAAAAGATTTCCACTATCTACCAAACACTAGTTACACACTGTTCATCTTCCCTGGACACTCTGCGGGCCAAGTGGGAGAATGATCTGGGTGCATTTGAAGAGGAAGACTGGAGAGAGGCGCTTGAGGCTCCAAGAGGAGCGGCCATTGCGATACGTCTGCGATTCATTCAGTTCAAATATCTACATAGGGCCTATTATACCAGGGAACGACTGTGGAGAGCGGGCATGATTGAGCCCCCTGATTGTTTGAGATGTGGCAGAGAGGTGGGCACCTTTCTACATACAGTATGGTCGTGTGACGGACTACGGAGGTTTTGGTCGGGAGTGTGGGACTGCCTGTCTGAGGTGTTAGGCTGGGAACTCCCCTGCACGCCACAATTAGGTCTCCTCCATGTATTGGAACAAGTGGGGGGAAATATCTATAAACGACATTTGCTGTTACTGGGCCTCACTGTGGCCAAGAGAGATGTGGCCCGAGTAAGCATGGGCGTAAAATCCATTCCGCTCGCGAATTTTGCGGATTTTCGGCAAATTCGCAATCCGCGAACTTGCCGAAAATTCGTCAAATCCGTGCAAAGCGGATTTTTTGCTTGGTTGCACTTGCCAACTAGACTACTATACAATTTCGCGGGAGTGAACACTTGCGAACACGTAGATGCGGCGGGCAGCGACAATCTCGCAATTGCGAGATTGCAAAATGTGCAATTTCGCACAAGAAATCCACCAGCAGGCAGCATAAACCTTGAAAATTATGATTTTTATCAGAATAACTCCTCAGGTTGACATTTGCCTGCACTTTTTCTTTGCAAGGAGTCTATTTTGGGGTGGGGGGATGGGAGAAAGGAAGTGCCCCACATTCTCCAACTTCCTGTTCCTGTCCAGCAGGCTCCTCCCAGTGCTTTCTTCATGTGCTGGTCACTTTGATTTGGATCTACACCTGGAAGGATTACTTTTTGTGGATGCTGCTGGATATTTGGATTTTTGCAAAACTGAAAGCACTCAGCAGGTGCAAAAGTTCAATCTTATCATTAGTAACCATTCCCTGTAGTGCTTCCTGAGGGGCCCCTTCAGAGTTCATTTGCCTACTTGCAACTATTCTATGACCCTGCTCTGACCCTCACAGCAGGCTCAGAGAATAGCTACAAGTATGCAACAAAGGTCCTGTTAAAAAAATTACACTGCAACAGAAAGCAATTACAGACAAAACTGAAAGCACTCAGCAGGTGCAAAAGTTCAATCCTATCATTAGTAACCATTCCCTGTAGTGCTTCCTGAAAAGTCCTGTGAAAAAAAATTGCACTGCAACAGAAAGCAAATTACAGATAAGGAAGCAGGTGCCAGCCAGACTGGAAGTTTAAATTCAGTGACACATTAATCAACCCCAAATTAATTCATGTCAGTTGAAGCAGGGCAGGTGTGCTTGCTTTTTTTCACCCCCATAATCTACAGTGATAAACCAACCAGAGGGTGGCAGTGATGTACCAGAGGGTGGCATGGGTGTACCAGAGGGTGGCAGTGGTGAAACAGAGGGTGCTGTGAACCTGTGATGATGACAAGAATCCAATTGGGACGTGATTCCACACTCCTTTTCTAATGTTATTCAATGTCAGTGATATGTATATTTTCTTGTAAGTCGTGGTGCGTAGCTAGGTTACCCTACTGAGATATTAGGGTACATCCAATATGTAGAGCCTGCGTGGTTCCTGGCAATCAAGAATCACCCCTACCTCGCACTCCTTTTAATTTTCCTTGAATAATTAATCCACATAAATTCGTTGCTTTCATGAATTTTTATTTTCAAGTATTTTCGTTATTTTCAATGGTCATACGTTTTGTATCTTGTATTGTTTTCATACAATTTCTCATGCATTCTTAGTTCCCAATGCATTTCAAGCATAAAGCCCTTCTTCAGGGGATTCCTTGTCTGAAACAGTTAATATGTAGTAATTTAGTAAACTGATATACATTCCCTCCTGTTACAATTTCATGTACATTGTTTTCACCAATTTTGTTTTCGAAGTTTTAGACCCCACATGCCGTGTGTCAGGATGTGTTTGATGAGTACAATAATAGCCTTTTTATGGACATAGAAATGTATGATGGTGTAAAGAAAACCTTACATCCCTGTTAATCTGAAAACGTGATTTGGGGGGAAAAAATATGAAACTAACCTTTACGCAATTGTCGTGGGTATTCAAAACGTTGAAAAATCTGGAACCACGATCTAAAAAACCATGGACGGTCGTTAAAGTTTGTAAGCTTTATGAGTTACGCTCAATAATAATCAGTATAGCGAGGTCAAATGACGCTGGAACAGCGTTTTACCTGTGGTTGCCGATACCGGTGTTCCCGTCTTTCCGATAGCCCGCTTCCCGCGGGTTAGTTGAACTTGTTTCCAAGGTCCGATCATGTGACCGGAAATCGCCTCGCTTTTAAAAAAAGTACAAAAAAGAAACGAAGGACTTGCGTCTTGTTTACGATCGTGTGTACTAAAAATAAATAAGGGACTCGGTTACGGTGGTCGACTTGCCTTTAGTCTGTCGGGTGTGTTCGGCTTGCGGTTGTTTGAAACGGATTTTGATTCATATCCAACTCGTAATCAATCAAAACAGAAATTTAAATGTTGTACAGTAAAAACAGCACATTAAGTCCAGTGTGATCACAACGTGGTTGTGATAATTCTCATACGTGATTACATCAAGCATGATAATCATAATTTAAAAAAATTATGATTATCATGATTGATTACGAGTTGGATATGAATCAAAATCACAGCATTGTTAACAAAATTCACTTTAAGATCCCCACAGCCATTCACATTTAAAACAGTGTCCGTTTCAAACAACCGCAAGCCGAACACACCCGACAGTCTAAAGGCAAGTCGACCACCGTAACCGAGTCCCTTATTTATTTTTAGTACACACGATCGTAAACAAGACACAAGTCCTTCGTTTCTTTTTTGTACTTTTTTTAAAAGCGAGGCGATTTCCGGTCACATGATCGGACCTTGGAAACAAGTTCAACTAACCCGCGGGAAGCGGGCTATCGGAAAGACGGGAACACCGGTATCGGCAACCACAGGTAAAACGCTGTTCCAGCGTCATTTGACCTCGCTATACTGATTATTATTGAGCGTAACTCATAAAGCTTACAAACTTTAACGACCGTCCATGGTTTTTTAGATCGTGGTTCCAGATTTTTCAACGTTTTGAATACCCACGACAATTGCGTAAAGGTTAGTTTCATATTTTTTTCCCCCAAATCACGTTTTCAGATTAACAGGGATGTAAGGTTTTCTTTACACCATCATACATTTCTATGTCCATAAAAAGGCTATTATTGTACTCATCAAACACATCCTGACACACAGCATGTGGGGTCTAAAACTTCGAAAACAAAATTGGTGAAAACAATGTACATGAAATTGTAACAGGAGGGGATGTATATCAGTTTACTAAATTACTACATATTAACTGTTTCAGACAAGGAATCCCCTGAAGAAGGGCTTTATGCTTGAAATGCATTGGGAACTAAGAATGCATGAGAAATTGTATGTAAACAATACAAGATACAAAACGTATGACCATTGAAAATAACGAAAATACTTGAAAATAAAAATTCATGAAAGCAACGAATTTATGTGGATTAATTATTCAAGGAAAATTAAAAGGAGTGCGAGGTAGGGGTGATTCTTGATTGCCAGGAACCACACAGGCTCTACAACCTGTGATGATGAACCAGACATAGAAACAACATAGTCGCGGCTGTTGCGAGCCGACAAGTAAGTTCGCAATTGCGAACTGGTACACAACCCTCGCGAACTGGCAGAAACCCTTGTGAACACAAAAAAAATAAAAAATCCGCAAATTCGCGAGAGTTCGCTGATTTTGCGGATTGCGAATCCGTAAATACGCAAGTTCGCGGATTGCCAATTCGCAAAATCCGCCCATGCTTAGGCCCGAGCCTGTAAAGACCCCAGGGCCCCCTAGTGGGAGTGTTGAAAAGGGGACTAGACTTTTATATGGGACTGGAGCGCCCGATCTTCGAAGCCAGGGGCTGTCCCCGGAAGCATTATAAGATTTGGAAGAGATGGGCAGATTATAGAGGACCGTGGCTGGAACCGCCAGCACATGATGACCCTGAGGAAAGGCATTTGGACATTGATCCCGGGTGACGAGGAGTACACACTGAATGTTTCTTGACATGCTTTTTGTTTACAGACTACCTAGACACTGTGCAGGGGGCGGGAGGGGGGTTCTGGGTAGCGGGAGTGGGAGGGTGAGGGGAGGGGGGACATAGGATAGTTATTTTCTTTTGAACTGTTGTTTAAATTGCCTGAATATGATTATTACTCTAATGCTCACAGCTTCTCCGGTTCCGGGGCGCTGTGCTTGTCATGCAAATTTTCAACAACACAATAAAATCTTGTTCTGAAAAAATATAGCTCTTGAAAGCAGATATTTGGCAGCATTCTCAGGCCTCGGCTCTCAGCGTCAATTTTGTAGACAGCACCAAGGGTATAAGAATAGCCCTCGGGTTGTTCTCAGCTAGGGTAACAAAGTTACTTCAACATTTTGATGAGAAGGCATTGTCCTATGTAGATAATATTTATCTTACGTATGATGATTTATTGGATCATTAGACCAGGGTGAGCAAAATCATTTTGGAGTTTGCCTCTGAGGGCTACACATTTAACTTTTAAAAATTGAAAATAGCCCAACTCAATGTCGTATTTTTGAGATAATGGTTATCAAGTGAAGGAAAAAGCCTAGCAGCTAACTTTTTAGACAATTGCTCACTGCTCCAAACTCTAAAAACCATATTGAGATTCCAATATTTTGGCAGAACATACATTTTGGATTACGCAGAAAAAGTAAAAGCTTTCTACGATTTAATGAGACCTGATTTTTCAATTAGACATTGGACACAGGAACCCATGGATATCCTTTGTTCCTTACGAGCTGACATGATAGCTTCTAAATACCTACACACACGTGTAAATACCACAAATCTGGTGATCCGTGTAATCGCAGGTCAATCAGGGTACACGTACCTAACCTTCAATGAAGACGAAACGGTACCCATAGTATACAAATCACACTTGTACACAAATGCTGAAATGCACTTTGCTTCTACAGAGAAAATTCTGACAGCAGTACAGAATGCTGTAGTGAGAAAAAGAGCACTGGCACAGGGGAAACAAATAATTGTCATGACTCCCGTACTGGCCTTAGAGTCTATTACAAAAGCTAGCGTTCCAAAGGCAAAAGGTCTACATCCATGATGGACACAATGGGCATTTGCAGTACAGAATTCACTGTAATAGATGACTGCAACAGATGTAGATCACTGCAACAGATGTAGACTACAAATTTGATTCTACACTAAAAACTCGAGCATTTCTGCAGTGCAAACAAGAATATCCTCTCCCGAATGAAATAACGCCTCTGGATCAGTATGAATACATTATTTACACTGACGGTCTACTCAGCCTGCCATAGGGAGCAAACAGCAATACAGCGTAGATTGTGCGATTGTAAAAGGATGTATGCAGGAAGTTCCATCTAGCTGTACGAAGAGACAGTCTCTTGGAGACTGCACGGCACAGCTGGCAGAATTAAAAGCACTATTGCTGGCACTTATAAATATGGATCAGTAATTCTCCACACTTATAGTTTGCGATTCATTTTACTGTGTCCGGTCTACTGGGGTCAGAATGGGTTTAAAGACTCAAAAGGTTGCATAACAAATGGTAGAACAGACAAACAAATTGCCAAGGGCTCACGTGATACACACGCTGGGTCATCAATGTGATGCATACACGTTGAAGAGAATTCATTGGCTGATGAAGCCGCCAAGGCAATAGTGCGATCTGCTGCCATAGCTGCAATCACTCATTCTAGCACGTGAATAGGTTGGACAGATAATGGTAGCTGTCATTGCCTCACACAAAAACAGCTCAGCCGTGCCAAATATCTATCCATTTAAGTACTCTTAAAGGTTAGATGCAAAAAAGATTCTGTATGCTCAAATTCCAGGAGTAGTGGATAGAGTAATACCAAACACGGATCGCAGATTAGGTTTAATTCTACCTGCACATGAGGGTCTGGGTTCTGCACAAACAGGGATTACCACAAGTTTGTCTACTGAAACAACGCTATGGGTGGGAAGGTTTAACATAACAGACAAAAGCATTTGTCCTTAAGTGCGACATCTGTCAGCAGATGAAGGGTTTCACCATATCACGTTTGGCGCAAACACCGCTACTAATATAAGACAGATCTCTTGCTTCTATCTATTTGGACCACTGCGGCCCCTTACAATCTGATGGGGCTTTAAGTACATCTTGTTGGCAGTGGATTCATGCTCTAGATTCCTGTGCAAAAACAACAGTTGATGGACAGAATGCCGAACAATGTCATACATTCACCCCAGTACAGAGATTTGGGCCTAAATCCATAGTTTGTTTGCTCACCATGCCATTCCACTTTGAACCCAGCCATATGCAAATCAGTCTTGACCCTGTGCCTCATGGGAACAGTCCAGCCCAAACTGCCAAGCCAGATTCCTGTGGGTATGACCTCAACACTCGCTGACGCCCAAACTGTTATAAAGGATTTGCAAGGGACATACGCAATTGGCACATTACATTTTGACCATGGCCCGAGTATAGCTCTAGGGCTAACAAGGAAGCCATGGGAAGATTGGGTGTAGCATTGCGCTACTCATCTTCATGTCATCCTGAGGGAAATTTGTTTGTTGAGAGGAAAAACCGGGACTTAAAGCAATCCTTAACAGCAAGGGTATTAGGATCGGGTGATAGTTGGGTCAATCACCCATTAGGGGTCCAGAGGGCACCTATTAACATGCCAAGAAGTTCCCTAGGACGCATCACCCCTTACAAAGTACTATTTGGGGCGAGAATGTGGGTACCTGAGCTTGATTGTGGCAGCACAGTGGTGGATGAAAAACCATTTGACATCAATAAACATTTGGCTGTTTTACAGGAATTCAATGAATTCCAGGCACTACAAATCAACAACCAAGTAGAATGCACCGCCACTGGTGAAGTAAAAACAGTAACTGCAAGTCCTGCCTAGATCCCAAAGGTCGGGGATCTGGTCAGAGAAAAAATGTGGACAAGAAAGAATTTGAGCCATCATACAGAAAGGTTGTACCTGTCCTGGCTGTCGAAGGAACAAGAACAGTACTTCTTCCGCCTCTTGCCGGCAAGAAAGAAAAGAGATTCATCTCCATTGATCTGATCAAACTACACTATGTGGCCGATTCTGAATAGCAGGCCACGTGGGCTCCTGGGTAGCCGCCACTCTCTTCTTGCTACCATACAGGGGGTGCAGACAGAGAGACTGATAGCATTTGATAGCATTTGAAGAGTCTTATATATGTAGTAATGAAGTTACCAACAATGAAATTGAATTTGTTCCTATTTAAATTGAACATCACAACACAAATGGAACACAAATATCAATATGGCGTACTACCAACATCTACATCAATATGCCTCTACAGGAGACATCTGCCAGTTAAACACAATCTGTTGAGCTACCACAGATAGATCGAACTGCATCTGGCTACTTCATTGATTTCGACACATTTTCTCAGGATCCAAGTGAACCTGAATCACCGCCAGCTCCAATTTCCCACAAAGAAAAACTTCATGATTTCTACATTTTTCGGAAAAAGACATACACAGTCTCACCATGGCTACAGCTCTGGATGATAACTGGAAAACTGTTCCTACTGTTTTGGATAGGCTTAGTGACTGTCTTTTTCTTACTAGTGAACGGACACTATCTCCCAGAATGCTCTGCAGTATCAAATGTGAATTCAAATCCTTTTGAAAATGCTGCTACATACATTGTCTGTATCAGATAGTATATTTAGATACAGGATTGGAGTAACACAGCATCGGTTGAGAACCTATTAAATAGTGTACGACATTAGAAAATATGCTGGCAAAGTTGAAATCAGACAATATCAAATAACATATAATGGGAAGGTTGATGGGCCTAAAATACTCCGCAAATGGCAATGTTGTCCTTTGTTTCAGAAATTAAGAGTACCATGTAATTAAAACTCAGTCTTAGAATGTAGGTCACGGTGCTATTTAATGGAGTTCAAAGTCTCCAGGCAACCTTTCTTTTCATAAAATGGTATTTATGCTTTCTCATCTTAGGAACCTCTGCACCTTCCCAGGTTTGCTATAATGTGTTACTTTTAAACAAAAAAGGTCACATTGCCAGTAATGTTCTTTTCATGTTCTATAGTATGCTTGTTCCCCCAGCATGTTTAGTGTGTAAGGAAAAGGTGGCAAAAAGTTACTCACATGGAAGCTTATACTGGCTGCCATGCTGTAGCTAAACAATTGATGATAAGATACTGTGATTGGTGGAAATCAAGAGGCTGACATACATGCTTATCAATATGATGCTGTTGCTTGGCATTGTTGAAAAGAAGAAGGTGTTGACTGTGCAGTAAATAGTTGTATGGTTAGCAGGATATAAAGAACACAGCAGTTCACATATCCTTAGATGAAATGCTGTCTGCTGCCATGAATTGCTGTGGTACAAATGATGGTAAAGAGACAGACCCAAGGGTCAGTTGATGCTCGACCAGTATGAGATTAAGAAGGTGTGTCAGGATGACACCACAGACATGTTTTTCACTGTTTGAAACAAGAACACTCCAGGCACTTCTACGAAATAAACAGCATCCGCAGACATGCCTATCACACTGCATCACTGCGAGAAAAAAAGAGAATTCCCAGGCATGTCTGTCACTGCGTTACTGCAATTAATATGGAGCACCCCAGATATGCCTATCACACTGTCTGGCGTTTAGCATTCTATGAGTTTGTTGAAAGCATGTGCTTACATGTCCTGATTCGGGATGGGTGATCAACCTCTTAGTGTGAAGCCTCCACTTCTACATTTTCATGGTGTAAAATCTTATATAAATGTTGTGCCCTGTTGCTTTGTTTCTGAATTCAAAACAAACAAATTCAACCACCTCCCCGGGCAGTGCAAGTGTATTTTCTGCATTCGTATGGCTTGAGGGCAGAGATCAGATAGTGAAGTGAGAAAGTGCAGACATGTTTCCTCTTTTGAAATTCATTACATTCATTAATGTCTTTGTTATGAAGGGGCTGCTGATTGCTTGCTTTTCCCGAGTACTGCAGATTGGTAGTTGGTAAGTATGAGGGGGAGGGGAAGACTGCAGTTTCTGTTGTTCAGCTGAAGACGTTTTTAGGCAGGGCCTTTGCTTTTGTGTGTCTGATTACTACTACAGGAAGGCTGAATGACATTCAGATGCAAAATATCACCCTTCATTGTGCCTATGTTGTGATCGCTTCAGACTGGAGAGAACACCAGTGCTTCCTGCCCAATGAAACATTACTCTACACAATTTCACTAAAACAGACTCTGTTATCCTTCATCCCACCCTATTCATCAGATAGAAAGGGAAGAGCATCTGAAACACAAACATTTAAAGGACAACCTTCCTGTTTCAAATTTTCTGTCCATCAGAGAAAATTATACCATAATTATTGTAAATCTATTTATCCACAGGTGATGGAGATGTGTGCGTGCGCTGGTGTTCTCGTGGCCTACAATGATATTGCAACACATGCAAATGATGTTGTTTATTTCTACAGTTTTGCATGCAATCTTAAGAAATCTCCACAATATTCCTAGAAACTTTGCATAAAGACTGACTTTGACTTAAACTTTGATTGACGATCACCTATTTCTTTTCAGTGATTCTCCTTCCTTTCCATCTCTGATGCCACTTCACTCCTTAGTAAGTCACATGCATATTTGCCTTAAATTGTTATCCTTGTATCTGTACAAATTTCTCACACTTCATTTCAAATATCCTTTAAAATATAAACCCCTGAAAACTAACAATACCTAATCACCTGTAGCTCATTTATTAATACTGTCAACCAATGCATAAATTCTCATATCACCCCTCTTCAACTAAAGATCACACCTAACTCCTTTTAATGTACTCTACTTCATAGAAAGTAGAGAAAATGTGCTGCATAGTTTTCTTAAGAGTGCAAACTAACCGCAATAACCAGCAATAAGCCCAAAAAAACACCCTGTAATCCTGGGTTCTAGAGCAGCGTGCTGCCCGACGTAAAAGGCTACAATCCTTCTTCAGTGGTACTAAGTGCTATATAAATTCGATTACAATACAATGCAATATATAACACACACTAATAGCATAACACTCAGCAGTTGAGCAGTCAATTGTAGTTTATAGAGACAACATAATAATTTCCTTATACTGCTTGAGACTCTCACACATGGTGTTGATGAAATTCTGGACTTTGTTGGTGGTGGTCACTATTGTCCTCCAAGTTTAAGCTTCATACAAAAGTACCGATTTTATGATGGTGTTAAAAAGTTTGATCTTGGTTTACAGCGTTTGGTCCTTGGAGCTCCAGATCTTTAACTGAATGAAGGCAGCCATTGTTTTGCTGAATCTTGCTTTGAAGTTGGCGTAATTGCCACCATGCTTGTCGATGACACTGCTCAGGTAGATGAAGGCCTCCACCTCTTCTAGTGCATCACCTGCAATAGTAACTGCAGTTGAGCTGACAGTGTTAGCCTTCAGGATCTTGGATTTTCCCCTGTGAAAGATGAGGCCAAGTTGTGATGAAGTGGCTGCCATCTTGTAGGTCTTTTCTTGCATCTGCAGATGGGTATGGGAGAGTAGGGTTGCCTAGCTGTGTCCAAGGTGTCCACTGGATTCCATTTCTTCCCCTTACTGTGGATGTCTTCATGATCCAGTCTTTGGCCAGCATGAATAAAAAAGGTGAGAGCAAGCAACCATGGCAAACTTTGGCTCTCACTTTGAAGACTTCAGTGAGTTATCCTCTATGGACTACCTTGCAGGTGATTCCCTCATAAGAGTTCCTGATGATTCGTACGAGTTTATCTGGCACACCTTAGTAGCGCATGAGTTTCCAAAGGGCCTCTCTGTCCACGCTCTCAAATGCCTTCCCTTAGTCGATGAAGATGATGAGGTAGTTCCATTCTACCGACTGCCCAATGATGATACGCAGTGTTGCAATCTGGTCTGTAGAGGATCTATCTTTGCAGAAGCCAGCTTGCTGACCTCACAACTGAGCATCAACTTGATCCTTCATTCTGCTCAGGATGACTCTGTTAAAAACATTGCCTTGGGTTGTTGGAAGAGTTATTCTTCTTTCAGTTTGCACAGTTACCCTGGTCACCTTTCTTGGGATCTTGGATGAGATATCCCTCCTTACAAGTCTCACAGCACCTTTTCCTTCGGGATCCTTCCAAACTTGGGGTAGAGCATGTCTACAGATAATGTCTGCCTTCAGTGCCTCTGCATAAATGTTGTCGGGTCCTGCTGCCTTCCCATTTCTCAGATGTTTGATGGCTTGCCATATTTCTTTCTTGGTTGGTCTGATTCAGTCAATTGGCAAGTCCTTGCCAGCTGGCTGTATGTCTGGTGGATACTGTGGCATAAGCTGGTTCAGCAGTTCTTTAAACTGCTCTACCCATCTTCATTTTTGGCCTTTGTTATCCACGATTATCTTGCAGCTTTGTCTTTACCAGAACTTTCTGGCTTGCTTTACCTGCCGGAGAGGTTCCTCGTTATGTTGTAGAGTTTTTTCAAGTTTCCATTGCTTACTGCTTCCTGGGCTTTTATGGCAAGACAATCGATGAAGCTGCGCTTCTCTGCTCTTAAGCTTCTCTTTGCTTCCTTGTTGGTTTTGGTGTATTCACCTTGAGTGTTTGATTTTTCTGTTCTTGTTTTGCTGGTGTTAACTGCAGCTTTCTTTTTCTTCCTCTCTTGGATTTTGTACAAAGTCTCGATTGAGATCCATTCTTTATGCTTGTATTTCTTGGGGCCCAGTACCTCCTTGCAGGTTGATGCCACTGTTTCTTTCATTTTCTCCCAATTACTTTCTACTAGGTCTCTGTCATCCTTTAGTTCTTACAGGACTTGAAACATATTACTGAGGGTGACTGAGTATTCACTCCATTTCTGTGCATCTTTGAGGAGCTCGTGTTATATTTCTGGTGTTGGTGTGCTGGTTCTTTAGCTTTAGCTTTAGCCTGGCCATGACAAGGTGATGGTCAGAAGCCACATGAGCTCCTCTCATTACTCTCACATTCTGTTGGGGCCTCTGGAACATCTTGGCAATGCAGACATGGCCAATCTGATTCTGTGTTGAATGGCCTGGAGACGCCCACATTGCTTTGTGTGTTCTTTTGTGTGGAAATACACTATGGCCTATCACCAGACTGTTCAGGGAACAGACATCTAAGAGCCTATCACCATTCTTGTTCATGCCTCCAAGCCCATGGCTGCCCACTTCTTTGTACCCAATGTTGTTACCCAATGTTGTACTAAGGTTCTCCATCACTATGGTGATGTCTCTATCAAGTCATGGACTAGAGTCTGTTGTAGGTGCATAGCACTGGATAACAGTCATTTTAATCCTCTTTTTCTTTGTGTGGAAGGTCGCTGTGAGGATTCTGGGATCATGGACTTGCCATCCAGTCAGCGCTCTGTTGGATGCTGGCATTAGCATCAGTGTTACTCCCTGATTATATGGGGAGTTCTCTTCCTCCTGTCCAGAATACAGCAGCATTCGTCCTTGAGTCAGTCTTTTCTGTCCGGAATCTGTCCATCTAGTCTTACTGTTGCCAAGCAGGGCAAGGTTATAGGCTTTCATCTCCACTGCCACTTGAGCTGTCTTGCCTGTATCATACATGGTCATCACTTTCCATGTCCTGATGGTGATGGTCTTGGTTGAAAGCAAGTGGATTGGATTTTCTGGCTTCCAGGGAGCTCTGGCTTTCACCACAAGGTGTCATAGCTCTCCGTGAAGGAGATTCTTCTCTCTTTTGATCTTTTGGTTGACATTTCCATACCTAAGATTTTTTTACTGTCATGGCCAGTGCCAAAAGCAGCTGCGAAAGGAAGAAGGTTATGCATGGGGCTAGATACCCTATCCATGTAAAACAAATCCTTGTTCTGGAGAAAACTTCAATAAAACACCACTTTTGGATGTATTTTTCAGAAAACCTATGTGCATTGACTTCTTATTATGAAATCTTACTGTATATTTTGATTTTATTTCATTTTATTCACAACATCAGTATGTGGCGATAGTGGGGAAACTTAAATTAAATACAATTTTTTGTTGTTTTTTCTGAATGCCTATAAGTATATAAGTATACCCATCTTGTACTGTACATCTACCTTTTTTTTTAAATCATTGCCAAGAATAGATAAAGCATTTAAGTTTACCCCATCATCTTACAACATTCCTAATATTATACATCATGTGCCTCTATTTTCTTCCTAAATGTCTACAGGATGGCTATAGAGGAAAATAATGTGTTACTTTACTGTTATTTACTCATTTCAGGAAGGAACGCCCCATAAGCAGAGCCGAAGAATGAATAGCACTGTTTGTGTAACATTTGTATTTGACCTAGATAATAGTGTTATGTGTGGTAAATTAAACAAGACGTTATCGTGACAGCAAAGTAAAACAAGAAGCACAAGAGAAAACTGATTTGCATGACTATTTCATACCTCATCATTCAAAGCTAATGGTGATACAAATAGGGTATTGTAAGGTGACCATCTTCAAAATGGCAAGGCCTTCACATACAGTCCATCTAAATAATGGCAAACCATGAAAAATGCATGCAAGCCATTGTCTGGAGGGCTTTGTACCAAAAGCCCACTCTGCCTCTCAGTAATTCTTCCTATTGTACTTTTTGAAATACTTGATAACATGGGCCAATGCTGTGTGTGACTAGAGCAGTACTTAATTTGTAAGAAAATAAGTGCCAGGGCCCTTGTCAGGAGGCCACTGCAGTTTGCACCACCCTTTACCACGGCCAGCGCTGCCATCAACAGTAACTACAGAACTACCAGCCATTACACTGCTACAAGTGATACAATTGGGACTGTGTGAGGCCCCCAAAGCTATAAGAATGGCTTGGGTGGCATGTGTTGGCTGTTTTTAATGTATATTAAACTAATAAACTACTGCTTTTCGATTCATCTTTAAGTTAGGCAAACAGCGCCACCATGTGGCAGCTGTCATAAGTGCCACTGTTGACAAGTGCCGATGCAGAGCACTGGAAACCACCAGCTCAAGTTAAGCACAGGACCAGAGCCAAAAATATACACCTCTCACTAGACACTCATTTAACACGCCAGACAAATATTACAAACTGAATGGAGCATGTGTGCTACTGGTTGGAAAGCAGTGTTCTCTCTATTAACAGTTTTTGAGCAGGCATTGTAATACTGGATGGTAATCAGGCTGAGATTATTTCATTTGTGGAGCTCACTGTCCCAATGTCTCTCCCAATTAAATGCTGTGGTTAAAATAATCATTGTGTGAATATGATGGGATCTCTCGTCATAGCACCAGACAGTTGATCACCCTGACTTTGGAGATCTCTGCACAATGTCCCTACGTTTTAGTAGTAAATTTGGGTGGGACAGGGGAGTCACTGGAAAATAGGGGATACTGACTGCAAAATGGGAAGTGCTAAGGAATGAATAGGGAGTGGTTATAGGAGGCCTAGGAAGAGGTTTAGAGATGAACATGCACTCACCCACCTCACAGTAAGCCCATTGATTGGATTTCTTAAATAAATATATATATATTTATAAATATTATTTTACTTTAAAATATTTGAATAACCTTTTTTTCATTTAAATACTAAATGTAACTATGTTTAAAAGTATAATTAAGTTAGTTGTGCTTCACCATCATTTATTTAGCTCAACATTTAAAATAAATATATTTAATTAATTCACATTAATATTTAACAAAGTATTTTTTCCAGGAAGTGTTTTTTTTTCTAAACTTTATTAAACATTTTTCTATACTTTAGGTCCTGGTGGAAAAGATCTCTGCATAGGTATGAAAAGGTACAAGTAATATTGTCATAAATCAGGCTCCTCACACTGGTTTCAAGAGGTGTAAACATGTAAGTCTAAGGGAAACATCCTTTACGACGCACCTTTTACCACGCAGTGCATCTACAACGCAGGTTTTTCAACGCAAGTCATTACAAAGAATTGCGCTGGGGGGCGCTCTAGTATAGGTAATAGTTTAATTTACCATCCAACACCTTCCCTACTATCCACGGGGACAAGAGTTGGAATAGTAAATTAAACTATTCACTATCCAGCACCCCCCAACGCAAGTCGTTGTAACGACTTGCATTGAAAAACCTGCGTTGTAAAGGCATGCGTAGTAAAAGCATGCGTTGTAACAACGTACATCCTAAGTCTACACTTAGTAGTAAATTTACACTCTCACATGGTGAACAGCCAAAAGTAGCTTTAATGTAAAGTATAAGAGTAAACTGACGTGTGTCAATGCTCACATGCAAGTTTAAGTTTGTGAATAGCCCCCAAACTGCATCATCCATAATGTGAATATCTCTTGTGGAACCTGCTATTGGGTGTCTTTTTAAAGAAAGCCCTCAAGTCTCTATTAAACCATAGTGTATCATACTTGTTTTACTCTAATACATTTTACGAGATGAGGTGTCTAGTTTGTTACTGAAATACCTCATTATTTTTGTGTGGGTTATAATTCCCTCGAGATGTGTTTTGGTTTCCGCACCGGTTTGTTTTTCTGTATTCTGTCTGGCAATTGTATGTTAAACATAGAAACATCACGTGGCAGCACACCTGTGGCACAGTAACAGTAATCTACTTACATGCAAACTATTGTTTACTGATGCTGGAAAGCACAACACTAATTACAGAGGCGCCTCGTCCACAATGCTGCCTGGTGCCCCTCGGCCAGCTCCTGGCAATTTCAGCTGCTTTTGGTCGTGTATATAGGAAGTGAAGTAGATGATATGGTTAAAACCAGGGCTGGAGGTAGCGTTGGTGGCGCCCGGTGTGACAACCTTTGTTGGCGCCCTTAATGAACTGCTTTTTCACGGATTCCCTCCTTACCACCCTCCAACGGTGACCCTCATCTCTCCATAGCACCTCTCTCACATGTAATTCATTTGTTCTGTAGCGCTAATCATGCCAATAGTGGGTTTCAGAGCACTTTACATCATACATGCACTATAAAGAGACAATGAATCACAGGTGTAAATCAGTGAATAGGAAATGCTCTGTAGCACAAAGAGGACTACATGGTGTAGGAGTCACATGTCATCCATAATGGTAGGCGGCATATTTTGGGAGTGCTTGGTTTGGAGAAAACAAAAATCAGGATTTAAAACTTAACACGGTGGTTGGCTTCACTAATAAGAATGTATCACTACACACATGATGCCTTTTTAGCAACATTAGGATGATAAAGTGCAAAGACAAATAATGAAGTTTTAAACTAAGCCTTGCAGTTCCCATGCAGATGCCAGTTCATAGCACAGTGTGCTATATTAGGATTCTGGCTTGTGAACTTTAGCAACAAAAGGATCTCTGTGGCACAAGCAGTAAGGCAATGAATACATTCTTAAAATACAATCCTGTGATCTGCATGGTGAACGTTCTTTACAACAGGCACGTTAACCCTCTGTACTACTTTATCTTGAGTTAAAACTGTCACTAAACAAAATCCCATCTCTCTTCAGCAGGTACATTAATCACCAGAGCTATCTTGACATTTTGTATTGTTGCCTGAAAATTACTGCACAAGAAACTATGCAGTAGGTGCTTTTTAATCATCACAGCACCACCTCTGGATCAGTGCACCACCACCAGCACAGTACCAACTCAGCAGCAGCACAGCCTCACCACAACACCAGCACAGCACCACCTCAACACCAACTGAGCAACAAAGTATCACCACTTCAGCATTAGTGCAGCACCATATCAGCACTTCCTCACCATCAGTGCAGCATCACTGCCTCAGCATCAGAGCAGCTCCAGTACAACATTACTCAGCACCACCACAGCATCACTCAGCACCACTTCAGCACCAGCACAACACCACCTCAGCACCACCTCTGCATCAGTGCACAACCAACAGTGGTGTCCCACCTCATCAGCAACACCAACTCAGTACTACCTGAGCACCAGCTCAGCACCACCTGAGCACCAGCGCAGCACCACCCCCTCAACATTATTCAGCCACACCACAACATCACTCAGCACCACCACAGCATCACTTAGCATCACTAAGAACCTCTTCAGTTTCACTCAGAATCACCTGAGCATCAGTACAGCACCACCTCCTCGTCAGTGCGCCAACATTATTGCAGCACCAACTCAGTATCAGCACAGCGCCAACTCAACATCACTCACCACCACCTAAGCGACAGCACAGCACCACCTGAGTTCCACCAAAGCATCACTCAGCACCACCTCAGCATCACTCACCACCACCTCAGTATCACTCAGCACCACCTGAGCACCACCTCTATCTAGAGTTCATTCACCACCACCACAGCATCACTTAGCATCACTAAAACACCTTCAGTATCACTCATAATCACCTGAGCATCAGCACAGCACCACCTCAGCATCAGTACAGCACCACCTCCTCATCATGCACCAACACTAGTGCAGCACCAACTCAGCATCAGCACAGCACCAACTCAACATCACTCACCACCACCTAACCACCAGCACAGCACCACCTGAGCACCACCAAAGCATCACTCAGCATCACTCAGCACCACCTCAGCATCACTCCGCACCACCTCAGTATCACTCCGCACCACCTGAGCACCACCTCTATCTAGAGTTCATTCCCCACTTCATGTATAATATACCTATCATTCTCTATCTTCCTTTCTATCTATTCTGTGCAGCTCTCGTCCTATCTATTCACCTTGCCACATAATTTCACTACACAAATATGCTACTCACCACACAATCCCACAACTAACAATTCCAATTCAGCCACTCCACTCCAAACCATATACATTCACTCCACTCCAAACCAAAACACATAGATAAAAACATTGTCATTTACAATGCCAATAGCTCTAACTCTCAAAAATGCGAGACCTATTGCATTGCAAATGCTTGTTCATATTACTATTATTCAATCGGGCTGTATTTCGACCATTGCCCGACCAAAATCGCCAAAACTATTGCAGCGATTCAAGCTCCTTATCTAACAGCTGTCTGTAACTCTAGTTTCTATTTGGGTACTGTTCCTGATTCCTGGAAATAAGCTTTGGCAGTCCCATTATAAAAAATCCCAAAGCTGAATTTATGGTACTGGGCAATTATTGCCCCATTCAAAATCACCAAAAGCTTGGTCAATTCCAATCCCAGTATTGAGTCAGTGTTAGTATCTCTCTGCAATGGCATCTAAATGATCCTGGATTCCGGCAGTGAGGCCGCTTTGATCCTACTTGACCATTCAGTAGCTTTTGACATGGTTTCCCACTCTATCATATTCCAATGTCAATGGGATGCCAGTGGCTTAGGCCTTGCACAAGGCTGGCTTGCCCTGTGTGGGTATCTTCCTAGACAGTCAAAACAATACATAAATATGTCATGCAAAGGCCAAACAAATACAATGTCAAGCAGACAAAGCTATACAAAAATGTTTTAGATTTTTTTTTTTTTAAAGGGTGTATCTTTCACACAGTGCAATGCGTATGACATTCAATTATAATACACACAGTACATTAAATCAACATAAAAATTCATCATTAAAAAGTAAATTTTTCAAACGGTACATTTGTATAGTCATATATTTGAAGGTGTGGCGAGATTGGAGATATTTCCGACACGCGTTTCGGCGCTATACCAGCGCCTTCTTCTGTGGAATCGAGCCACAGATTCCTGGTTTTATAGAGGCTAGCGAGTTTTGAGCGTTTAAAGCTTTTCTTTTCCTTTGAATATGGGGGCGATCGCTGAAACTTAAGTTGGAGGCTACCTCAATGGGTTCTGTATGGGTTCAGGTACTTATTGATCGTGATCTGTAGGTGTACTTCTGTATTATAGTATATTGATATGCTCGTACACTTCTCCGATAGAATGAGGCTGTGAGGCAGTTTCTTATAGATAATGAAGGCCCAACAGGGAAAATCTTCGTTTGAACATTGATGGTTCCGGCAGACCAATAGTGTATAGAGACTCTGGTAGTTTTCCTTGGAGTGTGTCTCCAGTCGCGGTAATATTTTTCCGGGTCAAGATGAAATTTCCATTCGGCTGGCTTGCCTCCTACCTCAAAGATCATTCTAAGGCTGGTCAGCTCAGCCCTTTCCGATCAGGCTTTAAGGCCATCAGTGGTGGGATTCCACAAGGCTCACTATTGTTTAACATCTATGTAATCCCTTTTGTAGAGCTCATTGAGGATTTTAGCCAAATGTTTTATAGCTACCATCATGTTCAGCACTCCACAGCCCTTTGGCTAGGTATGCACTGTAGAAATACCGTATACGTACATTCATATCTGCATACACTGACAACACTCAAATTATCCTCCGGCTTGATGGCAACCCTACTTGCCTGCAAGCTCAAATTAAATTCTGTCTCTGCTCTGTGTCCTACTTGGGGTGTTCCAGTTCCCTTGAGTTGAGCTGAGATGATCATCTTTGGAAACTCTTTGTGAGAAAGTGGGTAGTTGGTTGACTGGGGTGTGAGCCTTGGTCAATCAACTGCCACAATACCTTGCAGGGTTAACCACAAAAAGTCACTAAATTAACCCGTGCTTAACCCTTGGTAGATTCGCACAAAAGCAGTCAGGCTATACTTAGAGGCAATGTGTAAGGTATTTATACAGCACACAAACAGCAACAAAGTGAAAATATGCCACAAGAAAAATCCCAAGTCATGACAAATTTAACTAAAAGTAATTATATGCCACCATAGCGACAAAAATCCAAACAGTAGAAACAAGTCATACGAGATCGGGTCAAAGTCGAAAGTTAAGGCCGACATCAATGGAGCTTGGTTCAAATTCAAGAAGTGGATTGGGCCCGGTGAGCGCTTACCATCGGACATAGAACATTTCCTGAAGAAAATGTTCTGAGAAGGTAAAGTTCAGAAGGGCAAGGCTACTGGAGGTTTCTCAGGAGGGAGCGTCGTCGTCATCGGTAGGCCTTGGGTGGAAGCCTCAGTGAAGATATCTGCGTTCAGATTTATTTCAAATGGAAGTCGAATATCTCAAGCAGGGCAAGGCAGAAGATTGTAGCTGAAGACAGTTCCACGAGGTTGGATACCCTTTTGGCGAGGGACTGCTGAAAGTATTTGCTGCTGCGGGGAAGAATGTAGTGAGAGAACCTGTGAAGTCAGGCCAACCAGCTATACACCTCGGGCGGATAGGTAAGCAGATTGGTCCCATTCTCCGCCTGGTTCTCAGAGCAGGTTTTGGTCAAATTTTGTCTTAGGTTTTTGAAATTGGCCATATGGGCATCTTTAGCACCATGACCAAGAGTTCCGGACTGGTTGAACACCTCTTGAGGGATCAGGACTGTCTCAAGCTGGGTCCAGATGCGGGTTTTTAGATGGTGGGAGACTTTTATTTTCCCAGTGGCTCTAAAAAGGAGGTTAGCAAACTAGCCCTTGGAGGCATTTCTGGCATGTCTGGGTGCGGGTGAAGATGCAGGGCTCGCCTCTGAGGGTCATAGGTAGGTTCCAGGCAACGAAGCAGTCCTTGTAGGTAGAGCAGCAGTCTAGCTGAGTGCAGAGCAGGCCACACCCGTAGGCAGTCCTCTGAGAGTTCTTCCACAGTTCTTCCACAGTCCAGTAGTGTACTGAAGAGTGGGCCTGAAGGTTCTATTTTTATACACTTGTGCCCTTCTTCTGGAAGGTAGTAGAAGCTTCTGGTAAGCTTCCTTGAAGTGCATGGAATTTCCTGACTCACCTGCCCTGGCTCCAAGTCCAAGCTGGCTTCACTGATAATGCAGGGTTGTTATGCCTTTTGTATAAAGGCAGAGCACATGCTATTCAGTTGCATGTGGGTCTGTGTTCACCTCCACCTTCCCATGCTTCCAGCAGATGGGCCATTGAGGCACACCTAATACTGTCTGAGAGGAATTCACAAAGTCTAACTGTCAGCTACACCCAATCATGTCATGTGACCCAAGAAATACTGCAGGCATAAAGGGCTACGGGCAGGAAGATGCCAACTTTCTAAAAGAGGCATTTTAAAAAGTGCATTGAAAAATCTGACTTTACTATTGCAGTGGGCTTATCATTACAATGTCATGAATACCAAACATGAAAAAGCTTGCTGCTCCCAATCAGAAAATGCAACTTATAAATGGTAATAAGGAATCCCTAATATTATCCTATGGGAGAGGTAGGCATCACAGTAGTGAAAAATAAGTTTGGTGGTTGTTCACTAACGAGACATGCAAAACTTAAAAGTATATGTCCAACTGTATGATTACCCAGCACCCTGCCATACGGCTACGTAGGGCCTACCTTAGAGGTGACTTACACGTAATAAAAGGGGAGTTTAAGGCATAGCAAGTGGGTTTTAATGCCAAGTCAACATGGCAGTTAAACACTGCACTCAGGCTGCTGTAGTGGCAGACCTATGATATGTTTTACGGTGCTACTTAAGTGGGTTACACAATAAATGCTGCAGGCCCACTGGTAGCATTTAATTTCCAGTTCCTGGGTATATGGTATACCACACTACAAGGAGCATATAAGTACATTAAATACACCAATGGGGTATAAGCCAATTGTACCATATTTAGAGGAGAGAGCACAACCAAATTAGCACTGGTTAGTAGTGGTAAAGGTCACTGAGTCCTAAGGTCAACAAAACATATTCAGCAAAAAACAGGGTGGGGGAGTCAAAATGCTTGGGGGTGACCCTGCAAAGAGGGCCAGGTTCAAGACACTTCATTCTGATTCCCTAACTGGAATCCTACCTTCCTCGGCTCCCCTCCTACCCTCCACCCCCTTATTTTTAGCCACTAACTTAGAATTAATTTTCAATCAACATCTTACATTTGAAACCCACTTAAACAAACTAACCTCAACTTCTTCTTATGTGAAGAAAGTAATTAGGAAAGTCCTGCATTTTCCACCAGAAAAACCTTATTCCAAGCTTTTATCACTACCAGATGGGACTATTTTAACTTTCTGTTCATCTTTCGTCCTGGTTGAGAGACTGAGAGACTTAAGCTGATCCAAAAGTCTCCTGCTCATTTCATTCTTGGTCTCAAGAGACACACCCACATATGTAGCCACCTGGCCTCTCTCCACCGGTTTGGTCTAAATTGAGCTGTCTGTCTGTTTTTTTTATTCTTTGCCTTCCTCATGTTCAAACTAGTTTCCACTAACATGAAATTCGGGTAGTCTGCGGATGTGAAGAATAACTGCCAATACCCCCAAGGGCTGAAAGCTCACTGTAGGAGCAGGTGCGCCATGCACTGGCGTTAACCTCTGAGGGAAAGAAGGGTTGGGAAAGTAAAAAGAGAGAGAGAGAGAGACTGCTTCTTGGATAACGTCTCACAGGAAGCTCGCTGAACGGTGACTTTTCACCTTTTCTGAATGAAATGTTGTACTGGTACGTGTTTGGCAGGACCTTTAAACAAAGAGAGAGTTGTATGTGGTAACTACCCCCTCTAGAAAACCACGAGTTCTTGTCTGCTAAACTACTGTAAGTGTTGAAAGCTAGCTGTTATTCTTTGCCTCTCTGTGTATGGCACTATAGCAATCTAGCTTCTGCTCTATAGGAGGGCACCTAGATGAACAAAGGTCTTCCTCCTGAGTTGAGCATAGCTGGTTGTATTCTACAATACCTAAGAGTAGAGCATAGTCCAATGTTACTATAGTAACCCAAATAACCTTACTCTTACCCGTTCCCTTTATTCCTGATGTTGTGGCTAAACAATGTTAAGAGGGTATCCTGGAAAACATTTCTCTGTAAGTAGAGCAACAGCACCTTGAGTTTGTGTGCCTCCTTGCCACAATAACACCTGAATGACCAAGTCTTTGGTTAGCAAGTATCGTATTATGAAGTTCCTCTTTGATTGTTATGCTCACTAACCTGACTTTCTTATTTTCAGGAGCACTGCTGATGTGGTGCGACAGGTAATGTGCCTTACTGGGTTTCAAAATAACTGAGGTGTTGTATATTTTTCTTTCTTTTCAAGGATGCCATGGTACCAATCAGAAGGAGAAGTTTCCAGGAGATTCAGACTGTGATGGGCATCGCTGAAGAAAGTAAGTGGAGGTTTTCTCTGTAGAATAAGGTCAAGGGGCTCGACGAGGGTATGCTCTCTCTCTCTCTCTGGGAAGCTCAAATGCAAGCAGGGAAGAATAGCATATCTGGAGTATTTAAAAAATTGCACCCAAGATGGCTGCTTTGTCCCAATTTTCCTCCGCATGTTTCTTATGATCTTCAAATGGTTCCCCATCAACACCAGACAAACCGTCACTCAAGCCCTAGTCACCAGCCAGCTGGACTATGGCAATGCACTCTAAGTAGGTATCACATTGCATCTCCTGTAGACACTACAACCATACAGAATTCAGTGACCAGACTCATCCTCGACCACCCAAAGCAAACCCACATCATCTCGGCCTCAAGAAGCTCCACTGGCTTCCCATTAAGAAGAGATTCAAGATGCTGATCTACAGCTACAAAGCCCTACACAACCAAGGACCACCATACATCAACTACCTCCTGAACTTTCACCAAGCCTCCAGACACCTGCACCCTGCCTCCCTCTTCCTTGCTCACACTCCCCGATCCACCGAAGCAACGTTGAGGACCCTCCTTCTCCTATCTCACCGTGAAGTCATGGAACAATCTCCCCCTCACCTCCGGAACTCATCTTCTCTGTTGGAACTCAGGAAGGCACTCAAGACCTGGCTGGCCAACTGAATCCTTCCTGAGCAGTAGGTTCTCAGTGCCTGGATACCCTCTCAGTCGGTTAGCCACGCTTTATAAGTCCTGCTTTATTGAAATCTCAAGGGATTTCGAGACCATACCAGAACAGTCTGCACAACAGTCCTGACCCCAAACACAAATGGAAGTGATGTGAATGGTGGTGGTAGTGGTAGGAAGAAAATGACCAGGGTACACTGGTAGGATAGGAGAGCAGATGGGACTGGGTGTGCCATGGAGCAAATGCTGCACACAGGGTTGGCATGGCACATCATTGCTTTAGCTCAGCTCACTGCTGTCAGTTCCAGCATTCAGAAAAACATGAACAGACCTGGGATGAGATTAACAATAAAATGTCGGAGTGCAATGTTTCTCCAAAATTGCTAATGCCGTGCTCTGACATTTTTTAAGAAGCAGGGATGCTCTGTATTTAAAAAAAATACGGCACACACCTGTGTTTCCCTTAGTGCTGGTGCTAAAAAAGCTGGCTAGCGCAATCACAGACACCCTTGCTCCATGTTGCAAAAGTGCCTGTGCTGCAGGGGGTATTTTTTATGTACAGGAAGGGATACCTTCCTGCACATAAATAATCTTACAAGGCGCTTTGCTGTTTCTATCTGTGCAGCATGCAGCAAACATAGAAAGAGCGAAATATGAGGAGAAATTAATAATTAATAATTACTCCTCGTATTGCCATCTTAAGACCAGGTTTTACCTGGCCTTTGTTTTTGGCGCTTCCCCATTCTTGTAAATAAGGGGTAGCTTAAAAAAGCAATGGGTGTTGCCATGGTACACCGACAGCAAAACCCATTGCCCACCCATTGCCCACTGCTTTGTCGCAGTGGAATGCTGCAGAAAGAGGTATATTTAAAAGGTGGTGTTAAGCCACGTTAAGTGGCTTAACGCCACCTAGTAAATATGGGGCAGAAAGCAAAGCCACCGGCGCATCAAAGAAAAGTGATGCTCCGGTGGCATTTGGGACTTGTAAATAAGCCCCCAGGAGTGTTCTCCCTTTCCACCTCAGATTCTAAAAAAAGCTTCCCAGTTTGTAGAGTGCTGAAAACCCATCATTTTGCCATGCAGATCTCTGCAGCTTCTCCTTTCCATTTCAGCAAGTGCCAGGATACCTTTTTCTTAAGTATTTGCACACTTTATACATTTAAAACTCCATTGTCTAGATCTATGTATAAACAAAGCAGCCTAATGGCCCTTTGAAGTGGGTAAACAGGATTGAGTCCTCTGGTGAATGGCAGATATTCCCTTTGGGATTCTGGATTGCTAGTTTTAGGGAAGACTCCCATAAGACATGGAATCCAGGAAACATTGGGTTTCTATGAGACAACCTAGATCTATTCCCTGGTAGTAATATCACAAAGCAGCAAGCTTCTTCCCAGACAAATGCTTGTTTAATTAACACAAAACAACATAACTTCCAAGAAACGTAACAACAACATTCACAATCAGTTTTTGGAAAAACGGTTAAATTAGATTATTGAAACCAGATACATTAATTTTTTTAATATGAAAAGTCAAAAAGCACAAATAAAACACAAAGCCCAAATGTTAAGCCGATGGTTGTGGGTAACCATGTCTTAAGCATCTCTTCAGACCAATAGTGATGGAGTGCAGGTCAGCTATAAATCAAGAAGTTGACCTTCTTACTGAGAAGATTTTATGAAAGTCAATATGATCCACTGGGGAAAGGCAAGACATTATAGCTAGCGAGCATCCCAAAAAGATGGATATGTTAGATGTGGGGACCCACTGAAGGCTTTATTTTTGGCACTAGAAGCTCTGAAAGGACAAACTTGACAGCTAAAGTTGCTTTGCCGTTGGTGTGAGTTTTACCTACCGACTTCCGTGGGACAAGTGGTAGGAGTCATAGACAGACAGGGCTCCACAAGGTATGCTACTTTCACTGTAAGCTCCATATGAAGCTTCTTTTCCTCCTGCAGATCAGCTTTTAGCAGGACCAACATGGAAATCTTTACTCTGAAGCCACATCTTTCTCAGGTAGCCTTGGCACATTTGCAGGTCTTATGAGTCAACACATTTTTTAAATGCTGACATTTTTTATCATGGTCACTTACAGTGTTCCCATTGCTCAGTGGCAGACAAGGCACACACAGCAGTGGGAGGCAGGCTCAAACACTATCTACAGCCAGGCCTTCTACACAGTTCTTAATGCCCTCTTAATGCCCACTGATCTGCTGGTCCTTCACAGGTAAGCTAGTTCGTTATGTCTTTCAGACAACAGGAGGTTAAATCTTGTTAGTTTTGAGAAGCAATGCCAATGCTTAGATACAAGGTAGTGATAATCGAACACAGGGCAGTCCAATAACCCCAGGTAAGCTAGAAAAAAGAATCAAAGTCAGACAAGAATGCTTCTAAAGGAATGTTATTTAAAATTACATATTTTCCAGCTAAACCTTAGGATATCGTCGAGAGTAATGGGTAAAACAGTCATAGATGAAAAAGGAATAAATGGGAAAGCATGGAATCTCAAGTTGTCAAACTATAAATATAAGGTTTTAATTTTATACTGCAGCAAAAGAAAATTGTTGATATATACTTGGGAAAAGAGAAACCTAAACAACACACGGTGATACACATAGAAAAATGACTAATATACAAACAAAGAGTGTGTTCAAAAACAGAAACCTGCTATCTAGACAACTTGTTCTTACTCCAGCTAGGTAGTATTAATACACAAACATCAGCAGTATAATGCTGATAGTGAAAGAAAGAATTGTTGATGTTTCTGTCTCTTAAAGTTGTATGTATGTGAGACCATCCTTAGGAGACAAAGCCATTCTCAGCGCAATTAAGTATCCAGTTACTTAAAAGAAAGAATTACAATTTATTAGAGCTAAAACCAGGGAACAACATTAAATCAAAGTGTTGACCAGTGGCACACCACCTCATGGAAAAAAAAATAAGTTTGTTGGTTGCATATCAAGAAATACCAGGCATCAAGACCTTAGCAGTGCCTAACTATAAATTATGTAAAAAGAGTCCGAGGTTGGGACTCGGGTAGGTCATCATCATATTATCTTTATTCGATTTAGGAAAAAGAATCATAAAAGTATGCATGTCAGTAAGAAAATATTATTGATTTCAATTTAACAACGGATACTATAAAAACAGACAGAGATCAGCATATTTCAGTTAATGTCTTTCTTCTAATAATCACAGTCCCAAATACCTTGCTAATACCACACATGTAAACAGATTTGGAAGAAGTTGTAGAAATAAGTACGCCAGTCTGCACTGTCTAAAATTTTGAGTTTTCCATAGGGGCTTAATAAAAGTGGTTCTTAAATCAGTATAAATTTTGCAAAACACAAAACATGGTTGGTCGATTGGCTGGACATCTTATCACAGGGACAACTTATTAATTGACGGGACCAATTGTTAATATTTGGAAAGCTCATCAAGTGATGAAAGATATCTAACCTGAAACGTGTCAAAACAAACCTGGGTTGAGCATTTAAAATATTAAACAGATAGGGTTGCGTTGAAAAACTGGTCAAAACCATTTGATTGTGCTGTACAGTTGGCTTGACCAGTTCCACCAACAATCTTCCTTCCTCTAGGTTGTTTAAACATTCTCTTTTTAAAACATTCTTCATAATATGCTTCAGGGTTTCAGGGTTGTCATAAAATTCAGGGTGGTCAATGCGCATCCTAAAGTTCTTACCGTATTTTAGCCACTGTATTTTCAGAGTGTGCTCAGAGTCACAACAATCCTGTACAATTGCGTGATTGAAAGCCATACAGTCCGATGTACATAACTTGTGCCAGAGGAGAACTGGCTGTACCCTTAGCAGATCTGCTAAGTAGGTTGCTCCTAATTCCGCATGGCACACGAAATAAGAACTACTGTTTGGGAGGCCAGGCAGATTTTCTAAAAAAAAAACATTTTCTAACTACAGCAATGAATCCACATTTACAAGTCCTCACAGCTCAGAGCCATACATCGCAATTGACCTACATTTAGCATTATAAGTGGTCAACATTTCTTTAAGATGTTTACGGCCAAGTTTCCTTGAGAAGTTACACAGGTCCGTAATTGATCTATGAAACTGCATCCTTCTTGATTTTACTGCGCTTCTCCAATACCCTATCCCATCAAATAGCATTCCCAAGTACGAGAAGGTATCTGTTTGAGGTAAAATCGTGTCTCCCATTAAAATGTTACACCCCTTATAAAACTTCCAACCCACTTTTATAACGTAAGTTTTGCTTATATTAATTAATAAGCCCAAATTCGCCATAAAATGAACAAAATAATCTAAAAGATGCTGCAGGGCCATGAGAGTGCGGGCCATAAGCACCGCATCATCTGCATATAGCAGAGCTGGTATTGGTCGATAAAAATGGAGCGAGTACACATCCTTGACGTACTCCTTTTTTAATATCAACAGGTCTTGTGCATTCACCTCTTGTACCAAAACTAATCTTAGCAGAACTTATTGAGTGTAAATATCTTAAAAAATTAATAATGGCTCTGTCAACACTCAAAGAGGTCATTAAAGACCAAAGTTTGTTGTGGACAGCACAATCCAATGCGGAAGTCAAATCCACAAACACCAGAAACAAGTTGTCCCCTTAGTATGCTGATATTTGCTCCTCAGTAAATTCAGATTTATGGCATGCTCGGTAGTCCCAATTCCCTGGCGAAAACCATATTAAAGGTCAGACAAGATGTTATTACTTTCTGCCCAGTCCTGTAATCTACTTAAAAGAAAATGGCCCACCACTTTAAATAGAGTACCCAGCAAGGAGATGGGTCTATAATGTGCTGGACAATATCGGTCGCCATTTTTAAATATTGGCACAATATGGGATTCAAACCAGGAGCTTGGGAATCCAGTACTTCGGCAGGACCTAAAAACAAAAGACTGAAGCAGACTCCAAAGATCAATATTATATTTAAAAATATCGATCGGGATCTGATCTGGACCTGGTGCTTTGCCTCCGTTACTTGAACCCAGAGCCCAGTTCACCTCCTCCAATGTAAAATTAAACTCAACATATTTTGGCAGGATTATGGACCCACAGGGTTTGTCTTCTGACCCTGGCCCTGAACTATTTTGGCAGTTTTCGGTTGGGCTCGCATACAATTTGGCAAAGTGGGCTAACCAGTCATCTTCCGTTATTGCAATCTCAAGTCTGGGTTTATCATCATCGCTAAAGAAAATGAGAGTTTATGACCCACCAAAATGCTGTGGTGTCTTTATTAAGACTTGCCTCATAAAGGTTGTCCCACGCCTCCTCTTTTAGGCTTTTTTTGTGATTTTTTTAATGCTAGCCTTTAGGCCTGCCTGCAGTTTTGTATTTCTGTGGTGTTCCTAGGTATCTCTTTCAGTGCCCCCTTTAGTTTTTCATGGGCCTGAGTACAGGGGTGATCAAACCAGCCTTGGGTTTTCTTAACCCCTCTCTTCTGGTTGGTAGTCAGCCCTACCTGAAATCCTTTGCTAATTTGTATAAAAGCCTAGATTACCATATCAGCTTCTGCTGACTCATCCAGCCAAACCTCAAAAGCCTTTCTCTGCTGACTAATTGTTCTTCGAAACTAGACGGATCAACCATGGACCATCTCAGGGTAAAGCCATTCAAACGGGAGAGTACTATGTTCTCCGCAGCCAAAATGGAATTCCCTACACTTTGCTTAATTAAGGAACTGGTATCCAGAGTAATACTCAGGGGGAAATGATCGCTCATTGCGGTATTATTTCGAAAAAAATGTATTTACTAAGGTAAAATAACGTTTAGGAAAGAGTAGGAAATCGATAACACTCTTAACCATACTACCGTCAAATGTACAAGAAACTTCCACCGGATTTTCTCCAAATTTGTTACCAAAACCAAAGTCATATTTAAACAGTAACTCATTAAGTTTCTCTCCTTACCCTGAATGGAAGAAGTGGGTGACCTCATCACCAGTAGGAGAAATCCTGTCATAGACTTTATTAGCTAACAGTTGACAGGGTTGAATGTTAAAATCACCCCCCCCCCATATCAGGATTTTATCATTTACTCCCTTGTCCATTATTGCTTCCAACTCCTCGTCGAACCAGTTTAAGATATCCAATATATCTGATTTGCAAGCATTATTATAAAAATTGACTAGGATATGGAAGAGGAAGCTAAAAAATCAACCTGAACAATTTGGTAAAAAGGATTAAACGAGTTAACTGTTACGTTAATGGAGGCTAATTTGTTAGACACATATATGCAAAGGCCACCCTTGGATCTTCTGTGTTTAGATGGAATGGCTGGAGAATGACAAGTCTTAAAGCCGGTGAGATGGATGGGCTCAGTGGCCCATGTTTCTTTAAAAAACATAACACTAAAGCTGTCGTAAATTCATGCTATCCTGGTATATTTTGCTTACTCCAAAGCCCCGCTACATTCCAACATAAAACTGCAATAAAGTACCCTGAGGCCATAATAGAGTCCATACTACTCTCAATTCTCAAGGGGGTCTGCTCCACAGGTAATTGCTGGTTCAATTGATCCTAATCTATCTGATGATCTCTATCACTTACAAATTATGTTTTTATTTTTTTTCCTTGCCATGGGTCCTAGTGGAATGTGCCTCACATCTTGAGAAAAGTTCACTAGTTCTGCTACTTCTACCTGGCAATTGTCAGGTAAAAAAGATGTAATTACAGTGACAGATGTATCATAATTAACCGAATTTGATACATCTACCCCCAGTCACTCTATCCCAGTGAGGTCAGAAAGACAATCAAATCTATTAAACAGGGCTATAGGATGCACATAAGGGTGTGCACATTCTGCATTACAAGCTGACAGTTGAGAAAAAGATTGTCAGTGAGAAAAGGGTTGTATGGAATCAATCTGGTGGTTCTATGATCGTAAAGATAGTAAAGATGGTTGGTAAAAGAATCCCAATGGTGACACTGAAATTTGATTTGGGTTCAACCACGATGGATTAAGCTTACTAATTAAGTCTTTTACCAGTAGTGGAGTTTTGAAGGAGAGTAGCACACAGTCACCCTTCAGTTTTTTGGGCCTCTACCAACCCACCCACCCAAATCTTCTAGCTATTTTGAGATCTGCAAAGATGGCTGATTTGCATATGTGTGACCTTAAATACATGTTTGCTGTGCGGTGCCTGGGTGGCAGATGTGTGTGCACGTGCTGGCGGTCCCTGGAAGGTTCCCATTGCGAGGGGTTTCTTGCAGTTAGTGTTTGTTCCTGTAGCACTGAGGATTTCTGTCTAATTAGCATCCCTTCCAGATATGGTGTCTGACTGCAGCCTGCTTTACTGCCTGTCTCTGACATGGAGTCATTGTATTGAAACTTTTAATCTGGTGCACTTTACTGTGGCCTGCATGCTTGACAAGTTACAGCGCGTGCTGTTGTGCTCGTTTGGAGCTTTTTCCTATGTTTGTGTGCTGCCAGAAAGTTTTTTATTTTCCCGTTGCAAAATTGTAGTCCTTATGTCTTTATGTGCTGTCAGACGATTTTTATTTTCAAAATGTAATAACGCTATTTTCCACAAATGCAAATCAAATTCAACTTCGGAATATTCAGCTCTCCCATCCCAGTGTCTAATTTAAAATGGTATTTTTGTGACGTGTTTCATGTTTAAACTTTAACTGCACAACGCTTTTGTCATGCACTTTCATTCAAACAATTCTCTGGTAAAAATGACAAGTTTTCGTTTTGGACACGTTTGTGGGCGGGATAGAGATTACCATGACAGGCATCAGGGAGGAGTCTGTCTCTGCAGCCATGACACTGCTATGCCAACCCAGTCAGAGCCCAGCGCTCAATGCCCAGCTCCACTCACAAGACACTTAGCTGCAAATTACATGTTTGTGTTTGTCTTCTCGTTTCGGTGAAGTGACCGAGATGTGAGGAAGGGCATTCGGGGAAGAGTGAAAAGAAGATGCTGAACAGGAAAGAGAGGGGGGCTGAAGATGCGCAGATGGACAAGATATGCAGAGAAAAATAGGATACTTATCTAACATAAAGCACACATAATTGAAGGCCAAAAATCCTTCCACAGGCCTCAATGCTATTTTAATTCACATACTAACTATTTCAGAATTTCAGAATGTAAATGTTCTTAGAGAGAAACCATAAATACCGGTCTGATGGCACACTATGGGAATCACAGAAATGTATTTGGCATGTTCCTTTATAGGGAGCACTCACTTTTTTCACCTCACTTAAAGACCTGTCTGCATATATTTCTATATGACTGGTTGGTTACAGCCAGTAGCTGTGGGTTCTTCCCGAAGTGTGGTTAGAGCATATTTTTCCAAAGGTAATGCTGCATGCAGTGCAAGACACTGGGCAAGCATACATTTTTAAAGGGCTAAAGTTGTCATGCAGAACAATTTACATATTACCGTAACTGTTGAACAAATTAATGCAAGAAGATAAGGGGCAGTTTTTAATGTGTTTAATATTTCAAGACTCTACGTTCCAACTGCTTAATAAGCCTTGCTTTATCGCTGCATTCATTTGCTTTAAAATGCATTATTTGCAAATCTTTTTTAAATGTCTTTCTCAGGAGAGGGACTCTCCATTGACCCCAGGATTGTCCATTGAACTTGTTCACATCACATACTAGTGTTTTCTATTGTAAATGGAAGAGCCAAAGCAGTCTTGCTTAGTACCCTAGCCCTCTTCACAAATCAGACTTGCTTGGCAACCCAGAAATTCTCTGAAATAATGTATGAGTTGTCTTTTATGAATACCTAAAAGAACTGAATTTTTAGACCATTTATCACAGAAATAGTGCTAAAAATCGCACCAAAAAGATGCCAATTAATTTTTTTATTTCTTCACAGGGGGAGAACCCCACCGAAGTCCCTTTATTGCCCTTGGCCTCGCTCGCTTGCATACGTTGATTCGTCTGCACACGCCACACCAGTTTCAAATTCCACCAGCTGCCCCTGGGTTAAACTACCCTAGGCTCCGTAGTTACTTGGGCAGAACACAAACCCGATGAACCAGGGCCAGGGCCCACACCATCCTCTACACATGTAGTTAAACTTAGGGATTCTTCCACGTTTAAGATCTTTTTCTCAAGTGCCCCCATAGCCCCTGTGATGTAGTTCATGATAGACTGACGTGTTCTTGGAGGGGGCTTATTTAATACAGAGCTGGTGTGTTTTCTTTGCCCCATAGTTTATGAGACTCAAAATCCCAAGTAATCAAGTAAAAAAGTAAAATAACTTACAGACTCGTGGAACTTTGTTAATCACCAGGAGTCAGATCCAAGGAAATTGGCCCTGCCCTGCCTCTTCCCGCCGCTGACAGGCGCAGACGGGCCCGCTCATGGCCCCGGCTTTGCCCGGGCACGCCCGTGCTCTTCCCGTGCTGCGGGTGCCCCGTTCCACTTATGAGCGCCACCTGGCGTGAATCCTGATGACGTAGGTGGCTCTTGATGGCGTAGGTGGCTCCTGATGAGGTAATTTCAGAGACTCTGTCCCTCACCACCCCTTGTTGTAAATATTCCTGATGAGGTAGGCAGCTCCAAATGATGTAGGTGGCTCCTGCCGCCGGGCGATGTGGGCTCTAGAGTCCTTAGGCGCGGTAAAGTGCTGTATGCTGTGCAGATTAATAAGCAGGTGCTCCTGCGCTGCGGGAGCCCAGTTCCACTTATGAGCATCCCCTGGCGCGAATCTTGATGACGTAGGTGGCTCCTGTCGTGGGCGATGTGGGCTTTAGAGTCCTTAGGCGCGGTAAAGTGCTGTGTGCTGTGCCGATTAATAGGCAGGTGCTCCCTCACTGCGGGAGCCCAGTTGTGATTCCCTGTTCCTCTACGTATGGGTTTGGGCACAAGATTAACAACCTTGTTGGATAAAAACATTTTTTATAGAAACAGAAGCAAGAACCACTAAATCTTCTGGGCACAAGAGACTTCCAGCATCTCTGCATGAGACATGCATGATTGGCAGTAGTCAAAGCCGTAAGGAAACTACTGACAGGATGACAGAAGTTCTGAGTGCCAAGTGAATAACCAGAATTGGATTCTAGAGCATACAGACTATGTATGACACAGGAAAGCTTCCTGAAGTAACATCTGAAATAAAGTCCTACAACCTACACATCCTGGGGATCAACAAAGGGAGGTGGACAGGGTTTAGCAGAATGAAAATGATAGAGTGCAGGTTGGCTACAGGGACCCACTTAGGTCCACTGAACACAGTACCTTAAATCCTGGCACGTTGTCTTGTGCGGCGTTGCTTTGTGAGACTTTGGGTTGTCTGACATCTGTTCCGATTAAGCTGTATGGCGAGGCTTTGCAGGGCTTTGCATCGCTTTGTATCACTTTGCGTCACTTTTCGTCGGTTCAAATGAGCTGGGCAGAATACCTTGGTGCAGCTTTGAGTCTCTTTGTATCAGTTCTGATGAAGCTGGCAGCTGTGATGCAATACTTTGAGAGGCTTCATGTTGCTTCAAGTGGTTCCGGTGAGGCCGTCAGCTGTGCAGCAAGGCTTTGCGGGACATCACTGTCACTTCGCTCCGGTTCCGATGGGGACCACAGCTGGGCTTGCATCTACAGGTCCACTTCCAAGGGTCTTTGAGTGGGATGGCACCACTTGGGAGGACATAACTCAGTGATGGCAGAGTACAGGTGCTGGGTTCAAGATTTTTGGATGCCTGTTGAGACTTCTAAACAGGAAGCCAGCCAACTGGCCCTTGGAGTCACTCTGGCTTACTGGTCCAGTCCTTCCCACCCAGGCATTAGGGCAGTAGGGCAGCAGGTTATTACCGCAGGGCAGCAGACCTTTAGAGAAGCAGTCCAACAGAGTGGCAGTCTTTTCAACAGTACAGCAGTCCTTCTTCCTAGCAGGGTACAGGCACAGGTGTGGAAGTGTACCGAAGAGATAGTGTCAAAGGTCCAATATACATAGCCAGTTGTGTCTTTGAAGTGGGGAGAAGCTTCTAGAGGCATGCCTTTGCAGTGCACAGGTGCACTACCGTCCCTGCCCTGGCTCCAGACTAACTGCAGGGGGTATGCAGCCCTTTGCGTGGAGGCAGGACACAGCTTATTCAAGTATAAGCGGAGCATTGCCCAGCTCCTCCCTCCCATCTTGCCAGTGATGGCCCATCTACCCACACACAAGCTCCCTATTGTGTGTTGCTGTCCAAGAAAAATACACAAAGCAAAACTGTCAACTACGCCCAATCATGTGACACAGAGACAGTCTGTAGGCACCAAATGGCTAAGGCAGGAGTATGCCAACTTCCTAAAAGTAAGACCAAAGTGGGGGTGGCGGTGTGAGCTAAAGAACGGTGATGGATTAAACCCAGATCAGTTGACTGGGGGTGAGTGTTTGTATTGTAAATGCTCCGTCCATCACCACCTTTGGTTTTTCTTTGTTCGCCCTAAGTCGGCAGGGTATGCTCAGACGTGAGTCCCTTGCTCACTTTGCCACTGGAGTCAAGCAAGCCCGGCTGAAGACGGCTGTAATGCCAGAAACCGGTCCTGGGAAGCTTGATTCCTGTCCAGGGAAGACATGGCTTGGCAGTTCGGGCTGGACTGTTTCCATGAGGCACAGGGTCAGACTGATTTGCATATGGCCATGTCTGAACTGGGGTGGCGGAGTGAGCTAAAAAACGGTGATGGATTAAACCCAGATCAGTTGACTGGGGGTGAGTATTTGTATTGTCAACGCTCAGTCCATCACCACCTTTGGTTTTTCTTTGCTCGCCCTAAATTGGCAGGGTTTGCTCAGACCTGAGTCCCTTGCTCACTTTGCCACTGGAGTCAAGCAAGCCCGGCTGAAGACGGCTGTAATGCCAGAAACCGATCCTGGGAAGCTTGATTCCGGTCCAGGGAAGACATGGCTTGGCAGTTCGGGCTGGACTGTTCCCATGAGGCACAGGGTCAGACTGATTTGCATATGGCCATGTCTGAACTGGGGTGGCGGAGTGAGCTAAAGAACGGTGATGTATTAAACCCAGAGCAGTTGACTGGGGGTGAGTGTTTGTATTGTCAACGCTCCATCCATCACCACCTTTGGTTTTTCTTTGTTCGCCCTAAGTTGGCAGGGTATGCTCAGACGTGAGTCCCTTGCTCACTTTGCCACTGGAGTCAAGCAAGCCCGGCTGAAGACGGCTGTAATGCCAGAAACCGGTCCTGGGAAGCTTGATTCCGGTCCAGGGAAGACATGGCTTGGCAGTTCAGGCTGGACTGTTCCCATGAGGCACAGAGTCAGACTGATTTGCATATGGCCATGTCTGAACTGGGGTGGCGGAGTGAGCTAAAGAACGGTGATGGATTAAACCCAGATCAGTTGACTGGGGGTGAGTGTTTGTATTGTCAACGCTCCGTCCATCACCACCTTTGGTTTTTCTTTGTTCGCCCTAAGTTAGCAGGGTATGCTCAGACGTGAGTCCCTTGCTCACTTTGCCACTGGAGTCAAGCAAGCCCGGCTGAAGACGGCTGTAATGCCAGAAACCGGCCCTGGGAAGCTTGATTCCGGTCCAGGGAAGACATGGCTTGGCAGTTCAGGCTGGACTGTTCCCATGAGGCACAGAGTCAGACTGATTTGCATATGGCCATGTCTGAACTGGGGTGGCGGAGTGAGCTAAAGAACGGTGATGGATTAAACCCAGATCAGTTGACTGGGGGTGAGTGTTTGTATTGTCAACGCTCCGTCCATCACCACCTTTAGTTTTACTTTGTTCGCCCTAAGTTGGCAGGGTATACTCAGACGTGAGTCCCTTGCTCACTTTGCCACTGGAGTCAAGCAAGCCCGGCTGAAGATGGCTGTAATGCCAGAAAACGGTCCTGGGAAGCTTGATTCCGGTCCAGGGAAGACATGGCTTGGCAGTTCGGGCTGGACTGTTCCCATGAGGCACAGGGTCAGACTGATTTGCATATGGCCATGTCTGAACTCGGGTGGCGGAGTGAGCTAAAGAACGGTGATGGATTAAACCCAGATCAGTTGACTGGGGGTGAGTGTTTGTATTGTCAACGCTCCGTCCATCACCACCTTTGGTTTTTCTTTGTTCGCCCTAAGTTGGCAGGATATGCTCCGACGTGAGGCCCTTGCTCACTTTGCCACTGGAGTCAAGCAAGCCCGGCAGAGGACGGCTGTAATGCCAGAAACCGGTCCTGGGAAGCTTGATTCCGGTCCAGGGAAGACAGGGCTTGGCAGTTCGGGCTGGACTGTGCCCATGAGGCACAGTGTCAGACTGATTTGCATATGGCCATGTCTGAACTGGGGTGGCGGAGTGAGCTAAAAAACGGTGATAGATTAAACCCAGATCAGTTGACTGGGGGTGAGTGTTTGTATTGTCAACACTCCGTCCATCACCACCTTTGGTTTTTCTAACTTCCTAAAAGTGATATTTTCACAATTGTCATTTAAAATCCAACTTCACCATAATTCAGGATTTTTCATTACCATTCCAAAGACAACAAACATTAACTGGTTACCTGCTACCATTTGGAAATTACAGCTTATTAAATGTAATAAGGTAATTTCAATGTTATCCTATGGGAGAGGTGGGTCTTGCGGTACTGAAAAACAAATTTAAGAGTTTTTCACTACCAGGACATGTGAAACTTAAAGGTACATGTCCAACTGTTTAAATACACTGCACCTTGCACTCTATGTGTGGCTCATATGTATTAGAAAGGAAGTCTTGGTCTGGCAACACTTTTGATTTGCCAGGTTGAAATGACAGGTTAAATCTGCACGCACAAGCTGCAATGGCAGGCCTCAGACATGTTCAAAGGGTTACTTTAGTGGGTGGCACAGACAGTGCTGCAGGCCCACTAGTAACATTTAATTTACAGGCCTTGGGTTCACATAGTACCACTTTACTAGGGACTTACACGTAAATTAAATATATCAATTAGTTAAAAGCCTATTCTACCATGTTTTAAGGAGAGAGCAGGACAGGGGCCTCTGGTACCCTTTGAAAGTGGTGGGGGCGTGTGAAGTACCCCACCATTTCCCCAAAAAACTAAATAAAGCACCCACCCCCCTCCTAAACCCCAAGTAAATCACCTCTCGCTCATAATGCTCAATATTAAACACCCCCCTTCTAAAGCCCCTAGAAAAATATAACACTAACTACAAAATAAAACACAACTACTGCACTTTACTGCATTCCATATATCAAATAAAATAAAAGTGCACTTACCCATGGACTGCACATCCTACTCGGTGTTCTACTCCTTCTCCAATGCGTGGAGAGCTCCCCTGACCAATCCAGATGCTGCTGTCATGCTGCTAACCAGCATGAAAGAAGCGTATGGTATGGATGAAGCGGGCTGGGTGGATGTTCCTTCAGGCCCTGGAGTCCTGTGCTTGGCCTCCACCCAGCTATCTCTAGACAGCTGGGTGGAGAGCTTCAAAGTGCGCATGTCACTTTGAACGGTGCAAAAGAGCCGTCAAAAGTGACATGCGCACTTTGTAGCATCCAGTCGGCCTGACTTAAGTCCTTCTTTGCTGCCAACAGCAGCAGAGGACACGCCCAGCATGACTCTGGGATCAGGGCTGGCGCCGCTGAAGTGCGCACCATACAGGTAAAAATAAAATGCCAATTAAATCTTTTTATTGCCATTTTATTTTTTCCTGCATTACTTGCAGCAGGCGGGGCAGTGAGACTCCCCCTCTCTCAAGAAGAAACCGCCACTGAAGCAGAAATCACTGAAGCAGAAGCACTTCAGCACTGGTTAGAAGTGGTAAAGTGAGCAAAGTCCTCAAGCCAACAAAAATGGGTTCAGATAACAGGAGAGTGAAGGGAAAACGTTTTAGCATGACCCTGCAGAAATGGCCACCAATAGAGTTATGGGTTTTCCCAAGTAGCACTTCAGAACCCTAGTTCTCTCAGTTTATTGTCTCAATGCATGGTATAATGCATAAAGACAAAGAGAATTTCAGAACATTCCGACGGAGGCAAGATGGCCGCGGGTGGGTTGTGGTGAGCAGTCGCACCAGAACCTCTCTCCTATCTGGCATGCTAGCTTGAGAAAGCTGGCGTTAGAACGATAGTATTAGCCCCCCTCGGATGGCTCTGACCGTTTGACTTTGCTCCTAACTCTGCATGTGACAGGAATACAAGGCTGGAGAGTGTATCCCATTAATCAAGGCGATGGGATGCTAGGGACAGCACGGACAGATACCAGCTACCCAGGAGACCTCGGAGATCTGGTGGCAGCCGAGCTTGGGAGGCTGGCAAGGAGATTAACGTGGAGACTGAGAGCTCTCGCAGCCAGCCTGCTCAAGCGAGCAGTGAATAGCGCAGTGAATAGCGCGGTGAATAGAGCAGCGCTAAGAATTAAAGAGTGGAGCGTTTCTTACACCAAAATGCCGCCAAAACCTGTAAAGGGTGATAAGAAGAAAGTGAAAGATCACAGTGAAACGAGCAATCTAACTCCCGCCGCTGCAGCGACTCCCACCATGCTGAAATCGCAGCTACCGGCAAAAAACCCAGGCGCCATAAGGAAGGTGATCGAGCCCATTGTCAGAAAGAAGACGGATTCAAAAGGAAACCAGCTGGGCAGAGAGGAGAGCGCTACGGCGAGAGAGCGCACTAAAGGGAATGAAAAGCCTGTGATGTCTAAAAGTAAAAACAAAGGGACCCCTTCCAGACAGCCCACCTTACCGGAATCTTTCACCCGCCCAGGCAACCCAGACGGAATCACCAGCAGGAGTCCAGGCGTCTCTGGTGGCCGCAGGGTTACAGAAGCAGAAGGAGAGCCTGAGGTTGTAGTATGTCAACAGAACGTCCTCGTGGACGCAACAGCAGCGGCAGCAGCGGAGGCAGGAACAGGAGCTGAGAGCGTAAGGGACGCTGAGGCAGTGGTTGCCAAGCGACCGGTCGGGCTGACTTCTCCGCTTCCCATGAACCCCGTGCAGGACGCCAGCAGAAGCAACCAGGAGGCAGCAGATGGGGCTGAGATGGGCGCTGGAAAGGGGAGAGTAAAGGAAATGTCTCAGAGGGGTTTGCCCACAGAAAAGACTACCGCGGACAGTGAAAACGGTAAGAATGTGCAAAAAGCGACAAGTGGGGCGAAAGGACAAGAAAATGCTGACATGCTACAGGCAATAATGCAGGTGGAGGCAGAACTAATGGCTAAATCCCCTAATCCCACATGGGGGAGTTCGGTTAGTTTGGTGGCAGATAAGTTAACACTCGATCACCCCATGGAGAAAGAGAGGGAAGATGTATGCTCGTTGGAGGGGGAGCGCTTCTTTTCAGTGGGCGAGGACTCTGACTCTACTCAGCAGGAGGGGGAGATATCAGATTTAGAGGAGGAAGGCGAGGCGGAGAAGGAGGAGGAGGTTGAAGAAGATGAGGAGGATGAATCTTGGACGGCCTCTACCTCTTCTGAAACTGATATAGACAAAGACAAAGAGTCTACATTAAAAAAGAAACAGACTTTGCGACGAAGGCATGAAAGAGGTACTGAGAGGAAACTGGACTGGGATTATTCGGCGACATCGCAGACGTACCAAGAAGAGTCAGAGTCAGGTCTAAATCAGGATGATGCTCTGGGAAAAGTATTTAGCATGCTGAAACAAATACAATCCGAAGCAAGATCCACAAGTTGTAAAACAAGACAAGACTTCAAGAAAATTCAAACGACGCTTAGGAAGACAAATAAACTGTATGAAGGTCTGGCTGGGAGAGTTTCTGAGGTGGAGGAGAGAACAGGCAAGATTGAGGATGACTTTCGCAGTTTTAGCGAATTCAAAATACAACAGGAAAAAAAGGCGGATGATATCCTCTGGAAGATGGAGGATTTCGAAAATCGCCAGCGGCGCAATAATGTTCGAATTTTGGGAGTGGCAGAAGGGCTTGAAGGGCAAGATCCAAGGGGTTTTGTGGTCAAGCTATTAAGGGGTGCTTTCCCGGAGTCCCAGTGGCAGTGGGAGGCAGAGGTACAGAGGGCGCATAGGTTCCCCTTTGTCCAGCGAAAGCCATATGGAGCTGAAGGAGGGTCCAAAGCGCCACTCCCCCGAGCAATATTAGTGAACGTTGGAAACTTTCTACTCCGAGAGGAACTTATCCAGAAAGCCAGACCAGACAGCAGAAGAACGGCGGAGGGTGTTACTTTTTTTACTAGGCCTGACTTTTGTCACGTGACAGTAGAAAGGAGGTGGAGGCTGAGGAAAATGATCTCGGAGTTTCAGGCTTTAGGATCAGAGGCGTACTTGTTATTCCCAGCCAGGTTGAAAGTTGTCACAAAGGGCAGGGTCAGGATGTTTATGTCAGAAGTGAAAGCACAGGAGTTTATTCAGGAACTGAAAAGGGCGAAGAAAGAGGGGCACTGAGGGGAAAGGCATTGGTATTGGATTTGAAAGTTATTAGGTTGTAGAGAGCGAGGGCACACTGGAGATGATGGGAGAGGGGTGCGACTAACACAACCAGGAAGCGTCCACACATAGGTCATTGCTGACCTATTTGCCTGCAGGGGGAAGGGAGGGGGGGGAAGACAGGGGAGGGGGGAGAGGGGGAAGGGGGGAACCAAAAAGCAGCTGAAATGTACGGCTTGGATATGGCAGTTAGCACACATTGATTATCTATTTTGTTCATTGACTATATTTCTGAGTAAGGGAAGAGGGAGAAAGTTCGGAAGGTGGGGGAGAAGGAGTAAAGGAACAGTTGGGTTAGGAAGAGCTGTTTTTTTCTTCAATACACAATGTCATGTAGGATAGTCTCTATAAATGTATGTGGGCTGAATGATCCAAGGAAAAGGGCGAATGTAGCAGCTTATATAAGAACTTTACAAGTGGACCTAGTATGCCTACAAGAAACGCATATAGAAGAAAAGCAAATTTACCTGATGAATCAATTAGGTTTTGATGTACTTGCTGCCAGTAGGCAAGGAACTAGGACAAGAGGTGTTGCGATACTGGGGAGAAGGGATGTGAGAGTTAAAAGAAAGAAAGAGGACCAGTGGGGGAGATGGGCTATGGCGGAGTTAAGTGTTAAAGGCCTCAATGTAACATTAGTAAATGTATATGGTTCCACCGAGGATGATCCGGAGATATGGCAGTTTTTAGATACAGAACTAGCACAATGGCCCGAATCAGTAATATGTTGTGGTGATTTTAATATGCATGACCCTACAAGTTCATTTACGGGTACAGGAGTGGCGTATAATGGCAGAAAGAGAAAAGTAAATAGGGCTATTGCAAGCATGGTTAAAAATAATCTCTTGGCAGACCCCTGGATAATGCAGCACCCACTGTTAGATGGGAGCACTTTCTTTTCGGCACCTCACCAGGTGTTGGTGAGATTAGATTATTTTTTAGTCTCAAGGTCTTTTGTTTTGGGGACACAGATTGAAAAGCAGCCAAGGATTATTTCTGACCACAGCCCGCTAATACTGACAGTTAAGGTCCCACAAGTACAGAGCAAGAGGCCCACTTGAACATTTGAGAGGAGTCTTCTTCAAGACCTCGAGTATAGGAAATACATGGAGGGGTGGATTAGGTCCTTTTGGGAGATCAATCATGGAACTGCCTCTGTAGGGCAAACCTGGGATTGCTTTAAAGCAGGTGTTAGAGGGGAGACACTGAGCTATGTGTTGACTAGACACAAGAAAGAGAGGGTAAAGAATGAAGCTATTCGACAAAGGATAATTATCGAGGAAGTAAAGCTAGTTGCTGCAGTAAAATCCAAATCTAGCTTGGAAAACATATTATTAGCACTAGTAGCATTGAGGGCAGACGCAGTAGAAAGTTTCTCGAAAAAGCTTGCGGAAAAATACCTGGCTAAGAAGGAAGAGGCCTTTGAGTGCAGTGAGAAAGTGGGCCACATACTTGCGGTTAAAGTTAGACAACAGAGGGCAGCTGCGGAGATAAAAGAGATATTGGACCCAATGGGTGTCACTGTCACAGGCTCAGATAAGATCAGAGATGTCTTCAGAAGTTTTTATGAAAAATTGTATATACAGGAAGACACAGAGGGAATAGTGGAAATAAGGAATTACCTTAGAGGTATTTGCCCATCCTCTGTCACAAGAGAAGAAGAAGAAATGTTAGAATCTACCTTAAGGTTGGAGGAATGTATCGATGCACTAAATAGTCTACCATCAGGGAAGGCGACCGGACCTGATCAAATTCCGGTTGAATTTTATAAAGTGTTTCGTGATTATTTGTTAATTTATATGTTTGAGGTTATGCTATATGTACAACAAGGGGGGCAGTCACCAGATTCATGGCGTGGGGCAGATATAATTGTTATAGCTAAAAAAGGGAAGCCCGCAACCCTTCCTGGTTCTTACAGACCCATTACGCTAATGAATTCAGATAGCAAGGTTTATTCTAAGATGTTGGCAAAGAGATTAGCAGGTTGTATTGAACACTTGGTGAGTCCATCGCAGCATGGTTTCATACCCGGGAAGGGCACGACACAGCACGTCAGAACTCTGATCACCATGATTGATGCGGCAGAAGTCACAGGCGACCCTATTTCAGCATTGTTTTTGGACGCCGAGAAAGCTTTTGATAGGGTCGCCTGGGAATATCTATGGGAAGTTATGAAGTGGTGTGGTATTGGTCCAGGGTACATAGGAGCAATACAAGCCCTGTACAGAGACCCGGTTGTAAAAATTAGAGTAAATGGAGGGCATTCGGATTTAGTACATATACAAAGGGGGACTCGTCAGGGCTGCCCGTCTTCTCCATTGTTGTTTGCCCTGTATATAGAGCCACTGCTACGCAAGCTAGAGGGAAACCGTGATATCCAACCTATGGTACTAAACGGCTATACTGTGAAAACTCTCGCCTATGCTGACGATGTCGCTATATTGACCCCAAATCCGGATATAGCTATGGTGGGAGTAGAAGCAGAAGCGCATGAATTTGGGCTGATTTCAGGATACTGCCTGAATAAAACTAAAACCCAGATTATCATTAACAGGTTTGCAACAAGCTTAGATAGTAGGGTGGTTAACAATGCAACATACCTAGGGATTGATATATCTGTAAAACTGGAGGAGTTAGTCGAGCGCAATATGGAACCACTGGTAGCGAAGGTTAATAGCGACCTGGAAAGGATAAACAATCTACATCTGTCTCTGGTCGGTTGTACAAATGTGTTGAAGATGATGGTTTTGCCTAAATTTTTGTATCTATTCAGGTCAATACCTTTAATTTTTGAGAACAAATGGTTCAACAGGCTGGAGAGCGTAGCTAATAGATTTATCTGGGCACGAGGAAAAACCCGTAGGGCTTACAAATTTATCACTTTGCCAAGGGATAGAGGGGGCTGGGGTGCTCCAGATTTTAGATTATATTATTTGGCTGCCGCTCTCCAGTACATGCAGGGAATAATAGGAGGAGGCGTGGGGTCATCAAAGGTCGTCACCATGTCAATCGAAGCTTACTCAGTGGTACTAGGACGAAACTCCGCAAATTGTTTCCTGTACTTTACGGATTTGGGTTACCTTAGAAGGCAGGCATATAAGACTCTTAGGGCGGCACTTAAAATCTGGAGTACTTTTCAGAAAAAGATAGGTATGGGTAGATTCAACAGGTACACGAAAGTTTATAAAAATAAATCCTTCCCTGAAGAGATTTTTGCGGATTCAGTGATGGCGGATTGGGAGAATAAAGGGATACATCAAATTGGGGATTTATTTAATTCAGAGGGGATTGTACAATTTGAGGAATTGGTCAGAAAATATAAAATAAACAGAAGGGACTTCTTCAAATACCTTCAGATTAGGAGTTTTCTTAGAAATAAACAAGGGGGGCCGTTGGGCTTTCACACAAACGAACTGATGGAAGGGCTAAGTACTGGGGAGGAATACTCCATTAGGCTAATATATGCTGCGCTGGCAAAAAATAGAGCAGATGATTTGGATAAGCATAGGGCTAAATGGGGGGATAGGATAGAGGCTACCCCTGAATCATTCAATGAATCATTGGAATTAGGCCGGTCCATGCTATGTTCTGCCCCCTTGCAATCCCAGCACTATAAAACACTATTCTCGCTGTACCACACCCCAGCTAGGATTGCGAAATGGGGGGGTACAGAGGGTATTATATGTCCCAGATGCAATTCTACAGAGGCAGACATCGTTCACATGTTTGCTACATGTCCTCAACTATATACGCTAATTAAGGATATCGAACAATTTCTAATCAACTCATTAAAGATAAGGACAACCTTTACAGTAAGCTTAATTATGTTGGGAGTAGACGCAGGAAATGTCCAAATGGATTCAGGTGATGTAATGTTTATGTTTATGGCAGCGGCTGTCTTTAGATTAATGTTAGCCAGGGTATGGCTAGATAAGAATCCCCCAACCATGCAAGTGTGGTTATCAAATCTCATTACTATACATAATTTAGAGAAATATATATATGCAAGGAAGGGTAGGGTAGGGAGAGCTCGAGGTATTAAAATATGGGGACCATTGGAGAAATGGAGAACAGGAATAGGATGATCCATTTTGCCAATTTGCTAATTTGTCTTTTCTTTTCAGTTTTTTTTTTTCTTTTTATGATTGTGTTTCTTTGAAATGGTATAATATCATATTATGTTGTTTTGGCCCCCCCCTTCGGTGCCTAAATGTAGTTGATCTAAAGCTCCCGGCAATATTGTGTGGCGAACAAATGTAGGAGGCAAAATGTTGTACTTATATTGTTCTGTAATGTGTGCTTTCTTTTGAAATCTAAAATAAAATAAGAAAAAAAAAAAAAAAAGAGAATTTCAGAACATTTCATCATGAGTGTGTGTTAGTATAGGTGATGGTTTATGTAAAATGGTTTGGTAATATTATTTTAGCAGTAGCTTTACTAGAAATGCATTAGCTTCACTTGCATTACTTTAACTGCACAAGCGAATAACTTATGACAACTAGTTTTGTACATCAAGCTTTACAGAGAGGGGAGGACAAACCGTGTTATCAAGTATATAGCCAGGAAGGGAATTCCAGTTTGATTGTGAAAATGTAGGCTTATCCTTAATGAAGTAATCATTGCTTTATAACTTGTTGCATTGTCCACTATACTGATCGTATGCCCAATACATTACAATTAGTGCTGGCAAAATTGTAATCATGCGGGTGAAATTTGCAAAATTCGCCTTTTGCGATTTGTGAACTTCCCAAATGTCGCCGAATTTTGTACTATGCAATTTTTGTAACTTTTTTGAGAAAATCTACACCTCACATAAAAAAAATTGTCCGAAGATACCAGAGGGAATGGGGTAGACATTTTCATCTCAAAGCATTCTCCTGCCAGTATTTCAACAGACACTTGAAAAAAACTGCATGACTCCTGATAGAGCATCATGATATTCTGAAATTTGTAGGGGTACATCATAATCACTGCTAGTCTGCACCCACATATATTCTGCGTCAAACTAAGTATTAATCATTAGGAAATGTGGATGTAATAATGAACAATGTATGTGTAATGCTAGAAAATTAGTTCATGTTAATAGAAAGGGTAAAACGACATTTAAATGTAACTGCCTATTGCAAGTGCTTCACGAATCAGTTCATGTGTTATGTATTCAATTAGATTTAAATGTACACTATAAAAGTCTGCACGTGTATAGATGACTGATCGTGCCTTAAGGTGAAGAAATGTAATGCTTATAAGAATAATGTTATTAATGCATGTAGGTTTTGGATGTGTAAAGGCTTGAATTGATTATCCACGTTTTGCAATGGAAAGGCCAATTTGTGATTTTTTTATGTTAGCTGAATCAAGTAGGCATGAAATGTATTTTTCCTTCAGAAGACTTTCAGTTGAAGGCAGTCAGCAAATTTTTACTTGCAAGGTTAATTCGTTCACATGCTCTCCGTTGCAGGTGCAAGGACACTTCCCTCGTTAGTTAGACTGATGCTCTTTGTTTTAGAAGTTAGGTATGGAGGAGACCTGTTACAATGTTTTGTGGAATGTTGATAATAGTGAGCTTGCTGAAGAAGCCTCAGACCCAAGGACAACTCAACCGTTCTAGGACAAAGTGCAAGTTTGTGGAAATTTAGCTACAGAAGATGCCCAGCCAAAGGAAGTGTTTCTGGCGTGTTCTTTGAGTTGATCATTTTGTATTAGGGACAGTGCGCCGAGGGAGGAAAGAGCAGATGAGAGCAGAGAGTCGTTAGGAGGGTAAGAGTAGAGATTGATTCTTAGGATGAAGATTTAGTTGGCTACTGACCCTTAAAGTGAGTGTACATCTTAGAAGTCTTCACGAGCTGACACCTTTTCTCGATCTTGCCTGGGAGATACTATGTAGGGATATCACTTTAGTACTAGAGTAGGGTCAGAATTAACCGATTATTTTTCCTTTCTGTAAAACTGATGAAGACTAATTTAGATATTGGAGCAATTGTTGCTTGTTTAATTTTCTTAGAATTATTTATTCTTTTCACGCTGCACCGAATTAGGTTGGTCTGTAGAATGAATTTTGTACTAGTGCCCATGTATGTTTTCAACCTCGTTATGAGGTATTTGTACGTTCAGTTATTTTTGGCTTTGTAATAAAACCCTTAAATTGTAAGTCGTAGTTAAGGGATTCTTTTCGAGTCTGAATTGGTTAGTCTCTGTTGATGATAGTAAACGTATTGGTTTTCTCCCCTTTACACTTCCAGCAGATAAAAAGATCCAGTTGACCGAGGATTCTTAATAGATGGTAAGATAAGATAAGAATCCGGTGTTATCACAACAGTAAACTGTATGTTGCAGTGGTGAAAGTGTAATTTTGTGAAATTTCAAGAAATTTGCATTGAATACACAACTTCAGACTCCTCTGGTCAATGGGGATAATATGTTCTGGTTATGTTGATTTTTGTATTATGTGTAGGGCCTGATTTAGAGCCTGCTGGAGAGGTACTCCGTCACAACGGCAGCGGGGACCCCTCTCTGACAAACTGAAGTTCCACCCGCCACATTTAGCATCAGGCAAACCTTCAGTATGTCGACTGCAGAAAATAGCCCATCTTCGCCATTGACATACACTCCCAATGGCCCAATAGAGTAATGATCTTCTTAGTTGTTGACATTTGTCCGCCCACCCTAAAGGGCAGTGAAAACTGAAAACTTCCAGACGAAGTATGGTCACTGTTTTTTTAATTTTCAAAATCAAAATACCTCTTTGGGATTTTGTGTTTGAAAATAAAAATAAAAAGTTGAAAGTTTGATATACAGGTCATTTATATTGATGGTCATTTAAATGGCTTTTAAATACATGTTTCAATGTTCTCCTAAACGCTCTTTTTCATACCCTCCCTCCACCCGATACCTCCTCTTCCGATCCCCTTCCCTCCTCACTCTCCCAGTTACATCACTGTATGGTTATGTTTTTGTCTAAATAAATGAATAGTTGCTCATTGCATGAGCTGAATCTGGTAATCCTCTTAATCTGTCATTTGTAGTGTTCAATCTCCTGTGACTTTAAGTTCTTGATGATTGATTGATACTGCCTTATCTCATGAATCACCAACCCTGCCAGCTGTAGCATAGGGTTTGAAAGATAACCCGGTGTTCTGGTGTCAATTAAAGCACCATTACAAATTGCAGGAGTAGCACAATGGACTTCCCAACACATCTAGGAGCACACATGACCAAAGAAATAGTAGTCCAAGTGTATAAGGCATACTCCATGTTCTTCGTGTACTCCTCCCCATGCTACCCCTACCTGATTGGTCACAGGGGCCATCAATCACTACTACTTTTTGATGTGTGCCTACGGTACTTTGAGGGAAAACACCCGCTTGTGACCACACATCATTGTGATCTGGTCATGCAGAAATTACTGCATATGGAATAGTGGTATTGATGCACTCAGGTGACTGAGGGGTTGATCTATATGTTGGCAGTAAAGATACTGCATTGCAACAGTGACAGAGTATACTTATCACCAACATAATGGTCTGCCTGCCCTTTTTAAATTTAGGCGGACCTTTGGTGTAACAACAGCAGAGACCACTTTGTCTCCCAATAGAGTGAGGGCCATCTGAAGTTGACCTCTATGACCGCCGACTTGCGGACTTACAGGTCAGTTTTCACTGCCAGGAAAACCTCCCTCCCAGCTTGGGATTTTCTTTTATTAAAATATAAAAAACTTTCCAACTTTGTCATACTACCCTGTCTTGTTTGACAGAGGCATACATTCAAGTTACAATACATTCATAGGAAATCACCTTGATAGAAATGATCGTCGGCCTGACATGGCTGTTGTGACTGCCTACAGTCCAGGCCGACAGAATGATTTACTTTGTCATCCTGATGGAGGACAGACTGACCTCCAAAATATAAATCGGGCCCTATGTATTCCTCTTTTACTAATTCAGTGGCTACATTAACTAGTTGAGGAAAATGCTGGACTTGTTAATGTGGCTGAGTGGTAATCCATGCCTAAGCCTCATACGTAGTGCACCCCCTGGTTTATTAAAATAATTTAAAGAACACCTCATTTATTAAATGAACTCTTGCACATGATACACTAAGTGATGCTCTAGAATCTTCTGAAACTGCAGGTACATTTAATCCGAAGGAGGATTGGCGCACAATATTTGAATTGAACCAGCCTTTTACATGTAACAGTACTCCCTGGAGTCAGGTTGTCAACTACTGCTGGGCACTAAGGGCCTCATTTGTGAGGCCCTGCGTGACTTTTACGCCACCGGTGCATCACTTTTTGTGACGCACCAGCAGCGTAAAAAATGTGCCTTGTTGCACCATATTTACAAAGTGACGCATCTAGGTAGATGCATCACTTTGTAAACCCCTGCGCTACATTATACCTACGCCAGGTATAATGTATGCAGAGGGGGGCTTTCTGACGCAAGAAAGGGTCATAGAAGTGACGCAGTGAAATCTATAAGATTTCACTGCGCCACTTCTAGGAAACAAAAAATGCGTCAATTTCTTTCGCCTGCCTCTCAGCAGGCGTAAGACTGACACAGGCCCTTTCACATGGGCTTACCCATGTGAAAGGACACATTGCTGGAGTTGCGTCACTTTCGTGACACACTCCAGCAATGCGTCATTTTTGCATCATACAGATACATCAGAAATACTGACGTGTCTGTAACTCCTTGCGCCATGATGCATCATACTGTAAATATGACGCATCATTGGTGTTGCAAGGAGGGCGCAGTGAACAGTGACGCATCGCTGTTTTCACGCAGCGATGCGCCACTTCTCATAAATGAGGCCCTAAGAATGGCCATATTGTATTCGGTTCAGTCACATCTCCTGCAGCACCATGATTTTTTTTTTTTTAAATATATTTTTATTGCAGAATCAGGAAGAAACACAACCAACAAACCAACCCATGCACCAGCGGGTCCCATCATACAGCACTATTGCAATGCAATACACAGCCGATTAGCCCACATCCCGGAGGCTGGGCGGCGCGTCAATGAAGCAGTTCGCTGGAGGTACCTCGGTGCATGCCCTATGCGGGACACGGGTCAAGTGTAGTCCTTCGTTTCTGCTTTTATCCCAAAACAACCAACCATCTCCTCCCCACCCAATCCCAGGTCACTTCAATGTCTTATCACAAAATCAACACGACTACGTTCCTGGGCCATCCGGTTCCGGGAAGTCGCTGGCAACCCACCCCTTCCCACAACTCCTACTCTAAGCCCCCCCCCAACTGCTGCTAACGCGGGTATCTCCAATCCCCTCCTGCTCTAGGTTGACAACTATCAGGAAGTTGTAACAAACAAGCGGTCACATGGAATCCCTGTTCATAACTGATCAGTTTCGTCGCCTTCAGTTAAGTGGTCCCTCAATGCCTGCACCACCATCTCCCATGACCGTGCCAGATCCAAGCTCTTTTCATTACCCGTTCTAGTCGCCTGGCGCATTCGTGACACACTCTCACAGCCCGACCACTTCACCAATTCGTTCCTCCACCTCCGTGCAGACGGCCCCTCTTTAGACTTCCAATGCCAAGTGAGTTCTCGCTGCGCCAGTATCAGACCCAACCCAATGAATTTACTCGTCACCTTGGTCTTTTTGGTATGCGGGAACCAAAGAAGCAGGCACGCGGCCATGTCAAAGTCCACCTCCCGATCTGTGACAGCATTCAAGAGGTCTCCCACCTCGGCCCAGTAGTCCCCTAACCTCGGGCAACCCCACAGCATGTGGTCAAGATCTGCCTCGGGCTCCAAACATCTCGGGCACATGGCATCAAGCACTTGGAAGTGTCGACGTAACCTCTCCGGGGTCAAATATGCCCTATGGAGCACAAAATAATGCACCTGTTGGAATCTCGCATTCCTTGTCTCTTTCCAGGCCCTGTGTAGCACCTGACCCCAAACAGAGTCCGGAATTTGCCTACCGATGCTGGCCTCCCAACGCGACTTCAACTCGACCAACGGAGCCAGACCCTCGTTCAGCATCCTATTGTGGAGGCAGGTCACCGCCTTGACGGTGCCCGCAGCCATCACCACATATTGGCACACCGCCGACACCTCCGGTTCAGCCAATCCGCCCCCCCAGTGCTTCCGCAGAGCCGCGACCACCGCCGCATGCAGCAAGAAGGAACCATTCGGCAGGCCGAACTGCTCCTGCAAGGTCTGGAACGGGGCCAGCGTCCCATCCACATACAGGTCACCTACCATCTGCAAGCCCAGGTCCTCCCACTCCAACAATTGGGACCAATCACCCCCGTGCGGTAAGGCAGTGAGCATTCCCAACGGAATCTCCGGGGCGTACGGCCGGCGCTTCCCAGCCCTTTTCATATATCTGTTCCAACACAATCTGAGTGTCCACTCCTCCATCGTGACTTCCCTACTGGCCAGTCTCTGTTGCATCACGATAGACGACAAGACATGCCTCTGAACGCCGACCCCCCGGCCAACCTCGGGCCCCCTGAATTCTCTGGCCACGTTCTGCGTCAGGACCTGGAGCTGCGCTGCCAAATAGTATAACTCGTAGTCGGGGACGGCCATCCCTCCCTCACACTTGGGTCTCAGCAGGGTGGTCAGTGCCACCCGTCTGCGACCGTGGCCCCAGAGAAAACCAGTCACCATCGTCCTCAGCTCCCGAAAGATGCCCTGCGGGATCCACACCGGCAACGTTCTAAAATAGTAGAGCAGTCTCGGGAGTGCTACCATTTTCAACAGCGCCACTCGGCCCAGTACAGACAGCGGGAGGGAGGCCCAGAAGTCCATACTGCCTCTCAACGCCCTAATGCAGCGCCCCACATTCCCCTCAAGGAGGTCCGCCGTGGCATGGTAGATGCGCACCCCTAAGTACAGAAAACAAGATGGTTCCCACACCACCGGCCTCGTGAGCTGTGGGCAGAGCGTGGCCTTCCGCAGCGGAAACACACACGTCTTAGTCCAGTTCACCCTGAGGCCTGAAAGCCTCCCAAACCTGCCCAGCATATCCACCGCGCCTTCCAGAGCCCTTCCAGCGTCCGCTAGGTACAGTAACAAGTCGTCAGCGTACAACAATATATAATGCGAGTCAAGTCCCTGCGTAATCCCGTCGTAAACAACTCCCAGCCTTGCCTGTGCCGCTAAGGGTTCCATCGCCAGAGCAAAGAGCAGAGGGGATAGCGAGCAGCCCTGCCTCGTGCCCCTACATACCGGATAAACCGAGGAGACCAGCGTCCCTAGCCGCACCCGTGCCTTAGCCGATGAATAGAGCACTCTTGTCCAGCCTCGGAACCCCTCCCCAACCCCGAACTTCAACAGCACACCATCTAAAAAATCCCATTCCAAACTATCAAACGCCTTTTCAATATCAACCGCCAGCACCACCGGGCCCGGATCCGACAAGGCAGCACTATCAATGACCCCAATCAGCCGACGGATATTCATCGAGGTACTCCTGGAGGGGATGAATCCCGCCTGATCCCTATGTACCAAAGAGGTCATCAATGGCAGGAGCCGGGTGGCCAGGATTCGGCTCAGAATCTTATAATCCACAGTCAACATAGACAACGGACGAAAAGAAGCGACATCTAAAGCATCCCTGCCCGGTTTCAGCAGGGGCACAACCAGCGCCTCCGTCATAGAATCAGGCAGTCGCCCCAGCTCTTTCGCCTCCGCATATACAGCCTGCAGTCTGGGCGCCAGCACTTCGATAAATTTGGCGTAGAACTCGATCGGCAGCCCATCCACCCCAGGGGTCTTATTCCGCGCCATATGGCTAATCGCCCCTCTAATTTCGGCCAGGGTGACAGGGCCCCCCATACCCCGGGCCTCCTCCTCATCCAATACCGGCAAAGGAATCTGATCTAAATAATCGCTAATGTCCGTGGCTTCCACTTCGAGGTGGCTGGTATAAAGGCCCGTGTAGTAGGAATGAAAGCGCTCCAGGACCGCGGACTGCGAGCAAACCACCACCCCATCCCCCTTTCGTACACTCAGCACCGGACAACCCCTAGGGTTCGGATCAGCCAGCTTCGCAAGGAGCGTGCCCACCTTATCACGTTCCTCATGCACTTTCACCGCATACAACTTATAGTCATAGCACCGCAGTCTCTCTGTCTCAGTCGCCACCGCTTCCTTAGCACGCAACAGGCTGTCCTGCAGCTCCGGCTTCTCTGGACGCTGCTGTTCCACCCCTCTCAGCACCGTCTCCGCTTTCGCGAGGTCAGACAGCACGGTTCCCCTCACAGTCAGAAACCGGCCCATGCATATCCCCCTCACCACCACTTTCATCGCATCCCATTCATTCGCTCTGGTCGCCGTCGACCCAGCATTGATCGCGAAATAGTCGTCAACGCTTTGACGGACCGTATCGCAGAACGCTGGGTCCTCCAACGTCTCCGGGCGGAGTCGCCATGTGGGGACCGCCGATCTCGCCAACTGCCATTGCACCGAAATCAGCAGCGGGTTATGGTCCGAGATGGTTCTAGACAAGTACTCAGTGTGCCGCACCACCTTCGCCAGAGACTCACAACACAGCACCGAATCCAAACGAACATGCAGATCATGCAGCGCCGAGAAATAGGAGTAGTCCCGAGTGTCGGGGTGCTGCGCCCTCCATACATCCACCAAGCCCCATCTTTCCTGCCAGTCCCGCCTATGGGACGCAAGTCTGCGCACTGGGGAGTCCACCAAAGGCGGGTGTGACCTGTCCAACTGCACATCCGTAATGGAGTTAAAATCCCCTGCCAGGAGGATAGGGCCTGCCAAGTAGCACGCCAGTGAGCGCGACAAGCTCTCAAAGAAGTGGGCCTGCTCAGCGTTGGGGGCATAGATGTTACACAGCACTACTTCCCTACCATACAGCCGTCCCTCCACCACTACATAACGACCCTCCGGATCTATTTTCTGACTCGTGACCTGGAATGGCGTGCCTGCTCTGACCCATATCAACACTCCCCTGGCAAATGCCGAGTAAGTCGTGCCAAACACCTGACCCCGCCACCTCCTCTGCAATGCCCCGCATTCCTGCTGTGTCAAGTGAGTCTCCTGAAGCATCGCTATCTGAACGCCCCGCCTCACCAAGTAGGCATGCACCTTGTGGCGCTTGACCATAGTACGAAGACCCCGGACATTCCATGTGACACATTTCAAATTAGGTAACGTCCCCATAGAGCATCAAACCCAACAGTGACGCACGCCAATAAATGTGACCCTCATCGCAGCAATTGTACAACCCCCTCAAAACATCCCCTGCAACTCCCACCCTCCCCCTCCCCAGGACAGGGCCTAGTAACCCAGCTTCAGCCCCGTTCCAAACCTCAAACACCCCACACATCACACTAATCTGTGGTCGACACCACAGAAGACCTTAAGGGTCTGATGGGGACTATGGAGCCCCGAACCAGGACGACAGAGCAACCACCCCGCGCCCATAGCCCTGTGCTGCCAATGCAGCCCCATACCTGGCAGTCCAATAGAAGTCAGGAGCGTCCAGGCCATACCAAAGTCCAGCCGCCACAAGCCTCACCCATTAAAGATACCATCGGATGTCTGTGGAGTAACCTCCGGCCCCTGCGCTCCCCCCACCTCTGAGTCCTCATCACCAGTCTTCAAACCTTCACTCTCCGAAGCCGAACCCCTGGAGGCGTCCTCTTGCTGCGATCCCGTTATGCACGCTGTGGCCTCCAACGCACTCCGTCTATCGGCCAGCATTTGCGCCTCTCGCTCGGCCCGTTGACGTCGATTCCGGGAGCGGATGCGCTGCGACTTCCTGACCCTGACCGGTTGTTCCCGATCTCTGGCTGGCCTGTGCGCCCGATCTGTCCCCGCTCGATACAGTTCCAGCCAGGACCAAGCTGCATCGGGCGTTTGGAAAAATTGAGTCTTGCCGTCAACGATGATCCGCAGCTTGGCTGGAAAAAGCAAGGAGTATTGAATCCCCTCCTCTCTCAGCTCCTTTTTCACCGACAGGAAAGAAGCCCTGTTCCGCTGCACCTCCTGCGTATAGTCCGGAAATATTGTCACCTTGCTGTTGTCCACTTGGAAGGGCCCACGATCTCTCGCCTTTTGGATCAGCAGATCCCGATCCTTATAGTGCAGCAGTCTGGCCACCACCGGCCGGGGCGGTCGGCCCTCCAGGGGAGGCTTCGCGGGCACCCTATGCGCTCTTTCCAGAGAGAAGAAGGGGGACAGGCCCTCCGGCGCCACCACAGTGCGGAACCAGTCTTCCAAATAGGCCACTGCATCATCCTTATCAATTTTCTCCGGAAGCCCCACCACCCTCACGTTGTTCCGGCGGTTGCGACCTTCCGCGTCCTCCACCCTACGCTCCAAAGTCGCCAGTCGATGGACAACGTCATCAAGTTTATGCTCCACCGTGACCACCGCTGGTTTCAGCTCCTGGAGCAGTTGTTCATTGGACTTCACCCGGTCCGAGAGCTTGGCGTGGTCCGCCCTGAGCAGGCCGAGCCCGGACGCCACCTGCCCAATATCCTGGCGCAGCTCCTCCTTCGTAGCGGTTATCGCGGCTAAGATTGTGTCAAGGCGGCGGTTGAGCCTCTGTTCTTGCGGCGAGGACTCCGTCGGGAAGCCGCCAGTCTCCTGCAGCACCATGATGTGCTCAAGGGGTGCATGCATCCAAAGGGCAGTCCCCAAAGTGGATATATTTATTTTGTTCCATCCACTTTGTCAGCCAGTATAACAGTAACATCTCCTACGCACAGTAATGTTGCTCTCCTTAAAGGCGTTTGTGGCTACACTGCTTGTTTCCATGAAAGAAGTACACAAATAAATGGCCTTTTATACTAGTTCAGTAACAAAAGAAGCTCACCAAAGCCTAGAACCCGTGGCTCCAATTAGACCTTCCATAGAAGTAAAATACTATTTTCCTTGTGCTCTTATAGAACAACATTTAAATTTTTCTCTTTTCCTCTTAAAGGATGCTCACGCTTCTAGAGTTTAAGCATGCATTCATTGTAGTTTGCAATTTAGTGATCGCGGTGTTGACATCTTGGTCAGGCTAGACAGGAGAAAGGCAGTGCTTAATTTGAGCAGGTGCTGTCAGGTGCTCAGCACCTGCACTTCTTTCACAGGGCCGGGGCTACAATTTCTGACCCTGAAGGTGGCGGTCTCAATATTAATTGTTCAAAATCAAAATAAAAAGATTAACATACATTGCATGTTGACTGGCTGGTAAATGTTCATAGACAGGCCAGCATACGCCTGTCCAGGCAGGCATGATTGTGTATCACCACGTTAGTGGTGATGTCATCTCGCTGATCACAAATCCAAGAAGTTATCAACAAATTATGTCTTGCATTCTATTCCCAAGTCTGCTGCACCCTGACACTGCCTGAGCCTAAGCCTCCCATTGGGTAATTGTAGCTGGGGGCTGGCTCAAGATGGAGTTGAGGCAAGGAAGCTGCGAGAACGCGTTTGGAACTTGGGAGTGAGGGCTCTTGAGGAAGAATAAACAAAAGTAAGTGTGGACTTTCCACTTGCTGTGTAGCCAGAGTAGCATATCCCGCAGCCCTGCATTGCTGCTATCCTCAATGTGCTAGATGCGGCTGTGGCCCAACAAAACTTTTGTGCGCCATGGTGTCCCCTGTAGAATCTGTGCGCTGCACCCCAGCATGGTAATTGTTGAGCGTGTGTGAGTCCAGTAGGCACCACAGCGATACTTACCGGCATTGGCAGCATTACGGCTGGGGACAATGCCTGTCCTGTAGCAGGTAGGGTCACAGAAAGCTGAGCAGTGGATGCCAATGCCCGGCCATCCCTGGACCTATTAATTACAGGCAGCACTAGTAGTGACATCACCTGCTGTGCTCGAGCAGCGACCTGTTCTGCAAATAACCCAGTTATACTGCACTGATTAATATATGAAAAAAGCATTTTCATTTGGTGTATTTTATTTTTGCACTCGGTGTAGGTAAGAAAGTAAAACACATGTCATCTTCCTCTTCTTTAGGAAAGACAACAGGAAAACGCAGAGTTCAAAATAGCAGGGACATGTACAGGCTGAAGACAGGGGTCACAGGCAGCAGCAGTGTTATAGATGTAAGAGAGAGCAGGAGTAAAGAGTAGAAAGAAACAACAGGAGAGGAGAGAGATAAGACGGAGCTAAGTAGAAGAAAAGGAGAGCAAATCAGATACAAAGAGAAAGCAGCCATGATGTGAAGAAGAGAGCATTAAGAAGAGAGAAGATAGAATGAATGATGTAGAGGACAGGACAGAGAGAAAAAAAGCAGACAAATGATAAAACGGAGGCACAGCTAATCACTGCTAGAAGAGTGATCGTAAGGAGCCAAGATCGAGGGGAGAGAGAGCAGAGCATGGATAGAAGTGAAGAGGAAAAAGGTCAGGGGTAGAATGAATGGAGGGCAAATCAGAAATGCAAGGAATAAGGTTACACACCAGGTGACAAAGATGATAGAAAACAATTAGAGAGGTCAGAGGATAGATTCTTAGAGCAAAGACGTAGGGGACAGAAAACAGGTCAAGGTTAGAAGATAGAGACTGAGGCAGTGAGAGTGTTGAATGTGGGGCTCACCGGAGGAAGAAGTGAGCTGTTGCCTCCTTGGCAAAATTTTCAGCACCTGCACTTCTTTTTTTACAAATTAAGCACTGGAGAAATGGTATTGGCGTCCCAATGACCTGGGTGTTGCTATCGATATTTTTAGTCACTCTGTAGCAGGATAGCTCAATGTTTGACTAATTGAAGTATTTCTGGACACAGAAATCAATAAAAAAGACCCGACAATCTACAGGAATTTAGTCTACATTAGGAAGCAAATCTTTATTGAATGGTTAAATCAAGGAGGAGACTCGAGTATGTTTCGTCATGGGGTGGGAACACCTGGTGAGTGTGTCCATAAAGCCCTCACCCACCAACCTAGTTGGTGGCATGCTTCATCATCGGGCCCACCCAGGGACACCTAGCGTGTCCCGGGTGTGCTTCAACGCCTGATTGCAGCGGAGCAGGTATGTTGCTGAGTGTGCAGTGAAGAGTGTTATGAAAGTGATGTTAAAACGGCTTGGCGGGGGTCCCAGTACCCAAGGAACCAGCAAACAATGAGGCCCAATGACCTACCCTCATTGGTATTTAACCTATCCAGCACACCCCTAACCGTTAAAGAACAGTCGGTACTGGAAAAAGGCTTGTCGTTTGTCCCCACCACCAAACTCGACAAATTCAAACTACATGTAGAATTGGCCCAATTCTTTAGAAAACTAAAACTAAAATCCTTTTTTGAGAAACCGACACCCGAAAGTGACCCAGTCAATGAAAACCCCAATGTCACGGGCCTTCGATCAAAATCCACGTTCGTTCCACCTCCCTCTACCATTCCATCTGAAATCACGACTTTTGAACAGGCTGTGTACAATGACATAGAGAAACTCAATCCTACCAACCATTTCAACAATCTATCCTGGGAAGATAGGAAGACCATACAACGCCTACAAGACAACCCCACGATTGTCATTAAACCGGCAGATAAAGGGGGAGGCATCGTCTTACAAGACAAACAAGACTACGACATAGAGTGCCGCAGATTACTGAGTGACAACAGAAATTATCGAAGATTGGAACATGACCCAACAGAAGAACTACGGACCACGATCCATGCACTAGTCAAAAGGGCAGCAGATGCTGAGCATATTTCCAAACAGGAAGCAGACTACCTATGCCCCCAGCACACCAGGATCCCGTACTTTTATACAGTACCGAAAGTACACAAGGGCATTAATCCCCCTCCTGGCAGACCCATCGTGTCAGGCATAAACTCCTTATTGGAACCACTGTCACGGTACTGTGATTTCACTTGAACCCTCTAGTGCAAAGAACACCTACATACATCAAAGACACCAAGCATCTCCTACAGGTCATAAACAATAAGGAGTTCAATCCCAACTCACAATTACTGGTAGGATTGGACGTGGAGAGTCTGTACACGAGCCTCCCACAAGATGCCACCCTGACTGTACTCCATGACATCCTCATGGAAGCCCCCTGGCCATACCATACCCCGAGGGATTTTGTGATGGTTTGTGCAACCCTAGCTCTCAAAGAAAATTACTTTGAATATGATGGCACCCTTTACTTACAAACAAATGGGACGTCCATGGGCAGCATTTTCGCCCCTAGCATAGCGGGACTGTATGTCCACCATTTTGAACAGTCCCACATAGCGACAGATACCAACCCTTTCAACCATCATATTCTGAACTGGCGCAGGTGCATAGATGACATTCTGGTGGACTGGCAGGGATCCCAGACTGACCTAGACAGATTCATGACCTGGCTCAACAACTGGGATCCATACCTCAAATTTACTAGCACGGCTAGCAACAATCAGCTACCCTTCCTAGACCTGGACATCACAGTCAAGGACGGGACCCTGGTCACGACAACCTACTATAAGCCAACTGCGAGGAACTCACTGCTTCATTTTACGAGCTTCCACCCCCGCCCACTTCGAGAGAACCTGCCCTACGGACAGTTTTTACGCATACGTAGAAACTGTACCTATATTACCGATTACAAAAAGCAATCCACGGAATTGGCTACCAAACTTGAACACCGTGGCTACCCTAAAGCCATCATCAGAAAAACACAGAAAAGGGCAAGGAACCAGAACCGTGAAGCCTTACTGGAGACTGTCATTAAAGACCAAGACGACCAACCCATCACCTGTGTTACCACCTACAACACGGCGTCCAATGAAGTAACCAAAATCATCAGAAAACATTGGAAAATAATCAATTCCGGACAGAGGAAATGGGACACCCCGAGATTTGCGTACAAACGATGCAACAACCTGAAAGATCGCCTGGTCAGCACCCGCCCCAGACCACAACCAAAACAATCTACCAATACTATTTTGAACGCTTGGGGCCTCCCAAAGGTCGCTGGACATTATCCCTGCAATGACTGCAGCGTATGTCACCTCACCACACACACCAAAACCCTGGACTTGGAGCCGAACAAGGTCTGGACTCAACGTAGCCACACCAACTGTAACTCCCGCAACTTGATATACCTACTCACATGCACATGCGGTCTCCGCTATGTCAGAATGGCGACACGCAAAATCAAGACGAGAATAACAGAACATAGAAGTACTATAAGATGCAGGTAAAACATCAGCAGGCTCACCAACCATTTCATTACCCACTGTCACACACCCAACGACCTAACCTGGACGGTCATTGAACAGGTCCCAGAAAGCACAATGGACAATGACAAGAAACTACTGAGTAAAGAACAGCGATGGATATATCGCCTTTCAACAGCAACTCAGGGCCTCAACGATGCCATCCCATGGAATTCCCTGGCATATCCCTAACTGCAGTGCACATACCAACACCGTGACCCATCTCTGTCTGTCACACCCTACTGGGCGTGTTATCTTTCCCCCGGCCACATATCTCCCCTCGAGATAGAGCCCCTGAGTTCTGAGTACTTTGAAACCTGATGTCCCCATTTACCCCAGCTATACTTGTGCCATTCCCTAGCTATGAACTATAACGCACCCTCTATGGCCCTATATACATATCTACCATGTTCCTACCATTGCGCATGCGTAGGTATGCCTCACTAATAATGGTCACTGTACCCTCGAGCACCGCAGTCACACAGTGACACACGCGCGCGGATAGAACTCTACCGCCCCGTGCATGCACCTCTGAGCCTGGCAGTCACTAATTGACGCGCACGCGCGGTTGGAACACTACCGCCCCGCGCATGCGCACTATACCCACGGGTACTGCGCATGCGCCCACATCGCGGAACGGCTCCCTCAGGCATCATGACTCGACTTTTCGAGTCTTTCTACTCTTGCCTCCACATATGCAGGTGCACATGGTTATCCAATTGACCACAGTATATAACACCCAGTGAAACCGGCCATTACTTACCGGTATGCGAAGGAGGCACTACAGGTCCAGAGCAGGCTCTGCCCAGAAAAGCTGTGAGTATGAGAACAACCACCACTACCTCTGGTAAGCGCTATCTTTCTTCCCTACAGGTCTCCTTAATCGGTGTGGCCAAACCTTTATTCTCCATAGGGTCAACCCCCTGTCACCTCTCAACCTTGAGGTCCGAAACTGCTAAAACTAGCGTAAGAATTAGCTTATGCGCCGCTTCACACATATGCACAGTGTATATGATATCCGTGTTTTAGCCACTTCACTCCCGAACTAAACGTGCGATTCTCACTTAATGGTACACCAATACCATTATACCATAGCCGCCTATAGCCTACACCCCACCCGCCTTAGTGACGGCTACCAGATGTGTCTAAATGCCATACATCCGAGTGACTCTCTTTTTCCCTGTATGTTTTGTCTCTGTCCATATATGTTACATGTACAGGTGTTTTGAGAAGGGAATCCCCCCTCTCACACATAGATAAACACTTTAGGGCGTGTAGACACATAGTCTGAATTACACACCCACTAGCTTAATTACACTCATTTTAATTTAGGTCCTGAAGAAAGCCAGCATATACATAAGGCACTGGCTGAAACATGCTGACCCACCGGAGGTGGGAGGTCGTAACTCACCTTTAACATCCAACAGCCTTATTTTTAACCGCTGACGGAGGCCCAGGTATTAAAGTCTAATTTACCCTTGGGTACTGGGACCCCCGCCAAGCCGTTTTAACATCACTTTCATAACACTCTTCACTGCACACTTAGCAACATACCTGCTCCGCTGCAATCAGGCGTTGAAGCACACCCGGGACACGCTAGGTGTCACTGGGTGGGCCCGATGATGAAGCATGCCACCAACTAGGTTGGTGGGTGAGGGCTTTATGGACACACTGGTGTTCCCACCCCATGACGAAACATACTCGAGTCTTTTACTTTTTGTAAATTCCGTAAAACATGAGCTAGTCTCTTTTTGATTAAATCATATATAACCCCGGGGATAAGGACTAGATTTCTGGTCCTCTCTCTCTCTCTTGATTACGCATAAATCAAGGAGGAGTCTTTGAAGTTGCAGCAATGCTGAATCCAATCATTATCCAGTAGGAACAAGGTAAATATAATTACAACAATGTTATCTGAACCACCATAGTGATGGTTGAAATCCTCTAGGTAAACATTTGAATCATAGACTGCAATTTTATTTTAAATGTGTTGCATGCCTTGCTCAATGAAAACTAAAGTGTTACCAGGAGGGTAGAAGTCTACCTTTAACTTGATAGAGCTGATACTAATGATTTGATCTCAAGCAGCAAACACAAGAAGAATTAGTCTAAAATTGTTGACCCTGCACCAGGCTTTCATTCCCAATCGCAATGAGTGATGGAGAAATCAAGAGGAAGAAGTAGCTCCATAGTATTTTGTGAGGTGTTGTTCATCCAAGATTCAGTCAAGATTAGACCATCAAGATCGCGGTTAACAGTTATATGTGCGGTATCCAATCTGTACTTCGTGGCTGCACTGCATGTATGTAGAAGCCACTGCAGCGAGGAATGTACTGTTTTAGTGATAGATGTAGAGGTTTTAGCAGAACCTGAAAAAAGGGTTCTGTGCTGCAAATCTTTTGAAAGATAGCTGCAGTGCAGTGGTCAATGTTCAGAAGCAATTTAAAGGGTAAGGTGGGATCAGGACAGGAGAGGACATAGATGGTGGGCAGTAACAGGAAGTCATAGCATTCAAGGGGGTCAAATATGTCCTTATTGGAAAGATAAGAGCAAGATTGCTACTCTGAACTGAAGGCACAACATCAACGTTGATGTCAGAAAATATGAGATTCCGCTTGAATGCAGAATGGTATTAAGGTTAGACATTGTATGAGAAAATCTCAGATGGAATGGAAAACATAGGAAATATCAGGCCACCAGGTGGAATGAGGCTACCCCTACTCAATTGAGTTCCCCCAACTGTACTCAGTGATTTTCTCTGTAAGTGCCTTCAAAATAGTGGCCTTTTTATCTTGATCTGGTTTCAGAATTTAGATCGGGGTAGCTGCATAGATGAGTTTCAATCAAAGTGTGGGAGTATACATTTTCAGGAAGAGTGGAAATGGTTGAAGTAATAATAATAGGGAGGAAAGTGAACAGAATAGGATGTAAAGGGAAAGTATCAAAATCAAAGTTAAACTCTGGGCAGTGAGTTTTAATAAATGGTGTCATAGAGTGAATGGGTCGGTTGAAAAAGAATCAGAGGCACAAAGGAAAGGTTCTACAATGTAGGAAAAGAGGAAGATTGAAGAGGGAAAGGAGAATATTAAAGAGAAGAAGTAAAGGATTAATTAAAGGCAGTGAATGTAGGGCCAGATGTACTAAGCGTTTTAATGCACACAAATGCTCCAATGTTTTTGACCATTTGTTAGAAATGGGGGTCTCTAGTTGGCAGTGGCTGGCCACAGTCCGAGTAGGGACCCTTCTTCCTAAGTCAGAGTAAGGGGGCTACACCCTTTGATAACCCCTGCTCAACCCTGTGGTAACGTAGCACGAGCAGCTAGGCATATCTCAGAGGCAGTGTGTAAAGCATTTATGATCATACACAGTAACACAGTGAAGGACACTACAAAGGGACGCCAGAAAAGTAGTTATAAAAAATAAGTATCTTTATATATAGACTTAACACAAGACCAATAACGTTAAAAAGACATAACTGAAAAAGGGAGTACTCTTGGAAAGCTGGAAAAAGAGTGCTAAGTGTTCAAATAGGGTTCAGTTCAAGCCAGGGGTCTCTGCGACCCTTTTACTTACAAAGCACCTGGGGTTCGTAGCAAAACAAGCACAATGTCGCAAACGAGCTGTAGCGATGATTTTCCCCATGCTAGGCCGGCGATGCGTTAAATCCTTTCCGCAAGGGAGAATGATGCGCCAGATGATGCGCCGGTCTGCAGGTGCGTGTGGGACAAAGCGACAGACTTCTTCACGCTAGGCCAGCAATGCTTTGAATCCTTGCTGCAAGGGAGGATGATGCGCTGATCCTGTTGCGTGTGTGATCTTGTTGCGATGATAGAAAATGGCGCTCCGCGAGGGAGCGACGATCCGGGTGTGATGCGTGGAAAATGACGGATGCACGGCGCCCGCTCTGCGATGTCGTGATGCAATGATCTCGATGCGATGATGCGGGGTTAGCGAGCCTTTGACAAGCCCGCAAACGTGCGATGCGATGATCTCGGGATTAGTGAGCACTTTGTGGCCCGCAAGTGTGCGATGCTATGATCTTTGGTTTGCAAGCGCTCGACGGCAGCAGCGCAATGATTTTTCTTACGCTCTTCAGCTGCGGTGGCTTGCAAACGGGCGTTAGCGACGATTTCAGCACTCTCTTATCTGTGGTAGAACTAGATGCCCTGGAACTCACAGGGGCCTCACCTGCAGATAGAAATCCTCGCTGGGAGGAATCAGGAGGCTGGTGGGGGAGTCAGGCGCGCCTGTGACTCCAGCAGGAGGCTAGCTCTCTTCTAGCCCTTGGGTGATTGCTTAGCAAAATAAAAGTCTCTCAAAAGCCCTTTTCCCTCTTCTTCCAAATCCAAGGGGAACTACTGCAGGCCAATCCAAGAAACAGCACACAAGCACAAGGACAGTCCTCTCCTGCAGATTCCTTCAGTAACATGGACAGAGGTTCCTCTTGACATCCAGGAGCAATACAAATTGTAGGGGTTTGGGCACAGATATTTATACCTCAAAAGTCTTTGTTCTCAAAAGTCACTAGTCACTGAACCAGCCAAAACCAGTTCTGCTCAGGCCTGGAGCACTTTGTTTACGAGGCTGCATCCTTCCTTTCAGAAAGAGGGGGTCTACCATCAGACGCATAGTAGGAGGTGGAGCCAGCATTCACCTTGCCAGGCACAGCCCTATTCAAGTCAAGGAGCTACCCCTCCCCAGATCTCTCTATTCAACCCAGGTCTGACTCAACCTGCCTTGCCCCTCTAAACCAGACAATCAATACACATGACAGCAGAGCACACTGGAAGGCTTAATCAAGAAAATACCTACTTTCTAAAAGTGGTATTTTCAAACACAGAATATTAAAACCAACGTTGCTAAAAGATGTATTTCATTATTCGGAGCTCAGGCATACTAAACTCGAATTTCTACCATGTTCCCTGAGTCAGATAGGACTATAAGATGTAATAGCCAGTCTGCTCATTCTAGCCTATGGAGAACAGGTAGCCTTGCAGCAGTGAAAAACAAAATGGAGGGTGATTCACTACCAGGACATGCTACAAATATCAAGCCATGTCCTACCTTACACACTTAATGCACCTACCATAGGAGTGACTGACATGATGCTAAGGGAAGGTTCAGGGGCTGGGAAGTGTGGCCACTTCACAGCTAAGATGGCAGTACTGGACTGCACGCAGACCCTGCAGTGGCAGGTCTGAGGAACACTTAACAAGCTGCTTCTGTGGGTGGCGCAAACCAGCGCTGCAGGCCCACCAGCAGCATTTGGGTTACCAGCCCTGGGCACACACGGACCACACTACTAGGGACTAACAGGTAAACCAAATAAGCCAATCAGGGATATACCAATTCACAGTCATATTTACACATGGAGAGCATATGCACTTTAGCACTGATCAGCAGTGGTAAAGTACCCAGAGTCATAAAACCAACAACAACAGGTCAGAAAAAATACAAGAGGAAGGCGAAAAGTTTAGGGATGACCCTGCAAAAAGGGCCATTTCCAACACCATTAAAATGCTTTTTCCTTTGTAATGTATTTTTGGAGTCATAAAATATATTCTGACTCCTAAAATGGGATTCTGAATGGATACCGTATGGGAATCTAGAAGGCGAGTATTATAGGTGTCTGCTCAAAATCAGCATCATATGCATCAATGTTTTGCAACTGAAATCCAGGCAAAAAATATAGAAAATGTACTAGCACCTCAAAGAAGATGGTCATACATTTGCAAAAGGGAAGGAATCCTCTTTAGACCTCTCCCCCTTTGTAAATAATAAAAAAGACTGTTGAAGAGTAGGCTGTGGACCAAACTTTAAAAGAAAAGAATGTTTTCTTTGTAAATGCATCCTTTTTCCCTCTAAGAAAAACGGCTATATTTGAAAAAATATCAAAGCAATCCCAGACATGGTGGTCACCACCATGCCTTTGATGGCCTCCAATCACTGTGAGCTTCAATTTGTGACCTACTTCATTAATATTCATAACAAAACTCAGATTGTGACCCAGTACGATTCCGCATTTTAGGAATTAACCTACCAGTACATAGGTAGGTTCTCAAAATTCTTTACTGTCTGCAAAAATACTGGTTGCAAATTACGACTAGTAATTTGCAAGCAATGAATAGTACATCTGGCTCCCAGGCTGAGGGCTTGCTTCATTATTGAAGGTAAAAGTTGAAGTAAAATGAGAGAGAAGAGGTAAATTTTGGTTTCAGTTGAGAAATATATACATATAATATATAGCCGAATGTGGTGCGGAGGAGAATGATTTAGAAGAGAATATAGAGGTGGAAGTGGTATTTGGTTGATGTTCAGCGCTAAAATAATAAATATGCCACTCAGCCAAGTGTCAGCCCAGGGCAGGCTGCACGGCCATTAAATCATGTCCTTCACTGACTGCTGACAGTGGTTTTGGTTTCTGAAGGGGCAGATCCCAGGAGTGTGGCATCAAAACTGACAGGGCATACACATGCCTGTAGAATCGATACTATCCCCTTAAAAGCTGCACCCATGGACATAGCTTCCATTGTTTTAGCAGGTGCAGTGGCAACGGGGCACAGAGGCCTGATGGGCCCAGTCAACCCTTTTACTGTATTTCACAGTTCAAAGAGAGGCAGTGAACCCATTTACTTCCTTACTCTAGGACCATGGCACATTGGCTGCGCAACAGGCTCGACCCAACTATTTTTTAGCATCAGATGATCTGAAAAGGATGCCTTTAGAAGTGACTGCCCCTCATACAAAAAGATAGGGGGGCATAAAATGAACATCTGAAGTGCGCATGCACAAGATTTAATTATGCTGTCTACAGAGCATGCATTAACTCGGACAATCAACATGTTAATGTATAGGCTGCAGACTGCATGTGGCGGAAACACACAGAGGCAAGTACTGCCCTGTGATTTAGAGCAGCGCTGTCTGCAGCGCCTCCTGTAACCCATATATGAGTAAATGACAGCATATTTTCACAAAAATAGGTACGTGAACCCCTTCTACGTCACCTTCCTCACGACGGAGCCCCATCCCATCCGTATACAGCGAAACACCTGTCCCAGTAACTCAAACAAAACTACCAATCCCATTTATCCTGGAACAACTTCCACAACACTTCCTCACACTGGAGAGAAGTGTGGCTCACTGGTTAGAGGAGGCAGACCTGGAAGCAGAGGTCAGCCCGGGACCAGGGTACAATTCCCGGCGCGGCGGGGTCTTGAGTCCTAAAATGTCCATGGACTCGACAATTCTCGCTCCGGTGCCTACTCGATTCACGGGTTCACACTCTGCGACTCTGGGCAATAGCTTGCTTAATCTTCACGACGGCCCCTCGCGGCGGGATGCCTGGCTTTCACCTTGTGGATAACCTGCCGGGGTTATCTCACAGGGGAATACCAGGACGGGTTCCCTAAGCAAGCGCTTAGAAACAGCTCGGTGATTTGCGCTATATAAATTCCTGTACATTTACATTTACACTGGCACCATGGTGACAATTCTTGGCATATAGTGGGCACTCTTTTATATGGATTACCAGTTACATGCAAGTAAATACATAAATGATTGTTTCAATAATCTTTGATGTATTGAGAAACAGATGAGCAAGAAAGTCTGTGTCTCATTCTGTTGATACCAAGCCTCACACCCATGGCATGTAAACAATTTAAACAGTACAAACTCATCAGCCAATATATACACTCACTGCATCCTAACTCCATACACTCACGTATCTATGGAGCTACACTTCAATACACCATTGACACTCACTCCTCCATCCCTTCTCTTATAGATCCTTTCATACACTCTTTTATTCACACACCCCACACACACACAAACTCGCCAATCAAAGCAGACAACGCTTGATTAAAAAAAATCAGATGTATTGGCTTGGCCAATGCTTGTCTCTTCTTATAGTGGAACGATTAGTCACTGTACCTCAGTTCAGTCCTCTTTCATTCACTTGACATGGGCCCTTTCCTAACTCACTGCCATTTGTATTTCATAAGAAATGTTCGCCTGCTAGCAGCGCTTCCTGTCTGCGTGCTCCACTGTTCTTTCCAATGATTAGAACTTGACATAAACACAGTCAGATGTACATCATATGCTCAGTCATGTGCTCATGAGCAACACTGCCCTGCAGCCAAGAGTTAGTCGAGTTTATCCAGCTGCGCCGGTCTGAGGCTGTTTAGAATTCAAGCTACAGTTTAAACACTTCGAGCTTACTTCATTTGACTTTGAAATGAGTGGTGCAGTCATTTGGGGCCTATTTTCTTAGCACATTTATGGATGTAAATATACATTGCTTTTGCAAATTTATCGCTATTGTTTGTGTAAGGGTTTGGGCTTTTAAAAGGAATTCACATTTTGTGTTTTAAAGGAAAAAAGTTCGACTTTACTTTTAAAAACAGATTCTTTTATGGTCTCGCAGGCTGGCCTAGATGACGACGAGCAGAGTGCTTTTGGGGCTATTCACTGGTGCGCACCAAACACCGGCTTGGAGCCCTCCACTGTGGTCACATCTTTAAGACTCATGAACTTCCTATAAAGTGGCAGGAGATTCTGAGGCAAGGTTCTACTCCCATGACATCATACCTTTGCCCAGACATGACCCGGCAGCATTTAAGGGAAGTTGCTTAATGTGTACAAAGATCTTTCACAAGCCACTGTACAAAGGTTCATCAAAAACACACACAATACTTACCAAAAGAGTTTAAATATACTGGCAGAATACATCAGAACTTGACATGGGTCTGATATTAAGAACATACTAGAGATGAAAACTGAACTGAATGATTAAAAGGGAAGAACAATGCACTTGCTATAGATGAACATTCTTTTTTATTTGTTTAACCATTAATATATCGCACCTGGACCGGTTAGAATCAGAGGGGCACATTCAGAAGGAACTATCGCCGAATTAACAGCACTTTAACGCAGCCACTGTCGCGATAAATTTACCTCCCCATTCACAAGCTGGTGTTAACAGCCCACAGCACCAGTTTACCCGGGATAGCAGCCGCAAAAAACATCGCCACAGGGGACCCCCGCAACTATAACTAATGAGATGCAGAGTAGGCGTTCCCGAGCAAAAAGCCGCAACAACACGACACCTCAACATTCTCAACGACCAGCAAGAACGGCGATAAGAACAGAAAACAGGAAATAAGGCGCGTTAGGGAGCAGAGGTGGCAACCAGGCATGTGTGAAGGATGCAGTAGCACCCTGATTGGGAAAGTGCACAATGTCAAGAGTGGCGGCGATGTGCTGGACAGATTGCAGTATGCAGAACACACCCGTATCCACGGCGACATATACCTCTAGTATATAGAGTGTAGTGGACAGTGGACGCAACCATGTCACCTCAGCCAGTGGGGGTCCTTGCGGAAATGTTGCCTGTTACGTCTGCCCCGTAATCGTGAGCAGAGTGGGATGGGCCAGTGTACACCAGGCCAGCGTAGGGGTGTGAATAAAAAGCACGTAGCCCTGGGCGTGGTCCTCTTCCGGAAAGCCCAATGTCTCTGTCACGGCGGCGCCTCTCACCCCGCCACGAGGCCGATGGCGTTCTCATGAGCGGAGTTGCCTGCGATCCTGTACGCCTGCTGTACTCCGGACCGATGCACCACGAACCCTTCAGGGCCGCCCCTGCGCAGCCAGGCCACACTGATCACCTGCAGACACCGGTGTGTGTCAAGGAGGGCCCACCACATGCCTGTGCAAGCTCCAAGCCCGAGGTCCAAAACCCAGCCAGCCTCTCAGACCATCGCTGGCCCCCCAACGCTGGTCCACATTACTCCTTACTCATTCACATACTACACCGGCCTCCTCTTCGGCCCAGTAGGTCCCATATGTGAAACTGTGTCCTGGATCCTGAATGGCAGTGACCCCAAATCCGGGCCAGCAGCCACAGAACCAGACCCCCCGATCCGTGAGGCATAGTTCCATATGTGCATCTTGCAACACGTGGTGCCACTAACCCTGTTCACCGCCAGCCGGCGACACGTGGATGAGGGACCAGGACTACCCTGCGGACCAGTAGGTCTCACATCCAGCACCTAGTCGCAAATCACGAATGGCAGAGTCCACATCAGTGGTCACACAGAGAGGAGTAAGAGGAAGATGCGGCTCAGTCCGGACGAAAGCTGGGTCAAAGTCACGAAGGTGACTGAATATGTGGTGCCACTGAACCTGAACTACGCAGGCAGGTGGGGCCACCAACCTAAGCCCGCAACACTATGTGAATGGCCCATGCTGACCGCTGCCTCCGGCCTACACTGCGGTCCAGTAGGTCAATGAGTCTTGATTTAGCGATGGCGGAGTTCATATCAGTTTTCAGGCATCATCGCAGACTGCATCCCCTCTCATCACCGGTGCCACTAAGTCTGTTCCCCAACATTCATGGAAACACACCGGTCGTACATTGGTGGAGTCTGAGTCTATGGATTAGGGGCTAGTTTTCATCCTCATGTAGCTGATACCGAATTGGTGGTGAAAACAAGGCTTGCTCTTTCCACCCCACAATTTGTGCTTCCGGATAAAATCAAACCTTCCTCATCATGCCCTGGAGGACGCCTTCCACTGTCCCCTGCAACCCTCCACAACATACACCTCAGTCATTAATGAGGACCTGCTCAGGTCGCATGGCTCATCTGAATGCACCGTAAGTCACCGTCCCATGGCTGAGTGCCTGTGACGGCCGCAGTGCATCCGGGACCACTAACTCTGTTCTGTCCCCTTTCTTCTCAGATATTGGATGACCCCTGACGCGTTGACCTTGGAGTCATCACCGCCATTTCTCTGTGGCCTTCGCTGTGCGCAGCCTCCGGGCCCAACTGCGTCCCACCAGGGCTCACAGACCAAAACGAGTCCTGACCGGCCCAGACAAGGATGCAGGAGGCAAACGCCGCCACTGCAAGGACCACCTCCAACAGCCATCTGCCAGAGTCAAAACGGTGGTCCTGACAGACTTAAGGAGTTGCTCAGACCTGTCGTAGATGCCATCATCCGCCTGATACCCTGCTCAGCACTCCAGGTGCCAGTGACTCAGTGCACCGCAGGCCATTGTCCGTTGCTGATTGAGTTTTGTGCTGTGGAGCGGTTGCGCAGCTATGTCACCTCAAACAGTATGGGGGCCCTGAGACGTTGATGGTGAAGATGATGCAGGTCTAACACAGCCCACTGCATATGCATCAGGAATATATCAAAGGGACATAATCTGAGACTTTTTCTTCACATGAGCACGCTCATCTCTAGTGTCCCAACCCCAGTGCACTGCAACTCATGGACACTTCTGTTTGCATATTGGCTGTCCTCTGGACTTTCTTCGACTCACTCAATGTTGCTCAGTAGTTGACTCTGTTATGCATATTTTTCTGTTTCCGTTGCACTGGTGTCCAATGTTTAAGTGGTTGCCAGCACCAGACATTCCGTGAGGAATGGCTTACACTCACCCCATACACATCCAGCACAGGCGTCAATGTACATGTGGCCCTGCCAATAAAGGGGTTGGGCACATGGGCCTGTAGCCAGTTCAACATGATATGTGCGTGTGTCCCTGTGGTCTTGTTGTATGCATGAAGGCCCTGGGCCCTACGACATTACATTGTGCTGTGCACATCAGATGCAGACATGTCACCGCAGGCAGCGAGTTGGAGCGTGGACATGTAGCTTTGTAGTCACCCACTCAATTCATAAGGGGAGTTTCCAGGGCCATCGTACATGGGTGTGACTGCTATTTGAGCGCCCCTGGGCGTGGTTCTGTACTGTGAATGTGCATTTGCATGTGTCTCTATGGCAGTGTGGGTCTCCTTCGGGGGTGTGGGTGGTCCCTGAAGGGTGATAAGACACCTATGTATGTGTTCTAGTTCACATTCCGTGGGTTCGGCCCCACCCACACCTGTTGGGCCACCTCATTTTGGCGTGCTGACATGGCATTGGGGTGCTAAGTGTGGGTGGGTGAAGTGTTGTGAGCAGCTGTGCTTGTGGGTGATTCCTGCTGTGTGGTTTGTTGCAGGCTCGGTGTTCTCCCCTCTGAGTGGCTTGGCTGGCCGGGACCTGGTGGGGGGTTGCGTGGGATATCCATGGGCTGTTGTAGGGCGTTGGTGTCGGCGGTGTGGTGGTCCTCTCCGGCATCACAGATGTGTTGTATTCTGTGCTCTTCTGAAGGTGTTGTGTGCCCCTCTGCAATGTGAAGGGGAGATGCATGTTGACATTATGTTGATATGTATGTTGATGCATTGTGCTGGTTTGCGTGCAGACTGTATGGCAATGTACATTGTGACTGTTTGGGAGGTGCTGGATTCTTCTGTGGGACAGTGTACATTTGGACTACATGACGGATGTGAGGTCGTACGCGTACATTTCCATTTCACAGTTTCCGGTTCACTAAGATGTAGTAGGCATGTTTCTGTGCATGTGCGGAGCCAGTTGAGTCCTCTGTTCTGCAGTGTCGGGGTTGTCGTCAATGTGGGTGTGCTGTTCTTGCTATGTGTGTGTGCTGCAGTGTTCCAAGGGGATCTGTGACATAATCCTCGGTGTTTGTGGGTATGGAGTGTGCTACACCTCGTTGTGCATGTGTGTCATTGTGCCCATCTCCCCCCGTCCCTCCAGGCCCTGTTGATGATGTGTCAGTTCCTCTTGAGCTGTGTCCGTACTCCCTACTCCTTGCACTGTCTCCACACTGATGACTATGGCCTGGGTTTCCTCCAGCTCTTCCTGTGGCGCTGGACTGCCACCTCCTGTCACCGTTGTTGCCTTCCTGTTAGCTGCGAGTTTGTGCCTGGTTAAGGTTGTCACGTCATGCCGGGGCCTATTGGCCTCCTCTATTGGCCTCCTCGGCATTCTGACTGCATTCCAGGTGGTCTGCTTGTGGGTCAGTTGCTGGTAGTGTTCTGTCACTTCCGTGCCGCTGGTCTTGTTTTCCTGCGGTCTGCACCCCGTCTTCTTCTTCCTCTTCTCCTTGGCCTTCCCTGACCCCGTTGATCCTTGCTGGTGGTCTGTGGGGGTTGTGGGGTTCGAGTTGGCCTCTACGCTGGGTCTGGGTGCATCCATGTTGCTACATGCTTTGGCTTGTTTCTGGTGTGTTGCTTCTGTGGTTTTTATGGGGCATTGTCCCGCCAGACGTGTGGGATTTGCAGGCCTGTGGCTGGTTTTCGCTACATTTTATACCGCGGTTGGCCTTATCGCATGTATTTTAGCGTTCGCATATCGCATTTTTGCAGTTGGCATTCATTTTCACGCTGACATTTGACTCGTTATCTGGTGCCTATCACATGCTACCGTCGCGTTGTGAATTCCACGTTGACACAGGTTTATTTTCCCGCGGTATTTAGCGATGTTGAAAGTTGTGTTACGCTACTCTTGCGGTAGTTATCACACGTTCTTGTGTATATACTCCAGAGTATTTTATTTTGCACCATGTGTTAACTCATTTGAGATTACACTGAAATAAAATAATATAAGAGGAATTTTTGTTTTGGTAATAACTTTGGCACCTTTTGATGAAACTTCACAACATTTCCTAAAAAGAAATTAAGAAAGGAAAAACTCGGGGGCGTGGCTAGTAGCCGAGCAGGATGGTCGCTAGCTAGAGCGGCTCCCCGGCCATCGCCACATAAATCTGCCACAATTATCCGTTTAATGCCTTCGCTGATCCCCCACTACACCGGGGGATCGCTGTGACCTTTCCAGGTGCGCTGGCCCGTCTTTGGGGAGCTCCGGGCAAGCGAGCGGCAGTGATTTCCTTCCGCGGCGGAGGCCGCCCTGCTGCCAAGATGGCGACCAGCTTCGGAGATCCCTTCGGTGCTCCGGTGCGCCGAGGCAGCTACGATCGCCTCGGACGCCTGAAAGCGCCGGGGAGGTGGTGCGGGAACCCCGGAGTACCAGCGAGGACTGGGAGACTGTTTCTTGGAGAGTGCCTCACCCTTCCAGTTCGTTCAGACGCCGGCAACGAGCTATCGGTAAGGTTCCCCGGGCCGGGGACGCCCCTACGCAAGTCCCCCGGCTCCAGGGCCTACCTTGGAGGAAGGCCGCGATTGGTGGGGCCTCCACGCGCTTCCTGTGGCCGCCGCGCCACTTCGGACCCTGCTTAAAGAACCGCGCTCCCCCCTTGCCGATCTCGTGTCCCCCTGCGTGCGGGGGGGGGTGCCTTGTGCCCTGAACTTGTGGCGGAGAGGCCCGCCCCTACACTTGAGACCCACGAAGCTGGTGCTCCTTGTGCAGCCTGTATAGCTGCTGACCCTTCAGCTCTGGGGTCACTACATGCCCACAACCTCTGCTATCCCGAGGGGCCCCCGCTCTATTATACTGCTGGACGCACACTGGGTTCTTTGATCCTGCGGCCCCGGGCTTCCATCTCGAGAGGTTTTGTCCCTGCTGCCTTGAGGACCACCTACAGTGCCCTCTGCTCCGATCCTGCCCCCGCGGTGCTGTGACTCTGCGGTGGGGTGTGGGCGAAGAGACGACTTACCTGATCCTGGCTGCTTAGTGTGGGCTTGTTTCTCTGCTGACCCATAGTTACCGGGACTGCGCGGGGCCCTCTCCCTTCTGGCCCGCTTTGATCACTTCGGGGACTGGCTGCCTCCCGTGGCCTGCTTGCCCTCAAGCCGGGGGGCCATTGGAGATAACTCTTTTGCGATGTAACGACCCACCGGTTGCCCCAATGGCATCCAACAGAGGAAACAGATCGACGCAACAAAAATCAATTACTAAATTCTCCTGGAATGCCAAAGGGGACACCAATAATAATAATAATAATAAAGAGTTTTATAGAGCGCGAACAGTTGCCTCACAAGGAGGTATCCCGGCGCTATAAGAACAGAACGGCCGTAGAAGTCATGTGGCATACTTAACGTTGTGGAGTGAAAAGCCAGGTTTTCAGCAGTCGTTTAAAACAGGCTTCTGAGGGGGCCTGTTGGAGAGCGGAAGGAAGAGAGTTCCATAGCCCCGCCACATTGGCCGAGAACGTTCTTCCGCCCAGCCGTGCCCTTCGCACTCGTGGGATCACAATCTTCACCTGCCCGTTGGAGCGTAGGGACCGAGACTGGTGATACCTGGGGAGTCTAACTTTCAGGTAGTTAGGGCAAGTGCCAAACAGGGACCTAAAGGCCAGCGTCAGGGTTTTGAACTTGACCCGGCTGGCCACTGGGAGCCAGTGCATTGCCCGTAGATGCGGAGAGACAGAGTGTTTGAAAGGAATGCACCTCAGCAGTCTCGCAGCCGCATTCTGTACCGTCTGAAGGCGCTGGATTAGATACCGTGGGAGGCCGAGATAGAGTCCGTTTGCGTAGTCCAGCCTCGATGTTATTGTAGCATGGACCACCATTTTACGGCACTCTACTGGTAGTAGTCTCAAGATCTTGCGTAGATTTCTCAACTTGGTGAGACAGCAACCAGCAACCTGCTGAATATGGGAAGCGAAGGAGAGGTTGCTATCCCATCGGACTCCCAAATTTTTCGCGCTCTGGCTCGGTGACGGAGGTGTTCCCATTTCCACCGGCCACCAAAGTTCTGCAGGGGGGGGCAACCCCTTGCCAAAGAAGATAACCTCGGTCTTCTCAGTATTCAATTTAAGTTTATTGGCGTTCATCCATCTGGCCACATCTCGGAGGCATCCCTTAAAAGTCGCAAAGGCCTCTTCCGACACCTCCGAGTATGGAAACACCAGCTGGGTGTCATCAGCATATGAGATTGCTTTGACCCCCCAGTTTGAAATAAGTGTGAACAGAGGAGCCAAATAAACATTAAATAGTAGCGGGCTTAGTGCCGACCCCTGGGGAACACCACATTTCAACTTGGAGGGTTTTGAGACAATCTGATCTAATGCCACCTTCTGTGTTCTTAGTGATAGGTACGACTGAATCCAGCTCAATGCTTGATCTTTTATCCCTATCTCAGCCAGCCGCTGGATGAGCCTAACATGATCTACCGAATCAAAGGCGGCCGATAGATCCAGGAGAACCAGCATAGCTGATTCCCCGGCATCCATTGACCACCTCACTGATTCCGCTACTTCAATCAGAGCCGTCTCCGTGCTAAAGCCCGGTCTAAAGCCCGATTGCGTCTCATGTAGGACAGCATTTTCTTCTATGAACGTATTCAACTGACGCTGTATTAACTTCTCCAGCATTTTCCCGGGGGCTGCTAGGAGAGAGATTGGCCGTAGGTTGCTCAAATCCAGCGGGTCTCCATTTGCTTTTTTTTTCAGTGGAAGGAGAGTGGCATGCTTCCAGGCGTCCGGGAATGATCCCGAGGTGATGGATCCATTCCAAATAGACTGCAGAGTGGGGGCCACGAAATCAGTGATAGATTTCCAGAGTTTTGGCGGGCAGGGGTCATCAGGAGCCCCCGATTTACATTTTTGGAGCTCCTTAATGACTGCGTCAAGGTCAATCAGATGGAACTGCTCAAACACTACTACTGGCCCAGTTTTTACTACAGTGTCCGATCTCTCCGTCCTGACCTCCGGGCCAAAGGAGTCGTACACTTTTTGTATCTTGCACTCAAAGAACTCCGAAATGCTGGTACACAGTGCCAAGGATGGGGAAACCTCTCTTTCTATACAAGTGGGTTTAAAAAAAGATTGCACCACTTTAAAAACTTCCTTGCTTGAGTGCTCTGCTTCTCGGATACTGGTAGCGAAGTAGGCTTTCTTAGCCTTTCTCACTGCCTTTTGTAGATTTTTTAGTGCAGCTTTATACAGGTCCCTTTCTGCGTCTTCATATCTTACTCTCCATAACCTCTCTAGTTTTTTGCATGCCTTCTTTTCAGCTCTGAGATCACCCGAGAACCAAGGGGCCGATGGAGACTCCCTATGTGAAATTACGCGTTTAGCGGGGGCTACTGAGTCCATCATGTTCTTAATCCAGTTGTTAAATATTAGCACGTTAGTATTGCTATCCGTAGTTAACACAGGTTTATTCAGGTCCAGAACCGGGCCCATGGCTGAAGGGGTTAGCTTACTCCAATGCCTTTTAATATAAGTGCATTTGGACCTAGCTGGCCTGGGCGTATCTATTTCCACCGAGAAAGGCACAAGAAAATGATCTGACCAAGTCAGTGGAATAGCCGGTTTTGCTTTTACAGTGTTCCCATTGCTGAAGATTAGATCTAGCGTATGGCCTGCTCTATGAGTAGGACCCTCATTACACAACGTCAGACTAGCAGTCAACAGTGTGGACCGTAATGTTTCCGCTAGAGAGCATTTATCCTTATCCACGTGAACATTAAAGTCCCCTAGTAGGAGGAAGTGAGGGTGTAAGAGTGAACTCTGCACAACCGTGTCCAGTAAAGATTCCAAGCTGGCAGTGGAGCCACCCGGGGGACGATAAACTAGTAACCCAGCCAGTGTGACCTGAGGACCTAGCTGGATACCAAAATGTATTCCTTCCGCTCCTGCTATCTGGAAAGGGGTTGATGAGGTAAGCGTGAAAGCTGCCTTAACTATCACCGCTACACCTCCCCCTGTCTTGCCCTCACCTCGATTAGCAAAACACATTTTGTACCCCTTAGGGACGGCTAATGCAATCCCTCAGGTGCCAAGGAGCTGGCACCTGAGGGAGACCTGAAGACGGTGCCTGCGTCGCCTGCCACGAAAACTCTGACACTGGAAGACGTCATGGAAGCTATAGCAGGTGTGCGCACTTCCCTTGAGACGCGTATAGACTCTGTTAATATCGATGTAACCTTACTATGCGCGGATCTCCTCAAGATGGTCAAAGACATTAAGGTCAAGACTGCAGCCCTCATAGACGACACCTCGGCCCTCCAGCAGCAAGTAGCCCACCTCCAGAAACAACAGCAGCAGATGGGGGACTTGCTGGATGACTACGAAGGGAGGGCGAGGCGCAACAACGTCCGTATCCTGGGGGTTCCGGAACGTATGGAGGGACCCACGGCCGACCTCTTTGTGGAAAATCTTGTTTTGCAGCACCTCCAGCCCAAACGTCTCTCCAGTTACTTTTCCTTCGAACAGGCCCATAGAGTCCCCGGGGGAAGGTCGAAGCCAGGGGCCCCCCGCGCCCGATTCTAGCCCGGGTGTTCAACTTTCGGGATAGGGACGTCATGCTTCAGACAGCCAGGACGAATGCATCACTGAAACTCAAAAATGCCAACATAACGTTCTTCCCGGACTTTACCATGAAGGTGCAGGCTCGTTGGCGCAGCTTCCTCAAGGTGAAAAAGGCGATGGGTGACAAAGGCCTTAAATATTCGATGTTGTTCCCAGCCAAGTTGCGGATGGAATCAGACGGCAAGACTTTTTTTTTTAAGTTTTAAAAACCTTTATTGGTAGGTGTTCATAATACACAGCTGTTCGCCTACAACCAGTCTCTGGCCGGCAGCATCATAAGTCTTTCAACCTGTAGATCAGGCAGTAATGGAAGCATAGACACGATAACACAGCAAGTCGCCTACAACCTCTCCGGGCCAGCCGCGTTGGAATACTATCACGTTACCCTTGTGGTTTGGGGCGCAGTGTGTGTGCAAACCATTACCTCATAACATTAGCCCTCAGGGACCCTCAGTACGCAACATCAACTATAATCCTGGGTACGACACAGACACACTCAACCCGTGCATACTGAACTTCAACTTCTGTGGTGCTGATATGTAATAAATGTACGCACAGCAATGCACACACAGGCGTGCTATGTATCCCCGCCTTGATGTCTCAACTGTAAATAAGTTACCAGTGGTGTCCATATGTCTCTGGGTCTAGATGTCTCAGGCAATATCTCGGCACACTGGGCAGATTGGTCCTGGCAGTGTATCAAGTCTTTGAGCCAATCCTTAAACTTTGGCGCCCTCCCCCTGCTCCACCTACAGGCCACTCGCCTCTTTGCCATTAATAAGGCCAGTGCCGTATATTTACGTCAAGTAAGCGGAATATGTTGGACATCACTCAGCAAAGCGAACAGTGGTGTGGCCTCTATGTGTATACCAGTCATGTGTTGTATAGCCTCAAAAACCCGATCCCAGAAGTCATGTATTGCTGGGCAATTCCAGGACAAATGCAAAAAATTGGCCTGTGGTGCATGACATCTATCGCACCTATCGTTGTCCCGAAGGTGGTATTTATACATACTGACCGGGGTGTAGTACAGCCTGTGAAGATATTTATAATGTATGATCCTCAGCTTGCTGCTGGCCGAAATCCTTTCGGTTTGCAAGCAGCAATACTCCCATTGTTCTTCCGTTATGGGAGTGCCTAGGTCTACCTCCCATTTGGAGCGGGACGGTGCAGCCTCCGAGTGTCGCTGGGTGCGCACAGTGCGATAGAGCAGAGATATCAATCGCCTCGGCGATGGTTGTTGTAGGAGTATCTGTAGGGGCGCAAGCAGCGGAGGCTCTTCCGGGAAGTCCGTATGGAGGGAACGAATTCCCTGCTTAAGACGGATGTACATAAAGACATCTAGCGGTGTGCAGTGTGCACCCTGAAACATGCAGTTAGAGGACCGGAATATCCCATTTTCATACAGGTCCCCCCAATTCCTAATGGACGTGCGTTCTTGCAATTTGTGAAAGAGGGTTTCCTGCAAGAGAGACAATTGGGATGGTACACCAGGGGTAATAGCTGCGCATATAGCACCAGGATGTCAAACCGTGGCATTCACCGTTGTCTGAGTGCGCTCTTGAGCATTCAGAGTCATATAGACGGCACCCTCAATTGGTATGGGATGGGCAAGCCAATGCTCCCCTGCCAACTGCGGCATATATTTGGGCTGATGTATCCAAAAATATAAATAATGTGCCTGAGCACAGCTGTAATATAGCTCAAGATCAGGTACGCCAAATCCACCTGTCGAGAAGGTCTAGTCAGTACAGACCATTGCAGTCTAGCCTGCTTACGCCCCCCCCCCCACATCAGACGGATCATCTCTGACCGAATGGCCTTGAAAAAATGTCGCCCCGGAAAAAAGGAATATTCAGGAATAAATATAATAGCTGGGGTAAGATCACCATCTTAATCAACTATGCCCTGCCTGCCATGGACAGTGGGAACCTAATCCACCTGGTCACCTTGTCCGTTATGCGGGTAAGGGCTACTCCGTAATGAAGTCTCATCAATTCCTCTTTATTTCTGGTAATGCCAGTCCCTAAATATCGAAGGTCATCTGCACACCACTCCAGCGGGAAGTCTAGCGGGAAACGTGTCACTGCATCCATCAGGGGGAAGATGCAGGATTTCCCCCAGTTAATCTGAACACCAGATAGGTGCCCAAAAACAATAAACTCGTGCAAGATGGTGTTCAAGTTAGCGGATCCAACACATATAGAGTGATGTCATCCGCATACAGTGAGATGAGGATTTGGCGCATGTTACATTGTAGAGCCATGGCGTTGTGATGCTGACGCAGTCGGGCCGCCAATGGTTCCGTGGCTAGGGCAAACAAGAGTTGGGACAGGGGGCACCCCTGTCGCGTCCCCCTAGTAATTGAGAATCTCTGTGACATTCGGCCATTGATAAGCACCCTGGCTCCCGGTCGATGATACAAAAGGCCAATCCAAGACAGGAAGAGCAGAGGAAACCCCATACGAGTCATGATCGCAAACAAATAGTGCCATTCAACAGAGTCGAAGGCTTTGGTTGCGTCCAAAAACACCGCGGCTAGGGGCAATTCGGGGGCAACATTATTCATGACCGTGAAGAGAGTTCTCAAGTTATGGGAAGTGGCCCTTCCAGGGACAAACCCCAACTGGTCCGGGAGGACAAGGTGTTCCAGTAGCAGAGACACGCGTTTAGCAACTAATTTTGCTAAAATCTTTGCATCACAATTAAGCAAAGAAAGCAGTCGATAAGAGCCGCATAGATGGGCTGGTTTATCCGGTTTCAGCAGGGATATAATGAGGGCTTCCCTCATGGTCGGGGGAAGAGAGCCCACTTCCAAAGACTCCTCGTAAACCTCTCTAAGGATGGGGGCCATAATATCTATATAAGTTTTATAAAATTCAACGGGGATGCCATCCATCCCAATGGCCTTACCGGATTGTAACCCCATTGTGGCATCTTGCACTTCGTCCAGCTCAAACGGTGAACACAGAAATATGCGATGCACGTCACTCAGCCACCCAATAGCCACATCTCCCAGGTAGTCATCCAGCCGGACATTCGGGGTCCCTGAGGTAGTATATAATCTTCGTAGTGCGCGGTAAACTCTGTTAGTATACCTGCCGTATCACAGCAGCGCGACCCGTCGGCTTTCTCCAGTTCCACCACATAATTAGAGTATCGCGGTGTACAGATAACATCAAAGCTTGAAAGTCAAAAACAATAACAAGATTCACGTGTATAAAAAGAATTCTTACAGTTTATTGGTAATACAAACATTTAAAATAGTTCTCGGTATTTGAGGGTAGAGGGTTCAATAGGGTGACCCAGTTTTTGGTCACCCTAGATATTGAAGCCCTTTATACGAATATCCCCCAAAATAATACCCTGGAGGTGATAGCTTCCATTCTTGAAACAGAGGACCTTAATGGTGGTGACGATACCTTTATTATGTCATGTATCCACCTTATTTTGAAGAGAAATTTTTTTCTCTTCAATAATGACTTATACCTCCAGATCAAGGGGACCAGCATGGGGGCAACTTGTGCCCCCAGTCTGGCCTGTTTATATGTGGGAGACTTTGAACTCAGACACATATTCAATGAGGCTGCCCCCTTTTTTGAGAACATCTCCTGCTGGCATCACTACATTGATGATATCATCTTCATCTGGAGCGGTGCCAGCCAGGACCTACTCAGCTTCCTGGAACGGCTCAACCTGGGTGATCCAAACCTAAGGTTTACAGGACACCACAGCAATTCCAAGGTAGAATTTCTGGACATAGTGGTTAAAGAAGAGGAAGGTGTCCTGAAGGTGGAATTATTCACCAAACCAACGGACAAAAACTCTCTGTTACATTACTCTAGTAATCACCCTAAGGCACAAAAGGACAATGTGCCATTCGGTGAATTTCTAAGACTAAGGCGAAATTGTTCAAACGTGGAAGATTTCTATCGACACTCTGAGAATATGACAAAAAAACTTAAGGAGAGGGGCTACCCCCACAAACTTATTAAACATTCCCTTAAAAGAGCAAGATTTTATAACCGGGATAGTCTCCTTGATCAAGACAAAGTCCGTAACAAAATGGACTTAGACAGAGTAGTATTCGTGACTCAGTTTTTACATCTAAGTAATCAGATCAAAAATATAGTTAACAGAAATTGGTGTATACTAAATTTTAATACTGCTAATCAACTCAACAAACCCTTGTTCTCATTCCGCAAAAACAAAACCCTTCGCAACTGCCTGGTACACACATATAAACCACCCATGGAAACCCAACGAACTCTTGCCGGCCCAATAGCAACAGGTAACCACAAATGTGGGACATGCTCGGTGTGCTCCCATTGTATCACAGGCACTAGCCTTGAATTTAATGGAAAAACTCTGACCTCCAAGACATTTAATAATTGCAGGAGTCAAAATGTAATATATCTGCTGATCTGCCCCTGCAACCTGGGATATGTGGGGGAGACTAGCAGAGAACTCAGACTCAGAGTTTTGGAGCACAAATCGGCTATACGCACAAACAAGTGCAATGCACCCCTAACAGAGCACTTCAGCCAGCACAATCACACCGGTGATGATCTGCGTTGGTATATTTTAGAGAAGATTAGGACCACTAGACGAGGCGGCGACATTGACAGTCTAAGAAAAACTCGTGAACAATTCTATTTCTGTTTCCTTAATACCATCCTCAAAGGTTTAAATACCAGGGAGGATTGGACCAAATGCATTTAGACCCTCTGTTCTCTGTTCCAACACAGAAGTACTAGCATCGTAAATTAATCCGTTGACAAACCCCTACCAAAATTGCTCACACTAAGTTTAACAAAGAACTTCTTTCTCCTCTCTGAAAGTGATTCATTTACCCCTTTAGGATTTTAGCACTGCAAAATAAAAAATAAATTTTTGATTTTGTCCCCTTGTAAATATCTTTTCCTTTCGATAGGTCCCAGTAAACCTGCGATCATTTCCCAAATACAGAAAAGAGCGTCAACTAACTCCTTTATTGCGCTGTAAATAACCGGAACACTGAGAGTCCCATGATGTTGATTACATTAACTTTAAACTGTAACATCCCTGTTAACTACACGATCACTGCCAGTGTATTTTCGTGGTCTAAATAGTTTCAGCAACCTTCAGAACATAGGCCCATTATTTAGACCAATCGTAAGGTAGAGGTACAAGCCGGTAAATGTAAAAATTTTGGCCGGAAATAGCTCTTTTTTATTGGTTGCAAATTAGACCTATCAAGTGCCAGAGCCGGTATCAGGAAATGCTAGAACACGGGCCGTCTACACCGGCCAATCGGAACGTAGAACTTCAAGCCGGCGTATGCAAATCCGGCATCTCGAAACTCACCTTTCTAATTGGCCCATAACTTGACCTATCAGGTGGGAGACTAGGTACTTAAATACAGCCTTTCATCTCCCCTTGCTCATTTCAGGTAACCAGAGAAGAAGGCAGTATCTCGCTTCTTATCAGGTAAGCGGCAATAGGAATACTAGGATTGAATTAGGCGAAGTCAGAGAAAAAAACGGGAGCCATTTGACAACCGCGTTTTAATTGACTTTATTTTCTTGTCCCGATCTCCAGGGAAATATCCCCTTTTCATCGCACAAACATGATGCAAGCACCCCTGGCATTTTAACCAAACGGGCCTTACAAAACCAGAGAAGTAGGCAGTCCTCTGCGCTTGAATTGGTAAGCACTTGTAGAATTTTCGGCAACACAGGAAGCTGGTTCCAAATTACGCTCCACTTCTAACGGCCCTTCATTTACTTATGTCCCAAACCTTAGAGAACCATAAGCTCACACCGCGAGGACATGACACAGGCGCCTCTGGGTTTTAATAAATCAAGAAAAGAAGACTGAACGCTTTATGGGGCCTAAGTATTTCGGAATGCCCATATTCAACGCTTAATGTCCTAGCACCAGGTATGCGAGATTCAGGATAACTACAAAAAATACTCCTGTTTTGATTAAGATATATATACCTCTTGTCCACCTTAACTACAATTATATTTTTTGCCCTATAGGACGATTTTACTCTTAGCCAGACTTTACGATATTAAATGGATGCATGAAGCTAGTAAATCTCTCTGATATACCACATTCGGATTTGGATAACAATTGATACCCAACAATTTCCAAAAAGCAAACCCTAAGGTAACTTAATATTAACAAATACTAATGTTTATAAGGCAATTTAAAAATCAAAGAGGAAATAGCGAGTATACAATTTCCTGCTCATTTTAAATGATACCAACCGGAACATATAGGTATTAACCTATAGACTTTGGTTTCTTAATCTGGTATACGAAATCAAGTTAGTACCAATTACAAATATAGGTCTTTCTAAAGTTACAGTTTTATCAATCTTAACATAAAAAACGTCAGTAACAAAAAAACGAAAGCTCCTTCCCAAATGAAGGGTTTAAAGAGAATTGGGATCTCTCACAAATGTGATAAGGATAAACCTGCAAAACCTAGGAAAATGAGTGAATCAGTGAGACAAATGTATATACATTTTTTGCTACAATGCATTATAGAATTTAGTAGACCAAGGGCAGGGGAAACGTATAGTTAGTTTCCATCCAACCAAGCAATGCATGTTGATCTGCTATTAATGAAAAGAAATACAAGTATTTGTTTTTCTGAGCTTGTACCAGGGAGAACTTTATAAATTTCTTTGTACTATTGTTACCTGCTTATTACAGATCTCTCACACAAAAAAGAAACTGCCTGTGACAATCACAAACTGCTATGTACTTGAGACAAATGTATATACATTTTTTGCTACAATGCATCATAGAATGTAGTAGACCAAGGGCAGTGGAAACGTATAGAGAGTTTCCATCCAACCAAGCAATGCATGTCGATCTGCTATTATTGAAAAGAAATACAAGTATTTGTTTTTCTGAGCTTGTACCAGGGAGGACTTTAAAAATTTCTTTGTACTATTGTTACCTGCTTATTACAGATCTCTCAGACAGAAAAGAAACTGTCTGTGATAACCACAAACTGTTATGTACTTACTGCAACTTATGTTGGTTCTATCTATTCTTCTAGGGTGATTTTATTGACCCCTACACGACGACAGATATTATATGTAGTCTTGACAAAGGTGGAGAATATTGTGGAAAACCACCGAAACGCGTCGACGCACCATTTAGTATAATTCACAACTCGGACATCTTTGTTGATATACTATATTATAGAATACATAATTTAGGTGTCAAAAATAGAGTACGAATATACACCCAGTATTGTACGAATCCAATGTTTTACTTTTTTTCTGTCTTTTTGTTTCAATTTTGCTGGTCAATATTGAATATTAAGTGTATCTTTTATTGTCTTGTTTTAATCAGTGTTGAGTGGTCTCTTTACTGTTCACTATTTTAAATGTTTGTATTACCAATAAACTGTAAGAATTCTTTTTATACACGTGAATCTTGTTATTGTTTTTGACTTTCTAGCTTTAGTGTTATTTAGTCCAGTTCAAGGGAATCTCTCCTTTATCTACGGTTGGTTAACCCTAATTCCCTTAACTTCCATTTAAGGGGTACCTCTCATACTCATCCCTACAGATAACATCAGCCAATGTCTTACCCGGGCGTTCCCCCTCACCGTATCTACGAGCCTTCCAATGCTTGTACCTGAAGTGCACCTCCCTCTGTGCCTCCTCCGTGTATTCCATGAGTGCAACCCTAAATTTCTCCTGCGTATCCAGATTTGGTGCCCTTTGCAGCTTTTCCTCCAAAGTTTTGAGTTCCTGCTCTAGCGTACGGAGCTTATTGGTGATATCCCGAAGGACACCCGTCCCTTCGGAAATGCAATACCCCCTCAGTGTGACCTTGAAGGCCTCCCAAATAGTCTCCACGTCCTGCACCGAATCCTTGTTGTGCTCAAATAAATCCAAAATCTCTTCGCGCAGTTCTTCCCGGAAGACCGTATCCATGAGCATTCTGGGGTTCATACGCCACGCACTGCACGGCGGGCTAAGGTCCTCTGAGGAGAGTACCAGTTTTACAGGGGCATGATCAGAGTAGGTTCGGGCCAAGTGTTGTGCAGTGCAGATGGCAGGCCCAAGCCCTCTAGAGATGAGCCAAAAGTCCAGCCGTGCCCAAGACGCTGCGTGTGCTGTAAGATGTGTACCTTCTCTTTTTGTTGGGTGCATGTGTCTCCACGCGTCCAGGAGTTTGTGTTCTGTAATGATGTCTCTAAGCAGTGTACTCGCTTTGGTGTAATGATGTGGGGCAGGGTGTGACCTGTCCATAGATGGAGCATAAGTAACATTATAATCTCCGCCCCAGATGATGTGATTCGACCCAACTTTCCTAACCTCCTCCGACAAGGTGTAGTAGAAGTTCGGGTCATCAATATTTGGTCCATAACAACACACCAGGGCAACTGATTCCGCGCCCAAGCGCCCCCAAACTATGAAGTATCTGCCCATAACGTCGGACAGGGATCCCGCTGGGGAAAAGGGTACATGCTTCTTAATCAATATAGTGGTGCCCCTAGCGTAGCTAGAATAAGAGGAGAAGACCCTGTGCATAACCCATCGAGAGGCAAAAACATTCGAGTGTTTGGGTGGGAAGTGGGTTTCCTGCAACATAGCTATATGTGTGTTATGTCTATCTAAATATGCCAGTACCTGACGTTTTTTGCGGGGATTCTCAAGTCCCCTAACATTCCATGTAAGGATGTTCAGTTGTGTTCTAATGTTCTTAGCCATTCAGCCGTAAGTGTAAAAAAAAAAATCCATTCGCCGCTGCCCTCCTTAATATCCTGTGATAAAGAACATCCAACATGAATCGCTGTGCAGTCACCAGGTCCATCACCATCACATGCAATATACATAGTTTAGAAACAAGGCTGTGTATTCCTACCAAGGTTAAACCATGCAAACCCCAAACAACCCCACACCTCCCCCCTCCTCCCACTGAAGCAACCCCAACCTGCCAGTATCGTATTCCCCCAGCACCCTCCCACAAAAGTCCAAAAACCAGGGAGCAAACATTGTCCCACTTGTAGGGAATTGGCAAAGAGCCATAGGGTATTTCCCGCTGGGGGCCATATCCAGGTGGCGACACAACAACCCCTCACACCCAGAGCAGCCACAGCCAAAGGCTGCAGTCTCGATAGGTGTCGATGAGGGGTGCCCAGCGATGTGTTTGTAGGCACTTCGGGGATTAAAAAGCATCAATCCAATCTTCTTACTGAAAAAATTACAAATCCCCCCAAATACACACAATATTACTCACACGAGTGTCCATCAGTTCAATGTTCACGACCAGACCAGGAATGTTCACTGTCCATCCCCTTCCATCTCCTACCGCGGGGAATCTGGAGGCTCCTCCATCACATCATCCGGTTTGTTTGACCGCTTAACGTGCTTGAAGAAGTCCTCTACTTGCTGTGGTTTTGTGAAAATTTTTTGCCGACCCTGATGCGTGACCCGCAAGCGCGCCGGATATAGGAGAGCATAATCAATTTGCAGATTGCGTAGTTTTGCCTTTACATCGAGAATCTAAAGGAGTTACCATCAAATGAAAGCGACTTTTTACTGCGAGCTGCTTGCAAGGCTACATCCCTCTCCCTATAATTCAGCAGCCTGGCAATGATGGTCTGGGGGCGGTTCCAGGCTTGGGCCTGGGACCCAGGGAGCGGTGTACCCTTTCAACAATAAATTGGGGAGAGAAGGCCTCTGACCCAATCGCTGCCAGCAGTAGTTTCTCAACATAGTCCTCCATCCTGCCCGTGTCGGTCGATTCTGGAATACCTAAAATACGAATGTTGTTACGCCTGCTCCTCGCCTCCAAATCCTCATTTTTATCAGAAATTATTCGTAACAGGTTGTCCATCCTAGACAGCTGTGAGGTATGTCTAGCCACGGTATCATCTGAGTCTGAAATGCGTTGTTCCGCCTCTTTCAAACGTTCCTCATGAACATCCACTTTATGGACCATGGCGTCCATTCATGAGGACAGCCTGTCGACCTTGTCCGCAATCGTGGCAAACCCCTGGCGGACTTCACGAAGAACGTCCTGCAGGTCGGCAGCAGGGGTTGATGAACCTCCCATCGCTCCGCTGGTCCCCGCTAGGCCTTGCTTTTCTTGTCCCGCGCGGGTCGTCTTTTTAGTAGCCTCAAAATTAAGCTTTGGTTGTTTAACGTCTGGTCTGCCCATGTTTGTCGCAACACGTGCAGGGCTGCCTCACCCCACAGGAAATCAACACTCAAACTTCTTCAGCCTAGACTGCAAGTCAAAATGTGGGCGATGGGGGGCAACACGATCGGGATGATGACGGCACGAGGTGGTCACAACTCTCACCAGGGTGCAGGGCCTCTCTGTCAGCTTCCTTGGGAAGAGCTCTCAGGGTATGGCTCCACAATAGTCTCTAGATGTCGCCTGCCGGGTCCAACAGTGCTCATGGGCCATAGGCATGTGCGCTCCTTCCCGCCGCAGTTCGCCTCGGGCCGCAGCCCCCCCAACGTGCCCCCTGCTCGCCTCTTGCCCAACAGCGCAGCACCTGGATATGGGGCACTTCCAGCATGAGCGGGCGTGGGCTAGCACTGTTTCTGCCTGTAACATCGCACCGATGCAGGTTCTTAAGCTTTGGAACCACTGCATCCCTAGGGCCCGCGTGGTCCACCCTTAATGTCAGTAAGGCCGTGTCCCCCGTCAGAACACCGACGAGAGGGCAAGATGGAAAGCGCCTCGTTAATAATGGCGGAGCTCACGGGGGAGGGAGAGCGCGGCCCACACACACCGCGTGCGGGAAGATGCCGAGCTCCGGGATCCTGCCTGTCTCACCGCCACAGTTCTCACTTCCCAGTGCCAGTCGCCGTGCAAGTACAGGGTGGGGGGGCGAGAGAGATCTCCGATGCCCCCGGAGCAGTCTCTGTGCAGGTGCCAGCGAGTAGTCGTCAGCCGAGGCCGCGGTTCCTAGCACGTCACTGGATGCGGCCCACAGCCTCATGTGAAGCCGCAGGCTCGCGTAGGTTGAGTGGCTGGTCACAGGTGCAGCCACCTCCACAGGCCTGTCGCGGTGAACCTGCTCCGACGTCTCGTTGCCACAGTTCCCCACCGATGCGGCCAAAACTTGGCCAGGATATGTAGGGTGGCCCGTATTACCTAGGGATGCAAGCACAATCCCCGAGTATCTGGACACTGCTCCTTCACTTGAGTTGTTTGCCCGATCTTTCACTTGTATTCAATAGCGGGGACCACCACCCTTGAATTGGACCTCCACATTTGTTCATTTTGTACCCATAGGTAGTGCATGGTCTCCATTTGTTAACTGACCCTGTGGGTATCGTAGCACCTGGACTGGTATGTTTTTACATATTATTGATATACATTGTCTTGCTAAGTAATGGCAAATGGCACGGTGGCCTGTCAGGCACCCCGTGTATGGTTGCGAGGGCGACAGGCACTCTGCCTAGTTGGGGTGTGGATAGTTCTGAATCCGCGGGCAGGGAAGCAGGGTGGGGGGCTGGGAAGGGGGGTGGGGGGATTTGGTATGGTTTGGTTTGATTGTGTTTTTTATTTTTCATGCAGGGCATATTGCAGCTTTAAAACATGTTGGCCACGAGGTTCGGAATCATGGGTCTCCCTAGGATCTTACCGTGTCCTACTCCAGGCATGGTCCAGGGGTGGGTGGGGCAACGGGCTCACTCATCCATTTTGCTTTCACCTCAGTCATCACCATGACAGACCTCCTTGACAGAAAGCTTACATTCATGACATGGAATGTTAACGGATTGTGTAACAAAATAAAGAGAGGGGTGGTCCTCCAGTTTATCAGACGCCATGCTCCAGATCTAGTCCTCTTACAAGAGACACAGTTAATGGGTAACTGCTGCCACACACTTCAACTTGGGGGGTACAAACTGCTGATTCATGCTGGTTTCACCTCTGGTTCTCGAGGAACAGGTATCCTAGTTAAGAAGACCCTGGCGCTAACTCCCACAAACACATTGGCAGACCCACAGGGGAGATTCGCAGTCTTGGAGGCGACCTGGGAGGGTCGACACTTGAATGTGATTTCTGCTTACCTTCCGCCGGCACTGGGTGGGGAGGCACTACGATCCCTAGGTAAGATAATGCTAGACCTCCCCCAGGGTACACTGATAATAGGAGGCGACTTCAACCTGACAATGAACGACCAATTGGAAAGACACCCCCAGAGACGTTCCCACAGGCCAGGGTCGGACCTTGTGGACTTTACACAGGCAATGGGACTCGAGGACATTTGGCGCTCACAACACCCTGAGACTACCCACTACACACATTATTCTAATGCTCATAATAGTATGTCTCATATTGACTATATTTTCTGCCCCTTGGCCGATGTGGGCTATCTCCGAAATATGCGGGGACTCCCTCGAGGTATCTCCGACCATTCCCCTCTTAGGTTTGAACTCACCTGTCATCAACAATTCACTTGTGGGCCGATCATTATTAGCCCGATGATCTTGAAGATCCCCGATATCAAGGACGACTTGATCGAACATACTGATTTCTATTTCTCTGAGAATGTTGGCTCTGTGCAGTCAGCGGTTACGATATGGGAGGCCTACAGAGCTGTTATCAAAGGTAGGGCGCTGGCACTCAAAGTGGGGTATGTGTGCAAACATAATGAACAAGTGATCCAGGCTGAAGCCGACCTGCTCTGCCTTGAGTCTGCCCATAATGCCAACCCTTCCGGTGACACAGCCCGTCGACTCCAAACGAAGCAGTTGGAGTATAAGACATTGGCTTCGGAGATGTCGCGGGCCTGGCTCCTCCACACTCGCTACAGAATTTACGAACTGGGGGATTGTGCGGGTAGGATGCTGGCTTGGTTGAAGCGTCGCGAACAGGGATCGAGATGGGTCCCCTAGCTTATCCTCTCTAATAAATCTTGTGTTACAGACCCTCAGGAAGTGGCTGAAGCTTTTTCCGATCACCTTCAACAGGTCTATACGACCAGAGCCCAATACACCGCCGACAATTCTTGGCAACTTTTAGAGGAAATGCACCTGCCCACCATATCCGAGGCAGAGAGAAATGCGCTAGATGGGGATCTCACATTGGAAGAGGTCAATAACGCAGTTTTTGCGATTAAATCCGGTAAGGCCATGGGTCCCAACGGAGTCCCGATTGAGTTCCTAAAGGCCACGGCCTTAGGTAAAACTCCCCACCTAAAAAATATGTTCGAGGAGAGTCGCGATAGAGGCACTCTACCGCTCAATCAGAGACTGGCTTCCATAGTTGTCCTTCCTAAACCGAATAAGCCGCCCACGGCCCTGTAGCTCGTACAGGCCGATTTCACTAATCAGCTCGGAGGCCAAGGTACTAGCCAAACTCCTGGCGACTAGGCTCCTCACGGTCCTTCCATCATTGATTCATGCCGACCAATCAGGATTCCTCCCAGACCGCAATACGGCCTTGAATCTCCGCAGAGTCAATAACGTATTAGGTAGAAGGCTCTATATTCAGGAGGAGGCCGCACTTGACGCCACGATGCCATTCGACTCAATCGAATGGACGTGCCTATTTGCAGTCCTTACACGATTTGGCTTTAGCCCTAAATTTACACCGACCCACTCGGGTCGAGTACGAGTCAATAACCATACCTCCCGGCAATTTCCGCTGCACAGGGGGACCAGGCAGGGCTTCCCCCTGTCGCCGCTACTGTTCGCCCTCACTCTGGAACCACTAGCTCACTGGATCCGTGCAGATGCCTCTATTCGGGGGCTTAAATGGGATGATGACATAACCAACAAAATCTCCCTCTATGTGGACGATATCTTAGTCTACATGGCCTCCCTGAAAGCCTGCATCAACAGCCTCTTCCATGTCGTTAAGAACTTTGGGAAATATTCCGGCTACGCCATCAACTGATCGAAGTCGGTCCTTTACATGTTACATGGCCCCCACCCATCCTGCCCCAGGGCTACTCTATTCCCTTGGCACCCGACGGTTTTAAATACCTCGGGATTTTTGTCACTCCGGACCCCAAACTTTTTTACGACCATAATTTGAAAGGCCCGCTGCAGCGGTTGTACGATGATGTTTCTCATTGGAGATCGCTGCCTTTGTCCCTCCCTGGTAGAGCCGCTCTATTTAAGATGTTAGCACTAACGCGCTTCTTATATGCTTTCCAGAACTGCCCCTTTCCTATTGCAGATTCATTCTTTAACATGCTGGAAGGGGATATGCGCCTGCTGCTGTGGGACGGAAAGGCTCCTCGTATCGCCCTCCGTAAGCTCACCAAGGGGTGGTACGACGGTGGCACCGCTCTGCCCGACATGTGCCTGTACTACTGGGCATCCCAACTAGTAGCCACAAATTCTTGGATCCATGGGTCACCAACGAACCCGGCATTCCATTTGGAGAAATACCAAACGTGACGTGAGGGATATTTGGGGGCGCTCTACAGTAGACCCGCCCGTAACCGCTATGTAGGTCCAATGTGCCAGACGATGGCCATATGGCACCGGCTACCAGGAGCCTGGGCTGGTCCAACAGGTTCACCAAGGCCACTCCCCTCTGGCTCTTGGCTCCCTTTGTTTCCACTTGGGCTTTGACAAATGGGACACCACCGGTATATCCACCTTGGGAGACTTACTACATAAGGGGGCACTCTTATCCTTCTCTGATTTCCAACAGAAACATGCACTTACGCAAGGGGAGGCCTTCCGATATCTCCAGATCAAACATGCTATCCTTAGGAATGTACATGACCTTTCTTTCCTCCCCGAGGCCTCGCCCCTTGAAGATAGGTTACTCTCCGAACCCCTCCAAACGAAGGCCATCTCCTGCACCTATCGCAAGCTCTGTAATAATCTGCCTGACTCCTTTCAGGCCCTGCGCATCAAATGGGAGAGGGACGTGGAACACATGGAGGATGAGGACTGGCAAATGGCGCTGATGTCCCCACCGGAATCGGCAATCAGTCACCGTTTGATACAACTGAAAATCTTACATAGGACATACATGTCAGGTCCCCTACTGGCCATGCATACGGGGCTGTGGCTTGACTAGTACCTTTTATCACAACCTATGGAATGCCCGTAATCCAACTCTTATGGACCAGGGCGACCAAGAAAATGGCGGAGGCGCTGGGGAAACAGATCCCAATGACATCTAAGGGAGGCCTCCTAAATGTCTGGGGATTGACAGACCTGACGGAGATAGAACTCCAATGGCTGGCCCTGGGATGTCTCCTTATAAAACGTTCGATAGCGATGAAGTGGGGTTCTCCTGACCGTCCGTTAGTGGTGGAATGGACGGCGGAAATGGGAGAGCTATGGTTGCTGAAAAAAACGTTTACAAACTTAGAGGGTGTCCCAAAAAATGGGATAAAAGATGGGGCAAATGGAATGCACATAGACTTGGCAATTGACAGGTTGAGACTTATACGTCAAGACCCCAATTAATACGGACTGACTGTCATTCCATTGCATATCATGTCCTTCTATGTCATTGAGTTCTGTGTAGTGTTGATTATGCTTTGATTTTCAGGCGAGAGCTTAACACCGAGTCCTCAATGGATATGATTTGTATGCTTCTATGACTGTATTATTGTCGCATTTTATGTTCTTGCGCTATTGTATCGCTGAATGTGCTCTGATTTTTTGATATTCCTTTCAATAAAATTTAAATTAAAAAAAAAAAAGAAAGGAAAAACTCTACGAAACTCTCTAAAAAGAGAAATTCATCCACTTCTGCTCCTTACTGAAACATTTCAAAGTGATCCGTCATGACGGCACTGAGACAAAAGGGGGGGTGCCACAAAACACTTTTTCCCCCCTGAAATTACCATTGGAAATTTCAGACAATGATACTGAAGAAGCAACTGAAGAGAATTTTACCAAATTTGAAATAAAGCTAAACCTTTACCCAGAAAGTGTGCTTTTTGTGATTTGGTGTATACCTGCTTAGCCATTATTGAGAATTAGGTTAAAAAAAATAGAGACATGTGAATGGGTGGCCCAACAAGAGTCCCATGAGAGTTCCATGGGACCGCAAATTCAAAACATACAGTGATCTGATTGGTTGCAAGTATTTTTCCCCCGTCAGCTGTCTCAGTTCCATGGTTGCAAGTGTTTTTTCCCTTAAGTCGTCTCAGTACCATGGCCTTTGTCCATGCTCCCAGAGGGGTGTCAACTGGCCCCAAAATAAAAAAAACAAACATTTGGTACACTGGTACCGTGATAGGCTCGCAGAAGCTTCTGCCGTCTCCAGCGGAAGTCCTGCGGGACCCAGCGAGACCCCTGTGTAGTCCCAGGTGAGCCAACATGACCCTTGATTCACCACGGAAGTCCCAAAGGAAATGATGAGGTACATAACCGTTTAGCCTCTCACCGGGGTGTTTCTGCCCACAGTGGGTTGAGTGCAGATGTATGGGTACAAGATCTTACTTTACGCTAAAAAAACTTTACATTTGTTTTAAAAGTACAGAGGTTAACCCCTTGACCGTGGCGCAAATTCCGCCACGGTGCTGGGGAAATAATGAGTGGGCGGGGTTACTCCACACAAGCCCACAGTCACCCTTGCCTGCTCACGGCCGTCACATGCCCGCAAGGGGTTAAAGCTAAGTTATACATAAGTAGGGTAGTAAGATTTCAAGATACGTTAAAAAACAAACCTTAGAAATTCACTGAAAAAAGCAAATGTTAAAGTGGAGTTGAATGTAGGTCTTTAAATCCAACCTGCTCAGGAGTTAAAGAATAATATGAGTGGGCTGATGGAAGTTCAGGGTTCTTTCTGGGATTGCAAATCGGAAATCTAGCCTGGAGACAAATATCAAATTGACTGCTACTTTGAGATGATTACGAGAGATGAGACAATACATTTTCTTTGAGGTGTGCATTTTCATCAGTTGGATATAAGGTGAACCCTAGAGATTTTGCAGATTTGTGAAGAGTGATCAGAAGTCTTCCAATTTCAGAGACCGCAGGAGACTGGCATCAAATTTGCTCTTGAGGGAAGGAAATTAGCTATCTGTAGGTTTAGTCAGAGAAAGTTCTTTCTTACCCAGATTTTAAGACAATATAGGCAGTATCTGAGAGTAGAAATGTCTTTGATTGGTCAAGTTCTTAAAGTTGGGTGTCAGCTAAAGGCTCATGCTGTCATTTATAGACTAAAGAGCGCTTGCACTAGAATATAACTCTGGGGGACTATACACAGCACATTAGTTATGGAGGAGGTGTGGTCTCTGATCTTAACTAGTTGGCATCTGTGTGTCTGTGAAGGCCCATACAATGTTCAATGTCTGAAGTAGTCTTTCCTGCAGCACAGAACCCTTTTTTCAGGTTCTGCTAGAACCTCTACATCTATCACTAAAACAGTACATTCCTCACTGCAGTGGCTTCTACATAACTGCAGTGCAACCACGAGGTACAGATTGGATATCACACATATAACCGTTAACCGTTATCTTGATTGTCTAATCCTAACCTCTATCAGTGAGGTCAACATGTTTCATGAGGACAATTTTGCCCCATTGAGGGTGAGGGCAGGAGACCCCTTAGGTCCCCGAGGAGCGGAGGTGCACAGATCTAGGCGCAGAGGCGGAGATCACGTCAAGTCACACATTCTGACCTAAGGGTTCTCCTGCCCTCACACTCCTATGGGGCAAAAGTGTCCTCATTACAGGGCTTAAGAATTTAGCCATAGCTTGGTAGAATGTGATCCACATCACCCCACTGAGTAGAAATCCTCTCACCATAGCTTGGTAAGTGTGGAGCCCATTGTTTTTGTTTATCATGGTCCTGATGAATGCCGCGGACCCAACTGGGTCGTCAGGCAGAAAGATGTTGACCTCGCTGATAGAGTTGGGGGGACAATAATATCCTCATTACACCGATCACCTTGTTTAAAACTACCATGTAGATGCCAGCACTATTGAATTTAAGCTGACATCTTTAATGGCATTTTAACTCACTACCTTTTCCCATGGGCCCCCACTTAGTTTAGAACTGCATCCCTGTTGTCAGGTGTATGCCCGCCCTCTATCTATTTTAGAGCGCGAGGACTGGTCTATGATGAAGCATGACTCCAGGTGGTGTATGAGACCAGTCCTTCACTTTTTGTGACATGCCGGCACTCACAGACTAAAACTGCTCTAGCACTAGCGACACCCCACTGGGAGCGGCTTCATTGTGGTACATAGTTTATGTTGGAGGCTGCCGACTCCCAGCACCCCGTGCCTCTGGTTCCCTCACTCCAGATTTGGTCTGGATTTTGTGGTTACACACTATTTAACATAAACATAATTTCAATGCAATTTCAGGTGGAAAGAGATGGGTTATTTGGAAAATATGTAGAACAGTCCTCAGCCTCAACCCTCGCTCCTTTACACACAAATGTCATTTTCCCAGTCCTTATGTAATGTAAATATAGTTTTCATTCATAAATAAGCAAAGGACAATTCATAGAGTTGACTGGACCTTGACTAGGGGCCACAATAAAAATTAGCGGCTTGTATCGCCGCACTGATGACCGATCATGACGACACCCTGGCACCCTTGAAATTGCATTCTCAATTTGCGATTCTCTAATTGCGAATCGCAAATTGAGAATGTCTTCTCATTCATTTCTATGGGCCTCCATGGACCGCCTCCAGGATGTTGCGGTTCATGTCGCTGTCCAAGGTGAGTGCATCTGAGTGATTCGGAGGTCAGTGGAAGGGCATGAGGCCATATGCGGAACCAACATGGGATAACAATCCCATCCATGTCCTCATCCCCGGATGTGTGCCTTGCCCCACCAGTGGGTGTTGCTGTACCGCTGCGGCACTGTGTGGCACTGACACCTCAGGTGCCGGAGGTGGATTCTCAGCCGCACTGTGTGCCAATGACATCTCAGGTGCCGGAGATGGATTCTCGGCGGCACTGTGTGCCAATGACACCTCGGGTGCTGGAGGTGGATTCTCTGCCTCACTGTGTTCCAATGACACCTCAGGTGCCGGAGGTGGATTCTCAGCCGCACTGTGTGGCACTGTAACATCAGGTGCCAGAGTTGTTAGGCCTGCCGCACAGGGAGGCATGGACACACCAGGGGGCGGAGATGTGGATGGTGTGGGGGCAGCAGCATTCAACATCGCCACGCCTTGTGGCAGCAATGCCATGATGAGGATCTGCAGGACATGGTAGATCCCTGCTATATTCCGCTAATGTGCAGCGGTGGCTGCCATCCTTTCAGCCTCCATCTGCACCCTGTCCTCCATGAGCCTCCGCATGTGTGCCAGCTCACAGCTAGTATCGCTGTAGCCACTCTGAGCGGACAGGTGTTCTTCTCTCCCCGTCATGACTCCAGCAATGTCAGTCAGGGCTCATTGGAGACCATGGGGCGGGGCTACATACCCAAGGATAGCATTAAGTTTGGTTGCCATGCTGCCGAAGCCCAACCGCACCTGCACTGCGGTGTCCCTCAGGCACTCCAGCACAAGGTGTTGGAAGGCCATATGTTGTTTTTGGAGCATGGGGGGGTGCCGGGCTGTGCTGGGTGGTTTGAGTAGTGGGTGGGGTCTCCTTGTTGCAGCTGGCCTTCCCTGATCCTGGAGGTGAGTTGCCGATGAGGTCTATGATGTCTTGCGTGGCTTAGGTGTCGATGGTGGTGTTGTCCTTCTCGTCATCAGTGAAGAGTGGCTGGGGCTGCTCTGCAGGAGGTGTTGACGGTGCCTCTGCGATGTGAAGGGGAGATGGTGTATTACAAAGTGTCCACATGTATGTAGTCGCATGATACAAGTTGACATTCAGACAGCATTGCATTGTACATTGCGACAGTCTATAGGTCTGGGCGAGGACCCAGAGTCCTTGTGGGTGTGCACTGTGCTGTGCATGATTGTGCATGTGTGCCATTGTGCCCATCTTCTCCTGTCCCCCCAATACCTGGTGGTCATTCACCCTATTACGGTTGTGTTGTGTCCTGTCGAGCAGTGTCCGGTCCCCCGATTCCGGCCACAGTCTCCACCCTGATGACTGTCGACACCAGCTCCTCCATGTCATCCAGCTCGAGCTGTGAGCCCCCACCTCCAGTCTGCGTTGCTGCCTTCCGGTAGGCGGAGAGTTCCTCCTTAGTCCTCCGCTTGATGTCATTCCATCGCCTCCTGACCTCGTCCATTGTCCTCTTGTGCTCCCCAACGGCATTCACCTTGTCCACTATGTCCGGCCATATTCCATTTTTGGTGCCCAATGACACGCTGGTGGTGACGAACAGTTGTTGATGGTGTTGCATCACCTCCCTGACTATGATCCTGTTCGCCTGCGGATTGAACTTAATCTTCCTCTTCTTCTTGTCCATGCCCTTCCCTGTCCCTGAGGTCCCGGGCTGGTCATCCGGGATGCTTGGAGGGTTGCGCTCATCCTCTGCCCCTGCTCCAACAGCCTCCATGGTGCTAGGGTGTTGGTCAGTTTGTGTTTGTGCGTTTCTTCTAATTTTATGGTGATTTTTCCCGCCTGCCAGGTATGTGTTGCAGGCCTGGTGCTGCTTATCGCTGGTTTCCTCATCGCGCTTGGGCCGATCGCAGGATTTTTGGTGTTGTGGTTTGTGTTCTCGTCTCCATCGCGGTGGTTGTATTGCTGCATTGTCCGCAGTTTCGGCAGACTATTGCATGCTACCGCCGTGTTGTGAATTCTACGTTAACACAGGGTTATTTTCCCGCGATGGACTGCGTTTTTGAATGTTGCGTTACGCTTCTCTTGAGGTAGTTATCACACATTCTTGTGAATATACCCCATTGAAGATACAAATTGTCATTCTGGATTGTTTATGTGCAGGAAGGTGTCCCTTCCGGCACATAAACAATCATTCCCTCAACTTAGGCAACATTCCACTATAGTGCAAGAGTGCTTCTGTTGGCATTAGGCAGCTGAATGCAGCGTCAGCACAGGGAGAAATGCAGGGGTGCACCGTATTATTGTAAAAGACGGCGCATACCTGCATTTCTAATGCGATGTTAGCAATTTTGGAGCCACTTTCTTATACATATGTCCCTCCATCTTTTCTGTTGTACATACTTGACAGGTGTACCAACACAACTTTATGAGAAGCTTGGAGATGAAAAAAGTTTGGCAATAGAAAGTTAGTTCTTCCTGCTGAAATCTTGTGTATTCAAACGATCACGTGTGCAAAACCCAGCAGCCATGCCTCAGGCTTTCATCCTCCTGCTATTGACGGTGGTATAGGACAGCAAAACATCTGAAATAAAACAAATGCCTTCTAAAGCAAATTGGCAGGGATCAGCCACTCAGTCTGGGACACTCCTTTCATGGTAGTTCTCTCCATGAATTGCATTCATTTCTACTCTCTATGAAATATCTTTTATGTGACCAAGTAATACCTTTGATTCTCAAAATAAAAATATACCCTAGGTGGCTGCAACCAAACGAGGAAGACACTTTTCACAAGGATTTCTCTGTACGTGGGTGAAAATTAATGATTTACTCCTGAATTTCCTGTAGTACTGCACACTGGAAAATGGAAAAAACACCATGGATGGAATCTGGGTGTTTGCGCCCATACATTTTTAAACCAAAAACAGGTCACAATTGTTTCCTCACTCTTCTTCAGCTGTAATTTAAGGTGAACAATAACATTCTTCTAATACTCTGGAGTATATATGATATCACGAGCAAACCACACATTTTTCATTTCTAAATGTTTTTATTTTATTTTATGGGAACAATATAACAACAAGCAACATTCTTTCTGCTCGGCGTTCTGTTGACCATTAAGCTAAGACCATGCTACTACAAATACATAAATGAACCAGAATATAACAAGATAAAACTGCACAACATGTTGTTTTTGTTTGGAGTGGACATGCACAGGCCTGTTTTCTATTGACTCCTCAAGGTGACACCTTTGTAATTGCTTTTTAAATTGTGATGAGCCTGGGAAAGAAAATGTTAACATACCAGAAACTTCATGTTCATTTTGTCAGTTTTAATTTCATGTTTAATCATGCAATGTTGCCTTGCACCGACATTTGTGCCTTTAACGAAATTCTTTTTGACATGCTAAACGACAAGATATCTGCAGGTACTTTCTGACACGTGAATTCAGGGTTGAACTTGAGATATGCAATATAAAAGACAAATCAACATCAAATAGATGGCAGAGATCTCTGTTTGTCACTTCCCCTCTGACATCTACAGAAAAAAATAGAACGAATTTGATTCAATAAAAGAAATGTGGCGTACAGACTAGCTTTTATTATGCCACAAAACATAAAGGGGCAAATGTACAAGCCCCTATTGCTACAGGCATGTCACTTTTTGTGACGTTCCTGTTGGGATAGGGGGCCTTTCCTTACGCACAAGGCAGCGTTAAGCCACTTAACGTGTCTTGACGCTACCTTGTACATAAGGCACCCTTTCAAGCTATGTTTAGCGTGAAAGAGGCATGCAGTGGTGTTGTGGTGGGCGTTCCACCGCAACACCCATTGTATTTGACGCTGCCCCCTATGTACAAGGGTGGCGTACATAGGAGGGAACATCAAAATTAAGACCATGAAAATCCTGGTCTTAAGTTGGCGAAACGAGGAGAAATGCATTATTTCTCCTCGTTTTTGCTTTTTCAATGTGTGCTGCCTTGTGAAACACAAAATGCCATGTTTATATACAGGGAGGTGCCCCTTCCTGTACATAAGCAAACCTTTTTAAAAAATGCCATTTTGTAACTTTCATGTGCACTGCATGAAGCAGCACACATGAAAGTTACAAAATGGCCTTTTAGGATTGTTTATGTGCAGGAAGGGACACCTTCCTACACATAACCAATCCTCCCCTGCACACAGACACCCTTGCACTCTGGTGCAAGGGTGCCTGCGTTGGCGCTAAGTCATGTGTCATTAGCCCAGGAGGCTAACGACATGCTCCGCCATTTCATTGTATATATCTCCCAAAAGGGCTTATTTACAAGCTCCTTGCGCAGCCGGTTAGTCACTTTTTCCCATATTAAAAGTGACGCATCAGTGGCAAAAGGGGCTTGTTAATAGGCCCCAAACATTTTGGACTGCATTTAGGAGGCCCCTTTCGCCTTCAGAACGTCACTTTTTGTGACGTCCCTTTGCGCAGAAGCCTGCTCCATATTTAAGAGGCAGCACTAAGCCACTTTTTTTGGCCTAATGCTGCCTCGTAAATATTGACCCCTTTAACACAGTTTTCTGCGTTAAGGGGCGTGCAATGTGTGTTGCTGGGGCGTTCCCAGCAACATTCATGTCATTTTGACACTGCCCCAGATTTATGAGAATTCGTAAGTCTGAGACAGGGCCAAACACATATGCTACTCCCAAGGGAGGCGTAAGGGAGGCACAATGAGAAGAAATATCTTTATTTCTCCTTGTTTTTCCTTTTTCTATGTGTGCTGCATTTTGCAACACACATTGAAAAATAAACAAGCATTTACAATGCAATGGTCTCGGCAATATTATAGGTAGAGCTATTGGCATTGCTTATAATTTCTTTTTTTTTTTTTATCCCCAAGTAAATGTTATTCTCATTTCTATTGTCTATAGCTTAAGTGTTTGCATATGTGTTACATATTGCATTAGACATATTGCATTAGCAGAGAGAGAGTGAGGTAGCGAGATAAAGAGGTATTGAAATAGAGAGTGAGTGATGTAGTGAGAGAGTGAGGTAGATAGAGAGTGAGGTAGTGATGGAGAGTGATGTTGTGAGGTAGTGGGATAGTGAAAGATTGATGTATTGAAAAAAAGAGTGACGTAGTGAGTGTTAGTGATGTTGTGAGGTATTAAGATAAAAACAGAGTGAGATAGTGAGGTAGTGAAAGAGAGAGTGTAAGTGACTTAGTGTATTTGAGAGTGAGGTAGTGAGATAGAGTGATTTAGTAATTTAGAAAGAGAGAGTGAAGTTGTGAGGTAGTGAGAGAGTGATGTAGTTATTTTTTGAGAGTGTGTGGTGATATAGTGAGGTAGTGAGAGTGAGATAGAAATAGATAAGAGTGATGTAGTGATAGAGAGGTAGTGAGATAGAGAGTGAATTTTGAGTAGTGTGTTAGAGTGAGAGATAGTTACTGTTGTAGTGATATTGTGTTGCTGTGAGAAAGAGAGTTGAGTAGTGAGTTAGAGAGTTAGTGAGAGAGTGTAGTATAGTGAGTGATAGTGAGGTAGTGAGAGATAGTGAGAGATAGAGATGTAGTGAGAGTGTTAGTGAGAGAGTTAGGGAGAGAGAGAGTGACGTAGTGAGAGGTGTGGGGGAAGAGAGTGGTGTGGGGGAAGAGAGTGGTGTGGGGGAAGAGAGTGCGGTTCTGCCTTCGGCAGACCGGATATTACCTCGACTTAAAAAACTGGACAGAGCATGCCATCGTTAAAGCATCTTATTATTAATTGGAAACTAAGGCATGGACAGATCTTCAGATGTCTTCCCAAACATCCACCTCGCACCAGAATCACTCCCTTCTTGAGGTCTTAACACTCAAAATTCAGATCCCTTCCCAAACCCACACTTAATTTCCAAAATATCTAGCAGTGGTTCTCTTCACAGTGCAAGTGCTACCAAAACAATTGATGTAAACACTGCAAAGTACAGTTTATTTTTATAAACAGTTAACACGTCATACTGTGTGATGATGAACACTGACATTGCAAACCCTGCACAGTATGAGCTTCACCCAAACATCCCACCAGCTTGCAATCCGCAGAATAAGAATTGGGAGTCAAACTCATGTTCAAAACTTGACTTCCGGTGATTGTCAAAAACAACCTGGGTAAAGTGGACAGAATTAAAGAGCACAAAAACGATATTTCCACATCTGCGCTCCAGTGGCCCCGTGCAGGTGTGGCAAGAGTCATGACCCCTCCCCCCCCCAACTCAAGACTAGAAGCTGTAGTACTAAGCATCATTGAAATGGCTTCCTAAGTAAAACTCAATTCAAGTACAATAGCTCTGCAAGATGTCGATAAATACTAAAACAAAACCCATTAAAAGTACCTTCGTTGGCGCCCTTGCGCAACTGCTTGTAGTTGGCAGCCTGTTGTACCAGGTCCAGAAACGTCTTGGTGAGCTGGGTATCTCCTAAAGGATAGGCCTTGGGGTTCACTTCAGGTTCAGTCTTAAACACAAGCATTTACAATGCAATGGTCTCGGCATTGTTAAAGTTAGAGCTATTGACATTGCTCATGACAGGGACGGGTCAATAAATACTTCTATAGATACAGCAAGGCCCACATTTACTAAAGGTTTGTGCAAGAGATCTTGTGACACAAGTAGCAGAGTAAATCAATTTATGCATGAAAAACGCCAATGCAGTCAGGCACAGGCAATCGGTATTATGGTATATTGCCTGAAGTACCTATTTGTACTGGGGTTTTTTCCCTGAATCACACATCTTCCATGTCTGATGTCTGTGCTGCTGTACAGTACAAATAAGTATGACCTTAATGGGCTGCACTATCAAAGACACACTCATCACTCTGAACTCACACTAGCACTGTTCATCCCCTGCACTTGTAATTGTGGTTTGGCTGTATGTATGTAGTAGTGTATGGATGGATGGATGGATGGAGTTTATGGGATGGATGGATAGTATGGATGTCTGGATGTAGTGTTACATGTTTGGAATGTAATGTATGGATGGAGTGACTAAAGGATGTATGCTTTGGGATGTATTGTTGGATGTAGTGGGATGGATGGATGGATGTATGGTGTGGTGTTATGAATGACTGTAGTGTGGTGATGGATATATGGATGGATTAGGGGATGGCTGGCAGAATGGAGTGGATGTTTTGTATGGATGGAATGGAGTGGATGTTTTGTATGGATGGATGGAGTGGTGGATGTAAATAGGGATTTAGTGGGATGGATGTGATTGATGGAGTGTGATGGTTGGATGCAGTGGGGGGATGTATGGATGGAGTGGTGGGATGGATGGATGGAGTGGGATGGATGTATGTCTGTTGTGGGGGTATGAATGAATGTAGTGGACTTTGAAGCTGCGGATCCAGGTTCGAGTCTGGTTAGAGGCTCAACATCAGTGTGATTCTGGGCAAACCACTTATTCTACCCGTGCCTAAAAAACACATGAATGTGTCCCTCCATAATGCATCTGGCGCTCATGTAAAGCGCTCCGATATCTTGGGGTCGAGTTCAAGCAGTATAAAAACTGCAACAACAAAAAAAGATAATAAGTGGCTGAGGTGGGATTCGAACCCATGCAGCTAGAGTAAAAGGCTCATACAGGTCACTAGCGTGCAAAAATACAAGGGCTGAATATACGGTGCTCAACTACTAGGAGTGGCCCGGCTATGCCTCAAGAGGGTGTGGCTTAACGGCCAGATCGACCGACTTTGAAGCTGCGGATCCAGGTTCGAGTCTGGCTAGAGGCTCAACATCAGTGTGATTCTGGGCAAACCACTTAATCTACCCGTGCCTAAAAAACACATAAATGCGTCTTTCCATAATGCAACTGGCGCTCATGTAAAGCGCTCCGATATCTTGGGGTCGAGTTCAAGCAGTATAAAAACTGCAACAACAAAAAAAGATAATAAGTGGCTGAGGTGTCTGTTGTGGGGGTATGAATGAATGTAGTGGACTTTGAAGCTGCGGATCCAGGTTCGAGTCTGGTTAGAGGCTCAACATCAGTGTGATTCTGGGCAAACCACTTATTCTACCCGTGCCTAAAAAACACATGAATGTGTCCCTCCATAATGCATCTGGCGCTCATGTAAAGTGCTCCGATATCTTGGGGTCGAGTTCAAGCAGTATAAAAACTGCAACAACAAAAAAAGATAATAAGTGGCTGAGGTGAGATTCGAACCCATGCAGCTAGAGTAAAAGGCTCATACAGGTCACTGGCGTGCAAAAATACAAGGGCTGAATATACGGTGCTCAACTACTAGGAGTGGCCCGGCTATGCTCAAGAGGGTGTGGCTCAACGGCCAGATCGACCGACTTTGAAGCTGCGGATCCAGGTTCAAGTCTGGCTAGAGGCTCAACATCAGTGTGGAATAGGAAAGGCGAGCCCTAATAAAGCACACGGACAGGGGGGGGCGGGAACGGACAGCGGGAGGGGGGGTCGGGAAGGCCGCAGGAAAAACATGAAGCGCACGGACAGGGGGGGGGGGGGCGGGAACGCATACCATCCAGGGCGTCTCGGCATCCCCTACAGAACCAGCCCCGCCGCCCCCAGACACGGGCTCAGCAGGCAGCCCAGGACCTAGGTCGGGCGCTCCCGGGGGTCTTGGGGAGGGGGCAGAGGGTAACATTGCACGCGGACACCTTCATTTCTCCTCTGCCATGCCCGTGTGGGGCTGCTCGACGGACACTGCTGGGTCTTCTCACTCAGCAGCCCCGAGCGCGCTGTGCCGCACTGGGAGAGGAGCAGGGGGGCAGAGCTTATCGTGCAGCGGAGGAAAAAAGGAATACAAGTTAGGGAGGAGGGCACAATAGCAGGGAGGAGATGGGCGAGCTAAAAAGACAATAGCAGGGAGGAGATGGGCGAGCTAAAAAGACGAGTGCAGCTAGGGAAAAAGGCATCACGGGGTCATCACGCGTCTCTGCCTGCTGCTGCGTCTGTCAGGGCGAGTCACCGTGCATCGCACGTCAGCCGCCGTCCAGGCAAGTAGGGACCGGCCTGCAATCCGGTGGCACTAAAAACTGCACAAACGGGAGCAGAGGCAGAGGCAGAGGCTCGATGCTTACCTTCACTGCGGTGAAAAAAAATGGCAGTGCAAGCTTCCGGAATTTTTCGAATTCGGGGGCGTGTTTTGCTGTCCTGAGTGACAGACGACGTCACAAGCTAAAGAACAGCAAAACGTACGCCCCCGAATCCGAAAAAGACGGAGCTTCTTTGGAGGGACGGCTCTCTCCTCCAATGGCTGGCCTCCGTTTAGGAAGCCAGCCAATGGTGGAGAGACAGAGTAGGGAGGTGGGTTCTGAAGCCCTACTAAGTAGCATTAATTCTCGGACTTCCGATATTACCGAGACCTAAAAAGCCTCTTGTGATTGTTTTTGTGCAGGAAGATTTCCCTTCCTGCACAAAAACAATCATCCCCTCACCGCAGGCACCCTTGCACCATGGTGCGAAGGTGGCTGTGTTGGTGCACGGCAGCCCATTGTGTGCCGGCGTAGGTGAAAAGGACAGGAATGCGCCGTATCTTATAGATACGGCGCATTCCTGCCCTTTTCTTTTGCCGTAGGACAGTGCAGCAGGAAGGCCTACTGAGCTGCCCTACGGCAAAAAAAATAAATGAGGCCCTTTGAATATGGTATTTGCTGGGACAACTTTTGAACGTATATTAAGTCCCTTTCTGGAGAAAATGCTACACAGAGGAGATCCAGACCCAAGTAGTTCTATATTACGTACCTTCTACTAAGTGACAGCACATCTCACTCCAATTCAGGGCCCATTTGTAACCTCTCTGCTTTACTGGATTCCTCTCTAATCATACATGATCACCGATTTCTCAGAGAGACTTTCACCCACTCAATCGCTGGACAAATGTAAAATAGGGCTTGGCAAAGTTACAACTTTAATTATTTGTAAACAGCTAGGAAATTAGAAATTTGTCCTGCGAAATCAAATTTTGAGGAGAAAATTGTTTTGTAACAAGTAGGTTTTGAGGATTTATTCTCCAATAAAAGATTGTTTTTTAGTATTTTAACCTCTGCTTTAAACAACAACCACACGATTGTTATGAAGTTTATGAAGCTGGCAGTATAAAAGCTTCAAAAAGTGGATGGAAATGAAGTTGCACTAATTTACACACCCTTAATGAAAGCAACACTTGGATACATTGTAATGTTGTTCGTGCTTGAATCATGCGTTAGATATCACAGGTAGGTATTCCTTTTAACGTTATATATAGTAGGGTGATTTTCCTCTTCGACTTTACTTGACCTCAGTAATTGATACCTGGGGTCATGGAGCCTAGCAAGTATAGGTCACATTTTAGGAACCCATGGCACATTTGTCGTAACAGGATTCTGACCACCACTCACCAAGACGGGTGCTAACGTGAGTTAGGTGTTCAGAGTATGAAACAAGTACATAGGTGATCTGCTTCTGCAGGGTATTCATTTATGACGTAATTCCCTCCCCTTAGAGAAATACTGGGTGAAAATGAGTAGTAAATAAATCTTCCTGGCAGGTGATTGTCAAGGGCAGGTCTCTTACTGAAGCCTTTTCTTGAGGAAAGGACTGCCCACTTCTTTGAAGCAACCTCAGACTCCAGATTTGTCACAGGTAGTCAAGAGACATGGCTAGAAGGGAAGCACGATGGAAGGGAAACAAGCATTGGCATAGCCAATAGGTCTCGTCTTGGGGACATTATACGGGTTTAACCATGCAACGGTTAATGTTGTAGCATCAAGGATATTTTGCTGTATAAATAAGTACTTATAAGGTCCCAAAGATGAGACCTATTGTCTATGCCATTGCTTGTTTTTATTCCACTCAAAGCCCTGCAAAATGCCAAACAGGGACACATTTCTCCGTCACCAGATGGATAAAAAACCAACTACCTTAAGTTCAGCAGAGACAAGGCAGAAACAGTAAAATGCCACAGCAAACCGTACCACACCCAAGACCCCACCCCTGCTTTTGTTTCAGATGCCTCAAAGCAGGGATTTCATGACCAACTACAGGGGGGACACTTTCACTGGGATGGTGAGAGATGTTAAAGGTGTACAAGCGCTGGACACGGAGACATCGGTCCAGCACACAGACATATCCAGCATGCATCTAGGGTGTCACTCAAACAGAATAAAATAGCTTTTATGTGCCCGAGCAGGACCTACCAACTACTGATGTGCGTGTTGGGTGTTTTAATGCTGCGCTCCACGGCCCCTCCCAAACACTCGCTCCTCTCAAGATATACCATTGCGACCCACCAGGGGGAAGGAGGGTGGACATTGGTCACACAGGATTACTGACTAGGCTGTGATTTACACTTGCAAATGATCAACATGAAGTCATACACAACAGAAGAATACTTACGATGAACTGGGCTCCTAAACACATAGTAATAAAACACCAGGTTACGAACCAGCAAGGTGTCCCTGGCTGGGTAGGGAATCAGCGAAATCTACACAACAGAGAGGAGGGGGTAAAAGGCGTGCCTTTTCAGTGCAGCTAGATAATCTTGAAATACATTGTAGGTAAAAGCGAAAAACTGCCTAACAAGATGCTGCGCAGGACGACACTGGTTCCCCACACATGGAAGCTGTGAGGTCGGACAAATAAACAATCACCCGCTAGAACCAGTCCCGATCACGTCGCACTGGCCAAGCAAAGCGTGATTAGGGACTAGAGACGTCCAGCCGCACAACGCAGGCCTCCTGTAAAGGAAATACTAGAAGAAAACCTGCATTCGAAAGCAACAAAGACTCTGGCAGCCCCCTGTAAAGCAACAGCAAGTGGGGGAGTGTGGCAGAGAGTGTTTACCTTGTGGGAGTGAACACGATAATTGCTAACAGATGGTCCCTCGCTCCCGCAAGGGAATCGCCAAACGTGCGCATGTTGCCATTGAAAGTAATGCAACACGTGCATGTTTTTGTTAGAACTTAGCCCCTTCTTCCTTTCCCTTACCCTCCCCTACGCGTGCTGTTTCCCTGCGCGCTATTGGTTAGACGTCAGCTGGAATGTTGACAGCTGTGTGTTCTAGTGACAGTTGACAACCGTTTAGCCAGTTGGCTGAGTTCTCTTCCAGGCTACATATGCTTATGGTGTGTTGTCTTGAACCTAATAAATAACTTCATAAAACCGCCGGTTCCCAGAGTCATACTGTACAATTTGGCGACGAGGACGACTGACAACACGCCAAAGAACCTACGTAAGAAGAAGCTTAAGTAAATTCATGAGAAGAAAAGTTCCCGGTAAGATGTAATGTAAAACGAAGAATAACGGGAAATTGAATGCAGTGTTGCTTGGAAGTACTGTGAGATGGAAGCAGTAAATATTAAGCGTATTGAACAGCAATCGATCGGAAGAATATGATAAATTAACTGGTGCTGTTTAGCGTATGTGGAAGTGAAGCACTGTCCTTAAATTGAAGAGTGCCTGGTCCGAAGAAGATTGGTGAATTTGGCAGGAAAGTGATGCTGCGACGGAGCTGTTAATCAACGAGACATCTCTGGTGGAAGTGGCTCGGTGGGCAGAGAGTACGAGTCATCGCCTCTAGTGCATGTGCGAGGCTGAGATTGAAAGAAAAACTCATTGTTGGGAGTAAAAAAGCTCGGTGAGTGAGCCGCATTTCAAAAGATACCTGTGGAAAGAATTCTCGTAAATTTTTGATGAGCGAATCCTTGTGAGTAACCGGTCTGAGGAACTGTGAGGAGAGTCTCCTCAGGCGTGGTGCGCAGTCCCGGTATGTTACGTGACGCTTACGCGCACGACGCCCTTTTGAGTGGAGAGTTTGAGCTGTCTAGTCCTCTGTACACGCACTGATAGCTTGAGTGAAGAGCGAAGGAAGTCTGTTTAGCGGACTGTGAAATAAAAACAAACGGAGGACTATAAAAACATCGAGGAAGTTTCGGAGGAAGTTGTTAAAGCATCTAAACAATAAAAAAACTGAACAGTGGAACACCACAATGCTGTAGGAACAAAAGAACATATATAATAAATAAAGCTAAAAGGCATTGCTACAACAATCTGATTAGAAAGGAACACTTTAAGCAAGCACAGTTGTTAGCTAGTGAACATAGCAACTAGCAACGCTTACAACCTGCAACCACCTGAACACATTACGAAAGGTGCTGGTGCTCCAACAATAAAATGGGAAGAGTGGAAAGAGTAGTTTAGCAATTACATATCCACATTTGAGAAGGAGGATGAACCTATGAAACCTGAAGAAAAGAAAAGATTTTTATTGCACTGCCTTGGTGCTGGAGGTTTTAAGGTGTACAATAACATTAAAAAAAACGCATGAAGGGGTTGATAGGAATGTATATGATGATGCTATGGAGGATTTGGATTGTTATTATAAACCAACGGTGTGTGTTGCTGTCCATAGATACAAATTCTACAGAAGGAAACAGGGTAAGGATTAAAGCATAGATGACTATGTGGCTGCATTAAAAAACTTGGCGCTGTCATGCAAATTTGAAAATATGCATGATGATCTCATAAGGGACCAACAGCCTGATTCATCAAGCCGAATTGCGCTCGCAAAGGGCCAGATTTTGAGAATCTGGCCCATTGCGAGCGCAATTTTTGCATTTGGGATTCATCATCCCAAATGCAAAAATCGGTAATTGCTAATTCGCTAAATTGCGAGGAATTACATTTAAGGAATCTCTATTTGAGATTCCTTAAATGCAATTCATCAACCATTTTTAAATTGCTAATTCGCAATTTCGGGCCGCTATTTACCGAGAGGTCAGACCTCTCGGTAAATAGCAAAAACTTAGAAAAATGCTTTTAAAAGCATTTTTCTAAGTTGCATGTTGCACACACACATGTCCTTTGGACATGTGTGTGCGCAACACCAGTTTCAATTTGCATTTAAGGGGTGCTACAGGGTGTCCCTTGGACACCCCTGGCACCCTTTAAATCGCTATCTTATTTGCGAGTAGCAAATTGCTAATCGCAAATAAGGAATACTCCCCATTCATTCCTATGGGCCTTTTGGCCCATAGGAATGAATGGGGAGTTATTCCTTATTTGCGATTAGCAATTTGCTACTCGCAAATAAGGAATGTGTAGGAACTGCTATGTATTTAGCAATTCCTACATGAATACCGTTTTGCGAGTCCTTAATAGCGATTCGCTATGAATCGCTATTAGGGGCTCGCAAAACGGCCCGTTGATGAATAAGGCTGCATATTGTCATGTGTGCTGCTAATCCTAACATACAAGATGCTCTGTGGGCAAAAGGTGAGAAACTCCTACAACGGGTTATAGATATTGTCAAAAAGGCAGAGTTAACCGGACGATGTGCAAAGGAAGTTATCAATGAAAACAAGAATAAAAGTGATTAAACAAATATGGTGGCAAAAGTAAGTGGAATAAGGAAAAAGATTACAAATCATAGGAGCAAAGGAAAGGAACGTCCAAGACCCAGCAGTAAAGGAAGAACATATGATGAGTTAAGATGTTATCGTTGCAGCAGCAACAAGCACTTGGCAAACGACTGGAATTGTCCAGCTAGGAATAACAAATGTTCAAGTGTGGTCTGATTGGACATTTCCAAAAAGCTTGCAGAAGAACAGGTAAAGCTAATGTAAAGTTTGTTCAGGAGGAAGATGAGGAGGAGACAAACTCTTCAGATGTTTCGGAATACAATTTGTGAGTACTAAATGTGACAGTGGTAACAGAAAATAAGGAAGATGATAAAAACAATAAAAAGAAACCTGTGTGCAAAGTGGAAATAGGGGGAGTAGAGATTGAGATAATTGCTGACTCTGGTTCTCCATGCACAATTGTTAACTGTGAAGTGTGGAAAAATAAATTTCTTAGTGTATTGGGAAAAAAATGGAGAAACCTGATATAACATTGAAAGCTTTCACTGGCGAACCAATTGAGCTAGTTGGTTTCAGGGGACTAACGTTCATATTTAAGGAAAGAGAAATGAACAGCAAATTGTATGTCGCAGCCACTGGTCCGTCTGTCTTAGGATGGAAAGATCAAGGAAAGCTCGGATTACCCTTAACCCTAACAGCTCAGAGCCAGTTTTTGTAGTGCAACGGGACACTTTACTTGATAGAGACCTGATGGATAGATTCCCAAGTGTATTTAATGGTAAAATCGGTAAGTCGAAGGGCTTCCAACACAAAATAAAGCTTAAAGAGGATGCCATCCCTTGTTTACACAAAGTCAGGCACATACACCTAACACTAAAGGAGGAAGTTAGGGGAGAAATCAACAAATTATTGGAATCTGACATTATTGAGCCAACGGCATCTGCAGAGTGGGTCGCACCCTTGGTGGTCGCAAGGAGACCTAATGACAAACTGAGATTGTGCATGGACTAGCGAGACCTAAATAAAAATATAGTTGTTGAGCAATACCCCCTATCAAGAATTGGGGAAATGTTGTCCCTCACCAAGGGAATGAGTGTGTTCTCTATAATTGATTTGGCCGCAGCATACCATCAGGTACCATTAAATCGGGAAAGCAGACACCTTACAACGTTCATCTCGCCTTCCGGGTGTTTCAAGTTCAAAAGAGTACCTTTTGGTATAGCGTCTGCTGCAGCGTTATTTCAAAGACTAATGCAGGAACTTTTTAAAGGAGTCAGGAACATACTCATCTTCCAGGATGACATTTTGGTGATGGGTAAAAATCAGACAGACCATGATAGCAGGCTCCTACAGGTACTAAACAAATTGGAGAAATGTGATTTGACGGCTGAATACAAGAAATGCAAATTCAGTAAAAATAGCGTAACCTACTTGGGGCATGAGATTTCACATGAGGGGATTAAACCCAAGAAGGAACTTATAAAGGCTATTAGAGACGCACCGGTACCTGTAAACAAAGAGGAACTAAGAGCATTCTTAGGTCTGGTAGAGTACTACTCTAAATTTGTAAGAGACTTTTCAGCAAAAACATACAATATAAGAACACTTTTGAAAAACAAGAACAAATTCGAGTGGACATCAAAGTGCGAAGAGAGTTTAAAAAAACTGAAAAAAGAAATTTGCGAGGCACCACCCCTGCAAGGATTTGATGGTAATCTGGATTGTGTAATCACCACTGATGCGAGTGGGAAAGGAATAGGAGCTGTACTAACTCAAATATAAAACTCAGGTAAAGAGGTAACCTTCGCATTTGCTTCCCGTTTATTAACAGAGACAGAGGAAAGATACTCTGTAATTGAATGGGAGGCACTGGCATGTGTGTGGTGAATGAAACATTTCCGTCAGTACATCTGGGACAAGAAAATCATACTGCGATGCGATCACAAACCTCTAACTAATGTGCTAACTGTTAAAGGGTTGTACAGCGCGTCACCCAGGTTGGCACGCCTATCCATAAGGCTTTTAGATTACAATTACGAAGTACAGTACTTGCCAGGAGTTAAAAACGTGGTGGCAGATTTTCTAACCAGATTGCCATTACAAAATGTGGAGAAAGATGTACAGGAAGAATATTTGTGTGTTGCAAGTACCAGCGAGGAATTCCCAACTATTCGGAAAGATGAGTGGACCCAGGGTTGTCTTAAGGACAAAACCTTACAAAAAGTACGTGAACTCATTGTAAAGGGTTGGCCAAGAAAGAAATGTCAGGAAGCTGAATTAAGAACATTTTGGGAATTGAGAAATGAGCTTTCCGTGGAAGACAACCCCATCTTAAGACAAGGTAAAGTTATACCACCCAAGACGCTAAGAGAGAGAATAATAAAAATATGCCATGAGATACATTTGGGTGCAAAAAAAAACAAACAAAGAATAAACTGTTGGTATTGGTGGCCAGGCTACGATATAGAAATAGAAAGAGCTGTAAGAGACTGCGTTGAGTGTGAAAATTCAGATAAGACACAAACAACCCTCCGACCACCGCTGCAACCATTAGCTTGCCCGAACATGCCATGGGAAAGGATTGGTGTGGATATAACTAGACCTATAAAATGGCAGGATGAGCAGGTGTATATACTGGTATTAGTAGATCACTTTTCAAAATGGCCAGAAATAAAAGTATGCAGGAAGGTGGAAACAAGTGATCTAATGACATTCATGGACGATGTATTCACTAGGGAAGGAATCCCTAAAACCATTGTTAGCGATAATGGTAGCCAATTCACTTCGGACGCATTTAAAAGGTTTGTAGAAAGGAATGGCATCACCCACAAAGCCACCTCAGTCTATCATACGGCTGGAAATGGAGCCGTGGTAAGATTTAATAGGGTGATAAAAGGAACATCCAATTAGCTTACAACAATGGAAAATGTTGGAGGAAGGAAGTGAACAAAATGATTTGGGGGTACATAATTACTCCTGGGGAAAAAACTTTAGTGAGCCCATTCGAAGTCATGAGAGGAAGAACCCCCATTTCTAAAGACAATTTTGGATGGGTGAAGTTGGCGAGAGTAACGGAATGGTCTGTGGAAACTATTAGGAAAAGGACCAAAGAGGCACAAGCAGCATACAAAGAAAAATACGACATAAGCAATAATTGCAAAGAAGTCAGCATCAAAGTTGGGGACAAAGTGAGAATCAAAAAAGTGGTCATGTTGTCAAGGGGGAAAATAGGTTTACGGCACCTTTAGATGTTGTTAACGTTTTTTGTAACTCGGCCTTACTCAGCGATGGTAGAGTGTGGCATGCTTCTAAAATTGCTGTGTGTCATGGATCAGAAGTAAAGGAACGAGAAGGAATGGAACAAAGAACCGATCACGATGGACACAACTCAAAATGGTTGCAAAATGAGGAAGACGAGTCTGATCTGGAGGATAAGGACACCATTAGAGAACTATGATACCAGAATGGGTCAGGACCGTGAGTTCATTGAATCTATTGGTGTGAACAAGAATCTTAGCTCGGATGAATCCGTCGTATCACAGGACAATTTGGACACCAGTACTACAGAAAATGAACAAGAGAAATCGAAGAGTGTGCATGTGGAGTGTAATCTCAATTCAAAGGAGACAAGAAACTATTTATGCTCTGAGGATAGACCCCCAATAGACACAGGGAGTATGTCTATTAGTGATGTTGAAGAAGCAAGGGCTAGCACAAGTAGCTTTGGCCGCATTCTGGGCAAAGCCAGCAAATACAAAGACTTTGTTTGTGATTAGCTCTTTTAGTTTCATTACAGCTCTGCTTGTGGTAAGTTTATAACTTTATGTTCTTTAGGAAAGGAGATGTGTTAGGACTTAGCCCTTTCTTCCTTTCCCTTACCCTCCCCTGCGGGTGCTGTTTCCCTGCGCGCTCTTGGTTAGACGTCAGCTGGAATGTTTACAGCTGTGTGTTCTAGTGACAGTTGACAACAGTTTAGTCAGTTGGCTGAGTTCTCTTCCAGGCTTCATATGCTTATGGTGTGTTGTCTTGAACCTAATAAATAACTTCATACAACCGCCGGTTCCTAGAGTCATAATTTACAATTTTTAGCCCAAAAAGCAAATCGATATCAAGAGGTCTCCTCCTATGTAGCGCATGCGCGCTGCCTAGGCGAGACCTAAAAACTGGATGTACTGGATGCAGTAAACAATAACCTTCCAGAAGGCCAGGCCAATTAACAAGAAGCAGGATATGAAGGAAACCCAGTCAGTCCAATGATCCAGCACAGGCAAGCAAATCTAATTAATAATTGAGACACAAGTTGAAACTGGTCTGGTCTCCTTTTTATAGCCCAAAATAAGAAGTAAACTTCTGCAAAGAGACATGAAATAATAAGCCGTCATCTAACCTGGGCAATCCAAAAACAAAATATGTGTAAGAGGAGACCTTAATTAACCAAAGAAAGAAAATGTGGCTTACTAAATTATCAAACCCTAATCTACCATGCCCTGCAGCATTACAGAGGTGTTGTGTGCAACAACAAACTAATGAATTATGATTTTACTGAAACACTGTAGCCAGGAAACAAACTCAACCACGAACCACACTGTGCCATGCAAAGCAGCCCAGCTTCAAACCAAAAAGATACCAACCAGCAGTGTAACAAAGCAATGGCACCTTCAATGATATCTGAAATGCCAAAATGTGCCACCCAGTTAAGCGAGCGCTAAGTGTTAGGGGGAGAAACTGGTGAGTTTTGACCCACCTAAGGGTGAAAGATATTGCAGACATTGCTTCTGCAAGTTCACTGTTAGAAATTGGGTTTCTTGTTGGCCGAGATCTGCACCTGTGCAAGCAGGAAACACAAAGCTAGTCAGTGTAAATCAGATACACACATAAAATTAACCTATGGTCACCCTCTGGTATCTTGGCACAGAGAAGTCAGGCTTAACTTAAGAGGCGATGTGTAAAGTATTTGTGCAACACTTAAAACAGTAAAACAATGGAAATACCACACAAAAATATACCACACCTGGTTAGTAAAATAGAACTTAATTTTTTGAACAAAACAAGACCAAAACAGCAAAAATCCAATTAGTATGACCTGAGGTATGAATTGTTAAAGAACAACTTGAAATACATTGCTTTAAAGCATAAAGCGGCACCCAGGACTATCTAGTTGCGCTCCACTTGGTCAAATCCAAAAGGTCAGACCGACTACAATGGAGCACGTGTCGGATAAAGGGGCCAACCTTGTCCCGTTGAAAAGTATCTTGTTGTGTCGTCGACAATGGCCTGATGTGTGGAGCAGAGGAGGTGATGCGTTGAGCCCTTCAGATGTAGGCGGTGCCTCGTTGCTGAGCCAATCATGTCAGAGATGCATTGTCGGAGAACCCCAAGTTGGAGGCAATGCGTTGTCATTGAGTCGCATAGGTTAAGAATGCATTGGGAACTGGTGAGGCACTGTGCGGTCAGGATGAGATGTCTTCCGTCATTGCAGCAGTGGGGATGCGTCCAGGATGATTGGCCGGTTCCGAGCCGTGAAATGACAACGATGCATGGAGTTTAGAAGTTGTTGCACTTTAGAACCACTTCCAAGGGCCCAGGACTCTCAGATGGCAGAGTCCAGGTGCTGGTGATGAGTGGAATGAAGTATTTGATGTTCCTGAGGCTTCCAACAGGATACAAGCAAAAATGCCCTTTGAGTCACTCTGATTCTGGGGTGAAGAGATGCAGGTCCAGTCCTTCTCACTCCCACGCAAGAGGGAAGTAGGCAGCAGGTCAGCACAGCAGAACAGGAGTCCAGCAGAGTACCAGTACAGCAGAGTTACAGTCCTTGTAGCAGCCTCCTGGCAGAGGTCAGGTCCAGAGGCAAGGTGCAGAAGTTTACTGAGTTGGTGGTGCCAGGGATCCAGTACTTATACTCAGTTGTGCCTTTGCAGTGGGGGAGTGTTGGACCTGGCAATCTCGGTGTGGTTTTCCCTGCATTTTTGCCTTTGCCTCCTGTGTTTTTACTGTGCGTTGGATTTAGTTTTTGCTGGGCTAGATGCTTTGGAAACTTTGCCACTGATGATCAGTGCCAAAGCACAAGTGCTCCATCTCTAACTTGTATATCTGGATTGGTCTTTCCATGATTGGCTTATTTGACTTACCACTAAGCCCCTATTTTAGTGCACTGTGTGCCTAGGGCCTGTAAGTCAAATGCTGCTAGTAGGTGGGGCGTGGCTTGGTGCAGATGGAGTGAGTAACACAGCTTGCGTGCTCCGGTCAGCCAGCCGCCAACAAACACCATCCTAATGCCGTGCATGGGGTGGAACCTCTACAGCACACCCCCACAGCCATACGGGGGGCAGAGACAGAGAAACCCCGTCTGAATGGCCGAAAACAATGAAATCGAGGAGCCGATCGAGGCCGGGAGGCGAGCCAAGTTGGCAGCACCCAGGAGGAGGTGATGAAGCTGAGAGGAAAACCTAGCTGAGAGTGCTGACTGGGCTACGGCGGACTGAGACTGTGAGTGTCTCCCCCCGCCCCATCGCAGGACCTGGAGCTGAGCCCAGAGACCCCTCTCTAGGCTGCACCGGAGCAGTAGAGTGGAGGCAGATGCTAACTTGCCTTGGATCTCAAGTGTCAGGCCCAAGTACGGAACTGGGTGGTTGTCGGCGAGGGCGGGTGAAGTAGGGAAGACGGCCCGACAACCATGGACGAAGACTGTGCCGGCCCCCAAGAGGTGAGCAGACTTCATAGACGAGGGTGAAGATCAGCAGAGGCAGCGACTGACAGCCGAGACGAAGGAGGAGAAGGCCCCCCCTTCTAGTCGGCCGGACAAGGTAAGCTCAAGCCGGGAGCTTCTGGCAAATGCCTGGGTGTGAAGATGACCACGCGAGGCCAGGTGGGGGTGGTGGAGGAGGTAGACCCGGACCATGCAGTGAAGACCCTCTGCACATCCTGCAGCCTACCGGGCCCTGGGGGCCACATGACAGTGAACCCCAGCGGGGACCGAATTAGTGTGACCAGAGCCCAGGCGAAGGTGACTGGCCAAGAAGGGCAAAGTGGAACCAGAGGAGCAACGGGACAAGGGGGGGTCTCCCCATGTAAGCAAACAAGCAGGGAACTGCGGCTTGGGCGTTGAGGCCTGGAGGACAGAGAAGAGGGCTGATAGCCCTGGGAGTGAGGCGTAAAACAGGCACCTGGGCCTGGCAATGCTGGTGCGCCCATAGCCTCGGGGAAGGCAGCAAGCAAAGAATAGCAAGGAGTAGCTGGAGGAGCAATGGGGCAAAAGGGCCCCCCCAAGCATGCAAGCACATGAAGAGCTACAGCCTGGGAAAGGAAGAGGACTACCTGCCCCGGGAGACAAGCCTAGAAAATACGAGTGTGCCCGACAACGCTGCTGTGGCCGAGGAATGGACCCGGGAACGACCTGCGTCCCTATCCAGCATACAGACAAGAAGATACCCCCCCAGCAAACACAGATCAGGGGACCAAGTCGGAAAAACATAGAGCCTCCAGAATGCAACTTGAGAGCCCAATATGCCTGCACAGTGGAGAACAACACATAGGGCCTGAACACGGTGTAACCCAGAGCCCCCTGGCAGATCTGGAGGTGAGTGGACTCAGGCCCACCCTGAAAATTCCAGACACACCAGAGGGGGTAGGTGAGCAACGGCGGGAGTCAGAGGAAGAGGTGGACGTATCTGGCCTAGGGGGAGCCCACACAGGCCGAAGAGCGCTTGCCAGAGGAGAAGGCCCCACGAGTGGGGAGGGCTATTAGGAGCCCCTTATGAGTGCACGGAACACAAGAAGTGCCGCAGACCGAGAAGATACCAAGGGGAAGATCCCCAAAAATAAGTACAGGGAAGAGGCCCCAATAGACAAATCGATGAAGGAGAGGGGGAAGGCCCAATCGCAGGCGGAACGTCCTGGAGACCACACACTGCAAGACATCATACAGGCCATCACCTCCTTCAGCGAGTGCCTGGGAACCAAAATTGACTGGGCCTGGATCTGGGCCTACTTAGGGAAGACCACAAAAAGTTGGCGAACTGCATTAAGGCAACTGAGGGCTTACTCTCTCAAACGTTGCCAGACATGACAATCATGAAACGGCGAGTTGCGGCACTTAAGACAAAGGTGCGGACATTGGAATCTCGAGACTAAGATTCCAAAAATAGGTCGCTCAGGAGCAACCTCAGAATCATAGAACTGCCAGAGAAAATAGAAGGCTGCAACATGATAGTCTACCTGTAAAAATGGATACGGAGGAAGTAGCACCAGATGGCTTATCAAGCTTCTTCGCCCTAGAGAGCATGCATTGGGTCCCGGTGAAGTCGCCTATGCCAGGAGCGCCGCTGTGAGTGGTGATAGCGAAGCTCCTCCATTATAGGGACAGGAACCATATCCGTGCCCAGGCATGTCTCAAAGGAGACATAGAGGTGAAAAACTCAGTGGTGGGAATCTTCCCAGATAGTATAACGGTAAATAGGGTCCTATCGGAATGTGAAGCAGAGGCTGCCGCAACTGAACTACAAATATGCAACGCAATACCCTGCCACGCTACAAGTCATCACGGAGAAGGGCACGGAGTTCTTCGGGACCTCACAGGAGGCATCAGATTGGCTGAAGAAGCACAAAGGGATGGCGCCACTAAGGACTTCGGAGAGGGCTTCGGAGAGGGAGAGAAGAGGAGAGAACCGGTCTAGGGGTCGGCAGGCACTGAGAGAGGCACAGCTTGAGTGCCAAAACGCAATGCAGGTAGTGGCACTGATCAGTGGTAAGGGGAGAAGCAACAAACCTCCTGAGGGCACCGAGACAGCAGCGAGGTCCAGCAATTCCAAGGCACAGAGCGTGGTACTCCCAGACGTAATACCACAGACTGCGGATGACTTTGCCTAGACAGGCAGAGCAGAGATCTACCATGAGCAGGTCTGAAAGTAACACTGAACGCACTTGACCCACCAATGAGGTAAAGGGATTGATGGAGGGGGCGTGCTGTGGGGGACCCACTGGGACAGTGGAACTGAGATGCGGCTGCAGAGACTGGGAGAGCGGCGGACAAGCAGCCTTCCCCCCTTGTAATTGACTGATTGAACTGCAAGCAGTCACTTGCAGACCTATGACCTTAGTTTGGATGGGAGGTGTTTTCCTGCTTATCCTGGGGAGTGGGAGTTGGGGGCAATGTTTATTGTTGATAGAGGGACACCTTGAGTTGCAGCATACAGAGAATCATGAGGGATTGAGTGAGGAGAGCAGATGGGAGACGGCGCAGTGTGGGCGTAAGTCCACTCACCTCCAGATCTGCCCGTGTTCTGGCCGGTATGTTGCTCTCCACAATACAGGCTATATTGGGCCAGTAACATCTTCCAATGGCTGATAAGCAAAAGTACAAATGCATGACAAGGAATATCAGGGGTAGGCACACAATGACGAAACGCCACAAAGTCCTCTCATACATAAGATGGCGGGGAGCCCAGATAGCCCTGTTGCAAGAGACGCACCTCACACTGAAGGAGGGACAAGCCTTGCAGAGGCGATGGAGGGGCCAGCTTTTTTACACTACCTACTAGGCATATGCACAGGGGGCGCTAATATGGATCCAAACGGGGGTCCCATTCGAGCTGACAGACTCACTAGTAGACCAGGAGGGTCGGTACGTAGCCGCAAAGGGGTGACTAGAGGGCTGAGAAATCAGTATAATTAGCATCTATGCCCCCAATGCAGAGCAGCCAGCCTTCTTCGAGAGACTGAGTCACTGCCTGACGCAATATCTGACGGGCACTACACTAATGGGGGGTGACTTTAATAGTGTGGACAACATGCTCCTAGACAGATCTCACCTCCACTGTGAAATTCCCAAGCAGCGCTCGCCTCACAGGCATTCACCGCCTGGAGACAGAGCTGGAGACTAATAGATGCCTTGAGGACCTTACACCCCCAAGAAAGGGACTACTCCTACTTCTCCGTGGTCCATGAGGTACATAAACGCCTAGACGCCTTCCTATGCTCAGCAGATACGCAGTGCCATGTTCTTGCCGTGGAATATCTAGTGGAAACAAGATCGGACCATAATCCACTGGTCTTGTCCCTGAGTTGGATACACACTGTATCAGCGATCCCCACATGGAGACTCCTCCCGGACATACTGGAAGACCAGGTCTTCCGGGAAGAGATTAGGGGGGAAATAGGGGCCTACTTTGAGGTCAACGCAGAGACAGCCTATCACCGTACGCAGAATGGGATGCCTTTAAGGTAGTTGTGCGGGGCCAATGCATAACACGCGCCACAAGGTCAGGCGTGTCAGCCTGGGAGAAGTGGAAGGAGCAGAGACAACCCTTAGAGAGCTGGAATGCAGAAGGCCAGAACACCCAGAGCTTCAGCCGGCACTGTTAGAGGCCAAAGAAGAGGTGGCAAGACAGACAGAGAGGCTTAGATGCTTCGACTACTAGAAAAACCTAGAGCGCAACCACGCTGAGCAGAACAAATCGGGATCATTCGTGGCATGGCTGGCAAATCCAGTGAGCAGGGGCCCGCCACTGGTGGAAATAGAAGATGAGGAAGGGGTCAGGCACTTTCCGCAGGTGAAGATTAACGAAGTATTCGCCAGCTATTACGCGCAAGTATACAGAAAGTCGCGGGAAGGCGATTACGCAGACACAAGGAAATACCTTACAGTCCTGCCAATGGCGAGGCTGAACCCTGAGGAGGTGGAAGAGCTAGGAGAAGACATTACACAACAGGAGGTACGAGCTGCCATCAAGGGTATGGCAAGGAACAAAACCCCAGGCACAGACGGCCTACCGGCTGAGTTCTATGCAGAGTATGTGGAGGAGCTGGCCCCCCGACTGGTCACCATGGAGCAGGAATATTGCCGGAGAGTGCTAGGGAGGCCCTTATTGTCCTGGTGCCTAAGCCTGGGAAAGAACCACACGACTATACAGCCTATAGGCCTATATCCATGTTGAATATGGATTACAAAATCCTGAGCAGGATCCTGGCAACGTGCCTTCTCCTTCACATGCCAGACCTGGTCCATGTAGACCAAACAGGGTTTATCCCTGGGGGGAACACGCCCATAAATATTATGCGGCTCCTGGCTGTCATGGGCTCCACTGGGTATGATAAGCATGAGGCCGCGGTGTTCACAGTGGACATCGAGATGGCCTTTGACAGCCTTGAGTGGCTCTATCTCTGTGAGGTCCTGGCCAGGATGGGACTGGGCGGAGGCTTTCTGGCATGGGTACGGCTATTGCATGCATCCCCCACAGCCCAGGTGCGCATCGGACAGACTATCTCTCTCAGGCAGAGAGTGGGGAGGGGTACGATACAGGGATGCCCCCTCTCCCCACTCCTGTTTGCGCTGGTGTGCAGGGCAAGAAGCGGGCAAGACTAAAATGGGCTGAAGGCAGGAGAGGTGCAACACTTTATAGCCCTCTATTGAGACGACCTTCTGCTATTCCTCAGTGACAGAGCGGGGGAACTGAGAGGGGTGTGGGGTATGCTAGCCCGGTTCATAGACATATCTGGCCTCAAAGCCAACTGGAGGAAATCCAGCCTATACCCTATGGTGTCCAATGCTCTCCCGCCGCCTGATCTAGAGCACCTGTAATGAGAGCCTAGCTGCCTGCAATACCTTGGAGTCAAAATATACCACGAATCAGCAAAGCTACTAGAGGGTAACGTGGGTAGAGCGATGAGATCAGTGAAGAATGCGATGCAAGTCTGGGGAACACTGCATCTGTCAGTGGCAGGGCGGGTAGCAGTCCTGAAGATGGTGGCACTCCCACGCCTTCTATATTACTTTGGGACACTCCCGGTGTGGATCCCGAGAACAACATTCGAAGATCATGACTCAATGGTCACGTCATTTTCTTGGGGTGTGGGACACAGAAGAGTAGCGTTGACCTTGCAGCGCTCGACTGCGGTGGGTGGCCTAGCGGTCGCTGACTTTGAAGGCTATTATTTATCTGCCCAGTTATACTGGCTGATCCAGTGGCTGGCAGCAGAACGTGACCCGGAAAGAGAACAATATCCAGATGCACCAGATGCCACAACCCTAGCTAAGATTCTCCTACGGGTTCGGCGGAACGCATCAGATGACACAATGGAAACCAATGGTGGTTGTATGCTGCTGGGCCAGATACCTGTGACGGGTGGGTGCCAAGACTCCCAACTCCCCAGACATACCCATCACAATGCTAGGATACCTGAATCAGGGAGCACACTGGGCAGGGTTGGAGGATTGGGACGAGGCAGGGCTAACAGTGATGGGGGACCTGTACCAAGATGCCATAATCCTCCCATTCGAAGAGCTGCAAGCAGCATACAATTTACAGGGAAGCCACTTCCTGAAGCATGGGACCCTCACCAGAAGGATTAGACAACACTGGGGTGTGGGAGGCTCAGAGCTGCGGGCGTTAGCAGGATGGTGGTACATAGCACTTTCAGCGGGGAGGATCAACACAGTCTCTTCCCTCTACAAGGCAATAAGGCAAGACATGCAAAGGCCTCTATAGCACTTGGGATTACAGTGGGAAGAAGATTTGGGCAAATCGGAGGCAGAGTGAGATATCATCTTAGAGCGAACCCCGAAAGCATCTAGGAATGCATGATTCAAATTAATTAATTTCTACATATTGCATAGAGCATACCTAACCCCATCCCGCATTGGGAGATACTTCGGAAAAGACACAGTAGCATGCCTGAGGTGTGGGAGAGAGAGAGGCAGATATAATCTACATGTTCTGGAGCTGCCCCACACTACAAACCTGCTGGGAAGAGATAAGGCAAGTGGTAGGGGATCTTATTGACAAAGAACTCCCGGATACCCCAGAGCATTTCCTGCTAGGGTGGTTCCCGCACCCGGCCAAAAACAAGACGACTGGGAAGTTTCAGGACCTGGCTTACATCCTGGCCAAACAAGAGATAGCCAGGAATTGGAAGGCACACGGAGGACCACGGATTGTTTCCTGGAAAAAGGTCATCAATAAATGGGCTGGGGGGAAAGTAGACTGCTGCTCAGGGAAGCTAGCCGAGGGATAGTTAAAAATATAGGGCCAGAGCGTGGGAAAACCTAGTAAGCGAATTGACGGCGGATAGGCGGGACAGGGGTGCGGGCTCCCAACCGCCAGTGGCGTTGGAACAGTAGAGCAGATTAGATGAGCATTTGGATCAGGGACAATAGCACCGTGTCACACTAAAACCAAGCTTGACCCACCAGAACCCAACAGCACCTAGGGATTAGATTATGACCACCTAAGCACAAAAGGGTAGTGGGGACTGTTTTGTTCCAAGGGCATTAAGATAAGCGCACCAGAGAGTAGATGTGATGTGTATAATGTCTATGTATCTTGATGATGTCTTGAAAACCCAATAAAATCTGGTTGTAAAAAAAAATAAAAAATAAAAGTGCTGCTAGTGGGCATACATCACTGATTGTGCCACGCACACAAGCAGCCTTTCAAACGGGTCTCAGACCTGCCACTGCAGTTTCTGCATGCAGTCTCTACTGCCATGTCGACCTGGCAAGTGCACCCGCTTGCCAGGCCCTAATCTTCACTTTTCTTACATGTGAGTCACCCCTAAGGTAGACCCAAGGTACCCCTGTGGGCTGGGTGCAGTGAATGTGAAAGGTAGGATATATTCTGATGTGTGTAACATGTCCTGATAGTGAACTACAGTGAATTTCGTTTTTCAATTATTGAAAGGTTATCTATCTCATAGGATAGAATGAGAGTTTATTTATAACATCTTATGAATATAGCTTCCCTTGGGGTCATGATAGGAAGGTAAAGTTAAATATGCCTGAACTCAGAATGTAAAGATGCATCTTTTAGTAGGGATGATTTTTACATTCTGTGTTTGAAAAAGCCACTCTTAGAAAGCCGGTATTTTCTTGCTTAGCCCCCCTGTGTGCCTCAGCTGGGTGTGTGTATTGACTGGCTGGCTTTGGAGTGACAGGGGCTGGGAATGTGCATTCTGTTCAGACAGCCACTGGTAAGGTGTGGCCTGCCTTTTCGGGGTGAGTCAGGGCTGGGCTGAATAGATCTGGGCTACATTCAGAGTAGAGGGAGGAGATTTCTTTCACACCTGAATGGAGATGGTCTGCCTTGGACAATGCTGTCTCCACCTCCTGCCGGGCAGCTGCACCAGAGAGGACTGAACTGGTTTTGGCTGGGCAAAGAGCTTCTCTACCACCAGAGAACAAAGGAATTTGTGCTATAAAAAGTGGGGTCCAAGCCCAAGACCTTTATATTACTTCTGGAATTCAAGAGCAACCTTTTCCAAAGAGAAGAGCTGGAGAAACTGCAGGAGTAGTATTGCCCCTTTTCTGTGTGCTGTGTGGGTTGGCCTGCAGTATCTGTTTCTACCAAGGAAAGGATAAAGACTTTGACATGTGCTGGTCTCCTGCTTGAGGAAGATCTCCAGGGCTTGAAGTAGAGCTTGCCTCCTGTTTTGAAGTCTCAGGGATACAAAGACTTCACCACCAGCTCCCCTGAACTTCCTTGCTGAGATTTCTCACTTGCCAAGAGGTGCCTGTGACTGTGTTGGGCCTTTAGAGGTTGTTGCAGCTGTTGGGAGCTGGGAAAGTAATGCAACTACGAGAAGCGCAACGCATCTGTACCTGTTTCCGATGCATCGCTGAAGAAACTGACGCAGCGCCTGCCCGTGGCTGGAGAAATCGATGCACGCCGCATTGGGTGGGCCAATCTCCCAAGTCCGAGATCACAGCACTGATTTCCACGCAGGCCCCGCTGTGCGACTGCAAAAACCAATGCATCGTGGGACCACAGCAGGAGAGACCATCCCCCGATACCCACGCATCACCAACTTTCTAAAAGTGCAAAAATTGAAGGACAGAATGCAGAACAATGTCATACATTCAACTGTGTGTCTTTTGCTTTCTCGCCCTAAGTACACCGGGTACACCCAGTCGTGGGACCCGGGCTCACTGTGTCACTAGATTCAAGTTATCTGGCTGATGAGGGGTGAAACCCCGAAACCAGTCCTAGGATAATTGCTTCCAGTTATGTAAGATATATATGAACAACAGATGATTTAGGTTACATAGTGCACAGACTCCATCAAATGTTTTCTTTAAAGGGGCTTCTTTACTCACAGTCTTCATCCTTAGTTTTCCAAGGTTTTCTTCCGTAGATCTCAATGAAGCAAACAAATGTCATCCCTTAACAGAGACATCTTTAGCGCTGTGAAGTGTATTGGCACTTAGGTTAGTCAAAGGTATTGATAGACTCCCAACATTACAGCGTGATGCCCAACGATTGTTGAGATATTTGGTAACCGTTCCAAGATAGATGTCAGATCACAGAATAGTAATATTAGGACCTCATCTTCGTAAATGTGAATCTCACAATCCAATAGATTATGCTATTATCGGCATATTATGTCCAAACTCATGTCGATATTGGAATCCATGAGTGTAGTATTTCACAGGTAGCGTAATGTGTCAGAAACTGAATTCAAAATTGAGAGATGTTTAAAGGGATATTTAAGTGGATGGCACAATCAGTGCTGCTGGTCGACTAGTGCCATTTAATTTAGAGGCCCTAGACACATGTAATCCATGTTACTAGGGACTATAAGTAAATTAAATATGTCAATAGGATAGAAGTCAATTCTACCATGTTTTAAGTAAAGAAAACGTGCACTCTAGTACTGGTTAGTAGTGATAAAGGGCCATATGTAGGTAGCTAAATACCGGTCGGTAACGGCCGAAATTCGGTAAATTTGCTGTTACCGACCGGTATTTAGGCATTTGAGATGTAGGAGGCCAAAACTAAGGATTCGGTAATTATGAATCGGTAAATACCGAATCATCATTACCGGATTCGAAATTACCGGATTGGTATTTACCAATCCTTATTTAACGAATCGGTAAATAAGAAACGGTAAAAATGAAAATAGAGATGTTAGTAACTTTGAAAATACCGAATTTCATGAACTTCGGTATTTAAGAGTCGGTAATTACCATGGATTGAAAGCAGGTGGTAACCAGGTGCAGGCCATAAAACAGGCCCCAAAATGCAACCGTGTGTTCAGAATGGCGGCTTTCTATGTGATAGCAAGGCTGCTACGGCTACAGGCAGCAGGAGAGAGGAACTGGAGATGGGAGGAGCAAGTCTACAGACAGTGGATCACACTCTTCCAACTTACTGAGGCAGAGATCCATGAAAGGTACAGGCTACACCCCCACACCATCCTGGACTTGATAAGGGACCTGCACCCACTCCTGGAGCACCCAACACCAAGGGCGCACTCCATACCACCGCATGTGCAGGTGCTCTGTAGCCTACACCTGCTTGCATCTGGCAGTTACAAGGGGCTGATAGCTGTGATAGGTGGCGTGTCCCAGAGCTGCCTGTCCCATTTTTTCAGGAAATTCCTGGAGGCCATGATGGAGAGAATGCATCATTACATCAGCTTCCTTGACACACATGCGGAACTGCTGAAGACCAAGACTGACTTTTACCAAATGGCACAGTTCCCACATGTCATCGGCTGTATTGATGGCACACACATCCCAATCTGCCCACCTCCAGCCACTGAGTACATCTACAGGAACAGAAAGTCCACCCACTCCATAAATGTGCAGGTAATCTGTGATGCTGCCCACATAATCACAGACATCATAGCTAAATTCCCAGGAAGCACCCACAACTCCTACATCTTCCAGAACAGTGGGATCTACACACGCCTGGCAGCGAGGGAATTCGGAGAAGGATACCTGCTAGGTAAAACACTGTGACACACCCTGATAGATATCCAAACGACTCAGAAGAATCCCTGTAAACGTGCGAACAAACTCCAAACTCGAAAAGGTTGAGAATGTAAGGAGAAGAATCATTCACTCGAATTTGATTGATAATTGGTCGCAACGGTGCAGCCTTACCTTCGCAAAGTAAATAAGATTGTCTTTGTTGGATTCTTCCAATTGGAGCAACTAGGAACCACGAAGTATTGAAAATTCCTTAGAAATACCTTCGAGAGCACTATCCCTCTTACTAAGGATGACTACATCTAAGTAGCTGTCTACACTGCATATCTGGGAAGTGTATAAAAAGATTGTAGAAGTATCCATCTTTGTAGTCTCATAAAGATACCAAAGAGCCCCCAGGTTTTAATCTGAGTGAATATAAGTGTTTTGTTTGTTTAGTCTACTGTTGGCCCTGAGGAAGGTGAACTAAAAAATCTTAAATCACCGAAACGTACGTAGGCAGTACGCATCTAAGACCCCTACATAAAAAGCCAAAAGGAATGTAAAAAGAAAAAGAAAAAAGAAAAATGGAAATGACCAGAAAATGTAAAAACAACTAATGAAAAAGGAAATGTAAAATTTGATGCTGTATATACTTATAGGGGACCCTCAGCAACTCTCTTTTGTCTGATGTTTTTATGTTAAATCTCTGTTGTATTTAATAGTCTTAGTTTTGTCAATAGTCCAGGTAGCGATTGTAGTAGTATGCATGATGGAATGAGAGAGATGTTCTTATACTTATGACATGGGGTTCTTTAAGAAATGATGATTAAATCTGTTTACACAAGAATATATTTATAAAATATGAAAAAACAAAAAAGTAAAATGGAAAAGTAAAGATGATTATAACTAAATAAAAGAAAAACTTTTTCCTACATTTAGCGTCCACTGTATAATATCTTGTGATTTACTCATTGTACAGAATCATACAGGTCAGAATAGAGGTATTTGTACTTTATTGTTGGTTTTCTCTCCCTCCTCTAGACCTGAAATCACATTTGGGAGTACTCTTTAGTATTATTTTGTTTACACCCTGATAGATATTGCAGATGTAGGTGTTGTGCATGTGAGTAATGGCTCTCTCTTTTCCACATAGGCGATAGCGCATATGCCGTCCGCTCATTCATCCTCACTCCCTACCTGACCCCATTGGCAGCATTAACGTCTGCGCCCACGCACAATGCTGGATGCCTGCAGCTGGCTATCCTCACTGTCTGCTGAGCCAGGGCCCGCAGCATGCCGCCTGCTGCTCCTCCGTGTGTCTGGTACAGGGGGGGAAAGCTACTCCTGCTGGTGGTCTCATCACTCTCTCCCACACCTAGTGCACTAGCGTTGGCTGACTGGGCGGTCAGCAGCACTTCCAGTGCGGATGTCACCTTCTCCATCCCCCTGGTGACATCAGTGCAGCAGTGCACAAGCCCGTCCTGCATTGCCACGGAGCGCCTGCAGAGTGGCAGTGGCCAGGCGGCTCACTGCCCTGGTGTGCTGCTCCATACACTGCCTCTCCCTGTGCCTTCTTGCCCTGTCCTCGTCCAGTTTGTCACACAGCACCAACACAGACTGGGACATGTCCCGCATGCACTCAGCCATCTCCTTGATGCACTCCACCATAGAGCAGATGCCCCTGTCAATGTTAACCATGTTCTGGTTTAGGTGCCGCATTTGTCTCTGAACTGACTGAATCGCCTTCCCCTGCAGGCGCTGCATTTTCACCATACTGGCCTCCAGCCCTCCGAAGACCCCTTCACCCTGATGAGTTGTGCTGTGCTCACGGGCCCTGCGGCGTCTCGCACCTCTGTGCGCACCCACGGAGGTGGACTGCAGTCCAGCATTTGTATCCTCCAGTGGACGAGTTGGTGTGTCACCCCCCCTTGTGTCCTCAGAGGACGACTCCATGACATGGAGAGTGGCTACAGCATGCCTCCTGGGCCCTACCGCTACAGGTGATGTTGCTGCTGGTGAGGCTGAGAGATGTTAAGATTTTTAGGAACCAATTGGAACTCCTTATCACTCATATAAGACGTTTGGCAGAGCTGTCCTTTCAGGCAAGCTATGTGCCCCTTGGCAGCTCAGGTAATTCTGATTAAAAAAAGGCCAACCTAAACCTGTCCCATCTGGATAATTTTCGCCCTATTTCTCTCTTACCTTTCTGTGCTAAAGTGGTGGAGAAAATTGTCAGTGCCCAGATAGGTAAATATATGGAAGAATGTCAACGTCTCCACCCCTTACAGTCAGGCTTTAGAGCCAACCACTCCACGGAATCGGCTCTGCTTTTCTCCACAGAACTGCTTCGAAGGAAAGTAGTTGAAGGGCGGACGGCTGCTTTGCTATTGCTAGACCTTAGTGTGGCATTCGATAACGTCTTGCATCCTTTACTACTTGCCCGCCTCAGGGAGGCAGGGGTTGTGGGGCCGGCTCATGACTGGTTGTGTTCGTTCCTTGCGGATAGAAGGTTCCAAGTCCACTGTCCCCCCTTTAAATCGGAATCTCGCTCCCTAAAGCAGGGGGTACCTCAGGGCTCTATTCTGAGCCCTACTTTATTCAATCTTTACATAGAACCCCTGGCGAAGATTGTGGAAAACCACGGAGTTGAGATTGTGTCCTACGCTGATGACACTCAGCTGGTGGTGACCCTATCTCAACTCCCGGAAGAGGCGGCGGCTAGCTTCTCCGCCTGTCTAGAGGAATTAGCCGGCTGGATGAATAACAACTACCTCCACCTCAATGGGAGCAAAACCGAGCTTCTAGTGTGGGGAAAACACCATCAATCTGGTCTTCTGCTTGGTTGCCACCCGAGCTAGGGCCCACTCTCAACCCCTCTGAGCTGGTAAAAAACCTGTGTGTACGACTGGACGCCAATCTCTCCTTTGAACATCATATCCGAGGGGTTGCAGGCAAGTGCTACGGCATTTTAAAAAATCTTCATAAAACCTTTGACTTACTCGCTGTGACTGGGAGGAAAACGCTAATACATACCCTTATCACCTCCCATATGGACTATGGGAACTCACTGTATATCGGCTTGAGTAAGAAAGGATTGCATCAACTCCAATGCGTTCAGAATGCGGCTGCTAGGTTGGCATTGAATCTTACCCGGAAGTCATCTGGGAGCCGTGCCTTAGCCACCCTACATTGGCTTCCCATCCGGGAATGTATTGTGTTTAAAATTATGTGTATGGCACAGCGCATTGCGCAGGGAAAGGGACCTATATACTTACAAAATATCCTGACCATATATTGTCCTAAGCGGCTACTGAGATCCCTTGGTTGTATGCTATTCCAGGTCCCGCGTATTTACAGAGCACGAATGGGTGGTCGTTCTTTTAGATACCTTGCCAGTAGACAATGGAACACACTTCCGATTGAGCTCCGTATGGAACCATCTGAGGTGAGGTTTCTTCAGAAACTGAAGACTCACCTATTTCCCAAGTAGTTCAGGTCGATTATCCGTTGGGCCCTTCTCATGCTCCCTGCCGGACAGTTATTGAAGCTTTTTAGGGTCTGTATCCATAGCGCGGGGACACACTGATTTAAGTGTAACCAGGCGCTTTATAAACTTTATTATTATTATTATTATTATTTTGTTGTGAGGCTTGCTGTGGTGGAGAGTCAATCAGCAGTCTCGATGCTGGTTCTGCTGTTGCAGTTGTCTCTGTTGGTGCAGCTGCCTGTGGTGTTGGTGCCGGTGGTGATGGAGTGCAGTGACCTGCACTTGTGCTGGCATCCTCTGTTCTTCGCTTACAGGGTGCCCTTCCCTCCTTCTCCTGCGCAGTCCTGCACGATGACTCTCCTGTGGACAGATATGGACATTAGCTCAGTGGTCCTTCAGCCCTGCATTTCAATATTAAATTACATTCCTGTCAAACTATCTCAATGTCCTCTGCCGCTTCTGACTGATGTGTGTGGCATGCCTTGTTGTTTAGTGTGATGACTGTCATGATGGGTGTTTCACTGACTACATATCCCATAATGCATTTCTGGTGTATTCTAAAACCTATACTGGAGTGTGAGTCACACAGCCACATTGGGGAAGGGGTGATAGGGAAGGCGGAGGATTGCTGTGCATGCTTCTTACCTTGCTTTGTAGCAGCTTTGGCTGAGTTGTCTGCATCCCCGATTCCAGACACACTCTCGGCTCCAGGGTTGACTCAACCAGTTGCTCCAGGTCTGTGAGGGCAGGGGCCCTGCTCCTTCCTCCCCCTGTGAGACTGGCCTCTTTTCTCTGTGTAGCCAGCATCCTCTTGGTGACAATCCGAAGGTCATACCACCTTTTCTTTAGGTCATCGATGTCCCGTGGGTTCACCTCAATAGCATTCACCTGTGCCTGGATTGCCACAATTTTCCTTTTCACTGCTTCTGCTACCTGAAGGGACTGCTTTCCAAACAGCTGTGTGTGGTGTTTCACCACCTCCTCCACAAGGACCCGAAGCTCACTTGTACTGAACTTCATTTTCCTTTTCCTGTCTGCTACTTCCCTCTCAGATTCATTGGATGCCATCCTGCAGTTCTCCTCAGCAATGTTCAGCCAGTGGGTCAGTTGCTCTCCTCTGTACTCCCAGCTCTCCAGAAGGTTCTGATTGTCTGCACCTGCATGGGTGTGGCCTCTTCCTGGTTGTGAGGTGGGGTGGATGTACAGGATTGGTTGATTCCTCAATTGCTTGTTTTTTGAATCTCTGATTCACACACGCTGGGGTCCCTCAAGACTCTATCATCTTGCCCATGCTTTTCAACATCCACATGAAGTCATTACCCCTACTGAGCAATCAATTTCACCTCACGTGCTTTAAATATGCAGATGATACGCAAATACTCCTTCAACTGGAATGCCCCAAAGAAATCGGAGACCCGCCTAATCTCAGAGCCGTGGATTAATGGATGACGTGGAGCCCATCTCAAATTGAATGCTTCCAAAATGAAATACTCATGTGTGGCGATTGGAAACATTATGACCCACTTGCCGCCTGGCCTGATGAACTGGGATCACCGCCTAAAGTATCAAAGGAAGTAAGAAACCTCGGAATGACCATGGACTCCAAGCTGTCTGAATGCTCAAGTGGACAAACTAGCAAGATCAAGCTTTGTTACTATAAAAAATCTGCAACAAATCTTCCCCCATTTGGGATTTCCACACAAGGTCCAAGCTACCATCTCCCTTGTTCTGTCCAAACTCGATTACGCCACTAGCCTCTACCACCTTTAACGACTATGAAAAGACTACAACCGATTCAGAACTCGGCTGCCAGAATACTCTTGCATATCAAGCCACGAGACCACATCTCCCCCGCCTTGAAATCCCTGCATTGGTTACAGGTTGCCAGAAGATCCAGGTTCACGCTGCTTTGTATCATCCACAAAGCGATACATGGAGTGGGACCGCTCTTCATCAGGAATAAAGTCACCAAACATATTCATCATAGGAGCCTCTGCTCTAGAGTGGCACCTCACCTCAAAATACCAAGATACAAGAAAACAACCTTCCTCACCTCCAAAAAAAAGAAAAAAGCATATCCAATGCACTACCCAATTTCCCACCCTCTACTTCTATCAATATCTTTAATCTACATCTACTTACTACCTTTATGCATTTATAAACTTCCCATGTACTTATGGATCTATATACTTTCTTTAATTCAGCATATCCAATGCACTACTCTATTTTTCACCCTATACCTCTGTGAATACATTTTCCACCTCAACTTTCTGACTCATCTCAAACCTCTTTCTACTACTCTTTCTAATGACTTACCCTATTTCTCCCCCTATACCTCTATCAATATATCCTCTATATCCACTCTCTCATTCATAGCAAACCCAATACCACTACTATGACCCCCAAAATAGCCCTTACTAGACTCTCCCCTACTCTACCCCTCCTTGACCATCTGACACCTCTTTTACCACACTGATCTCCCCCAAAAAGCCTTCCTAAATTCTTCCCTCTGACTCTTCCCCTCCACATCCCTTTTCACTCATCCCAAGCCTCCCACTACTGCTATGACGTCCCAAAAAAATAAACAAAATAAAAAAATCGAAATCCTTCACTCTTCTATCCCTCCACTATCCTTTTCAATCAAAATAACAGACTAACATGTCCACTTATCAATTTTCATATGTCACAATACTAATTCACCACTAATCCTCTATGGGTTCTGAGTAGCGTGCTACTCACGGAAAAAAAGTGATTCAACGCCTCAATAGGGGTAGCAAGCACTATATGATGCAACCCTTTACCTTCTTCTTTCCCTCAGCTATTCTTCTCAATCCAAATAACTGACTAATATCCACCACTCAAATTACTTTCATATTACACTATACTAATTCACCACTAATCCTTTATGGGTTCCGGAGTAGCTTGCTACTCTAACCGAAAAAGCGCTTCAACACCCCACCAGGGGTTACAAGCGCTATATATATATGTATTCAGAATATAAAAATGCATCTTTTAGTAAAGATGATTTTTATATTGTGTGTTTGAAAATACCACTTTTGCTTAGCAATCCTGTGTGCCTCTGCTGGTTTGTGGACTGACTGTCTGGCTTTTGAATGCCAGGGGTTGGGGACATGCATTCTCTCAGATGGCCACAGGGGGGGAGGATTGATGTATGTCTTGTCTTTCCTAGATGAGTCAGGGCTTGGCTGACTAGACCTGGGATGCATTTAGAGTATGAGGAGGAGTTTTCTTTCACACCTGAATGGGCCTGGTCTGCCTGGGATAATGCTGTCTCCACCTCCTGCCGGGCAGCTGCACTAGATAGTACAGAACTTGTTTTGGCTGGGCAATGAGATTCTCTGCCACCATAGAACAAAGGAAATTGTGCTATGAAAAGTGGGGTCCAGACCCCTGAACTTCTGAACTAAGGCTCCTGCCAGGAAGAAGAACCAGAAAAGTAGGAGGAGTAGAACTGCCCCTGTGCTGTGTGCTGTTGGAGTTGGCTTGCAGTGGTTGCTTCTGTCTTGGGCAGGGAAAGGACTGGACTGTGCTTTCTTCATCCTGCGGTTAGAGTTTTCTCCATGGGCTCGAAGTAGAGCTTGCCTCCTGTTGGAAGTCTCAGGGATAGAAAAGACTTCGGAGATCATTTCTGGAAATCAAGAGGAACCTTTGCCAAGGAGAAGAGCTGGAGAAACTGAGGAGGAATACTGCCCCTGTGCTGTTTCCTATTTGGGGTTGGCCTGCAGTGGCTGTTTCAGCCAAGGAAAGGATGAAGTACTTTGCTGTGTGCTGTGTCTCCTGCATGAAGGAATAGGGCTTGCCTCATTTTAAGAAGTTTCAGGGACACAAAAGCCTTCCTGCAACTATGCTGGTGCTGCTGGACACTGCCATCTGTGGGTCCTACCCTTGCCTGAGGTGCCTCCTGCAGTCAAAAGGCCTCAGAAGTGGGTTTTGCAGCTGCTCTCTGCAAGAACCGTCGTGAAGCTTCGCAAAACTGTGCAAAGCCTCTCGAAATGGACGCCAAGCAACGTGAAGCCACGCCGAATCCCGCCACAGGCCCCAGCTCCGAAGCCGGACGAAGCAAAGCCTCACAAAGCGATGCTTCACCTCCGGTGTGCAACACATCGCACTTGGGTGCCAAGTCTACAAGAACACCGAGGCCGCAGTAGGAAACCGACGCATCACCTCCTTGCATAGTAAGAAACTGACGCATCGTCTCCCCTTCAATAAGGAGCCGACGCATCGCCTCCCCTACATGGCAGTATGGAACCAACGCATCACCTCCCCAGGAGTAAGGAACCAACGCATCACCTTCCCTGAGCGTAAGGAACCAACGTATCACCTTTCCTGTGGCTGATTGTGTTTGTGACTGTGACGCATTCAAGGTACTTTGTGTTGAAAGTGTTGCATCCATAGTTTGCCATGGACAGAACTGTTTTTGCCTTCTAAGGATTACATTTTGATTAATGTATTGTGGATTTTTGTTGTTTTGGTCTGGTTTGGTTTAGATAAAGATTATTTTCCTAAACTGGGTTGGTGTCAATTTGCAGTGTTTTCACTGTATTGCTGTATGTGTTCACACATTCTTTACAGCCACACTGCCTTTGAGATAAGCCTGTCTGCCTATTGTTTAGAAGAATATCCTCCTTACACTGACTAGGAAGAAGGCCCCCTACCTGGACAAAGGTGCAACCCCATTTCTAACACTAGGATTTTTAATTAGGATACCTGAGACACCAAACTTTAATCAATTATATCTACCCATTTGTAAATTACACTTATAAAATGTAGTGAGGTAACTCCAATGTTATCCTATCAGAGATATAGGCCTTGCAGTAGTAAAAAAACGAATTTAAGAGTTTTTCACTACCAAAACATGTAAAAGCTAAACATTACTTGTTCCACTATTTAAATACACTGCACCCTGCTCTTGGGGTGTCCAATGCCTATCATAGGGGTGACTTGTATGAATTAAAAAGAAAGTTCTGAGCCTTGCAAACTGTTTATTTTTCTATGCAGAAATGGCAGGTTAAAACTGCACACCATGGCTATGCAATGGCAGGCCTGAGACATGTTTAAAGGGCTAGTAAAGTGGGTGGCACAATCAGTGCTGCAGGCCTACTTGTAGCATTACATTTACAGGCCCTGGGCACATGTAGTGCACTTTACTAGGGTCTCTTAAGTAAATTAAATATGCCAATAGTGTACATGCCAATTCTACCATGTTTTAAGGAGAGCACACGCACTTTAGCGGTGGTTAGCAGTGGTAAAGTAAGCAGAATCCCATAGCCAGCAAAACCAAAGTCAGTAAAAATAAGAGGCCTGAAGGCAAAACGTTTGGGGAAACAATGGCATGAATACAAGGTGTTTAAGATTAGCCTTAAGTACACAGCTTTCTAGTAGGGCATGGCTATGTGAATACTTTCCCCTCTTTCCTATTAAGTTTGTCTTATCAGATAGCTTTAGCTGCCTCTAGGTAAATGCCTCATGTGAAGATCATTGGTTGGCTGCATTGTCACTCTCAATTGCTGGTGTCTTATTCAATTCCTCTTTACTATACTTTTGATTGGCTGACTTGTATCGTTTTACGGAATTACCTTTTTATTTTTCTTAAAGCACTCCATGAAGTGCATGTGTTTTCAGGATCTCTACCTTGAATGCTGCCATATTGTCTACGTGTGGTTTCCACGTAGGCTTGTATGGTGAAGATTAGTTCTACTGCTGTGCATTACATTGTTAAGAAAGCTACAATTCAATGAGTAAAGTTTTTAACCTCTCAGTTTAGCAGTGTTTAAGCAGCAAGAGATAACAGGTGCTTAATTTGTGAAACATTAAGTTCCGGCCAAAGTTTTGCTCATGGGCCCACAGCCGGAGCTACTAAATGTTGGATGTTCCAAATACCAAGATTCTGCAGTCTTGATTCCACCTCATGCCTCTTTCATCCACCATCAGTTTTTCCCTCCTTCTTTATTTCACTGTTTTATGTTCTTTTTCATCCGTGTTCTTTCTTTGTCACTAGTTTTCCCCCCCTCATTCTTTCCATCTTTTGAGTTTTTGTCTCTCCTGTGGATGTATGACATTACAACGCATGCTTTTACATCGCATGCCTTTACAACGCGGTATTTACAACGAATACCTTTACAACGCATAATGCTTTTAGGCGCTGGATAGTGAATTGTTTAATTTACTATTCCAACTCCAGTCCCCGTGGATAGTAGGGAAGGTGTTGGATAGTACATTAAACACATTCCCTATCCTAGAGCGCCCCCCAGCGCAATGCGTTGTAATGGTTTGCGTTGTAAAGGCACTGCGTGGTAAAAGTTGCGTTGTAAAGGTTGTTTACCCCTTGAACCACCAGCTAAAGCAAAACACTGGAGTTAACTAGCTGGAGGTGATATTTAATGCTATTGCACCTATTCTGTGTACTGGAGAACTGTCACCTATTGAAAATCAGCACCTCACTTTTTGGGCCAGATTTACTAAGTTCTCACGCAGCGCAGTATTTATGGCTACTGCACTGCGCTGCGTGAGAACTTAGTAAATCTGGCCCAAAATGTGAGAAGGAGAGAGCATGAGAGTGCTAAATTTATTGAAATATGGCACTCTCCTCCACTCTCCCTAGTGCCAGCATTGACATCATCTATTGTGAGAAACAGAGACACCCTTGCGCCATGGTGCAAGGTTGTCTCCATGAATCTAGCATAAGTTTCGTACTGGAAGGCTAACCTTCCAGTGCAAATTACCATGCATAGACTGACTTCAACTCTTCTCTGACTCTGTATGTGTGCTGTACAGTGCAGCACATGTACAAAGTTGGAAAAGGAAGGAGAACTGAAAGCATTTCTCCTTCCTTGTGTCTACTTTAAAAGGGTGCAGTGTTCTGACGTTAAACCCTGTCTACTTTGTTTAGTAACTTTCACATTATTTCCAGCGCTAAACAAGTTTATCCCTGGAATGTAAATTGGAAATAATTACGGTGTAAAATCTTAGTAAATCTCCCGCCTTGTATCTGGTTGATTGCTTTGTTAGCCCTAATCAATGGGCACCTATGGCAGGCATGCACGATGCACTGGGGAGGATATGTGGCCTAATGGCTAGAGCTGCTTGGCGTTTTGACATGGAGATCCAGCTTCAAATTCTGTCTTTGGCTCAAGATTGTGTGTTTCTGGGCAAATCCTTAATCTCCCTGGGGCAGATTTACAAGAAAGGGACGTCTTCCCTACGCCACCCTAACAAACCTTTGCGCCACCAAGAATGCGCTGTATTTACAATACGTCACACCATGGCGTAAGTAGAAATTCTGGTGCATCTGTTGGTGCAAAAGTGAAGCATTGCTGAAGTCGTGTCGCAAGCACGACTCAAATTCAACAATGCATTTTGAGGTCTGTTCCCACTACACTGTGTCACTTGAAGCAGGCATAAGGTTTTGACGTAGTGGCGTCCTAGTAGTGAGGCAGTGAAATCTTGTACATTTCACTGCGTCACATTTTTACGCGGCTTTCCTGCGTGGGAACGCCCACCCTGCATACATTATACCTGAACAGGTATAATGTGACGCAGGGCCTTACAACATGACGCATCTCCCTAGATGCGCCACGTTGTAAATTTGCCACATTTTTACGCTGCCACTGCGTCACATAAGTGACGCAATGGCGGCGCAAAAGTGTTGCAAGGGGCTTGTTAATCTGCAACCCTGTTCTTAAAAAAGTGTAAGACTTTGTTAAAGGGCTAGAATTCCCATGAGCAAGGTTTACACTATAAAAAAGACTGCAGAAAAAAATAACATTAATAATAAGGAAAGAATGACGGCGGATTCTATTTCTATGAGAGCGGGAAATTAGCTTTTTATATAGTGGGATTTTGTTTTGGGTAAGCGATGTATACATTCATATTTAACTGAGGCAATGAAAGGTTCACTTGTCCAGAACTAACATTTGATAGATAAATTAATATAAACTGCTGACATTTCATAGATAAAACAATAGAAAATGTGCCCTTAGAATCTCAGATTAAATAATTATCTGTTTGCTTTCTTATGCCGGCTGCCCCTCACAGACCTAACGTCTTGGGTGTTTGCGTGGTAGAAACGGGCGAATATTTGGCTGACAAGAGAGTTATGTGTAATTCTCTAAAGAGCCCAGTTTAATGAAACTGAAAAATATGGGACATTTAATCAAGCGATATATCGCCGTGTTTTCGGCAGATAGTGCTGAAAAAGGGGTTGTTTTTATTATCTCAATATTAGCAAGCCGTCGCTAACATGCATTAGCGCATGTTAGCGTCCGAATCTGCAACGCACCTCATGACTGCGATAGTTATCGCTAATGAGATGCAAAGTAGTCGTTCCCGTCCATCACCACCCCCTTTTGTACTGCTTTCGCCGCCATAAGTGTGGCAGGGTATGCTCAGACGTGAGTCCCTTGCTCACTTTGCCACTGCATTCAAGCAAGCCGGGCTGAAGACGGCTGTAATGCCAGAAACCGGTCCTCGGAAGCTTGTTTCCGGTCCAGGGAAGGCATGGCTTGGCAGTTCGGGCTGGATTGTTCCCATGAGGCACAGGGTCAGACTGATTTGCATATAGCCATGTCTGAACTGGGGTGGCAGAGTGGGCTAAAGAACGGTGATGGATCAAACCCAGATCTTTTGACTGGTTGTGAGTGTTTGATTGGTTCAGATGCTCCGTCCATCACCACCCCCTTTTGTACTGCTTTCGCCGCCATAAGTGTGGCAGGGTATGCTCAGACGTGAGTCCCTTGCTCACGTTGCCACTGGATTCAAGCAATCTGGGCTGAAGACGGCTGTAATGCCAGAAACCGGTCCTCGGAAGCTTGTTTCCGTTCCAGGGAAGGCATAGCTTGGCAGTTCGGGCTGGACTGTTCCCATGAGGCACAGGGTCAGACTGATTTGCATATAGCCATGTCTGAACTGGGGTGGCAGAGTGGGCTAAAGAACGGTGATGGATCAAACCCAGATCTTTTGACTGGGTGTGAGTGTTTGATTGGTTCAGATGCTCCGTCCATCACCACCCCCTTTTGTACTCCCTCCTAGGACAACATGTGAAATGATCGCAAAACCAACATCGCGGTATTACCAACGCTGACCCTGAACAGCGAAGCGATGACGAAAGGCGCGCTAAGCCCATATTATCGCATGATTCTAAAGCCTGAAGGAAACCTGACTTAGCATTATTGCCTATGGGAGGTGGATTGTATGGTTAAGTACACACTCTCCTATTATCATGCTTTTCATTAGCGCTGTGAAATCATCACTGGATTTCACACGCTAATGATCATTATCGCAGTCTATCACTGGATTGTACTTCGCCTGTTAGCAAAGCGTTGCTAATACGCTGCTACCAATGTGGTGTAATTCAGCAATAGAGGGTAATAATGAAAAATGCGCAAAGAACAATTTGTGATACTTATCGCGTGCTCTAGATAATTTGACCTTATGTTTATTAAGCTCTACTATAGTCGGGATAGATTTCATGGCCTATAGAGAGTTATATAGAACCTAATTTGTTCACTTATTCCGTCAATGAGATGTAAATAGTAACTATATGATACATTTTTAACTAAACATGGATTAAATTAAACCCACTGCATTTTTCAGCTACAAAACTGAATTCTCAGAAACATACAATGGTCCTAGGGCATTGAAGGAGAACCCACCCTCTCGAACCTCAGAATCCCAAGCAGATATAAGAGGAAGGGAATTCATAGATAGCCAACAGTGAACTGTTATGAAAATGTTATACTGCATGCTGATCCTGAAGAAGTTGTTTTGAATAAGGATTTCCGCAATCTGGGAAGTAAATAATGAAAAAAACTAAATAATGAAAAAAACTAAGTGCAATGATGCACTATGTGCCTCATTTTTGAAAAGTAACTAATCGCTGCGTGAAAACAGCGATGCACCACTTTTCTTTGCGCCCTCCTTGGGACACCAATGATGGTTCATATTTACAGTATGACGCATCATGGCGCAAGGAGTTACAGATACGTCAGTATTTCTGACGTATCTGTAGGCGCAAAAGTGACGCATTGCTGGAGTGTGTCACAAAAGGGACGCAACTCCAGCAATGTGTCCTTTCACATGGGGCAACCCCCATGTGAAAGGGCCTGCTTCAGTCTTACGCCTGCTGTGAGGCAGGCATAAGATTTTGACGCATTTGTGTCCTAGAAGTGGCGCAGAGAAATCTTATAGATTTCACTGCGTCACTTCTACAACACTTTCTTGCGCCAGAACGCCCCCCTGCATACATTACACCTGGTGCAGGTATAATGTTGCGCAGGGGTTTACAAAGTGACGTATCTACCTAGATGCGTCACTTTGTAAATATGGTGCAACAAGGTATATCTTTTACGCTGCTGGTGCGTCACAAAAAGTGACGCACCGGCAGCGTAAAAGTGACACACTGCCTCATAAATGAGGCCCTATATTTTTGGGTTGTCTGAAGCATAAAGAATGGAAGACTACTTAATTGCATTTGCGAATGAAGACCTTTGGAAAATAACAACTTTTTCGTTGTAAAACACATTCTAACTGTAGAAGGGAGAAATGTTGAACTTACTCTCTTTAAGGTGCAGCTTACAACGGATACTGATTAGAATTAGAGTGGTGAGTTTAACACATATTTTGGTACGACATTTTCAGATTTCAACAAAAAATATTGGGGCAGATTTATGAGGCCATTGCGCCACGTTTACGCCACTGATGCGTCACACAAGGCGGCGTAAACGTGGCGCATCCCTACGAACGATTTACAACGTGACGCATCTAGGCAGATGCGTCACGTTGTAAAGCCCTGCGCCGCTTGTGGGCGTTCCGGCGCAGGGTGGGCGTTCCGGGGCAGGTGCGCCTCGCAAAAGTGGCTGAGTGAAATCTATAAGATTTCACGCAGTCACTTTCAGGCCAATGCTGCGTCAAAAGCCTGCGCCTGCTTGAAGCAGGCGTAGGTCTTGACGCAGCATTGTTAAGATGGGGCACCCCCGAGCCTTGCTGGAGCTGCGTCGCGCTTGCTATGCAACTCCAGCAATGCGCCTCCTTAACGGCACAGATGCGTCACGCATCTGTGCCGTTTTTGCCCCATGGTGCGCCGCATTGTAAATGCGGCGCACCATGGGTGGCGGAGCTGTGGCGCACTGTGGCGCACATTAACTGGCGCATCCCTAGGGATGCGCCAGTTAACATAAATCTGCCCCAATTGTGCCTAGTTCAAATGGATCTGAATATTGCTGCCAGAGTATGTTCTGCATACCTTGGCCCTAAAGTTCAGTATATTAGTAGTAGGCCTAACAATTGTCGAGTTCTGCGGTATGATTTGGGGTGCAGTCATTATGATGATGAAAGTGAAACCTATATTTTAGAAGGAGCTATAACATATTTTTCATATTTCATAGGTCCCTGTGAAATTTGGGATTTCGCACAGCTACATTTTGTGACATAAAAGTCCCTAAATATGTAGTAGTAGTTTTCAAAGTGATATGTACACACACACCTTGGCTGGAAACGTATACTTTGTTGTTACTTTGATCACTGCAGCCAGACACACCCCACACACCATCTCTTGTGTTAAGCCTCGGACTATTGGCACGTGGATGGAAAGGGATGCTCCAGTTCAGGCGAGAGTAGTGCCTTGAGTGCTGATTACCAGAGCCCCCGATTACTATTGTTTCTTAAAGAGTCTCCGCCATCCTAAAGCCACCCATTCTAACTGCACAACACAATTATTGTAAGTAGTTCAGCTTTTACCCCTAATATTTAATTATCATTTAGGACCCTCCCAGCATCGTCTTTGCAGGCCCAAAATAAGAGGATAGTACGAATCATACAGGTGTGAGACAAAATATTACGTGGCTATGCCAATCTGATTGATTGATTGAATATTAAGGCATTGCCACTGAAGCTAGTCTGGCCCCACTAGCACCACAGCGTGATCAGTTGAACTCTTGCTGCCAATCAAACTCATGGGCTTCGCACTCTGACTCAGGGATCTTTTCATACTAAGTCATGAGTGAAGGGAGAAGTGCCCGAGGGTATAAACTACAGCGAGAAAACCTAGAAATCCTGCAGTTTCATAAAGACACTTCATACAAAACCTTGTGACATAGGGTGACGTGCATCTGGTAGACGATCGCATAATGTTCCATTCCAGGGAACAAAGAAGTACAACTTTAACACGCTTGTTTACAGGGTGTTAGAGAGTGACTCAGTTTCAAGTTAGGACATGCTCCGGGGGATCTGTTGACCCTCTAGAATCATTGCATGCGCAACCGACTTCCAAAAATCATTAACTACTGGCATTGACTCACAGAGCCCCAGAAAAACTGTTTGTGATTACTCTCCATCGAATAAATAACTCATTAAATGTTAATTCTCTATGGTCCCAGTAACCCAGTCACTGTTAGTCTGATGTCTGTGAACTCAGAGTAGAAGCTAGAACAAAGGGCATTCAGAGACTTATTACTCATTTAATACAAGATGCAGGCGATCTGATAACTTTAAATCAAAGGCAGGAAAATAAGTGTATGAGGATAATTAGATTAATGAACAATCGTGGTCTATTACTTTTGATTGGGATGTTAGCTTTTCAGCACCCACATCGTGAAATCCTTTTTTTCCGATGATTTGCCCTCTACACCATAATCTGAGTCTTAAGAGTTACTACCACTCTTCCTCAGACTAGATTATGCATTTTGGTGTAAAGAGTTTTTCTGATTCTCAGGTCTATGCGTGAGTAGCTCATATAGTCCAAGGTTTTGCTTCGTTTTCTTAGACTTGTAGTCCAGTTTTACCCATTATAAAGGACTACAAATCCCAGAATGCAAAGAAAAAAAACGGGCCTGTACAAGTACTGCAAGTGTCCAAACCCTGAAAACTGATGAGATGTCAAAAACTTTGACACAATGATCTGAAGCCAACATTTTAGAAAATCATTCTTTTCCATCACTTTTACATTGGCAACAGCCCACAAAAGATGATGATCTGATACTGTGTAGTAAAAGTGCATTTCAACAACTAAGAATAATCAAGACGCAGCACCGACACAAACATGCCTTTTAATAAATATATGAGAATGCTGGTGTGAAAAGACACAGAGCAAAGCGTTACTTAAAAATGATGTTGGTAACTTAAAAACGGTTTGCATCCTATTAGAAACAAGCATTTGCAATGCAATCGGTCACACCTTTGGGACCTTTTATGTATTTCGCTATGCAGGACATTAGCCTGGGTGCTGAAACATCTACTGTTCTTTAACATGGAGGGAAAGTAAGCACCAAACTGGTATGGGAACACGTGGAGAGAAATATTGCTTTCAGCGGGAAATGGTATAGTCCAAAGCTCTGTTTTTAATATAAAAGCAGGGCCTTCGGTGGTTAAATCACTGAAAATACAAGATTTGAAAAAAAGTATTATTGTCTACGGGTGCTCGTGGTAGACTATTTCTATGGACTGAAATCTAGAGAATGCTAAAGTGATTCTGGTATTTTACTGACCTCTGCAGGTCGTTTTCTATCAAGAAAGTTAAATAGAGGTAGTTGCCAGAAAAATGACAAAAAGAAAGTCCCTCAGCAGAAAACAATTCTGTTATTTTACTGACCTCTGCTGGTAGTTTTCTCTCAAGACAGCTAAATAGAGGCAGTTGAACAGAAAAAAAAGTGCGGAAGCAGACAAGTTCTAGGGCTGATCTTCAGAACATACAAAGTACATACACATATAAGTATATATTAAAGTATATATACTAAAATATATACTAACGTATATACAAGAGGTCTCAAATGCTCGACCTAAAAAGATCTTCAGCCCTCACTATCTACCGCATCACTGCAGTTAGTGCCTCCTTCCGCCACACTGCTGCTAAGACTGTCTCTGCCCTGTGTTGGTCCGTCCTAGGCAGCCTGCCCCATGAGTCAGCTTCTGCTCTTTAATTTATTTAAAATGTTATTTTATTTTTACCTGCCATTCCTTTTTTGATGCCTGTCCCTCCTGTCGCCCGCCTCCCCTGCTCAACTCCCAGGACCTGTTTAATGAGGCTGCAGCGTAGCCGGACAGCGGCACAGGTGTACCAAAGGCAAGCCAATCTGTGCTCGTCCATGCCTGGACCTCGCACAGCTCCAGGGACCCTGGCCCTCTGGACACCCACCGGCACTCCACTGCAGATCTCCGGGCCCTGGACCCCGGACACAGCAACAACTGTTGCCTCGCTTCTCCAAGCCACACGGCAGGACTGTTCAACTGCCATTAATGTCAGTTCACCTGAAACCTAGGACCACCGGCCCTCGCAGGAACTTGCTCCACTCCCACTCCGCCGGCCAACACCACCTCAAAACCACTCCAATTCCTCTTGATCATCACCAAATCGCTCTGAAAACATGCTACCAAAGTCTAGGACACCATCTCTGTCCTCGTCCCTGATGTGACCTTCAACCCAGAGACACGGCTCAACCCCTCTTCAGCCACCGACATCAGCACTGTGACGCAAAACTGCTACAGGATGAAACACCAGGACAGCAACAGCAAACATAGAAGGGGTATCGACATCATTCACAAATATTGAATCCGCTGCACCACCACCGGAGATGAAACTACGCCAATCATGGCACACCTGAATGTCGAATTCTACACCCACGACAATACAACCATAAAAGGCACCTTCGCCTACACACCACCAGGACCACAAAACGGCCTCTTCCACACCATCACAGACTTCATCTCCCCACTCCCCATCGAATCCAAGCATTACATCTTCCTTGGTGACCTCAACTTTCACCTGGACGATCCAACAAATACGAACTTCGTCAACCTCTTGCAATGAATGGACAACATCAGCCTCATCCTGTTGGTCACAGACCCCACACACAGAGCAGGACACACACTGGGCCATATGTTCACATCCAGCAATTGATTCAAACGCAGCCATACCATGGAACTCACCTTGACCGACCACTCCATCGTCCACTTGACTATGGCAGGAGCATATTGCAGCACCCACAACGCTCCCAGACCCTCCTTCCGCAGCTAAAGCAAAGTCACACAGAACCAATGGAAGGACACCCACACCACCCAGACCGATGCCGCAACCATCCTGAAACAGGCAGTCGAGAACTTCAAAACTTGGATCACCAATGCTACCGACCAAGTTGTCATGATTAAATCCAGCCAAAACTCACAAATCCACCAAACAAGCCAGCTTCATCGCACCAGAAGTCTGCATCATAACAAGCAGCTGGAAACAACTAGAGAGAAGATGGCACACCAGCAGCGATCATACAGCCCAAGCCACCTTCAAGTCAGCCCTTAACAAATACCACCAAGAACTCAAAGATGTGAAAAAGGACACCCTTGCATACCACATCAAGGCTGGCGCCAACCACACCAAGGAACTTTTCACCATCGTCAAAGAGTTCTTCTGCCCAACAGCCATGGAGAACATGATCCCTCCCTCACAGGAACTCTGCAATGCTCCAACAACAACAAATCACTTCCACAACATGATATTCACCATCTACAGGAACTTCAAATCCCAAACCACTGACCTCGTCAGCCTCCCCACTCACAACTCACCACACTGGACACCACAGCCATAATGAGCTCCATTCACTCTGGAGCACCCACCGATCCATGCTCCCACCGCCTCTTCAAACTAGGAAGTGATGAGATAATCCACCAACTCACCACCATCATCAATGCATCCATTGACAAAGCCACCTTTCCTGATGCATGGAAACACACAGAGGTCAGACCTCAAGAAACCCTCCAAAGACCACAGTGATCTCTCGAGCTAACACCCCATCTTGCTGCTCCTGTTTTTCACCAAAGTCCTGGAGAAGGCCATCCACTGTCAGCTCACCGAACACTTGGAGAGAAGCACCCTGCTAGACCCTCCCAATCAGGATTCCGAACCAGCCACAGCACCAAGACTTTCCTGATCGCCATCATAGATGACATCCACAACCTACTCGACAGAGGAGAATCAGCTGTTCTGATCTATCTCAAACTATCCTCAGCCTTCAACATCATTTCCCATCACATGCTCATCTAGAGACTGCACCAGATTGGAAACAGAGGAGATGGACTCAGATAAACTGCATCATTCCTCCTGGGACGCATGCAGAGAATCCGTCTCCCCCTTCTCCTCGCAACCCAAGAGCTCCATCTGCTGTGTCCCCCAAGATTTATCCCTCAGAGCCACGCTCTTCAACATCTACATTATGCCTCTAACCGACATTGTCAGAACCCACAATATCAACATCATACCTACGCCGACGACAACCAGCACATCCTCTTGCTCTAAGCAGACCCCACTACAACGTAGAACAAATTGCACAAATGCATGACAAAATGTGCAGCCTGGATGAAGGACAACCATCTAAAGCTCAACACAGACAAGATCAAAGTGCTGATCTTTGGCAACCATACCTCCCTCTAGGAGAATTCCTGGTGGCCCGCTGAACTCGGACCTACCCCCATATGAAAAGACCTCATGTGCAACCTTAGCATCATCATGGACAATAAAGTCAACATAAAGCAACAGATCAACAACGTTTCCTTGGCCAGCTTTCACACTCTCTTCATGATCAGAAGAATCTTCAAATGGCTCCCCACAAGCACCAGAAAAAACAGTCACGCAAGCCCTAATAACCAGCTGTCTGGGCTACGGCAAGGCACCGTATGCAGGAACCACTATTGAACTCACGAGAGGGCTCAAGATATACAAAATACAGTGGTTAGACTTATTCTCACTGGCTCCCCCACCGCCTGAACTTCTACCAGGCATCCATAAACCTTTGCTTCTTCTCCCTTGCCCTGGCACAGACATCGCGCATCAGCCGTAGCCACAGCGGAGGACTCTCTTTCTCTCACCTCGCTGCCAAGTCCTTGAACACCCCCCCCTCCCCCTCCACCTCCGAACATCAACCTTGCTGACCAACTTCAGAAAGAAACTCAAGACCTGGTTGTTTGACTAAGCCCAGCATCCCACTACCTAGATAGCTTCACAGATGATAAGCTAAGTTTTACAAGTACTGATTGATTGATTGATTGATTGATTTTCCAGTGGAGGATTTTCCAGGGAGGGAATTAAGAATATCTCCAGCTCCCTTAGGTACTACATTGCTGCAGGAAGAGAAAGAGGTGGCGTCTTTGTTCGGTTCAAGAATCTACGCAATTGCCTAAGGGCATAAATGATGGATATCTATTTCATTTTTATATTAATAATATATTTAACATTTTATTTTATTGTTATTTATGGAATTAAAAGGCACTAAGGGCCAAACGTAGAAACATTACGAATAGTGATTTCCTAAGTGTGATTCTCTCTGAATCGCAATTAAGAAATCGTATTCTTAATACATGAAACTCTTTAGATACATATTAATGAGGTAGGTCGCAATTTGCAACTTATTAGGAATCACAGCCATCACATGGATGGTGGCCTACTGGGGTCAACAGACCATTGTGTCTGTGATTGCTTTTAAATAAAGCAATCTTTTTTTTTTTTTTTAAATGCATCCTGTTTTCCTTTTAAAGAACATCAGGATGTGTTAAAAAAGAAAAAAGAAAACTTTGCAGTTTCATTTTTTAAGAGTATGGCAGTGGTCCATGGTACCCATGCCTGCTCTAAAAATATATTTGTTTTCCATTCTCAAAGGCGAAGGGGTCCCCTGGGGACCCTTTCCTATTTGTGAATTGGTTACCACCTCCTTCAAGGAGTCAATAAAATGTGAATGCTTTGCAACTGTAATTTGATCCCAAAACATTCATACATCCAATTCACATGCAGCATTTGGAAGGGACGCCCTAACACACCCCTCCCATATTCCGAATCATAAACACACCTTGTGATTTGGTAACCTGTTCCTGAATCACCGTTTGTGTTTTGTAAATATAAAAAAGCATTCTTGTGGTCGGAAACGGCCTGATCAGCCACTTCTGACCGCAAAAATGCTTCATCCATGTGGCCCTTAGTTGCTAAAGGAAATCACGCAACGAAGCTCAGCAATCTCATGCAATGCAGCTCAGCAACCAAAGTCGCTACACTGCATTGTAAGAGAGAGAGAGCAGGAAAACACCATATCTACTAACATATGGCACTGTCCTGCTCTCGCCATATCAGTGGCAAACAATTAGGTTGCCTAGTGCAGCACAAACATAACGTGGCAAAATTAAAAAAAAAGCATATCTTCAGGTTAACGGCACTCTTAAAAAGGCGCTAAGATAAAGATATGCATTAAAATCCATGGAGTCGTTGCATGGGCACACCCATTTATCACCCATGGACCGCACCCATGACACAAAGTAATGCAAAGTAGTGCAAACACTGCGTTGCCTTACTCAGGCAAGTTTTGTGCTGGAAATTAAATTCAAAATAAACATTTTGAGATGGTGTGCAACATTTTTGTGATGCATACCCAGTGCAAAATGTTAGTAAATCTGTACCTAAGAATGATAATTTACTGTCTTTTGCAAGGTGTAACCCCTGATTTTTACCCTGACTGTTTTTGCTGGTTGTAGAACTCTGTGCATTTTATCCCTGCCAACCAATAGTAAAGTGCATGTGATCCCCCTTTCAACATGATGAAAATGGCGTATTCCTAATTTAACTTACGTATAAGTCCCTAGAATATAGTATCAAAGTGTACCCAGGGCTGGTAAGCAAAGTGTCCACAGTGACTGCAACACCCATTGTGCCTCCCACTGCAGTGACAGTGCAAACAAGACTATAGGTTTACCTTTGTATCCTGGCTGGCAGCTTTAAAACTGCAAATTAGACTTGTCGAAATAACCACTTTTGACAGGCCTAAATGCTCTTTTTAAATAACAATAAATAACCTGTGAGCAGGCCTTACTGCTCACAAGAGTGTGTGGTATTTAAAAATAGGATATGTAAAAATGTAATGTTAAACATGTCGTATGTTGGAACGGCTGCAAACGTTATTTCACTGTAGCAGGGTGGTTAAGGGGGGAATTAGGGTGATAACTGTTTTATAAGCAGAGCAAGGTTACAATTTTACCATTTTGTTTGGAGCATTTATCGTGGGGGCAATTCTGTCAAACTGTCTCATGTGAGTTATTGGACCGGCTGCAGCGTGAAGAATGAATTTGTGAAGGTTAATTATTAGGGAGTTCCTGTATTTCATGCAAAATATAATCAGCGCATACACAGCAGCTTGGAAGGCATTTTTGAAGATGAAGAAGCTGATGTTAAGGGTGAGCGTTCTTTGAAGCCTAACATGTTTATCGATTTATTTTAAATGGAGGTCAAGAATGAGGGAGCACTGTAGCATGATGCTTTGGGATAAGATTCATTTCACGACCTAGAAAGTTGTTTATGGCTTTTCGTATGACAATCTAGTCAGAAGGGAGGAGTCTGGCTTGGTAGCAGGCTGTTCCTAGGAAAGCATTGGCATACTATATTACATATAATCAAGTTAACTTCGACTAAAAAATATCTACTATTTAAAATATTTATTATAAACCCAATTCACAGATGAAGTTGGATTTGAACTAAACATTTTGGTAAATGTACTTTTAGAAGGATACCTTTCCTTGCCTATAGCCCCTGGAGGCCCAGTTGAATTAGCTCCAACTGTCACCTGCCATCTCAATTGCCCTGTCAATGAGATGTGAGCACTGCTCCTAGAGCAGGACAAATGCCTTGGGTGTGGGGAGGTGGGTTTGTGTCTCTGGCAGTATGACCATCTGGGCTGTGCCCATGAACTTGATTAACTTCAAAGAGACCTACCATATCATAGGCAAAAAAAAGTTGACGCCTGGGCAGGGACCTTTTTTGTTCTCCAAGTCAGGCAGGCACCAATCACACTAGGAGAGCAACTGCCCCTGGACCCTAAAACTGGTCTAGAGTCACCACAGAGGAGGGGTTGCTGATTTACCTGGCCACACTGCTGGGTTGGGCACACAAGCTCTGCACAAGGGTGGAAGAGTTTCACCATCTTGGACAGAGGCAGGGATGGGCCCTGTGGAATTGTTTACAATAGAACACACAAGAAGTGCTGCAAAAATGGGTAGGGTTGCTGGCTGGTGACAGGCATTATTGTGGCACACACAGAACCATCCTCAGAATACTTTCTGGAACATGATATATTATCTACAACTGCATTCATTTAATCTGTTTATGTTTGATAATTGGTCTCGAAACACTATCTTTCTTTTCTGATTGTCAACTTTTGGTAATTGTTTAATGTGCATGACCTTTCTACGTCATAGAAATACCATCATCTCATTTGGTTACACAATTCTTTGGGCTCCATTATGAGATCCAGGGAAATTGTTGTTTGGTGATACCATGTCAGATATTATTGATGGGATACAAATTACCTAGTGGCTCATATTTATTAATGTTCTGCTTCACCCTTGCGCCACACAAAAGGGAGCACGTTCGATGCAAAACCTAAGTGAGATTAATCAGCCTTGCATGGCTTGATAAATCTTGAGTAATATAAGGCAGCGCAAATTGCTGCCTTGCGTTAATCTTCCCCAGGGAGTATTTTATGGGTAATGATGTTTATGATGATGAATTTATAAAGCGCAAAAAATACCCTAAGGTGTCTAGGCACTGCCCTTAGCATGTACAGATCTAGCTGGAGTAAGGTTAAGAATTAAGCCTTGAAAAGCCATGTTTTTAAGCCCTTTCTAAATTTTATCAGGTTAGTTTCTTTTTTAAGCGAGGTTGGTAGAGAGTTCCACAGTTTAGCCGTTGTGGTAGTGAAGCTCCTGCCACCCCACCTAACCCTACGTACTGTAGGAACAGCAAAAATTCCAAGCTCGGCTGACCTGAGGGACCTTGCTGGAATATATGGCTTAAGAAAATTTGCCAACTGCATTGGCCCCAAATACTTCAGTGATTTAAAGGCAATGCAAAGTGAATTAATCTGGATCCGTTTAGCTATCGACAACCAGTGCAGACGAGATGGAGCTGTGGAAACAGGATCAAATTTAGGGAATCCTAGGAGTACTCTTGCTGCTGCGTTTTAAGCTGTCTGCAGATTTTGGATGCTGTATTTGGCGGCACTGGTAAAAAAGAGCATTGCAGTAATCCAATCTAAATATTATCAGTACAGATACCACTGTTTTCCTTAAAACCATATGTACTGAGGGAAGTATCTTTCTCAACATTTTAAGGATAAAAAAGCAAGCAGAGGGGATAAAGTTGTTTTGCGCGTCGGAAGATAGCTTAGTGTCAAAGATGACTCCTACGTTTTTAGCTTTAGGCACTGGTGTAGGTAAAGGAACAAGTGGGAACAGTCAACATCTATCTGTCCAGGATGAGGGGTTGTTGCCAAATACCGGAACCTCAGTCTTGGATGATTTTAACATCAGACAGTTGTCTGGCTCATACAGTCATGACAATTGATGGCTGTGGGGTTGGATGAGTTACTCACCAAGACAATAATCTGAGTATCGTCTGCATACGATACAAGGGCAAATCCATAACTTTTTATTATTTTGCCCAGAGGAGTAACATAAAGATTAAAAAGCTTTGGGCTCAGGGAAGATCTCTGAGGGACTACACACGGCAAGGAAAAGGAGGGTGAAACATAGTTTCCCAGTGCAACCAACTGAGACCACTCGGACAGAAAGGAGCCCAGCAAGGAGAGAGCATTATCCCTGATCCCAATGGAAGCTAGACAGACCACAAGCAGCTCATGATTAACCGTATCAAAAACTTCTAAAAAGTGCAAAAGGATCAGGGCAGCGCTCCACTGCCATCTAAAGTCCCTCTGAGCTTCTAAGTAGCTGTGATAATGGTCAGCTCTGAGCTATTGCAAGTACGAAATCCAAATTGGAAAGGATCCAGAATAGCATTATCCTGAACAAAGGAAGATAATTCGGTGTTAATGGCTTTCTCGATCAATATTGACGGAAAGGGGAGTCTCAATATAGGTCTGTTGTTAAAGGTCTCCTTAGCATCCAAATTAGGGTTTTTTAGTAAGAGAAGTATGGATGCTTTCTTCCACCCCATTGGAAAATGCCCTGAGGTAAACATGGTATTAAAAATAGCCGTAAGGTGAACAGCTATTATTTCCGGAGGCAAGTACAGAATTTTTGGGGGGCAAGGATCTGAGGGGGAACCTGATTTGATCGTGCCAATAATTTTGGTAGTCTGTTCAATAGTCAAGACAGTAAAGGATGATAGGACTAGGGTATCCAATTCTACTGTGGATTGTAACTTGTAAAATTGGGCGGGTGTTTAATCCAAACAGCACAAAAGTGTCTAAAACAGACTTAACCTTGTGCTGAAAGGATTCAGCTATGTAGTTACAAAACTCCTGACTGGCATTAGTGTCTGGCGTAGCTGGCAGTTTAGACAAATTCTTTACCGCGGTAAATAAAGCTTTAGGGCATCTATTGGCCACTCTAATTTTCTTTGTAAAGTAGGAAGCCTTTTCCCTTAGGATAGGTTTCTTATACACTTGAGGGATAATATGTATTCCATTTTAGTGAGTGAGTTGTCCTCAAGTCACCATTTCCTCTCCAGTTTATGGCATAGTTGTTTCTGAGCTCCAGGAATATCATTAAACCAGGTTTCAGAGGGTGAGCACTTGGAACAACGACAATTCGTAGGAGGAAGTAGTCCCACGGGCCACTGCCTAATCTCAGAAAATGAAACTGCATACTGTATAAGGTAAATGAGCTGCACTTTAAAAAAAAGGATTGCTTTATTTAAAAACAATCATAGATATGGTGGTCTGCGGACCCCAGTGGGACTCCATCCCTGTGATGGCTATATTTCCTAATAGGTTGCAAAATGCTTAAGAGTTTCATACATTAGGAATATAGATATCCTATTTGTGATTCGAAGAGAATCGGAATTAGGACATCGTATTCCTAATGTTTCTACATGTGGCCCATAGTTGTTTAGACTGAGTGTTAGTCAAGTTTGTTCCAATGTGGGATAAGACCTGAGAGAAAGATGTACTTAAGTTGTTATAAAGTCTATATATTCTTCTAAAAATATGTTATACCTGGCTGGGGGGGGGTAGATAAATGCCATGGATTCTAGATTTAGAGTCTGTGGTTGTACCAATGTCCACAGCAAGAAATTGTAAAGTCTTAGCTTTGAGGGTATCTATATATAAGTGTGGTGGATAACGTCGCTTTACAAATAATAGCCACCCCATTCTTGTTTTGTCACCTCTGTATCGGTGGATTAGCTTGTAAATGTGTAGCAGAACGATGTAAACGAGAGACATAAATAATGATGTGAACCATGTTTTATAGGTAGGGCATGTTATGATTGCTGTCCAAAATTGAAAGGGTGTGTGGCTGCCGAGTTGGAAATTGTACCTGTACAGTTTATTGTCATTCCCTGATAGATAGTGTGTCTTCATTGTGTTAGATACTAATCAAGTTATTTGTGCATGTTAATCTGTGATTCACTCTGCAAATTCTGGTTTTGGTGATCAGCTGAATGAGGAGAGAGTTAAAGTCAATTATTTTGGGTGTGAGGAATTAAAATATGTTTTCAGTGGGTTTAGCAGCCGTGGTCACTGCAGGTAAGAGCAGTGGGGCGGAGGCCGGCTGGGAGGAGGGGTTTCGAGAGACGACCACAAGCGAAAATTAAATAAATAATTCATTTCCCTCGTGGTCCACTCTCTCGAAATCTCATCCCAGGCTGGGGTTTAGTTTGTTACTTTGATGTTTGAGTGAGGCAGGAAATAGAGATGAGGAACACGAACACTGGGACATGTGTATGATTATTTGTTCATTGTATTAAAAACTTTCAGGGTGAAGTCCATCACAGAATGAGGTTCTCACAGTTGAGAGTGGAGGGTGGGCAGTGTTATTGCATGAGACATGTCTTCCAAGGCAGATAGGGTTCTCTGATAGTTGTATATAGCATAATAGTTTACATTTAGCTATTTAAGCAATACTATAAACTCATGTTTTAGGCATCCATGGGTGGTGATATGCAGGTTAGTGTATTAAAGGGGTAAGGACAGAGGGAGACAGTGGTGACTGGTGTAGAAAGAGGATGACAAGTTCATCCGCAAGTACAGTGTTCTGAGAGTGATTCCATGGGTACAGAGTAGCTCATGTGAGATGGGAAGACATTAAGAGAGTGATGGTCTTGGGCTTTGGTTGTGAGTATTAGAGAGGCTTATTCAGTTATGACATGGTTTGTAGACATACAGATCTGAGAGTAATTATTATTATAGTTAGAGCTGGACACTGACTGAATGCCAATGGGCTCACTGATGATTTTGGTCACTGGCTGGGTGTCAGTGTGGGCATCTGTTAAGTTTGAAGCAGAAGTGGAGGATGTAGGAGAAGGAAAGATGTGAGAGTTGTTGGTGTTGGATTCAAGTTCTTTCAGATGGTTCAGGACGGTGGTAAAAATGGCAATGTAGACTACATCATAATCATGGTGTTGTTAAAAAGACTGAAAAAAGGCCACAAGCTCTTTCCCAAATTATTGATTTCTTTAAAAAGTGAATGTTATCTTTTTTGTGACATTGAAAAAATGCAAAACATATCAATCCATGTTTGTTTGTCAGAAGAGAAAAATATAGGGTCAGATTTGATAGAGGAAAGCCAAACCCTATTGGCCTGATCTATTGTTTGGGGGCAGACTATAGTTGGAAAAGTAGAGGAGGATAATATGTCCTCCGTCTTGATATAGTACCATTTGCCAAATTTAGGGATGACTGCTGACACAGTGGTGATTGATGTACCATAATAGGAATTTGCATCATGGTGGCTCCGGTCACAGTACAAAAGGTTTGTTGGCTGGCCATCATCGGTTTCGGATGCTCATCAAACTTCACCAAATTTGTGTTGTTCAAAAACAAGCTCCCAAAGTGAGAGTTTATTAATGAAAAGCAAATAGCTCATGACTCCTCTCCCAGGGAGGTATTAACTGGTGGCACACCAGCCACCCTACAAAGGTGGGCAGTGTAATACCCTTCCTCTGACAGCCTCTCCTCTATCAGGCCATCAAAGGAAGGGGGCAGTGGTTTTGGTGGACAGTGTACTCCATCATGTGTATGCCCAATTAACCTGTCTGCCAATTTCTAAATTGCCCCCCATGATACTTGCCAGCTTCATGAATGGATAACCCAGCACTGGCTGCCACAATGAACATCTTACTGCCACAATGAGCAATCCTGGCTGGATGTCAAGCACCACTGGCTCGGCTTGTGTATGTAGCACTACAATCACAACCAACAACCCAGGCACAGTTGAGTATCAATCCTAGTGTAATCACTTTAGGTATAAGACAATAGTAGGAGCTTTTTTTAAACTCTTAAAAAACCTCTTAATATTGCCTTAAAGTGTCTATCTACCTAAAGAGATTACTCCAGAATTACTTCTGTGGCAGAAAAGGGTGCTGGCCACTGATAGGTCTAGACAGTTCATCAAATAGAGCTGTTAAAGGGAGGCGTGGTCCCTGACCTTTACCCCTTTTTTGTGAATTACACATGTGAGTAGCACCTCTGACAGAATGGTACCTTGAAGCCATCTCTGGGAATCTGGAACAGTACACTGGTATTGTTTTCTCCTGGATAGATAAGTTTGAAAACTGTTTTTACTAGTAGCATGCTAAAATATTGACAGGACTTTGGAATACTTGAATAACATTCAGCAATATTAAATGCGAAAGAATGTAAGATGGCTACTGTCTAAAATATGAAGTAGCAGAAGAGCTTGTGGTCGATTTTGTATGGTCTGTGGATTCTGATGGATTATTTACTGTTAGAGTATCGAAGATCAGCAAAATAACAACAGCCACAGTATACATCAATACTGTTATTTAAGACTCAGAATTGACCATGCGACTATGGACGGTACTCCACAGTTCTAACCAAAATAAATAATAAATACAATATTACTTTCATTAGATTTATGATGATCTGGTGTATGGAAAGGCAGGGTGCATTAGAAAGTCATTGCTTCTTCAGAGGGACACAAATAAGCAGCAGTCAATATGTATGGGTATTTGAGGAGTAGCATTTTTTCTAATTAAAAGTAAAATCTCTTGAAATAAGCTTTAAAAAAAGCTTTCCTCCTATCTGGCAGAATTAATTGCCCCAAAGTTCCTTTGCTCACTGTGAAACCAGAATCCTTGCACCAAGATCATGTGTACTTGAGCATGTGCGTGGATGGTAATGGAATGGTGTGCAGTACCAATTGCTCACATCTCTTTGTTGCTCTTCTGTGGGGGCTTCAACTTGGAGAAAACCCTGCTAAAAGGAGCATTATTTAAGACAAAAGATGAGACTAGAGCTCAGCCTTTGAAAGACACATGAAAAGTAAACAGACCCAACTGGTTCTGCAATGGCAGACTGGCAATCCAGACTCACTGCTTACCAACTCTGTAGAAACGTGGAAGCAGATGACCAGCTTGTTGTTCCAGTTCCAAGTTCTTTTCAACTGAGGTGGGAGTACTTGGCAGAGTACTCAGAGGACCGCTGCACAACCTAGGCGTGGCGCCTTCCTTGCAGTCAGCTACGAGCTACCCAAATGTGAGCTGCCAACACCTGGAGTCTGATTTGAAGGAAGAATTACCCTGCCTGAGTGACAAGGGAAGGAAAGCTCCAACTCTGCAGGAAGCGCTGACCACTGACAGAGGCAGTTGAAACAGACTCCGGTTCAGGGATCCTTCCAGCATTGACTTGAAACCTGAGCAACTGATACAGTCAAGATTGCCGGTTGATTTGAGCAGGTTCATTAGAGGCTCAGCTGCACTGCCAAAGTGTGTCAGGTGGTCACTGTTTAGTATCCACATGGTCAACACCAAGGCCCTGAAACTAGTGTGCTTGATTAACTCACCTGACTTAAGAAGCAATATGTATATGCATGTGCACCTGCTGTGTGGCAGTGTCTGAGGACTTCGCAACAGCTGTCACAACTGGTCCTGGAAGTAAAAAGCACAATCCAGAGGTGCCCGGGCAGGGTTCCCCTTTGCAGTAGCGTAGCTAGACCTTTAGCTGCCCGTGGCAGTCCCTGCATTTGCTACCTGCAGCAGGCGCATGTAAGAGTGAAGAGGTACTGGCAATTCCTGCCTTTGCTGTCCCAAGATGGCCACAGGTAAGAGCCGTAGTGGGAGGCCACCGCCCCAAAACTCGTGCAGCCCAGGGCGGACCGCCCCTCTTGGCTCCCCTTGCTACGCCACTGCCCCTTTGTGAGCACAGAACCTGGCATGGCAGTTAACCCTAGTTAAGAGATCCAAGCACATCCCAAGGATGCCTGATGGACCTATGTGCCGAAGATAACACTTGCATGCCATAATGCTGAAGACCTCATAGACTGATTGGGGTACTGCAACCATGACCCAGGACATCACCTGAGAGTGTGCCATCATCCCTGAGCTCCCCTACACAGAGAAAAGGACATCCAACCGCCCCCATCATGGAAAGGCCCCAGCAAAACTGATCAAAGACCTACCGGAGTGATAGAAACAGAGCTGCCAAATCCTCGAGTGATCGTCGGAGTCCAGAATAGGGTCTGCACCAGAAGTACCTGTTCCTGCCATGGCCTCTCCAAGACAGTGTGTGGCCAGAAGCTGCTTACCTCCAGCAGGACGATTGTGTGCCATGCCAAAAGGCCTGCTCAATACTGAGAACCCATTGCTGTGGGAAGGTACAACATGGCTCTTAAACTGTATAACAACAGACAGGTGAGAGACTGAAACAGGTTTACAGCCCTTGAGACTGTATAATGAAAGAAATGGGGGGAGAGTGCTGCACCAATGCTAGCGGCTTCTCCACAGTAACCGCAAGAACCTAGGGCCTCATTTGCAATATTTTGACTCGCGGTAGTGCAGCAAGCCTTCCTGCTGTGCTGCCGTGCATCAAAATAAAAGCATGCAATTAGAACACAATGTCCTGGAAGGTAAAATTTAGCTAGACAATTATAAATAGCATGCACATAGCATTACTAGGATGGAAAAGAAGGAGAATACACATTTTTTAGTACAAAAGATAGTTACTCATCTTTATATAGCTATAGTAGTTGCAAGGTCGGATATATACAGTTAAACACAGCACTGCATCATTTGTAATAATGACAACCACATAAGACTTGGTGCAAAAAAAAGGTGTACAAGGTGAGGGTGGCGACGCAAGAGAAGGGTGTACAGCGTTGACGGCGCACCGTGCATAAAGTGCAAGCTATTTACAGTGAGTGGCTGAACGGCGCATGTGACATAGTGATATCACAGTGGGCGCGATTGATTAAGTTTAAACATTAGGGCCACAAGAAAGAGGTGCGCCTATAGATCAGGCTGCTGGGTCGACGGCGTTTCGATCCGGATTATTTAGGATCATCATCAGGACTGGGTGTCTGAATGAAGGAGTGCTTAAAGGATCCCGATTGGGTGGAATCCGTGTAACCAGCAATGGGTGGGTTTTTCCTTTCTTTACGTATCTTTTAGGCCACAACGTGAAATGGGTCTCGGCTGCGGGCAGGAACTTAGTCACGTTGCGGGCAGGGACTTGATGCTCTCGTAGGCTGTCGAAGTCGGCCGTGTTCCAGAGTACACTGAGTGAATCAGTGTGCTGCGGCATGGATAAGTCACGGCGTGGTTATGTGGTCAAAATAAAAGGGCAGGAATGCGCTTTATCTACAAGATACAGTGCATTTCTGTCCTTCGTCCCTGCGCCGGCGCACAAACTGCAGCCATGACTCAGCACAGACACCCTTGTGTCATTTTCCAAGGATGCCTGTGCTGAGGGGATGATTGCTTTTCTGCAGGAAGTGACACCTTTCTGCACAAAAACAATAATTAAAGGCATTTTCCTCTTTTTATGTGTGCTGCATAGAAAGAGGAAGAAACAAGGAGAAATAAAAGTGTTTCTCCTCGTTGCTACTCCTTACGCCTCCCCTGGGGAGGCATATGATTCTGACGCAATCCCAGGAGTACATTTTGTAAATCTGGGAATGCGTCAAGTTCCATGGATGTTGCGTGGGAACACCTACAGCAACACCCATGGAACGCCCCTTTCACGCAGAGTTATGCCGGCGCATCAAAAAAAGTGAAGCACCAGTGGCGTAATGTGCTTGTAAATACGCCCCTCTTGTGCCTGTGGCCGGGTGAGTCCAGCTTTGAAGCATAAATAAGAGACTCATTCCCTGCCAGTCCGGTATTCCAGTATTATGGTAGTGTGTAGTATTTAGCTTTCTGTGTCATAAACTACATGTCTTTTATGAAAAGAAGCACTAGTTGCTCAATTATTTCATTATGCTGCAGGGGGTGGTGTTGAGTGCTGAGCCTGATTAACCCCACACAAACCTCCCCGAGAAGCCTGTGACTGCTCGCTATTGCTACCAATGAGAGTCAAGTGCCAGAAGGGATTTACTGTACCTCAGTTAGAAGAGCCACGGTAAGACAGGAGTACTAAGGACAGAAGAGGCAAATGACCCCAGCCCCCACGGCTGTGGCCAAGCAGCCTCTGCCTGGCCTGTGGCCTCTCATACATGGTCTGATATCATCTTTGACACTAAGGGCCTGATTTAGATCTTAGAAGATGGCTTACTCCATCACAACGGTGACCGATATCCCGTCTGCCAAAATATAGATCTCATATTATCCTATGGGATTTATATTTCGGCCGACGGGATATCCGTCACCGTTGTGATGGAGTAAACCATCTGCCAAGATCTATATCAGGCCCTAAATGATCTTTCTCCACACAGGTTAAGTAAGTTGCCAAACATATATCTTTCCGCTGTTGTTGCCTTTCATGGGATACTACCCCTACTGCAGACTCAATACTGAAAAGCTCTTCGCATAGCGGCATCCCTAGCACATATTGAAAACTGTAATGGAGTTTATAAGGAATTTCCACATGCACCTCAAGTAAATTACACAGAACACCAAACTCTTCCACACTACTCATTTGAAAGTTGAAAGGGTGAGGTCACATCAGAACACTATTAAAATCACTCCACTACAGCCTGTCAATGTAAAAATCAATTTCAAAATGCTGTGCTTGGTTTGCAAAGCACATCCCAAGGCTAATTTGCCAAAATTTTTATTCCATATCACAGGTCCAGAGGTCTCAGCTCAGTATGCCATCATTGTCTGTGATTGCTCTCATCAAGGCTGAATGGGTTGGGGCAGTTCTTTGCACTAGAAAAGCTCTTGCCTCTGAAAATACACAACACCAAATACAAAAGCTCTGCACTGTCCCACTCTGCACCATGGTATACCTTCAAATGTGTGCACTGGAAACAGGCTGGACAGTGCACTGTACCACAGCAAATGTGCTGCTCCCAGTGCAGGCATGGACACACACCTATTGGGAATAGCACATTAGTATATGGTGGACCAGTTAGGTGTTTGAAGCTGCCAGTCCACCTTTCACTGGAGGCCATGACCCAACACCTATTTCATAGAGAGGCGAATGACTGCACTCGTCTGCTGGGGGCTGCCAGGGGGTCCCTGGGACCTCTGTACCACCTTCACTAGGGGTGCACTTGGGGAGAGTGCTGACTATGTACTGCCTCTGATAGAGCGCGCAGGTCACCCGACAATGAATTTACCATACTCACCTGGGCCCATAATCAATAACTCATAAATTTAATCAGGTAACCTTCGCTCTACTACCAGTTTTTTTTACCTACTTGGTCCTATACCATTGACTTACCAATCCTTTTGTCACTGGTACCTGTAAACCTATTGGATCAGGGTGTTAGCATAATAGGAAAAATAACATTTGCACTCATATAATAACCACAAACACGGGATGTTTTAAATTCTTTATCTAAGTTTCTTAAATGGTCATGATCCACAAATTAAACACGAATAGACTCTCAATAATGAAGATCAGAATTAAAAAATATAACTATGCAAAAGATGTATTAAACTGATTTCGATCATTTAGCAATAGGGAGGGTAAGAAAAGGAACATAAAATACGATCAAAATATTTAGGCATTTAACAACAGGGAGGGGAAAAAGGGAACATGTCAAACTTTATCAATAGGAAGGGTAAAGAGAAGGAACATAATATGCAAGCACAAGTATCAAATATGTAACATTTAGGGAAGGGGAAGAGAAGGAAACAAATTAATGATGAACCCACATGAATTTATATATACCTAGGAATGGTGTAAAGAACTAACCCTGGCCACAGGTCAGTTTGAAGGACAGAACCCCGAAAGTTGCAGTCGCCAGTAGGCTAGCAGGTGCAGATCAGAATCAGGACAGGTAAAACCAGATTTGGATCAGGACAGGACCACCAAAGGTTAAGACCAGCACCGGCAGTTCAGTTGCAATGCCTGCGCTACTCCCTCTCTGCAGCTATTAGTCAAAACCCCGATTGGGTTATTGATTTCACTGACAAAGTGCTTCGCCAGCACCTCAGCTTCCCGGACCCCGATTGGGTCAGCGAATCCTCTGACAGAGTGCTTCGCAGCACTTCTGCTCTCGATCACCTATTGAGTGCGTTGGGTCAGTGACAGGTCAGCTATTCGGACAAGTCGAACAAATACTAAATAAGCTTACCCTAGTTATACTATTTTCCAGGTCAGTGTACCACCCCCCAATGTTGCAAATGAAAGGATCCCCAATTTTGATTGGACAAAGAGTGAGGAGAGGTCATCACACCACACCAAAAATGAAACTTTTACCGTCTCATATTTAAATTTTCGTTCCCGCCCATCAAATTTAGGTTCTCATGACATCTTTATTCCACCCAACAATGAATGTTATATTGGTAAATACATTGTATCAACATTGTAAAATTTCAGGTTCAGAGGTTCATTTTCTCAGGAGCATCTTCTAGTCCGTCAGCTCCTTGACTGCAGTCCAAAGGTCACTGTTCCAGAGACTTGAGACTTTCGCGCAGTCGCAATTTCAACAAAGATGGAGTACAGCGTTACAAATTAGGCCAGTTTTCTGTGTGTAACATGAAATGGGAAAGAAACAGTTTTAGAACACAGAATAAATGAATACACTGTATACAATGTATCTCTACTCTATACCCATTATTTTATATTTAACTATAGCATTAGGATTAGGCAGAACGAACAGCTTAGCAAAAGCAGCAGTGCAAGCTTCTTGCATGTGAAGACATAGAGCAGCCATATTAATACTAGTGCGCAAAAGCGACAGATTCCCTCCAAAGCAAAGAATACGTCATGTCACGTGAGTATGACAGACGCATGCGCAGTAGAAACCCTCGCGTAGCAGCAGCCATCTTAGAAGCAAGCGTTTTACGGTTAGTGAAACACATAAGCAAGCTTCTCTCGGACACCCAATGTTTATGTAAAATGCGATTTTAGTAAAACAAACATGTTGATTAGTGCTTTTAACGTTATTCGAGGTTCATGAATACAAGCAAGTCGCTTCATGTGCGAATCCTTGCTCCATCACCTCTCTGCTTAGTGCACAGCCAGTACTCCTCTTGGTGGCCTCTTTGCCTCTACATCCATGTCTGTAATATGGCACTATCACAAAGGTATGGGAATCCATCAGTTGCTATGGGGAATATAACTCTGTGCCCGCCCTCTGGGGGATCGCATCTGTTTCGAATTAGTGCTGGCACGATCTATATTACAGAAGGAGCCGTGCAAGCATCTGCACTCCCTTATGTAATACTTCTGGGGCTCAGGAGGTCCAAAAATTGGGCACAAATGCACCTTGAGCCCAATGTCATATGTGAACTACTGTCCCAGATCTTTTTCCAATCAACTGAAACTTACCTCTTCCTCCTAGAGTTGGCACCTGAATGACTTGAACCTTGCCACAACCATTGCTCATTTTCCTCCTTTAATACTTTTGGTGCTCTTTGGTGAGATGTCCACATTACAAAAATATTTAACGAACAGGTAAATAAAATATGGTGTGTGGCTGCTCCATTTGTGATGGTTGATCCTAAAAATATAATCTAGTGACCAAGTGCTATATTCTCCATCGTTTTGCCCTTTTGAGGAAGGAACAATCTCTAGAAAGCTCTGAAGTGCACATATAGACTTTGAAAACAAATTTTATATTGAACAATAATCCTAGTCTCAGTAAGAAAAAGAATAGTGTCAATTACTTGATAAGGCACCTTCTCGTTCCTTGTCTGTTTCTCGATGTCCCACGCTGTTAACTCCTGCTCTCGTGGGAAGGTGCTCGTCTTCTGTGCAATGGAGGGAGGAAAATGAAAACACATGACCTCACCAGCGGAGACTTAAAAAAAAAAAGAAAAAAAGAAAGAAGAAGAAAGAAGTCCACGTTTTTGTAGCATTGAAAATAGAGAATGAATGTGTATAGTTGATGACAGGCAGAGGTACGTAGTCGAGGTAAGTGGTTTCGATTGGATTATTAAATACATCAGCGTAGTGCAGAATCCCTACTTCCACCGCTTGAGCTGCTGAGTGAGTGATATGGGTTATGGCGCATTACATCATCAGGCCGCCGCCGATGATTACTGTCATCAAACAAAGCTGCGCGTGACCACAGCGTGTTTGTGATTGCATTTTTGTCACACTTGTAATAGAACACAAGGGAAATTAAACGTTTGAAGTGGATTTCAGGTGTAAGGTCAGTGTGACATAAACCGCACCTGTATTTGCACTGTCAGCAACCCTGGCTTGTAATCGGAATGAAGCATCCGGGAAAGGCTGAGTGACCAACGAAACATAAGCGGTGTAAGCTCCTGCGGTGTTACACTCCTTAAACGAATATGTCACGCTGTAACGAAAGAAGTCACAGAGAGGGCATGTTTACACTACTTTGCATCTCCTGTTTTGACATTAACAAAGTAAACGATTTAAGACTACACTGTACTAGATAAGTTCTCTGTTTAGATTGAAAAACACATAGGTAAGGGCTAGATGTTCTAAGCCTACGAATCAGGCCGTTTGAGAACGCAAAAAGGCATTTCCTAAATACGATTCGGTAACTTGCAACCTTATCACAATTCGGGGATTCAAATCAGTATTTGGAAGGGGCTTGAATCGGGCGTCCCTTTCAAAAGCCGATTTGCATTAACCCCTTGTGTGCTGGTGACGGAACCACTCTGTCACCAGCCACGAGCGCGCTGGTGGGAGCGGGCGGAGCCGTGACGGAACTACTCCGTCACAAGCACAGCGCGCCCTTGGCTCGTGACGGAGTGGTTCCGTCACGAGCATGGCAGCGCCGCGTGGCCCCCCACCCCGCCCAGCGCCACTGCGGAATTACCGCCGCGGCTAAGGGCTTAATATGTATGAATGTTTTGCAACCAAAATGCGGTCGCAAAACATTCACACTTTACCGACAACTCACCAAAAGAACCCTTCCCCTTTGAGAATGGTTGAATTCTTTTTTTAAGAGCAGGTTGTGGTGCAAGAGATCACTGCCTCCTCTTAAAAAATGAAACTTAAAAGTTTAATTTATTTCTTCATAAACACATCCTGTTTTCGTGCAAGGAAAACGGGCTGCATTTAAAAACAAGAATTTGCAATGCAATTGTTCTCGCATTTGCGAGAGTTTGAGCTATTGGCATTGTAAATAACAATGCCTTTTATTCATGTGTTTTGAAAACCTGCAAGTGGTGCGTAAACACGCATTTTGTACCTATAGTCGTTGCTTACGTGAAGCAAGGCTGGCAGTAAAAGAGGCGCAGTTACTTACTGCCAGGCGTGTTTCTCATAAGCAGCTATGAGTACAAAGTGTGTGTTTACACACCACTTGCAGTTTTTCAAAACAAATAAATAAAAGGCGTTGTCATTTCCAATGCAAATAGCTCAAACACTTGCAAATGCGAGACCAATTGAATGTTTAATTACTAATTGTATAATAGACAACAATATTGTTCCTCAGTGGATTATTTTTCTGCGATTTGTTTTAGGTTTCTTAATAATATACTTTAAAAACTTCCCATAATTTGCTTATCCCTTTACCCAATCCCAATTGGACATAAGGTGCGAGTCATGGCCTTCGGCCAGGATTATGTCCCAATACTGCAGGAAGTTCTCGCTAGCCTCTGCATGTGGCCAGGCCCAGCAGTAATGAGCTTAGGGCAGAGGTCTTCAAACCTTTTTCCCCTGAGGCCCCCCAAACCAAAATATTTTAAAGTTGGGCCCCCCTTTCAGAACTCTATGACAATGACTGACGAGTGGAGTGGCGGGAATGAGCGCAGGGGGTAGGGGCTTATGAGATAATTTCATGGATACATTTTCAGTAGCTCATAATCCACAATAAATCTGAAACCTACAAAGAGCAAATTCAGCAAACAAAAAGAGAAAATGGACAACAAATTCTGCTCCCCATAATCAGTGTGTTGTGTTCACCTTGCACATCTGGCGCCAATGCAACTACACCTGTTGCACTAGTGATAGATAGCAACGGCCATGGGTAAAAGGATATCCCCTCTGTCTCTTTCACCCGCCTCCCATCAATGCCTAATAATCACTACAGTCTTGAAACAGGCTCTGTACCATTTGTTTTTGGGTGTTCTATTCAGCGCAAACTCGGCCCAAGTGTATTGTAGCACTCCTTTACATGAGCACCAGTTACATTACACAGGGTCAGATTACTTGTTTTGTTTTTAGGCACATGGAGATTAATTGATTTGCCAACGGGACGTTGAGTCAACATCGGGAGCCAACATAGGCTTGAACTAATGAAGCCACTTGTAGCTCTAGGAATGTTTCTTAATATTGAGAGGTAATGTGAGGGTATCTGAAAAGTTTCAGCGCTCTGTCCATCAACTTATTGTCTTTGCTTTGTTTGCCCTAAAATGACAGGCGAAGCCCAGACGTGGGTCCCTGCTCACTTTGCCACTGGATTCATGCTATCCTGGCTAATGAGGGGTGTTACCCCGAAACCGTTCCCAGGATGCTTGTTTCCGCTCCAGGAAGACCTGGCTTGGCAGTTCGGGCTGGACTGTTCCCATGAGGAACAAGGTCAACACTGATTTGCGTATAACTGGGTCTGAACTAGGATGACAAAGTGAGCAAAAGAACAATGATGGATTCAACCCAGATCTAATGTGACTGGGGCCTAGTGTCTGAAAAGTTTCAGCACTCCGTCCTTCATCTTATTTTGTTTGCAATGTGAGGGTGTCACTGTGGTGTCTTCTAATGTATAAATAAATAAACTGGAAACAAGTAGACTTCAGCGTAGGTTTATTTAAACCTCAGCCACAAACGCTCAAAGTCAACTGACTCAAAATACAGTAAACATTCTAGAATACAGAATTCCAGCATGGAATTAAATGACATAAGAAATAGATAAATTAAAGAAACAGAGAAGAAATAATAAGTGTAACACCACATCACACATCTCCCTTCGCACCAAAAGAAACAGAATAAAAAAATAAAAAGAATACATTAAACATAACCCTTCATGTACATTGGTGCACTACGTAACCTCATGCTCCTCTTACGAGCAGTACAAGATGTAGAAGGAACATCTGCAGAGAAATTGATGACATTAAATGAATCATTTTCATTAGACAAATCAGAAACTAAAATATTAGATTTAACAAGCACAACACGACTCTTATTCCATATTCGCACCCCACCTGCGGGACATCATCAACACCTCCTTCAACACCGCGACCTTCCCGGAGAGCTGGAAGCACGCCGAACTCAGCGCTCTACTAAAGAAGCCATCAGCCGACCCCACCGACCTCGAGAACTACCGCCCCATCTCGCTGCTCCCGTTTCCTGCAAAAGTCATCGAGAAGACCGCCAACAAGCAGCTGGCCGCCTTCCTCGAGACGAACGGATCCCTCGACCTCTCTCAGTCTGGCTTCCGGGCCAACCACAGCACCGAGACCGCCCTGATCGCAGCCACCGATGACATCCGAGCCCTGCTCGACAACGGAGAAACAGGGGCCCTCATCCTCCTAGACCTCTCCGCGGCCTTCGACACTGTCTGCCACCGTACCCTAGTACAGCGCCTGAGCAGCGTCGGAATCCAGGAGAAGGCACTGGAATGGATCATCTCGTTCCTCGCCGGAAGGACACAGAGAGTCCGCCTCCCCCCGTTCAGATCAGAAGCCACCGAAGTCATCTGCGGCGTTCCTCAAGGCTCCTCGCTCAGCCCAACCCTCTTCAACGTCTACATGAGCCCCCTCGCAGCCATCGCACGCCAACACAACCTCAACATCATCTCCTACGCCGACGACACCCAGCTGATCCTCTCCCTCACCAACGACCCCGCCACCGCCAGAGCCAACCTACACGAAGGGATGACAGACGTAGCCAAGTGGATGATGAACAGCCGCCTGAAACTGAACTCGTACAAGACGGAAGTCCTCATCCTGGGATCTTCACCCTCCGCCTGGGACGACTCCTGGTGCCCTCCTGCCCTGGGCAGCGCACCCAAACCAACAGACCACGCACGCAACCTGGGCTTCATCCTGCACTCCTCCCTCTCCATGACCAGACAAGTCAACGCCGTCTCCTCGTCGTGCTTCAACATCCTGCGCATGCTACGTAAGATCTTCCGGTGGATCCCCACCGAGACCAGGAAGACGGTCACCCAGGCCCTCGTGACCAGCCGTCTGGACTACGGCAACTCCCTCTACGCCGGAACCACCGCCAAACTCCAGAAGAGACTCCAGCGGATTCAGAACACCTCAGCACGACTCATCCTAGACATCCCCCGTCGCAGCCACATCTCCGGACACCTGAGAGATCTGCACTGGCTCCCGGTCAACAAGAGAATCACCTTCCGTCTCCTCACCCAAGCACACAAAGCCCTACACAACCAAGGCCCAGGATACCTCAACAGCCGCCTCAACTTCTACGCTCCCACACGCCAACTTCGATCGACCGGCCACGCCCTCGCCGCCGTCCCCCGCATCCGAAGAGCCACCACAGGAGGAAGGTCCTTCTCCTACCTGGCCGCCAAGACTTGGAACTCCCTCCCCACCCACCTCCGCCTGACCCAGGACCACCTTGCCTTCAGGAAGCAGCTCAAGACCTGGCTGTTCGAGCAGTAGCGGACCCCCCCTCCACCAGCGCCTTGAGACCCTCCGGGTGAGTAGTGCGCTATATAAATGCTCTGATTGATTGACTGATTGATTCTCCCATCCTGAGTTTTTATGGCATTCTTGAAAACCTTTATGACTGGTCTGACATTAGTATAATTAGACCACGATTTACAACCAACAGGTGCTTTTATTTTAACAAGATCACCAACTTTAATCTCTTGAAATCGAACACACTTCTTCTTGTCAAAATAAATCTTTCTCAACATCTGTTTATTTAACTCCCTTTCTCTCCATTCTCCTATGCTATTATCAACCAAACCTTTATTCATTTTCATCCAACCAGGACACCACAAGGTATTGGGTATCCTACCCTTGAACAATTCAAAAGGAGACCTCCCAGTAGAGGAATGAGGAGAACAACGATAAGCATTTATCCTTTCTTGGAGGGCTACAATCCAGTTCAAACCATTTGACCTAGCCAATTGTATAGACTCTTTAAGTGTTTTGTTCACCCTCTCAACAGCTCCATTGGTCTCAGGATGATATAAAGAACATCTCTTATGTACAACTCCACATTTTTAAAAAAAATCAGAAAACATACTAGAACAAAACTGAGGACCATTATCAGACAATAAACTATTAGGAAAACTCTCCCTTTTAAAACTATCTTCCAAAACCTTAATGACAGAGTTTGAGGTAATGTCTCTAACCGCAGACACTTCGATCCATCTGGAATACAAGTCAATAAGAACAATCAAGTGCGGGGTTTCTGATACACCACTAAGTGGACCTAAAATGTCAATAGCAACTTCCTCCCAAGGATGACTAGGCAATTCTCTACACACCATAGGCATCTGCCTAGTTTTTAGAATCTTATCACTCGCACAACATTCAACACAATCCCTGACTAATCTCTCTACTTCTAAATCCATACTAGGCCACAAAAACTGCAAACGCATCATTTCCTTCGTTTTTACAATACCCAAATGACCATTATGAACATGTGACAACAGTTTTTTACGAATACCCAAAGGAGGAACTAATTTAGTACCACGAGTCAGCATACCATCAGTAATAGAGAGCTCATCAGCCACCAGAGACCAGGGTTTATTCAAACGTACATTTCCCTTCAAAGAATTTATAACAGAAATCATCTCATCATCCTTCTCCAATTCACTTTTCCATTCGCATTCTTCCACAGCACCTTCAGTGACCTCACAGACATTAATAACTTCATCCGTATCATATACAGCTTCCTCATCACTACACTCACTGTCGACTAATCTTGACAAACAATCCGCAGATTTGTTTGCTACTCCTGGAATATATTGTACCTCAAAGTCAAATTCCTGCAAGGAAATAATCCATCTTGTAATTCTTGAAGAAATAGAATCCAAACCTTTTTTTAAGAACACTTCTTTCAAAGGCTTATGATCAGAAAAAACCACAACCTTAGTACCCCAAATCAAATTTTTGAACTTTCTTAGTGCCCAATAAATCGCCAAAGACTCTCTTTCAATTACAGAATAATTTAATTCAGACCCTCTGAGACACCTGGAAGAACAACAAATCAAAACCTCTTTTCCCTCCTTCTTTTGAAGAAGAACAGAACCAAGACCCTTTTCACTCGCATCAGTAAACATATAAGTAGGAAGACCAGGAACAAAAGCATGAAGAGAAGGAGCTTTTTTAAATTCATTCTTTATACACTCAAACTCTTGCTTGCAGTCAAACGACCACTCATACATGACATTTTTTGCTGTCAACTTCCTTAGATTAAATGACTTTTCAGCAAAGTTCGTTATGAACTTCCCATAAAATTCCAACATACCAAGAAATGAAAGTAATTCATCTTTGTTAACTGGCTCTTTTACTTTGTCAATGGAGTCAACTAATTATTCTTTGGGAAACACACCTTGGCACGTAATACGATGACCAAGATAATTTACTTCTTCTAATCCAAATTTACATTTTTCCTTTTTTAAAGACATGCCTGCACCACTCAAATGTTCCAAAACAGCACACACACGGGAATTATGCTCCTGAATGTTCTTGCCATAGATCAAAAGGTCATCCTGATAGCATTTAACTCCCTTAAGACCTTTCAGAATTCTAGACATGATAGGTTGAAATACAGAGGCTGCCAATACAAGGCCAAAAGGCATCCTCCTGAATTTGAACGTACCCATAGGTGTAATAAAGGCAGTCAAATCCTGAGAGACTTCATCTAACTCCACCTGGTGATAGGCGGATGCCAAATCTAATGTGGTAAAGTATTTTGCACCCTCTAGTGTACCAACCATCTCATCAATGTTAGGAAGAGGAAAACGATCTACAACCACTTCCTTATTTAAAGCATGTAAATCAATACATAAACGAATCTCATTATTCGGTTTTTTAGCGATAACCACTGGTGCCAACCATTCCGTGGCCTCAACTGATTCAATAATTTCATTCTTAACAAGTCTTTCAATTTCTTTCTGAACACTAGCTTGTTGAGATAAAGGAATTCTTCTTACCTTTGCTATAACAGGAACAGCATGCTCCTTTAATCTAATATGATGTTTGTACCCCTTCAAACATCCTAAACTTTCTTTAAAAACATCTGGAAATTTCTCAGAAAACATCGCTGCCATGTCACATATCTCTTGGACTATAACTTGAGGCGATGCATTAGGATTGAGTTGAACACCAAGATCACGTTGATGTAACCAACCCAACAAAGCATCACCTTTCTTTGTCACGTATATCTTCCCAACAGTCATACAACTACCCAATTCAAGTTTCACCATGCAGTAACCCAACATTTTGATGGGTTTATCACCGTAACCCAAAGGAGCAACATCACATCTAAATAACTTAACTTCACTCTTAAAATTCTTTGTAAACACTTCCTCAGCAAACATAGTAATTTGTGAACAAGAATCAAATTTAAAATTGATCATCACATTTTCAACAGAAACTAGACGAGAGGGATGATCCATTTTCTCACTATTGACCTGAAAAGTCACAGTTTTCACTTGTGGTTGTGACCATTTTTTAGTTGAACTCTCAGCACTAAACATTTTAGACCTACAGAATTTTGCAAAATGCCCTCTTTTACCACAAGTGTTGCACAAAGTTTTAAGCGCAGGGCAACTAGATGAATTAGCTAAATGACTAAATTGCCACACCTGAAACAAGAAAATCTATTTCCTGAATGTGTATTGGAGACATATGGCATAGAATTCTGCTTCTCCATATTAACATTAGTTTTTTTTTTAACTTGACAAACAACTTCTTCCACCTTAGATTCATTTTTCGTTTCCGAAGTAGATGTCTTCTCTTTTTCTCCTTTCAATTCTTCCACATATTTAGTCATATGTTCAACCTGCTTTGCAATAACCAAAACTTCATCAAGAGGTGGTTCATCTTTTAACCACAATTCTTTTCTTATGTTGTCATGTGCACATCTCAATACAAATTGGTCTCTAATTCTCTCATCTAAAGTTTGTCCAAAATTGCACGAAGAGGCTAACTTCCTTAAGACTGAAACGTATTCTTCGACAGTTTCATCCTTCTTTTGTTCCCTTAAACCAAAATGATACCTCTCCATAAGCGTACTAAGTCTTGGTAAATAGTGCCGATCAAGTTGAAGATTGGCAATTTCATATTCGTTCAAAGCTGCAAAGCTGTTCTAAAACTTCTTGACCCCCTCCACCCAAACAGTGCAAAAGTAATGAATGTTTACTCTCCTTACTTAAATTTGTGCCACAAACCCTTGCATAATTTGCAAGTTTTTTTTCTCCATTTTTTCCATTTAACATTCACCAGGACTGGTTAAGAAAAAAGCTGGTTGTGTAACGTTTTGCATTTTCCAAAACTTTATAAACTTTATAAACTTTGCATTTTCTCAAATTCAGAGTTCCTCTTTTTTTAATGTATTTGTTAACAAGTTTTTCTGTGAAATATGTCGTTCAAGAATAACTTAAGGTTTATTTTATTATTTTGATAAAATGTAACACTGTCACAGTTATATTTTTTAAAGAAATAAAATTAATAAACCTTTCCTTTTGATTTCTTCTTATGAGCTTATATTACAGCCAAATTATGCTGTTAAAAGACGGAAGCTGTTATACTTTTACGAGACGAACTTAAAGCGTTTCCTTTCAATGCTGCTCTTCAAATACAAGCCTTCGTCACAATGACAGTAGCGTCACTGAAACGCAAGCTCATTCCTCCTGAAATGCCGTGAGAAGATAAGGTCTGGAGCCCAAAGCTGAGAAAACGTCATAATGCGCGCCTCATCAGTGACACGCAGAGAAGAAAATGCTTTAAGTCACTGACACGCAGTATTGCGTGTGCTCCCAACGTCGTTTTTAGCTCGCGCAAAAGTCTTTTCCCTTCTCTTTTCCTTCTAAATCCTCCCGATTTTCCAATTAAATTCACAATCCTGCCGCCATACTCCTCACCATTAACTCAATAGACTTTTGAGATATTATCCGATTTTCTGCCGCCGGGAAGACAACGCTTCACTTCGATTTAACAGCCGCTGGAGGAGAGACGTTTAGAGGAGACTCAGCTACGATTCTTCTTTTGTGTTGAGGTGAAAATTCTTTCTCCAATCGTCGCCAATTTATGTGGTGTCTTCTAATGTATAAATAAATAAACTGGAAACAAGTAGACTTCAGCGTAGGTTTATTTAAACCTCAGCCACAAACACTCAGAGTCAACTGACTCAAAATACAGTAAACATTCTAGAATACAGAATTCCAGCATGGAATTAAATGACATAAGAAATAGATAAATTAAAGAAACAGAGAAGAAATAATAAGTGTAACACCACATCACCGTCACCAGTTGAGTTCTTGAGTGCATCTTTTTAACGAACTCTCATCGAAATATTTCCAGATGTAGTCTGATTATTTATTACTAAAACCAAAGGTAAAAATGATGACTTACATATTTTCTGTGTTTTATGTCACAGGCTTTGATTTTTTAGCACTATATATACACATGCCACGATTTCCCACTGCGTCAACTAGGATTCAGCGTTGTGATTTTCTGGTAGGACCACTGAAATTATGCAATTCTGCGTCATTTTCTGCAGAGTTAGGGATTTTGCTGCATTCGTCATTTAATCAGTCATCTGCTGCATAATCTGTGAATGTTAACAAACAAAATATGTTTCTAGCTCAAACGGATTAAAAGGTATTAAAAATGTAGTGACATGTTGCCATGCAGTGGACAGCCCTTCGCAAAAGGTGATTAGGCACCTTTCAGTTGCTCATTGGTGTATTTCGGGGGTAATAATGAAGTGAAATCTTTGCCCAGACAGTATTCACATGTGTACAAATGGAAACATAGTGAAATACTATCATATAATCAATAAATGAATCAATCATTACATTTCTAGAACGCGCTACATACCTGTGAGGGTCTCAAGGCGCTGGGGGGGTGCTACTGATCGAAGAGCCAGGTCTTGAGGAGTCTTCTGAAGACCAGTAGGTCCTGAGTCTGTCATAGGTTGGTTGGGAGAGTGTTCCAGGTCTTGGTGGCAAGATAGGAGAAGGATCTTCTGCCGGCTGTGGTTTTCCGGATACGAGGGACTGTGGCGAGGGCGAGTTTGGCTGAGCGGAGGCTTCGGGTGGGGGTGTGGAAGCTGAGTCGGTTGTTGAGGTAGGTAGGTCCGGTGTTGTGAAGTGCTTTGTGTGCGTGGATGAGGAGCTTGAAGCTAATCCTCTTGTTGACAGGGAGCCAGTGCAGGCTTCTCAGGTGGGGTGTGATGTGGCTGTGGCGGGGAACGTCGAGGATCAGTCGAGCCGAGGCGTTCTGGACTCGTTGTAGTCGTCTCAGGAGCTTGTTTGTTGTTCCTGAGTAGAGGGCGTTCCCGTAGTCGAGCCGGCTGGTGACGAGGGCCTGGGTGACAGTCTTTCTTGTGTCGATAGGGATCCATTTGAAGATTCTGCGGAGCATACGGAGGGTGTTGAAACAGGACGCGAGATGGCGTTGACTTGCCTGGTCATGGAGAGGGTGGAGTCGAGGATGACCCCCAGGTTGTGTGCGTGGTCCGTGAGTTCCGGGGCTGTGCCTAGTGATGTGGGCCACCAGGAGTTGTCCCAGGCTGATGGGGCGGGTCCGCGGATGAGGACCTCCGTCTTGTCTGAGTTCAGCTTCAGTCTGCTGTCCTTCATCCAGTCGGCTACGGCCCTCATACCTCTGTGGAGTTTGGCTTTGGTGGTCTTCGGTGAGGGATATAATCAGCTGGTTGTCGTCGGCGTAGGAGATGATGTTGAGGTTATGTTGTCGTGCGACGTGGGCGAGAGGAGCCATGTAGATATTGAACAGCATCGGGCTGAGGGAGGATCCCTGTGGAACGCCGCAGATGATCTCGGTGGTTTTTGAGCGAAAGGGTGGGAGGCGGACGCTCTGGGTTCTGCCAGAGAGGAAGGACGTGGTCCAGGCCAGGCCCTTCTCTTGAATGCCGGCGTCCTGGAGGCGTGTTGATGGGGTGCGGCGGCAGACTGTGTCAAAGGCTGCTGATAGGTCCAGGAGGATGAGGGCGGCTGTTTCTCCTTAGTCCATCAAGGTCCTGATGTCATCAGTGGCGGCGATGAGGGTGGTCTCGGTGCTGTGGTTGCTGTAAAAGCCGGATTGGGAGGGGTCCAGGATATTGTTGTCTTCAAGGTAGCGGGTTAGCTGTTTGTTGACGATCTTCTCTGTTACTTTTGCCGGGAACAGGAGCAGGAAGATGGGCTGGAAGTTCTTGTGGTCCTTGGTGTCCGCCTTGGGCTTCTTCAGAAGGGCGTTGATCTCGGTAGCGGATGCCCGGCAACAGTGTGCTGTTCCCGTGAATACACCCCCTCTAGACGCTCGACGTACTTTGATACTACGCGAAGGGACTCTTAAACCATTTTTGGCAGTCAAGCATGGAGGAGAAGTTACTGTATTAAATCAGCAGGACTCTTGAATTATCACCCTCCCCTGAACCCTTCGGTGCCTATCTGGAATTGCAAAGGATATAGTGTCACCAGCTATCAGCGGTGGATCGTTGTTAACCTGAGACCAGTCAGGGGACATCATTTATCCCCGGGTTGCCCCTTTGTCCTGATGAAGACTCGCACGGCCCAGGCATCAGCTTCCGTATGACCATAAGACGAGTCGAAACGTTGACACTTGATATATATATAACCTGGACCCCAGCTATACTCTCTACGTTGTTGTGCAAAATTTATTGTTTCATTCATATACAATGTATGAGATTGGTTTTTGATTAATTTAGTGGTCAGGTTTTACAGGTTGGGTGATTAATGACCCTTTGCTGTATATAATAATCTGTTCATAATGTTTATTTTGTCACTTCTCTATTGATTTCTTCTTTTCCTTCTTATTCACAAAAACCCCCCTTTTTTGCACTCTTTGCTGTGTTGCACGCTCTGGTGGGGCAACCACCATGGTACTTACGAAGTTATGTCAATGAATTACTATTGATTAAATACAATTGTGTAGCAATTCAATAAAGGATTGCTCGATTTCAATACTGTTGTCTATGCCCACATCTTGGTCCTTATAATATGTGCATTTGTGTTTTGAGCTGATTAATGCCGCTTTCTACTGAGTTAAATTAATGATTACGTACTGATAAATTCAGTTAAAAAGTATAGAGGTCTTGGACCCTTGTTTTTTATAACGTACTATACCCAGGTCCTGTACCTTACTGGGTCACCCATTTTCATAATGGGGACCAAGTGGTCAGGCGGCTGGTGCGGGTGGTAGTCGCAGGGGCGGTGGACTCGGTGGTGGGTGCGGGGGGGGTGGTCGGAGTTGGAGTTGAAGCTGTCTGTGATCTTGCGGTGAAAGAAGGTGGCCAGGAAGTCACACAAGTCTTGTGATGGTGGGATGTCGTTGGTGTTGGAGCTGGGGTTGGAGAGTTCTTTCACGATGCTGAAGAGCTCTTTGGTGTTGTGTGCGTTGTTGTCTAGGCGGTCCTTGAAGGCAGTCCTCTTGGTGGTCCTGATGAGTTGGTGGTGTCTGCGGGTGGCGCTCTTGAGGGCTGTGTGGCTGTCTGGTGTTCGGTCGTGGAGCCATTTCTTCTCCAGCTTCCGACAGGTGTGCTTGGAGGTCCGGAGGTCTTCCGTGAACCAGGTGGCTTTCTTGTTGGTTTGGTTGGTTGTGGAGGTCTTGAGAGGGGCAAGGGTGTTGGCGCAGTCGTTGATCCACTGTGTGAGGTTGGTTGCGGCGGTGTCTGGGTCCGTGGGGGTCGGTGGGTGGTCTCCGGGCGAGGGTGGTCGTTAGTTGGTCCTCGGTGACCTTGCCCCAGCAGCGGCGTGGCAGCTGTTGGGTGCGGTGGTGTGTGGTGGGTTTCCTGAAGGTGAAGTGGACGCAACTGTGGTCAGTCCAGTGGGGTTTGGTGGTGTGGTTGAAGGAGACGTGGGGGCTTGCGGAGAAGATGGGGTCCAGTGTGCGTCTGGCAGCGTGGGTGGGTGTTGTTACGAGCTGTTTGAGTCTGAGGTTGGCGAGGTTGTCAATCAGGGCGGTGGAGTTGGCATCATTGTTGTTCTCGAGGTGGAAGTTCAGGTGCCCGAGGAGGATGTAGTCCGTGGAGGCGAGGGCGTGGGTGCTGATAAGGTCGGTGATGGTGTCGCTAAACTGAGGTCTGTAGATGAGTGTTCCTCTGAGAGTTGTGTTGGGGTCGGTGTGAATCTGGAAGTGCATGTGCTCGACGGTTGTGTGGGTGTCGTCGGTGTTAGTTGAGATTCTGATGGAGTCTTTGTGGACGATCGCGATTCCACCCCCTACTCCTACTAATGTGCCACATTAGGTCGTATTATTTGCATTTTCTTAAAACATAATTTATTTAACCCTGCCGCATTACTTTGGTCCTTTCCTGCTGCATACACCTATTGGTGCTGCTTTCTGGCCACAAACAGACATTTGCTTTCATTGCATTAGGCAACTGAGGTTTTGTAGTAAAATTGCTTAGTTTAACTTACGTTTATTTTCCATTTAAAGTGTGCCCATATTTTTGTATGCAGTTACCAGAAGGTTAGAAAAATAAACCTGTTACAGAATATTTTGCCCTTTTTTGCCACATCCTCGACCCTGCCACACCAATCACTGCCCTTTCCCCAACATCCTGCCTCAGGGCATCCAGGATCATTGTTTATACTCTCTGGTAAAGCCCTTCAGCTGCTGTATGCAAATCAAGATAGCCTGGAAATGGGTCAAAGGCAAGTTAATAAATTCGCTCCTCCAGGCCTTCCTTATTTGCAAATACTGCAAGAGCTATTTGCGCCCCCTGGGAATGCAGCCACGGCCCCCCAGGGGGGCGCGCCCCACAGTTTGAAGAACTCTGGCTTAGGGTATAGCTCTCAGCCACTTCCTATATCCGGTATGCATTATTAAGTACTTACTGGGCATGTCTGTGGACACAGAGCAAAGACCATAGACTCTGCCCCCATTGCTCAGTGATTATTATGCACAACCTGCAGACATCGCCACTAATAATGCAACCATGATGTTGGCCCAGTATCAGAGACCTTAGTGTATGCTGTGCATGACAGCAGTCTGCAGCACACCCAGTGAGGACTGTGCATAGTGCTTGTCCTTGGGCTCTATACCATGTCCAGTACTGATTCCTTCACTACCTGATGGACATGGTCTAAGATCATGCCTAGCATGTCGTTTTAGGACCTCACCACATCTTCTTTTCCTATGACCAATCCCTGCAAGCCTTCCTAGCTCGGATTTATGTACCTGTGTCATTTTGTTGTTTTGTCTATCAAATGGGACTTAAGATATTAGAGGTGTTTACTTTGTGCCGATGGTTGCAGGTGTGGGCTGTGACACTTATTTTTGGGGACTTGTGTTTCATCACAAAGCTAGAGAGAGAAAGACAGAAAATGTAAAAAGGATGGAAAGAAAAATAGGAAAGCCTTGGCAAGAGAGAAAGCTGTGATTAAAAAGAACCTACAAGGGTGAAATAAGGAGATGGAACAAAATGGAATAAAAACTAAGCTCCCTCAATATTCATGAGATATAAAAATGGTTTTTAATATAAAGTGTGACTTAACCATAACTACAGAGATTATGTCAATGCCTCTGAAACACACAGAGGTCAAACATATTTTAAGGCCTCGGCATATTCAGTATATATAAAACATTTGGGGAATACAGGCTCAGAATAAAGGTGTGGCATTCCGTGATCAGCGAGAGGCTGCTGCTTGCTTCACATAAGTTATGGCCCTCTGGCCTCACTGAACAATATCCCAGGCGTGTTTGTCTCATCTCTGAGACTCTGTGTGTCATGTGTCTTTCTTTAAAGTCACTGGAGTACAGTTCAGAGGGCTGCGCAGCACAGGCCACTGCAACCCACTGAAAAGCATTGCTTACACTGGTGTGCTTACAAATAGTGCCTGCTACCCCTTACTGCTTTGTAGCGCTTTGGAAAACAATTATTGCGCTCACCCATGTTCATATTTTGAGCATTTTGTTGGGCGCACATGAAATGGAAGTGCCTCCTGTTGTTTTAAAAGAAAACAGGCATTATAATCTATTTCATACTCCTGTTATCTAGCTCCAAAGGATGAAAGGTTGAGATATATTAAACCTCTGAGCTTTCTCCAGCCCTTGGTCAGAGGAATAAAATAAGTATTTCATGCTTGAAATAATTAGGGTGAGGGAAAAAAGTGGCAATGGTAAAATTGTTAAGAAAACTACTAACCATTTGTCCGAAGACGGCAGAATTAGTAGGTATGTGCAAGTAATGTTAGAAAGCACTATCCTCTGTCCGTGCCGCTTCGTTGCGCCATCTCCTGACTTTATCGTGTTGTACTTGAGAGGGACTGTACTATCAGACAATTAAAGTGAAATTTACCAACCAACAATGTAATAAAATTGCTGAAACAAAATATGACTTACAGGAAATAATTTGCATGGCAAAAACAGAAATGCAAGCAAAAAATCAAGCTACAAACATGGAAGAAGGAAGAATTAAAGCAATTGAACAAATTAGAGAAATGTCAAACAAAATGAGTAATGAAAAAAAGAATGAAACGCAGTTTAAAGGAAAAAGATTGTGTTACAAATGTGGATTCCAATTCCCTCTTCAGAAGAAATGTCCAGCATTAGGACAGCAGTGCAAAGAATGCAAAGGATATAACCATTTTGCAACTGTTTGCAGATTCAAGAAAGAAAATAAAGGACGTTGGAAACAAGTTAAGCCAATTAAAAAAAAAATTGGAAATGCAAAATTCATAAGGCACATGGAAGAAACTGAAGGAGAATGTGAAGAAGAAGAGGAATTTGTGCAGCCAGAGAAATTGAACTGTGAACTTATTAGTTGGATCACAAGAAGTTCCTTTTGTATTGGACAGTGGAGCAACATGTAATATAATGTGTATAAGTGAATATATGAAAATGGAAAAACAACCCAAGTTAACACCATCAAATGTTAGTGTTTTCCAGTGGGGTGCAAAACGTCCAGTCCTTTGCCTGGGAAAATTTTAGGAAATTTTAAAATATGGAAATATAACAAGCAAAGAGGATATACATGTGCTTCAAGGTGAAGTACCAGGTCCATGCCTGTTGAGTAATGTGACTGCACAACTAATGAGTTTATTGGCAATGAACTGCAATATTTCAACTGATCACCCAATTAAAAAAAAAAATCCCAAATTATTTGAAGGACTAGGAAAGTTTAAAGGAAAAGAAATCACATTACACATAAATGAAGGAATAAAACCAATGGCACAAACACACAGAAGGGTGCCAATTCACATGCAAGGAAAAGTTGAAAGGGAAATTAAATCATTGCTTGAGCAAGATATAATAGAGAAAGTAACAGGCCCAACACCCTGGGTAAGTCCAATTGTCATAGTTCCAAAAAAGGATACTGATGCTATTAGAATATGTGTAGATATGAGAATTCCTAATACTGCTATTGAAAGAGAACGTTACCCAGGTCCCCACTTGAATGATATGATTAGCACTATAAGTGGAACAGTATTCTCAAAACTTGATTTATGTAAAGGTTATCACCAATTGGTAATTGATGACCAATCAAGATACATCACAACATTTTCAACACACCTGGGGTTGTTCAGATATGAAAGACTACATTTTGGAATTTGTTCTGAAGCAGAAGTTTTTCAGGAAATTATAAAGAACGTAATAAGACCAATACAGAATTGTATGAATTACAGTGATGATATCTTGGTTTTTAGAAAAACACAAGAAGAACATGATCAAGCATTAGAAAAAGTGTGTCAACAGCTGGAAGAAGCCGGGTTAACTTTAAATGCAAAAAAATGTGAGATCAACAAAAATGAGTTAACATTTTTTGGGCATATATTTTCAGAAAAAGGTATGAGACCAGACCCTGTCAAAATAGTAGCACTAAATGCGATGCAGAGACCAAAAGACATAGCAGAAGTAAGATCTTTCCTTCGTATGACAAGTTATTGTGCAAGATACATAAAAGATTTTGCAACCACAAGCTCACCTTTAAGAGAGTTAACGAAAAAACGTAAAAAAATTCAATGGAATATTGACTGTGACCAAGCATTTAAAAAAATAAAGATGGAAATTACGAATGCAGCAAATGTAAAATATTTTGACCCATTTCTAAGCACAGAATTAATAGTGGATGCTAGCCCTGTAGGTTTAGGAGCAATACTGGTACAGCATAAACCAGGAAGGAGAAAGTCAAAGATAAGTAATTTCACATGCTAGCAAAAGCCTATCTGAAATAGAACAAAGGGATTCACAGCCTAAGAAAGAAAGCTTAGCTGTTGTTTGGGCATGTGAGCATTTTCATGACTTTATTTATGGTAAATCATATGTGATTATCACTGATCATCAGGCGTTTGTTTCTATTTTTGTGAATCCAAAAACAAAGATGGCACAGAGAATTGAAAGATGGGGTATGAGGCTCATGGATTATGATTTTAAAATTGTTCATAAACCAGGTAAGGAACACAACCCAGTGGATTATTTATCTAGGCATCCATCTACAGCAACAGATGTGCAACAGCGAGAGGCAGAAGAATACATACACTTTATAGTAAAATCAGAAATGCCAAGAGTTCTGAAAGAAAGTGAACTAATTGAAGAAACAGAGAAAGATAGTACTCTTCATGAGTTGAAAAAGATCATACATGAAAATAAATGGAGACTGATAACTAATGGAAGTCAATTTGAAAGGAATGTTAAGAAAAATGATATATTACTGATTTTAAGAGTTTGCAAATTGTATTGTGTCCATAATTACCGCGTTTCACTCCCCGCCGCCATTCAGAATCCCTGGTGTGCCGGTGGTTTGAAGCTCCCCCTGATCTTCCCCTCTGCAGCCGAGTAGACGCTGCTGGGGCCCCGCCATCTTGGGTGAGGGCAGGAGAAGGGCGAGCAGACGAGTGCTCAGCCCATCCCACCCTCCCGCCCTCGCCAATACAAAATGGCGCCACCACCCAGGAGGCGCAGCGGACGGGCTCTGCGGGCGTGCCGTCCGCGCGCCAAAGGCACGCCAAAGGCAAGCCCGTCTGCGCCCCTCCGCGACAGTCCGGGACCCGGGGCCACAGCCCCTGTCCTACCCACCAGCCACCCACAACCGCTGAGGAATGGCGTCATTACATACTCAGGCAGTGAATTAAGAAAATTCAACACCACAGCCACATCGCATCATGCTTCGTGTGCACAACTGGGACCCATGAACACCATGGGACCAGTTAGTTGTCGGAACTGCCACTGGCTGAGTAACCCATGGCACTATCCTACTAATCTTACTACCTCCGAGCTGGTTTTAAGATGTATCCTTCTAAATGCAAGGTCGCTCCCCAAACATGCCATTGAAATCTGGGATAGTCTTGAAAATGATCAACCAGACCTAGCCTTTATTACAGAGACATGGCTGGACAACCACAGTACCCCGGACATCGCTATGGCCCTCCCAGACAACTATAAGATCCTTAACTTGAATAGGGAGAAAAAGAAGGGAGGTGGGGTAGCTTTGTTGTTCAAAGACTCTTTCACTTGCAGACTGGAGGCGATTACTCAGGCCAGTAGTCATGAAGCCATGGCATTTTCAGTATCCGTTAACACCACCATTCTATTCGGTGGTGCTATCATCTATAACCCTCCTGGCTGCACCTCCGATTTTAACGCTCAACTCCTGGCACAAGTTATGCCAATCTGCCTTCATAACAAAAACATACTGCTCCTAGGGGATTTTAATATCCACTATGACGACAGTCATAACCCCCTCACCAAACAATTAACCGAGAATATGGAGATCCTGCAGTTGTCCCAGAGAATCAATCAACCAACGCATAGGGCGGGACACACCCTTGACCTGATGTTCTCTAATATCAACCCCATCTACATCTCTGCAATTAAACAACTATTGTGGACGGACCACTCTTTGTTCGAGTTTAATTTTCACCTACCTATTAAAAACGCTAGGCCTCCCTACTAAGTAACAACCCATAGGAGAAGTTATGCTAACTTCAAAACTGAAATTTTTCAGCAGCATTTCATCCACTCCTCTATTGGAAAGATAGGTGTTGACGAAGCAACAGATAGACTTCAGGACCGCATTGCGTCGGCTCTGGAGCACTGCTCACAGCTTCGCCATGATGCCAAACCCAGGCGCACCATGTCAGAGAATTGGTACGAGCAAGAACTGAAGTCACAGAAAAGGAAATGTAAAATGCTCGAACACAAATGGAGGTTAACAAGAACTCAGGAGACGAGGGCTGTCTACAAGGAAGAACTGTCGCAATACACTAAAGCCATTAGAAAGGCAAAAAAAGATTACTTTTCTAGTAGAATTTTAGAGAATAAAAACTCTTCCAAAGAGCTTTTTAAAATAGTAAAAGAGCTCTGCAGTCCTACCAGTCTCTCATCTAATCTGACTCCCTCACAAGTAGTCTGCGACAAGATGAATAACTTCTTTTGTGAAAAAATAGACAAGATTTATTCATCTTTTTCCAACCCCAAATCAGGCAGCCCGGTGGACCACAAGCCTTCCACCTCCCAAGCCTGCTGCACCAGCTTTGGCCCATATTCTGAAGAGGAAGTGGGCAAAGCGATGCTTGAAATCAAATCTGGCTCCCCCCTGGACCCTTGCCCTCATCATATTTTCCGGCAGCTTATGATTTGATTTGCCCTGCAGTGACTCAAGTTCTGAATCACTCGCTAGATGCCGCAGAGTTCCCATCCAGTTGGAAGAACGCCACAGTCACCCCCCTTCTAAAAAAAGCGGGCTTAGATATCAACAACCTGACCAATTACAGACCCATATCCCAAATTCCCTACCTGTCGAAAGTCCTAGAGAAACTGGTCAACAGGCAACTGGCCAGCTTTCTCAAAGCAAACAACCTGTTGGATATCACACAAACGGGTTTTAGGGCCAACAACAGCACGGAAACAACACTCCTGGCCGTGCTGGATAACATCAGAATGTATGTAGATCAGGGGAAAACAGTTGCCCTAATACTGTTGGATCTCTCGGCGGCATTCGACACCGTCCCACACAATCTGCTCCTGGAAACCTTAGCATCTAGGGGCATTAGGGACAAAGCACTGGGTTGGCTGCGGTCTTTCCTATCGGATAGATCGCAATCAGTGCACATGGGCAAGTTCTCGTCCCCACGCCGGAACATCAAATATGGGGTCCCATAGGGGGCCTCACTAAGCCCAACTTTGTTCAACATTTTTGTGTCATCCCTGGCGGGAATAGGCAGAAAGTGGGGTGTCGAAATATGTTCTTACGCCGAAGACACTCAACTTACTGTTATCCTGGATGAAAAGAACAACCCCAAAGACAGGTTATTAAACTGTCTCTCTGAATTGGCTGAATGGATGCACAAGCACTGCCTTAAACTAAATGCAGACAAATCAGAGATACTACTGTTCGGAGGTCACACTCAACTATGGAACGACAGCTGGTGGCCAGAAGCCCTGGGCACTCCACCTGCTCCGACACCAACAGCAAGGAATCTTGGAATAACTATAGACATATCCCTATCCATGAAGACCCACGTAGCTGCCATATGGGGAAAAGGCTTTGCAATACTAAAAATGCTTAAAAGAGTCTTTCCCTGGATTCCAATAGAGTGCCGAAAGATCTTGGTCCAGTTTCTCTTGATGAGTAGGCTGGACTATGGAAACTCCCTGTTCTTAGGCATGGCAGAGTATCTCTTCACCGAGCTCCAAATGGTGCAGAACGCAGCGGCCAAGGCTATCTGTATGAAAAGGAAATACGATTCAGCCAAAAGCTGCCTGCGTGATCTACATTGGTTACCAATGAAGCAGAGAGCAACCTTTAAAATGCTGTGTATAACGCATAGAGCACTGCACAAAACCGGCCCTCTCATCCTCAGAAGCAGGATTCAGTTTTATGCTCCCACTAGGAACCTCCGCTCTCATTTCTTGGCTCGTGCTAAAACCTGTCGGGTGAAAAGGGCCAGGATGGGTGAGCATGCCTTCTCCCACATCGCTGCAACCAAGTGGAACGAATTACCTACGGCCCTCCGACTCACAGAATGCCATCTGGCATTTAGGAAGCAGCTAAAAACTTTCCTCTTCCCCCATCCAGACTAACCCAACTCGAATTTTGCCAACGGTACATGCACTTTAGCAATCATAGCGCCGTGATATCCTACTTGGATGATTGTTAGCGCTTTATAAGAAATATAAATGAATAAATAAAATAAATATTAGCTTTTAAAAACATAAGCTCAGAATTATCTATGACCTCCTCAGGAATATTACTCAGAGGATCGAAAATAATAATTCCGGAGAGTCTTCAACGTCGTGTGATTGATTTGGCTCATGAAAGTCATCGTGGTATCTCAGCAACAAAGAATTTTCTAAGAGAGAAGTCATGGTTTCCAAGACTGGATAAACAAGTGGAAGAAATTGTTCAGTCTTGTTATGTCTGCCAATGTACCGTAAAGGAAAAAGGAATTGAAAAGTTGCATATGCCAGATCTTCCAAATGCTGTTTGGTCAAATGTGGCAGCAGATTTTTATGGACCATTAGATTCTGGGCATTATTTGTTAGCGGTGGTAGAGGAATATTCTCACTTCCCAATTGTAAAATCAATATCATCTACATCTATGTCAACAGTACTTCCAATTTTAGATGAAATATTCTCAACATGGGGAATACTTAATATGTTAAAAACAGACAATGGACCACCATTCAGTGGAGAAGATTTTGGAAAATGTATGAACTATTTGGGAATAGTACATAGGAAAATAACTCCAATGTGGCCCAGAGCAAATGGAATGGTAAAAAAAACTGATGGCAACAATTAAAAAAGGAGTACAAAGAGCAAATCTTTCACAGATTTCAGTAAATTAAGCGTTGTGTCAAATTTTAAGTGACTATAGAAATACTCCTCATCCATCAACTGGGAAGTGCCCTTCAGAATTAATGTTTGGGCAATCAAGGAGAACTCAATGACAACAATTACCTGCAAATCCTCCAAAAGAGCATGATGAAGTGCTAAAAAAGGATAAAGAGGCAAAGGAAAATATGAAATATTATGCAGAAAAAGGAAAAACTTATCAAGATAAAGACTATCAAATTGGTGATCTGGTTTTAGTCAAACAGCAACAAGTAAGAACATCACAAACTAGATTTCACCCATTACCTTTAGAAGTTACAAAAATACATGGCACAGCAATGACTGCAGAAAATGATGGAAGAACAATAACAAGAAATAAGTCTTTCTTTAGAAAAGGTTGCAGCAAACAGTGAACAAAGAAACATAAACCTAATAATCAAAAAGATGAATGGATACAAAGAAGATCAGAAAGAATTTCAAAAAGACCTGAAAGACTAATTGAATAATGTTGATATAGTTATTTATTTATTTATTTTTTATTTTATTTTTCAATTATATTATTTAATTATTTTACTTATTTTAGGGGGGAGAGGGGAGAATGTCATGATGTATAAATGATATTATAATGTTAGATGAAATGGAATGTCAAAGCTAGGAGAATGTTCAGGGGACATTCAAGAGATGCACTGGGATGGTTGTGGATGCTAACTTACAAGCTCCATTAAAGGAATACCTTTGGATTACATTTATTGTCTCTGGATGATATTTTACACCGAAGACAGCAGAATTAGTAGGTATGTGCAAGTAATGTTAGAAAGCACTATCCTCTGTCCGTGTCGCTTTGTTGCGCTATCTCCTGATTTTATCGTGTTGTACTTGAGAGGAACTGTACTATCAGACAATTAAAGTGAAATTTACCAACCAACAATGTAATAATACCCCTTATTTCTAGAGCTTCTTTCATCAGAAATGTTCGCTTCATGCACTTGCACACAAGTTTCGAAGTATGATCCCAAACGAAAAAAGGTTTAGTGTTAGAACTTAACATTGGAGAGTTCGGAGTCTGATTCACAAAATCGGTGTTTTGTCCTCTCATATGTATAGTTGTGGGGGCTTCGTCGAATGTTTGAATTTCACGCCCTTTCCTTAAGTATCGGGGCAGAATATGTTTAACTCCGACGGGCCTCTCTCAATTTAAATGTATCTAAAGTCGATACATGAAGTGTTATTGTGGCCTCTAATATTAACGCATGCTGTTTGCAGTGCAGTAAAAAGACGAAACTGTAGCAAGCGATATATAAAATGGAATTCTTTTTAATAAGGCAGAGTTATGTACGCAGCACAGACATTGGGGGTTATTACGATGGCGGGCGGGACCCTATCGGCTATCGGGACCGCCCGCCTAAAGGGCGGGGGCCCGACATTGGTATTAGAATGCGCCCGCCACAATGTTAAAAAATAAATGCACGCATTTAAATGATCGAAGCGGCAGCCACCGCATGGTGCCTGCCGCTTCGATCATGTAAATGCAGGGGGGTACCATAGGTACCCCCCTGTGTGCCACCCCCCTTTGGCCTTCACTCTGGGGGCCCACAGGGGGCCGCCGCAGCAATCACCGCCTGCCTTTCCGTGGAGGCATTGCCGCCGCGGAAAGGCCCCTAAATTTAGCCATCGCAAGGCAACCGCGGCGGTAAAGCGGCGGACGGTCTTTCCGTCCGCCACTGTCCCCTCGCCATCCTAATATGGCGGGGGTGATCCAGGCATTGGTGTCGGGCGGATTGCCTCCGCCAGGCCGGCGGTGGCCAACGCCAGCCTGGCGGAGGCAATCTGCCCGACATCATAATGGGCCCCATAATGTTTAGAACTAATCTGTCTGCATCAAGAACGGATGGTGGGGCTGACGAAACGTAGAGTTACTTGTGCATGTTCTTACACTGGTAGTTTCTTTTATCCCCTCCTGATTTGTCAAAAGCAACCTGAAGCGGTTGACGACTCCCTGCGGCGCTGTCAGAGGAAATGCAGTTGCATCACATACCGGCGAACAGTCTGTGTACTTAACAGGCAGTTTTGTGGGAGGAGTTGCAGAGATGGGTGATGGTGCAGCGCTAGGCTAACTGGAGTGGCTAGAAGAAAAACACAATGAAAACTACATTAATATAATTCAAACAGTGACTGGGGCATTTGGAACGGCCAGCACCGACCTAGGAACTCCAACATGGCGACAGCAGAGAGAGCGGCGTGGGTACTGCAGGAGGAATGAGAGGGGGGCAGGAGGAAAAGTGGCTGGTGAGGCCGGCCCTTAGTGCGTCACTCAGTAAAGCCCATTGTGCTTGAATGTAGGAATATAATTATACAGGAATAGGATTGGCCAGTATCATGACGGTCTTGCGACTCTAATTATATCCTTGCGCATGCCCTGCAGTCACCATTACAAATCATAATGGTAGCGATTTTCTTAGCATATTGACCTGACGTGTTGATATTTATGTAAATCATTGTGGTCATGATTATCTTTTCGTGCTGGCAGGGGGCGGAAACAAGCACACTCCTACACAGCAAACGTAATGAGCGGAGCATATGATTGACAGCCTTGCTACAGGCACAGCATTAAGAGCCAACAGCTTAATAAACAAGAAGCTCCTTACCTCCGTTTCTGAACATTTTAGTGGTATTGGCCTGGTCTGTCAGCTCTAGCATCCTCCACCGGATCATTTGTGCCTCATCCATGCTGTCGAGGCTGCTCTAGTAGTGTCCGCTCTAAACCAACTGCTGCGCGTTGTGTTGTAGTGGTGGTCATTGTTGGTGCTTTGTTTCCACTGCAGTTTGAGGTGGGTGAGCAGTGTACTGGTCCTGCCTCCCTTGGACTGCGATTTTGAGAGTTGCAATTACAGTGCACATGTATGCACACGTCTTTGCGGCGGCCGGGTGAAGTTCGACATTGGGGCACTGCGCCCGATCTACTGTAGAAACACACGTTACGTGTGCCACAGAGCAACGTTTGTGAAAGTGAAAGCGATGAACAACACCTAATTAACCAAGCCCCAGAGACGCCGTGCATGTTTTTAATAAGAGAAGCTGCCCCGCTCTTCCCCGCACACTTCCCATACCTGCTATCTACGCGCACAGGACCGATTAAAATAAAACTAGGAGGGCTGCGGCTGGCCGGTCTGTGGAAGTGCTTGCAGCTGCAGGGAGCAGACCTAGGCAGTGTGAGGGGTGGAGAGCAGCGTGCCAGAGCCAATACTGCCTCGTTCGTCACTGAGGCAAAAATAACTAGCCAGTGTACACAAAAGCAAAAGTCTCCATTTACAGACGAAGACTACAGCGTGCACATTAAACGTAAATAAATAAATTGCATCGGGTGAGGTATTTAAATGGCGTAGGGTGAGGGCAGGAAGCTGCCAGATGTGGAAATGCGAGCAGCAAAGGGAAAAAGTAGTCCCTCAATAAAAAGATAACAGTCATCAGCGTAAGTTATCTGTAGTTGGTCGATGCGGCTTCCTCCAGAAAGGGAAGAAAAAGGAAGTGATGTATCGGACCACAAGCCAACAATGAGCAAGATAAAACCAGCAATGCCAGATTCCACCAATGGCAAGTGACAAAACAAAGATAAATGCAATGGGTGGAGTTTCAGTAGTAATACTGATTACTTGATGCCTTGTAGAGGCAGCTGCGCTGCCTATGCGAGACCTAAAAATGCTTTCTTTATTAGCAATCACACACATGGTGGTCTGCTGATCCCAGCAAGCCACCATTCCTGTGAAGGCAGCGGATCAAAGCTTGTCACAAATTGCGATGTACCTCATTAATATTTATGAACTAGGTCTATTTGCGACCCACTAACAATCACTATTTTAGGAATAGGGGCTTTATAACACCTTTGTACATTAGTTATATTGATCACCAAATAGGGATTCAGAAAAAATTGCTATATGTATTGTTCGTACATCTAGCCCTAAGTGCTTCTTTTTCTGATAGCTTAAGTATTAATTTCTCAGATCAGCATTAAGAGAAAACAAGCCTGGATACCTCACAGTTTGCTTGTATGCAAGAATATTGGGTGCAAAAATGTCATCCAAAAATTTGTATATGTATTTTACTATTCATTAGGTTAGCAGTGAGCTCAGACAATTACCCAGTCCCACCCTACTTTCAGCATGTTTTCCCAGTGAATTACCCCCTACTAGCACTCTAGCTACATTTTTATGCAGCCTCAAACTTACTACTACTTCATTGGTCATCAAACTGTGGGAACCACCTTCCAGGGGCTGGGACTCAGCACCACATCAAGGGTGGAGGGGTACGAGGCCCAAAGAAAACAAATATATCCAGTGCCCATGAATCTGGCTTATGAATGCACTGTCTAGACAGACCTAAAAATCCATGTAGGTTAATGACCGTCCTACTTCCATCCGTGCTGCTGCCACGGAAAAACACCATGCATGATCTATTGTGTAAGACACTTAAATACCATTATGTTATGTTTGTGCCCCTGAAAGTTCAACATCAGGCAACTGGATAAACAAACAAACTGATCACAGCCATGTGGAGGATACGCACTTTTTTTGTGAAATACACAACTTCTGCTCAATTAAAACGTGTAATCCTGACTTAATGAAAACATGAGGGTGGAGCCAAAGCCTCTCTCTAGTAATCCTCACATAATTGTGTGGCGACAGCTGTGCTGTCAAGTCAGACCATAAAAAAAACAATTGGTGCAGATGGCATTTGTGTTACTTGTTGTGCTGTGCTGCCAGACCTTTAAGATCTTCCTCTGCGTTTCGAGTGACGGTCCCTAGGATCAATAGAGTGAGGATGGGGGGCCGTGCTTTTAGTTTCACGGCCGCCACTCTGTGGAACACCCTCCCGCTGACGCTGAGGTGTAGACAAGATCTCACTTCGTTTAAAAGGGACATTAAGACCTTTCTGTTCCCCAGAATAATGTAATGGTAGTCTTGCCTGTAGCACAGTCGCAGTCTCAGCGCCAGGATACCCTCTGGGTGGCAGCCGCGCTTAACAAATAAATAAATACATACATACATACATACATGTTTATTAAATGGAGCAGATATTAGTTACACAAAATTGGCACTCAGTCTGCTTCTGATAGTTGCCAATGAATGTCCTGGATGATGTGTCCAATCAAATCACAGTAGGCCTCTCACTCAGCATGGCACCAGAGGAAAGCAATGTGGACTTCAGTGATGATGTCAAGACAACAAACAAGTATATTGCATTCAGTTGTCATCCGTTGTACTATGCACAGACTCATAAGTCTGCAAACATATAATTTATTTGTCACATGGAGCAAACAAAATAGTTTTTTTTAATATCCAATTCATTTTGTTTATCTGTTTCTCAAAATATTAGATCATGCACTGGCATTCAATATGGGGAAATCATGGTAATTTTAAACAAAATGTTGGAATTGGTGGCATTGTATTCCGTGATAAGGTGTTGATATTGAAGAGTCTAAGAAGGGAGAGACACATATGGGTGAACTCAAGAAAATGTTGCTAAATGTGCACATGTGCTGGGATGTACGTTGTTACAACGCATGTTGTAACAACGCATGCCTTTACCACGCAAGTCTTACAATGCAAGTCGTTACAACGACTTGCGCTGGAGGGCGTGGATTTAGGAATCTTATAATTTTATATTCCAGCACCAGTCCCCGTAACAGTAGGGAAGGTGTTGGAATATAAAATTGCAAGATTCCTTATCCCACAGCGCCATCCAGCGCAAGTCGTAGTAACGACTTGCGTTGTAATAGCTGCGGGGTAAAGGCACTGCGGTGTAAAACCGCGTCGTAAACGATGTTCCCCATGTGCTGGTGTTCTAGCCGCAAATGTAGAGTGGAATCACTTTTTCTAAACCCTCTGCACCAGTCCTATGCCAATTTGCAGACAAAAAACATACTAACATCTATTTTTGCAGACTTAATATTATGAGAATTGTGGTATAGAGCATAACTCCTGAAATCTCCAATTAAGGAACATATTGCACTATTGAAAATGTATATTTCAATGTTGGGAGTGAAAAGTCTCTTTCATGATGACATACATGCACCTCTGCCCTGAGTGTCTCAACTGAATTCATGTCTGGATCCCTAATGCTGATTTTGGTTGTCATGGCCCAGCCCGGATCATGCCTGTGTGTATAATATTGGCCTGTCTCACAGGTTGATGTCTATTTGGACTGAGAGGTGTGCCCAAAGCTCTACCCTCATGTTGGTGAAAGACTACTGACCAGGAGTTGAGAAGCATGGGCATGATGGTGGCAATGTATTATGTAGTGTTCAGTAGTGAACAGGTCCTTTTTCGCCTGTGTGACTGGAGTGAGACCTACAGGCTCACTCACTTAAAGTTCTGCTGCTGTGTGCTTAACTCACCTTTGGCCTACATTGGTTTTAGGGTGGAGTGCTGCACAGTGCATGTGAAGTACATATGTGCTGGGTGTATGTGTGCCTGTGAGTAGTACAATACAGGGATACTGCAGTGCTGTCTGTGCGATGTGTGCATATTAAATGTGTGTATATCATATGCAAGTGCTAGGTGTCTGTGTGCCTATGAATGCTACAATACATGAAGAATGTATTGCTGTGCAGTGTGTGTATGCTCTATGTATGTGCTGGGTGTATGTGTGCCTGTGAAGGTCACAATAGATGGCAGACTCTGGGTTCCATTTTGGGAGACCCAGGGCTGACTGGAGGAACATGAGGAGAGAAGGTAGAGGAATCAACCCAAACAGATTTGTTTATTGCTGCATTCTCTAAGCTGGGTGGAGTAGGGAGAGTAAGGCTCTTCAGTACATTTTAAAGGGTGCTCTTTGATTCTGAGAAAGGTCACTGGGAAGGTGGTGGGCATATCTCAGAAAGGAGCTGGGTTTGATAAGAGAATCATAAAGTGTAGGGTTGAGGCTCTAAGATAATATTTCTATAGATATCACTGTGACTGGCATCCGCATGTGAACTCCTAGACACTGCCATGGCCTTTGTTGTGAGGCTATCAGATTTGAAGTCACTCCTGCTGTGATAGACTGCTTTCTGGAGACAGGGCAGAGGAGAAGGTGCGTCAAAAGGAGGCAGATCGCAACATAAACATCAAAGACTCAGACTCTAAATCACATTTGGTGTCAGGAAATGTACTATATGAAGGGGAGTTAGAACTCCCCAAAACTCTCAATTGTTAATCAGCCAGTCGGGCTGTGCAAGCACGAGAAGCTCTATGAGACTTCTGCCTGTGATGAGGACTGAGGACTAAGGCCTGCTAGTCTCCCAGCATCGTGAGGGGACATCACCCAGGGAATCAAGACCTCCTCTTGGAGCCTAGAGCACCTGCCTGGTTGCCAAGACCAGTGTGCCCTGTGAGAGAGGAGAGCATTGGAGGGGGCGAGGTCCAGTAGGGGATCCTGGTGATTGGATTACCATAGTGAGGTATTAGGACACAGCTGCCGCACTGATTGGGTCATTTTCCTGTGCAGGGGAAAGTCAGCAACTCCTGCATGGCCGAGAAGGGTCCCCGTGAAGTGAGCCGTGACCGTTGCTACCCTGATTAGGTTGTTGCCTGTGTGCAGTTGCCAAGTCAGTGACCCGGTGTGCTATGTGGGGCTACTGTATATATTGCTGCTGTGCCGATTGGGCCCTAGCCCTGTATGGGACCAAGTCAGCGACCCCGTATGCCAGAAAGGTAAACAACCATTACGACGCAGTCATAACACCGCAGTACCATTACAACGCAGATTTTAGAACGCAAGTCGTTACCACGACTTGCGCTGGAGGGCGCTCTAGACTAAGGAATAGTATGATTTACTATTCCAACACCTTCCCGACTGTACGTAGGCTGGAGTTGGAATAGTAAATCATACTATTCCTAAGTCCAGAACCCTACACGACTTGCGTTGTAAAAGCTGCGTTGTGATGGTACTGCGGTGTTATGTACAGCGATGTACCATCATACATCCGCCAGAAAGGACCACAGGGAAAATTGTTTATATGTTGATTAGGCCTTAACTGGTGCTCAGAAGAGGAATTAAACACTTTACTAAAGAGTCAAAGTGGGACTCCCGAGACTCGGACTACTAGTGGAGCTTAACCAGAATGTCAACTATAGTGAATGAGGAAAACCTATTACAGCTAGAAGAGGGAAGTGGGATTCAGGGACCACCCTACAAAATACTAGAGCCCTGACCTTGGGGGAACTGTATGTATTGTTTGTGCATGTTGTATTTTACTTTGAGTTTGTATATTAAAAAGCAGGAATTAGCCAATCATGTATTGCCCCTGCTGAACATATTTTCAGTTGTGATCCTGTGTTCACCCCCTATGTGTACCTCCCTCCTGCTTGACCCGTGCTACCACTGATTGTCATGTGCTGAAAGTGTACTTTGCACACTTGCTAAGGATTCATAGTAGACCAGGCCCCGGCCATCAGGAGTGAACGGCCTCAACCTTCCCAGCTGGGTCCACTAGCTTCTTCGTGCCCAGTGGTGCTCCAAATAGGGTCTGACAATTACCGAATACTCTCTACCTTTGTCATTCAATTGAGCTTACACTCCTCCATCTCTTTTGTCAGAGGCATCTGTCTGTACAATGAAAGGCTGTCTATAGTCAAATACTTTCAGTACAGGGGCAGTGCACAGCACCTTCTTCGGTAACTCAAATGCGTTCTGGCACTCCACAGTCTATATTACTTACTGGGCTTCTTCTTGGAAGGAAAAGCAGTTAATGAGCAACTATAGGTCCATTGTTCACCACAAAGTTGATTTAATACCTGGTGAGCCCTAAAAAGACCTTCACTTCAGTCTGGGTAGGGACTTTCCATTCCATCACAGACTGAATCTTGGCATCCAAAAGGCAAATCTTCTATTTTCCCACCCATTGCCCAAGATAGACAGAGAACTGCCTCACCTGACATTTCATCGCCTTGATGGTCAGTTTTGCCACCTGTATCCTTGTCAGCACCTTTCCAAGGTATCTCAGGTGAGCCTGCCATGAATTTCTTAACACTGCAATGTCTAACAAGTAGGCAGCACAGAACTCTTCCAGCCCTGCGAGAACATGGTTCACCAGGTGCTGAAAACCGGCAGGAGCATTCCTCAAGCCAAGGGCATCACGTTGAATTGGCATAGTACCCCTGGTGTACAGAATGTAGTTTTCTCATTGGCATTTGGTGTCAAAGCAATCTGCCCACTGGTCAGTTCCAAGGAGCTTAAATACTTTGCAGCACCTAATCAATCCACAAACGTATCCGCTGTTGAGATTAGATGGGCATCGGTCTTAGTTACCTTATTGAGAGCTCAGTAGTCCACATAAAATCTCATGTCAGTAGTCCCTTGCTTTGGTACTAGAACCACAGAACTAGATCATGAACTACGAGATTCCTCAATGACCTCCAGGTCCAACCTATTAGCAACTTGTGCTTTAATGCTTCCCTAAACCTGGTCAGACATTCTGTACATTCTTCTGTTTCACTGACAGACTGTCACCCGTGTCTATGTCATGTACACAGACAAGTGTTAACCCTGGAGGCAGCGAGGAGAGGATGGCAAACTATCCCCAAATCTCTCTGCTGCTCAGCCGTTAAGTCGGGGGCTAGCTGAACCCCTTCCACAGTGTCATCCCTCATGTCACTATGCAGCCAGTCCGAAATAGGCTCATTGTCTTTGTCTACTTCCTCACCCATTGTCATGATATTCCCTATGTAATCTCTTACGGAGGTAAGGCTTCAGCCTGGTCACAAAGAACACCTTCTTGGGTTCCCTTGTGGCACCCATGTTCACCAAGTAGTTAGCATAAATCTTCTGAACAACGTTGTATGGTCCACACCATTTGTCATCCATAGCTCTGGGACAAAAGAGCTTTAGCACCAACACCTCCTGTCATTCCTGATACCCAGTTAGTATAGCTGTCTTGTTATACCACTCCTTCATCAGTGCTTGGGTGGCCTAAAGATTTTCCTTTGCCTGGCTCATACATTGCGCCATCAGCGTCCTGAGGGCAATCACATAGTCCACCACATCCTACTGCGGAAACTGAGATTCCTTCACATTTTTCCCTGTCCAAGGTGAAGGGACCCTGCACCGGGTGTCCCTACAGGACCTCAAAGGAAATTAACTCTACCCCGCTTGTAGAATCTCTCGGTAGGCAAACAAAAACATGGCAAGAGAAGACCACATTACCAACTGATCACAATCTCCTCCTGTTGTTTCTCCTTGATCCTCTAAACATCAACAGGAAATCAAGGGAAAAGGAAGAAATTAATAGACCTCTTGACAGTTATGACATATATTCCTCCTTCCTCCAGAGTTCCCATCATGCTCTTCATTGTAAAAAATAGAGGGGCATATTAAAAAAGGCTTTATTCCTGCTTTTTTGGCTTTAAAAGCCAAAGAAGGGAGATAAAAATATCGCCCTATCAACAACAGGGTCCTAACATACAAAATCGCACGTAGCACCCTTTTTCACTACGCTTCCCTTTGCATCTCTAAAGAGATTCAAATTGGGCATTCCAGAGCGAAATAATAGGAGAAATGTTGCTAAGCGACATTTCTCCTATTATCAAGCTTCACGCTAACCCTGTTAGAGACAAAAAAAGCAGCGCTAACCACGGTTAACGCTGCTTTTTTACGTCTGCTAATTTTCAGACTTAACCATGTAATCCAATGGGTGGTGGATTACATGGCTAAATCCACCATGGCCTATCAACAAGGATATCCCTATCCTTGAATTTCTACCGCTACATTACCAGCGATAACCTCCCAAAATGCCGCTATCGCTGGATTTTTTATCGCCTAGGCGGTTAGAGTTGTTAATAACGAGATAACCAGGCGATATTATCCAGCGATAGCGGGTGTTAAAAAAATTTACGCTGAGCACCTTTAGCGTTAATTTTCCCTGTTCCTTGTTAATATGCCCTACAGTGCTTTTGCAAGTAAATTCGCAGGGCCTGATTCACAAACTGCAATTTGAAAAACTGTTAAATAATTGAGAAATCAGACTTTTAAGTAGACTCCTAAATATTTGCATGGCTTACTAAATGTTTTAATGCCATAAATTGCAATCTTAAAGTTTAAATAAGCACATTTGTAGAATGGCCTTTCCATAACAATTGCAATACTCTTGTAAGTTGACATTCAAGTGCTGACAAATAATGTTCTTCACTCCATTTCTGAAAATGTCCCCAATGTTTGGAAAACCCTTTCCGAGTTTGATGTCTCATTGAACACTGCATTGCTTCCACTAAGTGAGATGAGATTTCGTTCATTCACAACCTTTTCCTTTCAGGTTGAAGACTGAAAAACGTAGATGGACCGGACGTTGAAGTAACTTTTCCCTTATGGGTAAATATGCTGAAGAAGCATCCACGGTGAAGTAATTGTCATGAATTTCAACACGGGGAGCCATGTCCTTCCTAGTCAGAATGGAACTGACTCCTGATCATCGCCTATAACAAAAGAAACAGAACACAGGTCATAAAGAGAGAAAAAACTATTACTAGAAGAAGAAAGGAAAGAAGATTACAAAATGGTAAAATAATAGGAGAGGAAAGATTATACAAGAAAAATGTCTAAAAAGGGTAGTCTAAAAAGGGTAGTGCAATGAAGGACTAAAATATACTTCATGACACTACCCTTCTGGACAGTCATTGAAGAGGCTGACAAACATGAAACCAGGAAGAGGAAGGCAAGATCGAAACCCAGAGTCAGGATGCCAACACAATAGTAAAAGGGATGAAAGGAACAAGACCCTGGTCCGCACGATGGAGAACGGAGGTGGCACAAGACAATGTGCTGGAACCAAAGCGTGGCGGAAGGTGAGAGTGGAGTTGCCACTCCACTTCAAGACTTGATGAACTATGACGAACAAGGGGCGGTATTGTGTGGCCCTGGGTGAGCAAACTAAAAGGGGAAACCAAACCTTCCTAAAAGGGGAAGGGGAGGTATGGACAGAGCTATAATTGCCTGTGTCAGTGACCACACAAGAATAATATTATATTTGTTCTTTAAGTTTGTTTCCTAAGGTGCTGCTACTTAAAGTTGAGTAAAAAACAGTTCAGTAAAAGTGCCACTATAACGAGAAAGACTGAACAGTTTAAGAGAAACCAAAGAAACCCAAAAAATAGAAAGCAAGATAAAGCAGGAGACAGGTGGGGTGCAGAGGACCCAGAGTCAGGAGAACTGATAAATACAGAAATAGATACAAAAAAAGAATGTGGGATAGAAAATAAGGAAAGTCAACCCTCAGTATATACAGATATTTTTTATTATTTTATTTACACTTACCTTTTTCCTTTTCCCCAAAGTCCTTGGAGGTAGATGCTGCAAACACTCGAAGTGGAAGGAGAAGTAGAAGATTAATTGATTGATATTGTGTTTCCCTCTTCTCAAGACTGTGCTCAAATCTGAATTTAGTTTAGTTAAGAAAGGATCAATATAAACCACTCTTACCATCACACCTGGAGCTGTGAGTCTGACTATTTAAACAAACCTTGAAAAAACAGCATATATTAAAGGAAGACGGCTCAAGCCCTTAACAAAAAAAGTATAAGCTTGTTCCGTTTTCATATAAGTGGAAATCTACATAATAACAGTGTAGCCTAAGAAGGAACCACTTTTTGTAAACTTGCCTAGCAAAGAAGACAAAATAGGAGGACACTGGGTAAGCTAAGCAAGCAATTGATAGCCCTCCCTGGGGAATAGGTAGGGCTTATCTTAATCAGCCTTTTTTGTTTAATTTTTCAAGGTCTATAGAGAGGTAATTCTCTCAAAAGTAATTACTGGGATGAAGACACTGGATATAGATGCAATGACAAGCTTGTCCTTTGCTTCAGTCTGATCTCTGATATCTAATCGCTGATAACACCACTCTGTCCTTCCTGGGCTTAGAGGCAGACTATCATCTTGTTATCCAGGGTCATTAACTTTCTCAGCCAAGAATGTCTATTCCGGTAAACATCACTTACAACGAAACTTTTACAACGCACTACCATTACAACGCGGTCATTACAACGCAAACTATTACAACGCATTGCTCTGGGGGGCGCTATAGGATAGGGAATAGGTTAATTTACTATCCAATAACCTTCCCTAGTGTCCACGGGGACTGGAGTTGGAATAGTAAATTAAACTATTCACTATCCAACACCCAAAAGCGCTATGCATTGTAATGGTATGCGATGTAAAAACCGCGTTGTAAAGGCAGGCGTAATAATAGCCTGCGGTGTAACGTCATACATCCGTCTATTCCATGTCTGGAAGTGTGAAGTTCTGGCTCAGGAAAACAAAAGTACATTTCAACAAAGTTACTTTTCTATTAAAGTAATCAAGAATCTGATTTCACTAATTAATAACATTTTAAATATTAAGAAAAAACAATTTTGATGTAGTTGTCTAGTGTTTTCCCAAATGAAAATGAATGATAAATATTTTAATCACACCTATACCTGGTCATGGAAAAGTCTTGCACAACCTAAACAGTGAAACTAGCTTTGAGTTTTATTTAACTTTGTAGGCATACTAAGCTCAATATGTAGTGTGCCTTGTTTTTATATATTAGCATCCAGCCATGTGGGTTTGCAAAGTTGTGTATGGATATATAAAAATAGGTATTTCTATTTGGCAAATGCAGTTTTCTCTGCCATATGCTACATTGGAGCCCAACTGGAGAATCAGAGTTCTGCGCCTGGCAGCTATGTCAATTCGGGCCACTTATATGTGTGTTATAAGGTCACACTACATCCCATGTAATTTTCTATTTCATAGGTGTATTTTTGCATGATTTACAATGGATATTGTATTTTATTGTATTGTGTATTTATATAGCGCAAAACTGTCACCCTACGGGTATCCTGGCGCTTAGACTTGATGGTATACAGCACGTTTAACAGCCTGGCGTTGATGGTGGGAGGACTAGACTTCCTTCCTGGGAAACAGCCAAGTTTTTAGCTCCTTTCTGAAGCAGGTCAACGAATTGGCCTGTCTGATAGTCTGGGGCAGATCATTCCATAGTCGTGTGGCTGCCACACTAAAAGCTCTGCCCCCCATTCTGGTTTTCTTAAATCTGGTGATCTTAATCATGTTAGCTTTTGAGGAGCGAAGCTGCCTATTCGGTTTATACCATGTAAATCTCTCCTGTAATGGAATATGACCCACCTTATGTGCTGCCTTGTACACCATGCACATAGATTTAAAGCAGACTTTCTCTCTGATGGGTAGCCAGTGCAGGTCTCTTAGGGCTAGAGTCGTGGATGACCTACGTTGCCTATTTAATGCCAGTTTTGTAACCATAGACTGGACTCTCTGCAAGCTCTGAAGGATGTACTGCAGGGCTCCCAGATACAGAGCATTGCAGTAGTCCAGTCTGCTAAGAATTACACTCCTTACCACCAGCGGGCGGGTATCCTTAGGCAGAAGCGGGAGAATCTATCGCAGCATCCGCATCAAAGAAAAGCAGATATTAGCAGTTTTATTTGCTTGAGACTCCATTTGGAGACTCCCGACCACTAGTAGCCCCAGATTACGCACTGTTTTGGCAGGAGCCAGGGGGTAGTCCTCCGGAGTAAGCCTGAACTCCATTTTAGGTTGTAGCTGCAGGCTGGTGGGTGGACAGAATATCACCTCTGTTTTTCTCCCATTAAATTGTAAGTAATTTTGCCTGAGCCAGCATACTGTCTGGCGCATGCATTCCTGAAAGGTATCCATGGACACCGCTTGCATCACCTCCAGGGAGAACACCAACTTGGTGTCATCCGCGTAGTTAACCAAGTTGACTCCATAAGATTTAATTAGGGAGAGAAGGGGACGCAGGTAGGTGTTAAAAAGAATGGGGCTTATCGCAGACCCCTGCGGAACCCCGTGATGTACGGGGGATTTGCCGGACTCAAATGGTGACTGTTGCCTCCCTGATAAGTAAGACTGCAACCACTGTAGGGCCCAGGCCTCTCAGTCTTTCCACCAGTATTGTATGGCTCACCGTATAAAATGTGGCCGACATGTCTAGTAATACTTTGTCGGCACGCATCCGTAGATTATCCATTACGGTGACCAGAGCCGCTACCGTACTGTGGCCCGGGAGAAAGCCAAATTGATCTCTGTTTAGTAAGTGATTGTCTTCTAGGTAGAATGACAGGGTCTTGCTGACTAGCTTCTCAAGGATTTTAATTGGATATGGTAATATAGAGATGGGTCTGAAATTGGCCGGAATCATAGGATCTAGGGATGGTTTCTTGAGCAGAGGGGTAACTAACGCTTGTTTCCAAGCCTCCGGAACCACTCCTTCTTCCAGAGACTGGCTACATATTAGTTGGAGCCACGGAAGACAATCCTGCCCAGAAGTTTTCCAGATTCTATGTGGGAGGGGTTCCCGCAGAGATCCTGAGGTAATACTATGGGCTAGATCACTGAAGGGATCCTCGGCGGGAGCTTGGAAGTGCTCCAGGCAGATGTCTTTCCAAGGTTCTTCCCCTGGCCACTCAGACAGGTAACTCGGATTGTAAATGTTGCTAGGACAAGAATTGCCAACAATTTTAGTGATTTTATCTTCAAAATGTGTGGCAATTGCATCGCAGAGTTTCAGCGACGCAACCACTTTGCTGCTAGTGCAGGTAGGGTGGGAGAGATCCCTGACGATATTAAAGAGTGCCTTTGTGCTATTAGGGGCAAGCAGGATGGAATTGGCATAGAAGTCTGCCTTTGCTCTAACTATGGCCTCCTTATATTTGGTTTGGGCTAATTTCAGCTCATTTCTATCCCTTTCCAGGTAAGCCCTCCTCCATTTTCTCTCTGCCTTCTTACAAGCCGTTCGTAGTGATTTCAGCTCTCCACTATACCACGAGGCAGACGCTTTTTTCCTATTTTTGATTTTCTTTATCGGGATTTTGTTATCCAATGATCTAATTAGATAGTCACAGTATCCTTGGTAGTTTTCATCTACAGAGTTTGCGGGGACAAAGAGACTATGTTTCGGGGGGGTCAAAACGATCTTATTTTTTGCTAACTTAGTCCATTCTCTACCCTTTTGGTAAGTAGTCTCACGACTGTTGTTGTCTTCCGGCCGTGTAGTGGCTATGTGGAAATGGACTAAAGAGTGTTCTGGCCAACTTTGAGGCAATATATCCACTATCTTAGTCTCTGCCTGATTGGCAAATATGAGATCTAAAATGTGCCCTCCTAGGTGCGTGGATTTTTGTACCAACTGGAGTAAGTTGAGATTATCGCACGTTTGTGTTAGATCTCTCAAGTGGGTGCCTTGAGTCCCATTATCCCATAGATTAAAATCCCCTACTAGGATCATCATCGAGTGGGTTAGTGTCAGGTCGGTGATGGTGTCGAGCCGTGCTTGATACTGGGTGTCTGAACCTGGGGACATGTAGCATACCATACCTGTAATTATCCTCCCTTTTGCCTCCTGTAGTGAAACAGCTAGTAGTTCTATTCCAGCAACTGCCTCTATCTCAAGGGGAGCAAAAAACTATTTTTCCTCATATAACACCCCTCCTCCTCCTCCTCTCCCTGCCACCCTTTGTATATGAAAGATTTTATAACCTTCTGGGCATGCAAGGCCCAGTTCCACAGAGGAGTCCGTACGTGTCCATGTCTCAGTAAGGAATAAAACATCTAAATTCAGATCCTCTATCAAATTGGAGACCTCCAAATGGTGTTTAACCAGGGATCTACAGTTCATCAGCCCACAGTTTAGATTTTTTCTATACCCCTTCATGCTGGCTATGTGTTTCCCTCTTACCAATGCTGAGCAGCCTCTCTCTCGAGTACTCTATCCTGTCCTGAGCTTGATCCAATCGGGCAGCGTGGCTGGCGCTGAGCGCCGTCGGAGCGCGGACGTGCTTGCCCTAAAGGGGCCGATTACGATGCCGTAGTAATCGGCTCCGAACCTTGGTCAGAGCCATTCCTACAGCATCGTAATCAGCTGCTCTGTTTCATTTCCGACCGACCCATTTGGATGGTGTCGGTCGAAAAGGAATCCAAACTGGTTTTCCGAATGGCTTCCGACGAGCTCGGCGAGCCTGTATGCCATTTGAAAAGCCTCCAGTAATCCCAAGAGCAGCACTTTCCACCCGAGGGATTACAGTGTTGGATTCTGACAGCCTTTTTGTGCTGGTCTTACAATACAGAAAGGCGGTCGGAAGTCGACTTTGCGGGCTCCCATCAGGCTGCCCATGGGTGCACAGCCTCCAGTTGGAGGCTGTGGGGGCACCTATAGTGCCCCTCTATTGATCCCTGCACCATGTGGCAGGCACCTTGAGGTGCTTTCCACAGGGTGCAGGGATGAACTGCATCTCTTGCACAATGAGAGCATGCATTCCAGTAGGAATAAATGCTTCCATTGTAAAGAATAGGACTGCGACCGGACAGTGTTCGGTCGCATCCTAATTGCTGCGTTGGGACTGGCGAAAGGAGGTTGGTCGGTCCCAGTACCGAATCAATGTTGGATGGACTCTGGTCCGTCCAAAATCAAATTCGGGCCCTAAATAGGGAATTTTCATGTACAGTACCTGTTTTAGGTGGAAACCCAGATGCTTTTCAACTGTTTAGCAGAGGTACAGTTCATAGAGTTCTAATTCTAGCAAAATCAGGGAAAAAAATCACGGGCTGCAAAAACAAATATGTAACTCCTCAAACTAGTCAACGAGTTAGCCAGGCTATATTTAGACCTCCATCCTATTTACTCTCTCCATAGGTGATTTTGATGAGCTGTCATCCAAGTATATGTCTATCTTTTCTGAAGCTAAGCATCTAGATAGTTTTAACTCCTATTTGAAACTGAAACTACATTGCTCTCCTAATTCAGGAGAGACTTCAGGCATTTGAAACGTGCATGCATTTTTAAAATTAACAAGTAAAATGACATTTCTCACAACACATATTCTCTATTTGCAAGGGGATTTAGACAGAGGGCACAGAATGTCGAGGCAGTGAATGAATGTTTATTGAGATTTTACTTTTCAATGGAATGAGGAAGTAAACCATTTGTGAGTAATATATTCCTGTGCACAAAATCAAACCCGGGAGGTAAAATTCCAGTCAGGTGCGTAGGACAAAAATATATTGGCCATAGAGAACAGTATTACCTTACAACATATTCAGATTAGATTTTCATGAACCACAAGAGATGTTTTAGGGCATACTCCAGATGCTATATTAAGATTAGAGATTGAAAAGGAATATTTAAAAGTCAAGTTTAAACTGATTCATTATTACTTCTAGTTAAATTACAATGTAGATTTTGAACACAAATTCCCAGATTACATTAGGGGAATGAAACGATGTACAAAACAATTGAAAGAAAACTTCACAGCACAGACTGGATGACTATAAATTCCCTCAAACTGAACGGCGAAAAGACGGAGGTGTTGATTTTTGGGAAAGACCAAGATGTTTGGTCGAGTGAGTGGTGGCCACCTTCTCTTGGTATCTGCCCCACTCCTTCCCAATCTGCCAGAAATCTTGGTGTTATATTTGACACCGCGCTCTCCCTATCCCTTCAAGTCAACAGGACCGTGGCCACCTGCTGGGGTGTGATTAGGATACTGAACAGAATCCGCGGGTATCTCTCCCCCCAGGCGCGCAAACAGGTTGCAGTCGCCCTGGTGGGCTCGAGGCTAGACTACTGCAACTCTCTTTACATGGAAGTCAACAAGAGCCTTTTACACCGACTGCAGACTGTTCAGAATGCTGCAGCACGTTTTGTGCTGGCTCTTCCGAAAACCTCTTCTGCCACTGCGGCGAGGAAAGACCTCCACTGGCTTCCTGTCCAGCACAGAATCTCTTTTAAAATTCTGTGTCTGGCTTACAGAGCGCTGACAGAAGGTTCCTCGAGTGCTATTGGTTCTCTTATTACGCGCTATGTTCCTATAAGAGGCCTTCGCTCTGCGGGACTTCATCAACTTGTTGTGCCCCGTTTCAAACTTGCTAGATGGGGAGCCAAAGCTTTCTCCGTATGTGCTCCTCAGCTTTGGAACTCTATCCCTTTTGAAATGAAAACTCTTCCTTCGTTAGAGTCATTTAAAAAGGCTCTTCAAACTTACTTCTTTAAGAGGGCCTACCAATGAGAGATTGTTGCAGAGAGGTGGGTTTTAGCTTCAATATTTGATTTAGGCGCCTTGGCGCCCATTGGGCTAAGTTTGCGCAAGACAAGAACCGTTTCATTTATTCATTCATTCATTTAGAAATATTATTGAGCACTTGGGAAAGTTCTTATATTAAATTACAGATTTAACAACCAGTATTTGTTTAATGAGTTTATGAAAACTACATTTACTGCGCGCTCACACAGGATTTTTCATTTTATGCTGCACTCGATATATGCACATTTCGCCAGCTAACCAGTAGTAAAGTGCCTGTGCTCCCCGTTTTAACCATGGTTGAATTGTTATTCCTTATTGGCATATTTTACTTACCTTGAAGTCCCTGGTATATGGTGTAAAAAGTGCACCCAGGGACTGCACTGATTGTGCGATCCAATATAGTTGTAGGACAAATATAGCTTTAGTAGGCCTACCCAGTGTAGCCTGACTCAAGCAGTGTGATTTGTTAAAATAACTCTTTTGACAGGTAAAAATCTCAATTTTAACTATTAGTTGGTCACCATTATTTGAGCATTGTAGCTCACAAGATAGGGTGCATGGCATTTGAAAGTGGGATATGTAGATAATTGCTATTACCGTGGCCCTACAGTGACAAAGTCCTAAAAGCTATTTTCACTGTGGCAGGCCTAGCTGTCCTATGTAATTAACCAGGGTACAGATTAAAATACTTATATTGCTATCTCAAGAATGGGACCAGCTAGAAAAATAATGAAGCTTCTATTTATAATAGATTTTAAAAATGCAATTCCATAGTGATGTCGTATTTTAATAAATATTATGGAAATGTAACTTTTAGAAGTTACCCTTTACCTGTCAGAACTGCCAGAAGTATAATTGTAATATGCCTCTGCCAGCTCTCAGCCTGTGCTCAGCTCTAAATAGATTTGAAATAGCTGTGAAATGTCTCACAGGAGCAAACAATAGGCTGACTTTAATGGGCAGAGATGTTGCCTCTGAGCTCTACATAATATGCAAAGAAGGGTGTGGTGGCATGTGTATTTGACACTGAAGAGGCAAGTTCACCTTGACAGGCCTGTTGAGCCACATGTAACACTTGTGGCACATTTGAAAGAGAGCTAACAAGATGCCAAGACAATTCTTGTGGATACCCTGTCTGATTGCTGAATAACCCTGCTTTTGTCCTATCCGATTTCTGTCTAGGTTTGTTGTGGGTACAGTACCTGCCTCAAACTGGATTTTAGTGGTAGATGTCGGATGACACTAGGATTATCATAGAACACTCCCCACACAAATCCCCAACCCTCAGAACCCAGGTTTATTGTGGCAGAAGACTTTCGCCATCGCCTTAACATATTGCCTTTTGAGCCTCTATGCAGTGAGGCAAATAGGAACTACTAAAAAAGGGGCTAGGATTGGATTTGTGAACTTTTACTCCACCAGTTAGGGCATGCTTGGGAGTCACTAGTGGGCAGACAAATGGCAAAACCTTGATGGCTCTTACACTATTGAGCCATGGAAGGGATATGTCATCAGCGGAGATGGGATCTCTCTGCCGTTTGCATACTGAAAGTCTGCCCAATTCTAAATGAGATGGGACGACCTTCCGTTTAGGGGAGGGGGTCCATTGGTGTATTTGGCCCAATCTCCATGGGGTCAGCCTGAAATTATACCTAGGCCTCAGTCTGCCGTGATCATAGACAATCATTTACACTTTGTGCTTTCCGGTTACCTTTATTTAATTTTTGTGTCACTTTATTTGTTACAATTTACTCTATTCTCCTAATTGATTTTGGTATTTTTATTGTTTTGAATTTTGACTTTAATACTGTTTTGCTATTGCACATTGCTTTAAATTAAGCTGTCTGCTCTGTGCCATAGATACCAGATGGCTTAGCTCTGGCTAATTTAGTGACTTTGAGGGTTCACCCTGACAAGGGTTGTGATAATTCCTTGAGGTGGGTAGTTTTGCATACCAAATAATAATAAAGTGAGGATTAATAGACCATTGTGAATTTATCCTTTCTGCCCCTTGTGTAAGAACCGCTTTATAAAAGAGGCATGCACTTGATGCTTATAGATGAGTGAGATAGGAAAGAGAAGATATAGCAGGGTCAGATAAACTAATTTCTCCTCTTTCTCTATTTATGTTTTGAGAAATGTAGAACATTAGTCACTGTTAAATCATATTTGTGCACCGTGAAACATAGCTTAAAAACAGTTCAAATTAATCCTCAGAAGACAGACGCATATGGAAAAAGTTTGATGTGTCAACACACAACTTATCAATTAGACGAAGTATACTGTTTCCAGTTAGGAGATAATTTTTCCTAGACATCTATACACAACCCATACCCATCCAAAACAGGCGTCATCGGTCAGGTGACCCTGTTAATAAAAGTGCTTAAGTGCACGTGCTTGTGGCCAGTTCCGGTTACCATACACACTGTGTCCTTATTTCCAAAGTATGTGGACATAGGGCCAACGACTTTAAATTGTAGATGCACTGGTCTGACTCTGCATGTCAGCTGGCTGCCATTTTGCTTTTTGTAATGGGGGCCTGAGAAAAGGAGGCCCCCCTCATCTGCTGCCAACAAGACTGCGCCCACGTATAAAGAAGAAAGGAGCACTGACATTGGATGCTCCAAGACCCATCAAGGTATGATGGGACCTCCACAATGCCATGACCTCTACCTAATGTGGTGCACATTGATTGCCCCGGTGGGAAAAAAGAAGGGAGGACTGCACCCAGCATATCGCGGCAGCTCCTACATATTAGAGCTCTCAAAACATTTGGCCGATACCTGTTGCAGCAGCTGCATACTGTCCCAGTCTGCCGGCCTTATGCCAGTGAAGACTGCTATATGTGGAAGCACCCTTAAAGTGAAAATACTGGACATGCAACCACAATGCACCATGAGGGCCGCAGACTCATGAAAATTGCCGCAGCCCCTCAAAATGACTGCAGCGCCCCTAGCGGCTGGTCGTCACACTCGGTCCTGAGGTCCTGAAGACAGTGCAAGTGGCTCCGACCATGGTTAATCCTGCAGCAAGATGAGCTACTCTGCTACCCTGCTGTGCACTGATTGTGTGGTCCCTATACCTGCATCTAGAGCCCTGCATCACCCGGAGGGAGAAAATGGCGCGGGGAAGAGAGGAGGCTTCCATCAGCAGCTCAGCAGCTCAGCAGGCTGAAAGCCTGAATAAATGAGGCTGCTCCCAGCCCGGAATGGCGACGCACACTTCTGCAGCCTCCAGAGCCATGAGGCTGTAATCATCTTGAGGATAGGCCAAAGCGATGGGTGAGACCACACCAGGGAACAAGACCGACATGGCCCGTGGTGCAAGGGAGACTGCCACGGTCTCCACAGGTGAAGCCCTACCGTCCCCAGCACTGGAGATAGCTCGCACCAGCATTGCATGGCCCCACAGCTGGGGCTCCAACTTCGGGCGGCACAGCCTCAAGCATCAGCAATACTTAGCAGTTGCTGTGATTCCCCACACACAGCAATGGATCCATGAAGCTGCCCCAATCAGGCTGAGACTTTTGGAGGGAACATGCCACCCTGTCACCCGGCATGTGCACAATGTCTGTAATGCCCCCAGTTACCTAAAGACTGTGTGGTGCAGGAAGATGCTGTGGCGGCCTGGTAAGAGGCTGCTGACTAGCCTCAGTTGCACATCACAGCAAGAGAGAAGAACAGGCACATAAGGTGCCAACAGGGGGCACCCACAAAGAAACGGTCCTCTAGACTCACTCGCTGCCATAGCAGAGACAATGCAAAGAGGGCATAAAGACAATGTATGGCTGCATGCAAGAAGCTATGCCTGACAGCCCCCCCAGCACCGAAGGGGCACCATTGGCCCGTCACAGCACAAGTCACATGAAGTGACCGACTGTACCAAGCATGCCTACACTAAGGCAAGACCCAGTGCCGCAATGGTGTAATCTCGAGGCGCAGGACTATGCCCTCTAGTGAAGGAAAGATGATGCAGGTGTACTGGGAGCCAGCTGAAGGCACCCTCAGAGACTAAGGGCCAGATGTAGGTAATCCTATTTTACCGATTCTAAAATACCGAATTTTACCGATTCGCTGTTTCAAAATCGGTAAATGGGATGTAGCTATTATTCGGTAAATTTTACCGAATCGATAGAATTCGGTATTACCGATTCTGTATTTACCGAATCAGTAATTCCCATTCATTCCTATGGGGCGGATGTATGACATTACAACGCATGCTTTTACATCGCATGCCTTCACAACGCGGTATTTACAACGAATACCTTTACAACGCATAATGCTTTTGGGCGCTGGATAGTGAATAGTTTAATTTACTATTCCAACTCCAGTCCCCGTGGATAGTAGGGAAGGTGTTGGATAGTACATTAAACCTATTCCCTATCCTAGAGCGCCCCCCAGCGCAATGCGTTGTAATGGTTTGCGTTGTAAAAGTTGCGTCGTAAAGGCACTGCGTGGTAAAAGTTGCGTTGTAAGTGATGTTTACCCTATGGGGCTGGAGGCCCATAGGACTGATTGGGAATTAGCGATTCTGTATTTACCGAATCGGTAAATACAGATTCTGTATTTACCGAATCAGTAATTCCCATTCATTCCTATGGGCCTGAATGCCCAAAGGAATGATTGGGAATTACCGATACAGTATTTACCGAATCGGTAACAGGGGGACCTTGTTCAAGGGTGGCAGGGTGTCACATTGACACCCTGTTGCACCCCTGAATAGTGCATGGGTGCACATGTGGCACACATACATGCCCTAAGGGCATGTATGTCTGCCACATGGCACAGTACAAAAAGCACAAAATTGCTTTTTATTAAGGTTTTCGATATTTACCACCAACCTTTATTTGGTGGTAAATACCGAATCCTTAACTGTGCAATGCACTCGTTTGAGTGCTCCCTACATTTCAGATTCGGTAATTTACCGATTCGGTATTTTAAGGAATCTGTAATTTACCGATTCCTTAAATTATCGATTCTGTAAATTACCGAATCTGAAATGTAGCCACCTACATCCCAAATGCCCAATACCGGTCGGTAACAGCCAAAATGTGGTAATTTCGGCCGTTACCGACTGGTATTGGCCACCTACATCTGGCCCCAAGTTACTTATAGAAAGGGCCTCGTTGCCTGCCAGGTTCTGGGAAGAGATGCTGCTGCTGATGCCATGAGGAGGAAGACTGTCACTGCTCCCACAACATGACAAATAAGGAGCTGCCAGCCATCTACACCACCACACATGCCAACAACACTAGCTCTCCACAGAGACTAGAAGGGAGCAAAGCCCTAGTGCGGCCTGAATGTAGGAAGGACAGCATCTACACCCTAACTGCACTAGCACTGCCCCGCAGCAGGCCAGACACTGTTCAGGGAGAGTCCTCTCTACACTGCCTCAAGGTAGAGTCACCAGTGGCCCAGTACAGGCAAGAGGAGAATTGCACACTAAATGGCAAGCTGCCACCACCACAGCTCCTTATTGCCCTGAGAAGCATTCCCTGAAGAGGAAGCCCCCAGAGTAGGAGCTTCAAGAATGTACCTAAAGAGGGACCCTGAGATAAGTGGGTGGACGCCACGCAGCATAGAAGAGGAAAAGGAAAACAAATCAGTGACTGCCGCTGATCATCGCTAAGCTGGAGCCCAACATCCTAGGCCGGTGGTCAGATTACACAAACAGTTGACCACCTCGTGGCTCTGTTGGCCAACCCTGGAGAAGGTGCATGCCGCCTCACCCGGAAGAATAGAGAAGAGCACCTGAAAGTCTGGCCTGCATGGTCCAGGGGCCATTGAATACTGAGAGACCCTGTTGGCCTTTTTGGAAGATGGTGCATGTCTCCACACCTAGAAGAGAGGTAAGTGTGACCGGCTGGTCTACCCTAGGAAGCTGGCTACCGACCAAGTTCAGTAGGAAAGGCCTTGAGAGGTTGGGCCTGAAAGGCATGCGCAAGAAGACTCGAGTTGCTGATGGAGCGCATCCAGACACACAAGCAGAAAGCTAATAAGGTAATACGACCCAAGAACGACCTAGTGACTTCACGGCTGGAGACCCGAGAGTAAGCCACAAGCATGCATGAACAGAGTATCTGCCTTGTGTTTCTCAGCGTGTCCACCCAAACATAGTCACCAATGGCTCAACAAACTTCACAAAGGAAATTGAAACCCCTGGCCACCATCACTCCCTGCAGTCAACGACTCAAGAAAGAACACCTCTAGCCATCCGAGCAAGTCATCACCACCTGTCGTTCAGGCTCAACACGTAGCTGGCAACCCCATCATGCCTGCCAATGTCAAGTGCGTCAACACTACCACCTTGCCTGGTGTCCTACACCATTGCCGTACCAGCTTTTAATAAGCACCAGTGATGATCTGAAGAACCATTGACTACTTGCTCACCTGGTTTACATCCGGTTCCTGCTAGCAAGAGAACTTTTTGACCAGGGCTCATCTAGCACTGAGGTTGTGTGAGCAACTAGGCAGCGGCTCCTAGGCAGTCTTGCAGCTGCCTCGACTGTAGACACACACGCAGTCCCTACATGGCCTGTGGCAACCAAACTAAGGAGCCTCCCAAAGCGCTGAAGATGGACTTGATAACGCCTCACCAATGGGTTCCAGGAGGTAGCAGAATCATGCGACGGAGCCTCGAACAGGTCACAGCATGCCACAACTGTGATCAGTGTATTTGTAATGAGCTCTGACAGTGCACTTGATGCACTCTAGAAACATATTCGGAGCCTTGATACCCTTGGGTGAAACGTGCGCTTTACAAATACATGTGTTGTGCTATGTTATTTCTGAACTATTGAGACCTACCACAAGTCGTCCTCAGTATCAGTGGACATGAGCTGCTTCAGACCAAAGATGGTCTGCTGCCAGAGTGCTGCTGACATATCTAAGCCAGCATTCATGTCCTGTACCACTCAGGTTAAATTATGAATGCAAGTTGAGATGTCCCGATGTAGTTGTGTCATCAGCCCACATGTCCACTGCTGTACCGCTGATCGGTTCTAGATGCTGATGGACCCCATGGTGTTCATTTTATTGTTGTTCACTCCCACAGTTCGGATTTGTGTTTTTTTTTTTAATAAAGTTTGGGAGGAATGTAGTGTCCTGCTGGACATGTTCCAACGTACCAGCATGGACTAATTTGCCATCCTCTCCTTCAAGGGTTTATCCTTTACACACACCCTACTCCCATCCAATCCAGGTGTTACCGGTCAGGTGACCCTGCCAATAAAAGGGCCCGAGTGCACATGCTCGTGGTTAGTTCCACTTACCATATACACTGTATCTGTGTCCTTATTTTCAAAGTATGTGGGCATAGGGCCAACGACTTTACATTGGAGATGCACTGGTCTGACTCTGCATGTCAGCTGGCTGCCATTTTTCTGTTTGTCATGGGGGACCTGAGAAAAGGAGGCCTCCCTCATCTGCTGCCAACAAGACTGCGCCGAAGTATAAAGAAGAAAGGAGCACTGACATTGGATGCTCCAAGACCCATCAAGGTTACAGACCTATTGGTTTTCCCTGGTACACTGTTTATATAAGTTAATTATTAACATTTAGCCTATACCGATAGCAAAGGATATCAGGGTGCTTCCTTAACGAACACGGAGCACATGCTGGGAAAGAGTTAAATTATGGGATCTCTTTGACATTGTTTTGCATAGATTGCATCGCAGGTTGTTCATCTCATTGCACCTTGATTAATTCGCTCATCTTAATAGTTCATGCTGAGATCCAGGTGTGGGAAGTTCTATTTCAAGGCTTGGTTGTGTTGAGTTCCTATTACCACTGAATGTTCAATCGGAGGAAATGTTGTTTTCCGTAGGCAGACTAAGAAACGTGTCACTGCATCACCATGTCGCTGGAAAAAATCTCAATGCCAAGTGTTTCCTGCACGGTTATCCAAAGATAAATGTGCGGTGGTTGATAACTAGTTCCAGGGAAGCCGCAAGGGCTCCTTTGTTAGGTCCATTGCACTGTGCTGATGATGTCACCTGTCTGAAGCGGTCATCGAAAGGTGAATGGCTTAATAAGCGCACCTACTGTAAACTTTTAAACTTAGTTCCTGTGATACATTTTCAAAATGTATATGTCACTCAGTGTGTGGGTTTCTTTGTTTAAAACAAGGTTGTACTCAGAACACACCATTTTCATTGAAAGTATATCAAATGAATACATTTGGATGCCAATTTGACAATAGCGTTGAGTGATTAGTAATCAAAATGAAAGGTTTTGAATAGAAGAAGATAAAGCGTAAATGTTTACTTATTGGCTTTTCCCAAAGTTCAACAAATATATTTTGCCACCTATTTGTAACCTGGATGAAAGCTTTACTTTGAACCTCATTAAAAGATCCCTGTTATACCCGCACAAATCTCTTCAGTTCAAGTGTCCGCCTCCATTGGGGAATAACATGCAGACCCAGTATTGCTGGGTAAAGTTTCCCATGCTTTGAGTGGAAATAAATACCCAAAGCGGCAAAGATTTACCACTCACAGTTTAAAGCAGGTGTTAAATGTAATAGGAGCTTTTTGAGGGAAGCTTGTTCTGCTTTCCCCATTCTGAAGTATGAGGGAAGGCAAGCTTGGTGCAGTGGCTCCCTGCAGCCCCAGTAGCTCCTCAGAAGTCTCCAGGTCCGGGTATCCAGGCACGCAACCAGTACTGGACAGGTGTTCAAGGACCTTGTATTTCGATGCCTTGAGGAAACTAAAACCTTGTAGTTGCCCAGAACTGTATCATACACGGGGATACCACTCCACTTAACTCATAATGAAAGTTTACTTGTATGTGAACTTAAAAGAAAGAAAAGTACTCAAGCATCAACTTTAGGAGATTGCCTTACAATGTCTTGTTTATGTTGGGAGGTTTTGAGAGGATATTTGGGGAATAATCTTTTTTTTGATGAATAGGTTCTAAGCCAGGCTATTTGGATATCAGGGGCTGTATTACAGTAAGTACCCTGGGGGCGCAACAGGCGTTTGCCCTGCTTTGCGGGCCCCCGGGGCATTATGGTATTAAAGAAGGGCATGCAGACGGTTGTATGTCCCGTTCATTAATATTGTTAGCGCTCTTGAAGTGCCAGAGCTACCTTCTGGGGGTGTACCCTCGTTTTTATGGGGCATGCCCTATGTAATGAGGGAATCCTTTGCCTCTGCGCCCATGCCGTATTACCGACGCAGGCGCAGAGACAAAGTAGCTCTCAGCGCCCTCTAAAAGGTGGCGCACTGTGAATGCGCCCTCTGAGAGCAGTCCTCTGGAGAAGGGAAAGGGTTCCTTCGGGCCCCCAAGACAAGACTTCCCCTTGCCTCAGAGCCAGAGTGAGTGATAGCCACAACTCAGGTGAGCTCAGTCTCCTCTTCACAGGGCTGAGGAGCAACTCGTGAAAATGTTTAGATACCAGGCCCCACAGCACAGGCGAGTGACACTAGACAGCTCAACCTCATTCTGGGATGCAGTAGAGGAATGGGTGTCCTCAACCATTGTTAAATATAGCCAGACAATTTGTTTTACAGCACAATTTTCCAAACATTGTTGCTAAAGGCCAAAGGTTTTACAAGTATGTATCTATAATAAAAGCGTACACAACTCCAGGTCGGTTTTCAAGGCTGGGTGCCTCAGTCTACCATGCGCGGAGTCAACCAGCTGCAGTGCATACCAGGGTTTTTCTGGCGTCTTATATTTGTGATGGGGGGCACTGAAGTGTGTGGGTTCCTACAGTACTCTTCATGGATGGGATCTATTTATTGCTTAGTCATGTGGGGGTTCACCCCAGTTCCACACTATGGTATAAGGGATGCAGTCTCCACTGCATGTTCTATTATATCCAATCGGTGCCTGGATAAGCTTGGGAACGTGGCAGCCGAAATGTTTCTTTCTTTTTCAAATCGATCTATTTTTGTCTGTATGTGTGTGCATATTTAAAAGTTACTGTATGTTTGTTGGCTTGCATGAAATTTCAAGGGCATTTTTTGTGAATTCATCTGTGTGTGCATTCATGCCTGTGTCTATTCAATATATTTCCAGGATACAAATGACAGCATTTATAAGCACTCAATTAGTGAACTGCAGAAGTTTAAGATTTTCATGTAGTGCACTCGCTTACAAAATTAATAAATGAAATCCGATTTTAATGAAAACCATTAGCATATTCACAGATTCGCCCCTGTTCATCATCAGATCTTAAGTAAAATTAATTCTAATTTAATAGACAGCATTGAAGCTTTCAAAATAAAATACCTCTCTAAACACAACAGTCGTGCAGCAGCTCATTCCTCGAAATATCTTTGTGGAAGATATGTTGGCAAAACAGCACGTGCCGTTACAACAAGGGCAGGTATAACCACCAAATGATTCAAAACCCTGTGTAGCTAGATGCTTTTGTAGGGCAGCTTAGAATACAAACTGCTGCAACTTCAAATACATCCAAGAGGCTGTGGACGCCTGAAGAAAATATCTGGGAACCTAACGGGTGGTTCTTTTTCTCAATTGCTGCTGATCAAGGCTCCGATTTTCTGCAGACTTGTTCTGAGAAAAAAAGTGACTGTGAAAGCTGTACACGTATTGTTCTGCTTGATTGCCTTTCACAGCTTGGCCAGGAGGAAGCAGATATTGGACGGCGGCACGGAATGACGTGTGCGGCGTGCGCGCACAGCCAGTAAATGGGGATTTATTTGTTTTGCTGTCTCCCGGTAGAAACTTTTACTTTTTTTTGTTAATATCACGGCCACAAATGTAAATATCGCGGCCATCGCACAAGTCCCCTGATTTCGTGATTTTTTCATGAATCGCGAAATCGAGAAAAGCTGGAGGGTCTGTCCGATGCACCCATGTTAAGCGCATCAGTGCCATTAGCTGATGTCACTAAGGGCATTTTCTTTACACATGCATTGTATTTGATCAGTTTTTGTATTTATTTTAAGATTTGAATTAGTGCAGTTCGGAGAGTATATAACAGTTCCATCTGGTGTCAAAGAAAAATATAAGTTTCAAAACCGGTAAATAACGAGCAGTTATCAAACAAGGCTACTTTTCTTTTACATTCCTGTGCAGTGTTTTGGTTCCATGCAAACCATGATGTTGCAGGGATTCTGCTCATACACAGAACTGTGCACAGAGACCCAGGACATCAGTGAATTGTGGTGGACCAAAAAACTCACGTCAGTACCTTGAACTCCTAACCGACTAGCATCAGTGTCACATTAGCTCTTCGTCCTATAGCAAAGGTACCAATGATTAGACAACCCAGAGCATGCGACTCAGGTTACTCTCAGGAATGGTGGGATTCAAGAACACTCTTTCGTTATATTCTCATACCAGTCCACAACATGGGTAAAAAGAGACAAAATAGAGTTTAAAATGTTTATTTTAACGACGTGCTCTAAGATGCGGAATTTTTGCGAACATAAGCAGACACATGATTAAAAATAATACGATCAGCATTGTTACAATTCCATAAAACACAAAAGGAGAAATCATAATATAATGATGGTGGGAACAGGTTCTATAGCGCCTTGTATGCCACCTTCCTTAGCTAGGAACTATGTTTTATAAATTATAGACGTCTCTTAGGCTTGAATGGGAAACCCCATACCTCCAAGATCAATAGAGATGAATCACATCAGGATCTGCAACAGCTCTCTGTCTCTCTGGAAACGGGTGTTCTCCAAGTGTCTAAAATCATGCAAGCAGTGTGATATTAAAGAGGCCAGAATTTCAGCTAGCTGCAGCTGCGTGCATGTTATGTCTAGAGCAGGAGCCGATCAGCCTGAACAACACCTAACATTCTTATGATAACTTTGGAGGCTTCAGCACTTACTGTGCAGACTAAGGTTGAGATGTAAGTCTAGGAACGTTGAAAACAAGCCATTCTCATGTGAAGCAATTCAAGCAGCCTAACTTTGAAAAACAGTTACATATAGTGTTGTGTGCAAAAGCAGCAAAAAGGCAAAATGGCGTTTAAACTTCTACCAAGCTTATGCTAACATAGCAATGTGCACCTGCAAGGCCCTGCATTCAGTACAATGATTGATTATTATTTGACGTTATTTTTAAAATATTTTCTCACGCTTGTGATGCACAGGGACTTGATCAACTTGATACTTTAATGCTAGTTTGAGAAATACCGACACTCTGCGTGTCTCTAGGTGACGATAATCAAAATGTCACTCAGCAGAGCAGTAAAGGTGAGCGCACGTTTTGGGAATCGGATTTTGCACAAATCTACAAGTGACATTTACTGTTTGAAAACACCGCACACATGGGACTTCAAAGTATGGCAGCCTGTGAACGCAGCCTCAGCGATGGACAAATGGATATGTATGACGCGCTCAGTGTTAAAGTTAAAAAAACAAAAAGCGCGGTGTCCCTGAGTTTCTTGTGTTTGTTGTGGGTAAACTTTGCAAGCTGTGCATGACTGCAACTTGACCAGGGCCCACCTGGCGGTGGTGCATTGCTCTCCTTGCAGGCACTGGGTGGGTGAAGAATGGCAGCGCATGTGCCATTAGTAAGCAGGCGCATGCAATCAGTGCAGCGCCTTCAGCCTATCAACCTGCCAGCTCGCTGCAATGATGGAGTGTTGCATGCCTGCAAGCCATTCCATCATAAGGTGAAAAAATCTGCTCTCCCTGGGCCCATTCGTTATTTATCTCCCGTGGCATGTGATGGAATGGAATGCATGGTTTGATGCCCCTACATAACACGTCTCTTTCCAATCACGGATTCACCGCCTGACATGCAGGCACATGTCTGCAGCACACATCCACAGGGACAAGCACGTTGCTGCCTTATGTTGTCATTTGTAAGAGCCGAAGCTAAAAAATATTTGTTTGATCTTCTTTTTGTCTCTGTTTACTTGTGCCTGCTGGTTGCCGTGCAACAAGGAAGAACATGGTTTTGTTGGTCTGTCGTGTTACGGACCAATTTCATGTTCATTATTGGCACTAGATTAGACGACTGCAAAATAGCCCGGCACCCCATTACATTGGGGGCATTTTTTTCCTTTTAAACTTGGGAAAAATAGCATCTGGAAATGAGCGAAGCATTCCACTCTTTTGGCACCCCAGAAATAAAGTTGAAACCGATTCATTTTCATCATATTCATTTACAATCGTTTTTTGTGGCGCAAAAGGCACCTCTTAAACAATTCCTTTATCTATGCCCTGTCTAAGGCCCTTTACAAATGTATTGATCCTAAATAATTAGAACCCCATGACGACAAAGTGATTTAAAAAAGTATTCGGTTGTAATGTTCATGGCCGGGTGCCAGGCGGTTGGGGAATGGAATCAAAGAAGAAATATGGTTGACAAGGGAGGGCGAGGGTGAGACAGGCAGGGGAGCGAGAGTAGAGAAATGTCAACAAGCATGCATGGCCAGGCTAATTGGAAACAGATGGCCCCTGCACGGCACTGCTAGCTCCCACAAGGTGGATGCCGCCACAAGCAAAGGTGTTTGAAAAGTGAAGCCCGATTTCAGAAGGTCCTCTCCTAGAGCAGCGCTAAGCTAAACCTGAAAAACGTGGTCAGGGTTTTGGCCTTAGATCAAAAAACTTACATTGTTTTGACAACGGTATATCAAGTAGAAATGCTTTTATTTCTCCAATATTTTCCAGCTTTGCATGTGTTCTGTACTTATAAAGTAGGAAACCCTTAAAAGGCACTGGCAGTCTGATTGTGAGCCAGACCTGGGGAGAGCAGGACAGTGCTAAATATCTGTAGATATAGCACTTTCCTGCTCTCTCCCTCTCATGCAACACAGTGCATCAACTTTAGTTGCTGCACTACATCATGATACATTTTACTAAGGGAAACATCCTGAACAACGACTCTGGAACAACGAGTTCCGGAGTCACGAAAGCGTAATAACGACTTGCCCGAACAACGACTCAGCCTAAACCACGAAGGCTGGTTCGGTCTAGTGTTCGGGCAGGGCAGAGTTTCGCTTGCGTCATAGTTCAGGATAAAGCATTTCCGTGTGTACCTCTCAGCACTGATCTTGTTTCAGCCGTCTCTGGTGAACTTCCCCATTTTTTGTAAACTTCCCGAACTGACTCCATTTGAATCACAAAACACTCTTGCACTGTATGAGAACTGCACCGTCTCGTATGAACATGCATGCTCTATTTACGTGTAGAATTACTTACAAGCACGTCTGGTCTGCACGTCTGGACATGTTGAAAATTAGTACGGTTTGGTGAACATTATCTGCGCCATCTTGCCTCTTCCCCTGATGCCACACTTTTGTCATGCGCACCCGCCATTTTTAAGATGCCCTGATCAGAACAAACCCTTTTGCATGCCCCTGGCCCCTGACATAGCCCTTCGCCCTCACCAAGCCTGCACGCTGACCAACCCCCTGCTTGCACCTGCCTTGAATCATAAACCCCTCTTCAGCGCTGCTCTGCCTCGGGCCCTCATCCTGTTCCCAGCGCAACACCTCCCTTCTTCCCTTTCATGATCCCCGGCCCTCTGATGCAAACCCCCTTTTCCCCGTGTGCCCGTTTGTCTTCCTCGTTCCCAGGCCGACACCCAGCTCTGCCGATACTATTCCTTGCCCCTCCCCGTACAATAGAAAGCTTCCCCCATCAAAGGACCCCCGGGTTGATCAAAGCCCCCACCCCATGAGATCCGATCGAACCCCGCATTCCATGAATTGGCGGAATATCCAGCTGCGCGATACTCATCACATGTTGTGACCAGGGTGGGGACCTCTACTGTAAATGTGTGTGGGAACGGGCCCGGAGGGGGGATCCCGGGAATGTCTTTCCGTACATCAAAGCTTTGTCATGAGTATGTAAACTGTAATAAAAACCGCAAAACCCTGTATATAAGGGGCCAGGCCTCAGACATAAGTTAGAGCACCCCAGAACGATACCTGCTGTCTGTTTTGCTGTGTTCTCCTCCGGAGAGAATAAAATCTTGTTTCCTGCTTTCCAGTCTCCAGCGCCTGCCTCTTCATTGATTAATAATTCGTGGGTCACAGAGGCAATACCGCCGGGCAAATATCGATTGTACCCGACCCAGGTTTTAACAATTGGCGTCCCAAGCGTGGGGCCCATCAGCGACTCGTGGATCCAGTGGGAGAGGTCCCGACGACAGAGTGAACGACTGCAACGATCGGGAGAGCTCTTGCCCAATAGACCCTCGTCTGGCAGCCGATCATCCGAACTTCACTAGTTCCGAACAGACCTCTCTCGAGTGATCTACGGTCCTGACTGGGGACCATTAGGAGTGCCGTGAGAAATACGAGAAAAAGAGGACGAACGGGCGCTGGATTCGGAAGACAAGAAACTGTCCATACGGTCCGGGTAAGGTCGTGTAAACACGACGGATTGCGAAATAATTGATTGCTTGATTGTTTCAAAAATACTAGTATTACTCTTTGTTAACTTATTTGGAGATTCACTGTCTGCACGCGGAGAAACAGTAGGCTCTTTCCCTTTTGCAAACAGTGAAGGATAGGTAACGCAACCGTCGCGCCTGTTTTTCTCCCCCACTGACTCTATTATTTCTTAACGGTTTTTGGGAGATTCCCTCTCCCTCACTGATTAACTGGGTTCTTTGACCCCGAACTACTGTTCGCAGATTGTCTTCTGGAGATTCTCTGTCTGCAAACCAGAAATAACAGATTCCTCTTTGCGGATAGTGAAAGGGTAGAGGACGCAGACTTTTGCACCCTACTTACTCTCCCCATTGATCCTACTCTATCTTATTTATTATTGATTGTTCCTCGTTATTAGTTACTTTTTATTTTTGTTCATGAGGTATTCACTGCCTGCAAACAACGTAGAATAGGAATATTCTGTCTAGTCTTTGCGCCCAGTGATAAGATAGGCAGTGCTGACTTTTGTCCCTCGTTACGAGCCGTCATGTCTGTCTTCTCCCCACTGATTGATAATTGGTTCAGCCCGGACCGTGTATTAGAGGTGGACCATATAGCTCCACTAGAAGGCACCCCTAATAAGGACATGTTCATAAACTATTAGTTACCATAGCCTATAATAAATTGTGGCACAGGTATACCAAAGAAAGTCAAGACAAACAGTGGCCACTGGTAGGATCCTTTGACCTTGATAAAATAGAAACGTTGGAAATAGCCCTTTGCAATAATAAGACAACGCCTATTATGCTCGACAGTCTCGGTATGTGGCGCAGAGAGGCTATGCAACGACAGAGAAAAGACGAGGACAAACCAGGTAGAGAAATATACCGACAGGACAACCCCAGGGCACCACGGCCCAAAAGTTATCCCCCGACACTACGAAAAAGACGGCCAGACTTAGGGCAAGACCAATGCGCTTTTTGTAGATATGTCGGACACTGGAAAGCCCAATGCCCGACTCTACTGAGCGTGAGTAAGGGCAAAGGGCCGACAGGAATGACAGGCCGGCAGAATGAGAAAAAGCGCGAGACAAAGAAAAATCCGACTCGCACGGACAGACCAGATAGAACCACCACGTTTGATTATGCCCGATGGCACAGGTTCCGCCAGAACGATTTCAGCGACATGTTCGAGTTTTCCTAGGTCGGACAATATAAAAACGGGAACCCAGCCTAGCTCTAAATTAACAGACGGAAAAAGATAATTTTGGCCAAATAATCACTGTTTTATGTTTGTCTTTGGATCTTGTGTGTCATACTTTTCTACTACCCCCCGTCTGAGTTTGTGTGTACGTAATATATGAATCTGCGTCATCCCCCTGCACGTGCTTCCATGTTACATAAACTATGTTAATAGAAATTTTAGCATGAAACAACCTGGAAAGAAAGAAATGGGAAACGAAATCAGTAAGCCACTGATAAACGCGAACTTTTATTTTAACATAACAGGCAAAGGAAAACACAATAACACTAGAAAAACAAGAACGGTAAACTGTAGAACTTGAAAATCAACAGAACATTCGCCCCCCCACCTTCTGGAACCTTCCAAAGTAGGGCAGGGTTACGGCTACGCCCAACCGGCGGCAACCCATATAAGGCGGGCCCTGCCGCCAACACTTGGTCAGGAAATCTTAACGTATGGGGGAGCCGGAGGAGAGGCAGGGGCCAGCGGCCTGGGCAGTTACAGGTAGTCCCGCCACATGTCTCCTCGGCCCAACCGCAACGGGCCTGGACAGTCTTAGGTAGTCCCGCCACATGTCCAGAGAAGAACGAGACACCTTTTCCTTTTCCCTTCCGTGACAAGCCGCAGCAGCTCTGGGCGGCGGGATGCCCTGTCCATACCTCTGCAGGAATGCGTCCAGGTCGGGCTGGGAGGGAGAGGCGACGCGGACGAGCCTCTCCCACCTCCCTGGATAGGAGGTCTCCCAGCCCCCGGCCCAACACCGAACACCCCCAGCCAGGCGATGGTGCCCCAATACTTGCGCAGCACCGAACGTGCAATGGTGCCCATATTTTCGGAGCACCGAATATGCAATGACTGCACCGATACTTGTGCGGCACCGAGTGTGCGCCACAGATGGCCATACTCCCACAGCACTGAGCACAAGACTTGGGGAACACCGGATGTGGAGAGACCTTCGTGCGGGCTGATGAAAAAGAGCAGCATGGAGTGCACCGGGAGAAGGAGACGGCGCGAACGAGTCTCCCTCGCCCCCCAGGTGGGGGCATCACAGCCGCACCCCAGCCGAATGTCCCGCTTCCACAACACAGAGTTCCACTCTCTATTTTTTTGTCCCCAAAAGGTCTCTTCCACTCTTGCAGACTTGATGAGAGGGGACTGCTGCAGGGCCTCAAAAATGGCGTCTGAGTCTGCCGGAAGGCGGGTCTCGGTCGCTAGAGTAACTTTGAACAGCAATGTAACTCGGTCGCTCGCCCACCGGAGCGCGAGCCCCCACCCCCGACAACATCTCCACAGCCTTGAAGATTTTACAAAGGTCCCCGGAGGAGCCCTCGGCCACTGCAGGCCTCCGGTAAGGGACAACTGCCTTGATCGCCAACGAAATAAACATGACATTGCCACTCCTTCTGTTAGCATGAATTCTAGAACTGCCGAAAAGGACTCTGGTCCAACTGCCGGTTGTAGGAAACATTTTTCCCTGATGCTACTTCCGGACTAACCCTGCCCCGCCCAAAATGGCGCCGGTATCAATAGGAACTTACGAACACCTCGTGGTGTCCCTTTTTACTATACAAACTTAATGTTCTGAGACATATATGACCCTTTGTACACTTGACAAGAAGAAAGGAGAGCTCACTCGAGGAACATGTAAAAGGATCGCGTTAAAAATGATGATTATAAATGTACGATGTATTATATTTTTATAGCCGATGTATATCCTCGCTTATGACGCACGCACACGGTATGTATATAGGAAATCTGATTGCAACTAGTATGACTATGCTTCTAAATTATGAAATAAACGCCCCCGAGCCCCCGGCCAACTGATAGACGTTCTGGTTTGCTACAAATGAATTGCTAAAACTTTCTAACGTTTTTATTGCTGCAAAACGACACCCCCACTGTACGCACTTTAGCCATTGCCGTGCCCGGCCAAATACGACTGCACCCTTATGAATCCACATACTATGATTTCGCAAAAATAAAGGTTCTTTTTCGAAATGATGAACGGGTATTGCATGCTTTATTTGAAATATGGGATGGGCGGGAAAGTTCTTTTCTGTGCACCGTACTATGCTCTCTCTTTAAGGTTATTAAGAAGATGGCTGCCCAGCCCGGGAGGACGGATCGGATCGACAACACGACACTCTGCCTTCAAAGTACGCGACTGACTCATGAACTCTCGCATGGAGGAAGACCTCGACTTCCAAGGATGGGTAAAACGAACGGTATAAATGAGGGAATGTAAAAGAAGGGTAAAATAAAACGATGTAAATGTTATAAAGTACGACGTTCAAAGGTATTAGGGAACAGAGCTGACCCAAGAACCGAAGAACCTTAGAACGTCACAGCGTTGAAGGAGATTTAAGGATCCCGATAGTGAGATACATCTTTCGACTAGATACCTCGCACTAGGCACCTCTGGTTTCCTTTTTACGTTTCCCCGCGCACGACCTATATGGACACACTGCCCCCCGCCCCCGACTCCAGAAACCATATCCCCGGGGACTTTGCCCCGAGGAGGAAGGACGAGTAAGAGGTAAGTAAAGGACTCTCGAATCCATGTATTTGAATATGCGCGAATGCTGTTCCCCTCCCTTCCCCCCTTTTTTCCTCCCTCTGCAGGTTACATCGGAGATTACAGCCGAGGTGTGGCGAAGATCTGAAGCCTTGCCATATCTAATACACGAAGCAGACTAGCGCTGCAAGGTGGCCGTAAAATTAGTATGACCTGATAAAAAGTGATCACCCTTAAACCAGACCGCACGAATGAACCCATGTCACGTATGATGCGAAACTATGAGAGAATGTGTGTGTGTGACTGAGGCGTCGACCCAACTGGTCGAAAGACCGAGAATGCAAGAAGGTGCGACAAAATGGTACCTCCTTTCTTTTTCCTTTTTCTCAAAGCATGTCCCCTCTACCCTGTCTAATGCTCAAACTGCATGATTTCAGGATTCTAACGCAGACCCGTGAATGTCCTTTACTGTGTAATGCACTAAATAGCCTTTCTTAAATACACTGCCACTCTCCCTGCCGCACGTGTACTATTTAGCCTGCCGTTGCACTCTCTCTCTCTCTCTCTCTCTCTCTCTCTCTCTCTCTCTCTCCTTCACGCTCCCACTCTTCCGAGCGATTAGCCCCGAAATTGGCAGACTGCCACCCCTAGCACACCACCCAATTGGCTTCAAATACCGCCGGTATTTGCTCAAAACTTGTCTTTAATAAAATCACCCTAATGCTGTGTCACCACCTCTCCTTTCCGGAAAATTTTTTGATGAAACCAAGAATTGGCCATAAGGGAAAGGACAGGTAAGCTGACTGTGGTTCCCTAATCTGACCCGAAATGAGGGAACTACATGTCAGCGGCCCCTATTATGAGATAAAATGCCTCAAGACGCACCCCGTATTGCGCTCAAATTGCCCCCCCCTCCGATAAGAGTTTTTTAACTATCCTTCATCCCCCCGATTGTAAAAGGTGGGTCGACTCGCGACTCACGCAGGCCAGCTGTGGCTCCTAGAAATGATTTTTATAGGCAAATTTCAGAGTTTGAAATTCGAGAAATGCCACTGAATGCTCACCAACTGAACTGTGGCCTTCTGCCGACTGTACCCCTATAGCCCAAAATGAGATGATGCCCCCCCCATCACAGTTCTCTATGTCCCTAGTGGTCTTCCGATGAAATCCCTGTCCTTTCTAATTTAGTAACCAGGCCGCGAGAGGCTGCATAGGGACCAGAATGATGTTTTACAAAGTTAAAGAGTAGACCGGAGCAAAGAAAACCATTGCAATGAACCTTGCCGAAAGTGAAAATGTTTAGTTAAAGGGCAGGATGCATTGATAATATGAAAAATGTTTAGCCTATGTTCGTCCCTCAGCAAGAGGCCTTTTTAGTACCATGTTGATAGCACACACCACCTCTTTGTAAACATACACCCCTAGAGAACGGTTTAGCATTATCAGGCTTGCATTACAGAGGTGGGACCCCATCAGATGAACTGTCGTGACTTTATTAAACAGTTGTGAAGGAAGGTCATAGTAAATCCAGCATGTCCACCATCGATCATCTATACCTGGAGCTGGAAGAGAAATAGACTTATGCGGTTACTTTTCCTCTACCAATTCTCTAAAAACTGTCTTTTCAAACTCCTTCAAGGGTACGGCTGCCGGAGGAAAGAAGGACCGGATGTGGGAGCACGTGGCCTGACTACGGACTATGGAACGTCTGCGACATGGGCCAAGGCGAGACCGCGACAGAACAGAGCTACAGGACGAGGCACTATCTCCAACAGAATGAGAAGAAAGGGCTAACCTGATGCCCCTGCTCCATGTTCGAATGTGTGCCGAAAAGTCCCCGCTCTCTAGACCCGGTCATGAGCCCGCCTATCTGAAATCTCTCGTTCCCCTAGTTTGTTCCCGATCTGGCCTTGCTCCATCCCCCTTTTTCTCCGACCTACCCTATGGACTATTTTGTACACTCTTCTTCCACCTGAACTTTTGACTATTGATCCCAAAGGACACCGGGCGAAAAAGACCTTTTTGACCAGAAACGCGAGGAAAAGGTCGTGACCTGCAACACGGAACTTAGAATAGAGCTGGACTCGTAGCTCCACCGCCGGTGCTCCACAGTGCCAACAGAAGGCGAAGAATTGCTGAAAGCTTACTAAACCTCGAACATTCCTTCACTATCATCTCTGCCACGTCTCGTTTCTCTCCCAGCCAACATTGTATTGATTATGTAACAATCCATCAGTTCACATTATGAAATGTACGCACTGCTCTCACTTCGAATCACTTTTGCATTGCATTACTATGACTTTCCTGCTAAACAAGTTTATCAAAGTTTATCAATAAGTCCGCCTCCTAAAACTAGAGATCTTAAAATGTAATGTTTACAACTCTTTCATCTAGGGTTCCTACTGCTTTTTCTTATGCCCACCATAATAGAACCGAGTAGAAAATGAACCAGCAAGATGTCTTGAATATGTTAAAGGGAGGACTGTTGAAAATTAGTACGGTTTGGTGAACATTATCTGCGCCATCTTGCCTCTTCCCCTGATGCCACACTTTTGTCATGCGCACCCGCCATTTTTAAGATGCCCTGATCAGAACAAACCCTTTTGCATGCCCCTGGCCCCTGACATAGCCCTTCGCCCTCACCAAGCCTGCACGCTGACCGACCCCCTGCTTGCACCTGCCTTGAATCATAAACCCCTCTTCAGCGCTGCTCTGCCTCGGGCCCTCATCCTGTTCCCAGCGCAACACCTCCCTTCTTCCCTTTCATGATCCCCGGCCCTCTGATGCAAACCCCCTTTTCCCCGTGTGCCCGTTTGTCTTCCTCGTTCCCAGGCCGACACCCAGCTCTGCCGATACTATTCCTTGCCCCTCCCCGTACAATAGAAAGCTTCCCCCATCAAAGGACCCCCGGGTTGATCAAAGCCCCCACCCCATGAGATCCGATCGAACCCCGCATTCCATGAATTGGCGGAATATCCAGCTGCGCGATACTCATCACCTGTTGTGACCAGGGTGGGGACCTCTACTGTAAATGTGTGTGGGAACGGGCCCGGAGGGGGGATCCCGGGAATGTCTTTCCGTACATCAAAGCTTTGTCATGAGTATGTAAACTGTAATAAAAACCGCAAAACCCTGTATATAAGGGGCCAGGCCTCAGACATAAGTTAGAGCACCCCAGAACGATACCTGCTGTCTGTTTTGCTGTGTTCTCCTCCGGAGAGAATAAAATCTTGTTTCCTGCTTTCCAGTCTCCAGCGCCTGCCTCTTCATTGATTAATAATTCGTGGGTCACAGAGGCAATACCGCCGGGCAAATATCGATTGTACCCGACCCAGGTTTTAACAGACATGCACTTCATCTGCATTGCCCCCACTACAATGCCTGATGTGAAGCGTCCTGATGTGCCCGCCTTTGAGCCCCACTGTGCCAAACAGATCAGCCTACAACATCTGAAAATAATGGCTGGTCCAAAAACTCTACAAAGCAGAAACCGACAGCCGCTGCACAATTTTAAATAATGATCTTTCCTCACATCGCGAGTTCGGAGGAGCGTAGCAGAGAAACAGGTAAGAGAGATTGATTTACAGGTGGTGGGGGATTTGGGTCAGATTTTAGGGGTTGGGTTTAGTTAATAAGGTTTGAGGGTAATCATGTTTATTTTTAAAGTGGCGGAATTCGTTTTTAGAGTGGAGGGTGTTTGGAGTTAATATACAGGGGTTGGGAGGCTTCGGTATTCGTTTGTAGGGGTTGGGGTTAGTTTATAGGGTGTGTGGGGGATCGTGTTTGCTTTAAGGGTGTTGGAAATTCGTTTTTAAGGGGTGGGGGGATCGGGGTACTAGTTGGAAAGCATTTTCTTTTAACACGCATTCCTTTACCACGAAAAATCGTGGTAAAAGAATGCGTGCTAAAATAAATCGTGGTTTAGACGAGGTCGTGGTTGCAAACTCGTTGTTAGGGAAGTCGTGGTTGGGGAAATCGTTGTTCCGACATACAATCTTTTACTAAATATGCACCCAAATATGAAGCAGCATCATTCCAAGTAAAGCTGTAAGACATTGAACACAAATGTGTTACTTTTCTGCAGTTGTCAACAAGGATTCTGAATAACTTGGTGTGATGTCTGAGATAATTTTTGCACGCCTTGATGTTATAGGCCTGAAAAACCATCAGGTTTGCCAGAGACCGATGGTAATCGAAGAGTGATTAGGAGATTGGTGATGGTAATGTAATAAAAGAGGTGCCAATAGCAAGTGGGGGAGTGGTGATTTTATAACTAGGGATAATCAAAAAGCATACCTGTGCTTGATTACATTAGAGAGTTCAACTATGTGAGTTTGCCGATTTTTAGACTGTGCAGCCATGTAGGCCACCAACTGGTCACGGACTGAGGCCTTGAAAGCCTCCACCACACTCAAAAGAGTTCGGCTGTACCCTTATTAACCTTAAAAAAATCTAATATCCATTTTCTTATATCAGATACCCATCTGCAACCTGGACCTTATATTCCTACCCTCCTCTATTTCTATTTCTTGCTTGACCAGAGAATGGTCTGAAAATTCATTTGGCCCCATTTCCGAGCCAGAATATTTCAAAGAGCGAGATATTTTTAAAAAATCAATGCGAGAAGCTGACTGGAGTAGCAGGTATATTCTAGTTCTTCCAGATGGGCTCTAACATTAGCCAAAATTGCACAATTTGAATTAATTGGAGGGTATAACATTAATTACAATAGGACTGCGATTTTAACAATTATTACCTCAAATTATTTTCCTCCCGACAATTTGAAACGACAAGCCCTAACTTCTAGTCCAATCCTATATTTAGGGTTTTACGTTACTAGTCCATATACTGAAATTTACAAATTGAACTATGGAGCAATGCAGAAACAAATTAAAAAGCTGCTACAGGAGTGGTCATTACTACCACTCACATTGATAGGCCATGTGGCTCTTATAAAAAGGTCTATTTTACCTTTACTTGTCTTTCTGTTTACCAATGTCCCTATAAAAATTAATATGACCTACTTTAAAGAGTCAGAAACGATTTTAAGAAGGTTTATAAATGATGCAGGAAGCTGGTTTGTAGATTCCGGTAGTTCTGAAAACAGCCAAATTCCCCAAAAGAATGAGGTATATACACTTGCAGACTCAAGATTTTTTATTTAAAGCAGGCTTGATTCACAGGGCTCTATTACTTGAAACTAGCTGAATGTAAAAGCTTGGGCCTTCAAATTCAGAATAACCATCTAACGTCCTGGACTCCAGCTCTCTCCACGCACTCAATGCCTGACAACCTCGCACCTGCTGCCAGGCCGCCCCGAAACGCATCCAAGGACGCTTCACCTGCCGGAACTGCAGCTTCACCAGCATCCGTCCCGCCAACCCGCCCAACATGGAAACCAGCTTCCTCAGATGTATCCTGCTCAACACCCGCTCTGCCCGCAAACACGCCGTCGAAGTCTGGGACCTACTCGACACCAACGCCCCAGACGTTGCCTTCCTGATGGAGACCTGGCTGACCACCTCCTCTGCACCTGACATCGCCATAGCCATCCCGGAAGGCTACAAGATCACCCGCAAGGACCGCACCAACGGAATAGGAGGAGGGATTGCCATCATCCACAGAAACACTCTCAACATCTCGACACACTGCCGAAAACCTGCACTTCCAGATCCACACCGACCCCAACACCACCCTCAGAGGCACAATCATCTACAGACCCCCCGGACCCTGTCTGCAATTCAGCGACTCCATCACCGACCTCGCAGCACACACGCCCTCGCCTCCACGGACTACATCCTCCTCGGGGACTTGAACTTCTACCTCGAGAACAACAACAACCCCAACTACTCCACTCTGATCGGCAACCTCGGACTCAGACAACTCGTTACAGCACCCAAACACTCTGCCCGGCCACACATGCATGACCCCCTCTTTACAGCAAGCAACCACGTCTTCTTCGACCGCATCACCGAACTCCACTGGACCGACCACCGCTGCAGCCACTTCAGCTTCCAGAAACCAACCACACACCACCGCACCCAGCAGATGCCACGTCGCAGCTGGGGCAAGATCACCGAGGACCAGCTAACCGCCGCGCTTGCCCAGAGCCCACCCGCAGACCCAACCAACCCCGACATCGCAGCCTGCAGCCTCAGACAATGGATCACCGACTGTGCCAACACCATCGCCCACGCTCATGAAGCCCACCACACCCACACCAGCAAAAGAGTCAGCTAGTTCACCGAAGACCACCAGGACTCCAAGCGTACCTGCCGAACACTAGAAAACAACTGGACCCGCAAAAGAACACCGGAAAGCTACACAGCCTACAAGAATGCAACCTGCCGACACCACCAGCTAATCAGTTCCGCCAAAAGGACAGCCTTCAGAGACCACCTAGACAACAACGCACACAACAACAAAGAGCTCTTCAGCATCGTGAAGGAACTCTCCAACTCCAGCTCCAACACCAATGACATCCCACCATCACAAGACCTGTGCGACGCACTAGCCACCTTCTACAACGTCAACTCCAGATCCCCCGAAGACCCCTGCCCACATCACATCTTCAACAAAGCCAGCAGCACCATCGCACCCACCTCCGGAAAACCATCAACATCTCCTTCAAGACCGTGACCTTCCCAGAGAGCTGGAAGCACGCAGAGACCAACGCCCTACTAAAGAAGGACCTCAAGAACTTCCGGCCCATCTCCCTGCTCCCGTTCCTGGCAAAGGTCATCAAAAAGGCAGTAAACAAACAACTGACCAGCTTCCTCGAAGAGAACAATATCCTGGACCCATCCCAGTCCGGCTTCCGCAGCAACCACAGCACCGAAACCACCCTCATCGCAGCCACCGATGACATTAGGCTCATGCTCGACAACAGAGAAACCGGAGCCCTCGTCCTCCAGGACCAGTCAGCCGCTTTCGACACAGTCTGCCACTGCACACTAAGAGCACGCCTCCATGACGCCGGAATCCAAGAAAAAGGCCCTGGAGTGGACCACCTCCTTCCTCTATGGGAGAGCCCAGAGCGTCCGCCTGCCCCCTTCCGCCCCGAAGCCACCGAGATCATCTGCGGCGTACCCAAAGCTCATCCCTCAGCTCAACACTGTTCAACGTTTACATGGCACCACTCGCCCACGTCACCGGACAGCACGACCTAAACATCATCTCCTACACTGACGACACCCAGATGATCCTCTCGCTCACCAAGGACCCCCACACTGCCAAAACCAACCTCCACGAAGGAGTGAAGGCCGTCGCCGACTGGATGAGGAACAGCCGACTGAAGCTGAAGTCGGACAAGACTGAGGTCCTCATCCTCCGCTTCACCCCCTCAGTCTGGGACGACTCCTGGTGGCCAACGGCACTAGGAGCACCCCCTACACCCACCAACCATGCATGGAGCCTAGGGTCATCCTCAACTCCACACTCTCCATGGCAAAGCAGGTCAACGCCGTCTCCTCCTCCTGCTTCAACACCCTCCGCATGCTTCGCAGGATCTTCAAGTAGATGGCCACCAAAACTAGAAAGATGGTCACCCAGGCCCTCGTCAGCAGTAGACTAGACTAAGGCAATGCACTCTACTCAGGAGCCCCGGCCAAACTCCTGAAACGACTCCAACGCATCCAGAATGCCTCCGCACGCCTGATCCTCGACATTCCCTGCTGCAGCCACATCACACCGCACCTGAAAGACCTGCACTGGCTCCCCATCAACAAAAGGATAACCTTCAAGCTCCTCACCCACGAACGCAAGGCATTCCACGACACCGGTCCAGCGTACCTCAACAGATGACTCGGCCGCTACACCCCGCCCGCCAGCTCCGCTCCACAGACCACGCCATCACCACCGTCCCCCGCATCCGAAGAGTGGCCGTTTGCGGCAGATCATTCTCCCACCCCACCGCCAATACATGGAATACCCTCCTAACATTCAGGAGACTCCTCAAGACCTGGCTCTTCGAACAATAGCAGCATTCTCCCCCCTAGCGCCTTGAGACCCTCAAGGGTATGTAGTGCACTCTACAAATGCTATGATTGATTGCTTGATTGATTGGAACACTTGGGGACTTAAAGAGTTGGGGCATTTTTTATTGGGTGGCAGAGGCATTACTTGGTGAGGTCCAAGCGAGGTGTGGAGACCGGAGTAAGCCTCTTTTCTTTGAATATATCCATATTTCACATCAATTAAATAAGTGCAGTCCCCTATCTAGTTCTGGCCCAACTCCATTTGTGTCTGCTCTATTTAGATCAAAGCTAAGCGGGGTGGGTAATTGGTATCGTTTTATACGGTCCTAAGAGGCGCAAATGATGGTTAACAAATTCTTAGAAACAGTGACCCAGGAGACACAATGTATGTTTTCAAATCGCGACTGGCAAGCCATTTCATAGCTAGGCAGTAAGGCCTTAAGAGTGGCTAATATAAAAAGAATGTCTTTCTTGTCATGTTGGATGGCGTATTATACCCCCAAAGCTCTCCATAACATACACCTGAAATTAGAGGATAGATGTTTCCGTTGCCAGATGCTAGGTGAGGAAGGCTGGCTCCATATACTTTTTACCTGCCCAAGTTAGGTCATTTTTGCCAAAGGATCTTTTCAGCTCTAAGCCGAGGTGTACAGAAAAAACTGGATCCTGAAGCAGATCTTGAACTTTTTGGTTTTGCTAGTCAGAAACAAAACCTTGCAATGTCGAGAGGGGAGGAGGTATTTATAGCAATTTCCTCCATTGTGGCGCGGTCTTTGATACTTCAGAATTGGAGGTCCCCCAAAATACCCATCTATTTGGAATGGTACAATAAAATGATACGCACTAGGACATTTGAAGAAGCATATGCTAAGAGAGTAGGTGCCAATAAAAGATTTAGGGCCATATGTAGGTAGCTTAACACCGGTGGGTAACGGCCGAAAATCTGTAAATTTGCCGTTACCGACCGGTATTTAGCTTTTTCTAATGTAGGTGGCTTGATTTTAGGATTCGGTAAATTACCGATTCCTTAAAATACCGAATCGGTAAATTACCGAATCCTAAAATCCTATGTAGGGAGCACTCAAGTGAGTGCATTTTTGATTTAAGGATTCGTTATTTACCACCAACTACAAGTTGGTGGTAAATATCGAAAACCTTTAAAAAAGCAATTATGTGCTTTTTTAAAAGTGCCATGTGGCAGACATGCACGATTCAGGGGTGCAACAGGGTGTCAATGTGACACCCTGCCACCCTTCAATATGTTCCCCCTATTACTGATTCGTATTTACCAAATCGGTAATGGTGAATGGCTTCCCATTCATTCCTATGGGCCTCTAGGGCCATAGGAATGAATGGGAATTACCAAATCGGTAAATACCAATTCTTAAATACTGAATATTACCGATTCGGTCAAATTTACCGGATTTTTACCTACATACTATTTACTGATTCTTAAATACCGAATCTGTAAAATTCGGTATTTAAGAATCGGTAAATAGAGATTACCTACATATGGCCCTTAGTGTATTATCTAATCAAGTCCAAAGGTCGATGCGGAGACATTGGAAGATCTTAAATGTGGCTAATGAGACCATTCCGGCCCCTCTCTTTTCGTTTAAGAGAGGCACAAGCCTGCGGTCCAAGGCCATTACCCTTGTGGGTCTTGCACTGCATGCCCTCAAACTCAACGAACAGTAACTGTTGATATTGGTACTGTGGATTTTAAAGTAAACACACAAACTGCAATACTGAAAGAGTGATCTATATGATCGCTTGTACAAGCTTGTTAAGATATATTGGTATGACGACTCGAAAGATAAAACAGAGGATCAGTGAGCACAAGAGCACGATCAGGTGTAATAAACAGTCTACATGCCTGACCAATGACTTCTTGAGTCTTAAACACAAGGCAGAGGACATGAAGTGGATAATACTTGAGCAACCATTCATTCCACCCCACGTCAGTGATGTTGCTAAGTTCCTTTTTGTTAAGGAACAGAAATGGATTTTTAGACTCAAATGTCAATCAATCAATCATTTGTAGAGCGAGCTACGTACCCGTGAGGGTCTCAAGGCACTGGGGGTACTGCTGCTATTCGAAGAGCCAGGTCTTGAGAAGTCATCTGAAGGCCAGCAGGTCCTGGGTCTGACGTAGGCCAGTAGGGAGAGTGTTCCAGGTCTTGACAGTGAGGTAGGAGAAGGATCTGCCGCCGGCGATGGATTTCCGGATGCGTGGAACTGTGGCGAGGGCGAGGTTGGCTGAGCGGAGGTTGCGGGTGGGGGAGTAGAAGCTGAGTCGACCGTTAAGGTATGCTGGTCCGGCGTTGTGTAGGGCTTTGTGTGCGTGGATTAGGAGTTTGTAGATGATCCTCCCAATGCAGGTCTCTCAGGTGGGGTGTGATGTGGTTGCATCAGGGGATGTCGAGGACCAGTATTTCCGAGACATTCTGTATGCGTTAGAGCGATCTCAGTAGCTTGGTTGTTGTTCCTGCGTAGAGGGCGTTCCCGTAGTCCAGTCTGCTGGTGACGAGGGCCTGCGTGACGGTTTTTCTTGTGTCAGAGGGGATCCACTTGAAGATCCTGCGGAGCATTCGGAGGGTGTTGAAGCAGGAAGCGGAGACGACATTGACCTGCTTGGTCATGGAGAGGGCAGAGTTGAGGATGACCCCCAGATTGCGTGCGTGGTCGGTGGGTTCTGGGGGTGTTCCTAGCGATGTTGGCCACCAGGAGTCGTCCCAGGCTGAGGGGGTGGAGCCGAGGATGAGGACCTCCGTCTTGTCTGAATTCAGCTTCAGTCTCCTCTCCTTCATCCATTCGGCGATGGCCTTCATTCCTCTGTGGAGGTTGGTTTTGGCGGTGCGGGGGTCTTCGGTGAGGGAGATGATCAGCTGTGTGTCGTCGGCATAGGAGATGATGTTGAGGCTGTGCTGTCGGGCGACGTGGGCGAGTGGTGCCATGTAGATGTTAAACAGTGTCGGGCTGAGGGATGATCCCTGTGGAACGCCGCAGATGATCTTGGTGGTGTTGGAGCGGAAGGGGGGTAGGCGGACGCTCTGGGATCTGCCGGAGAGGAAGGATGTGGTCCAGGCCAGGGCCTTCTCTTGGATTCCGGCATTGTGGAGTCGTGCTGTTAGGGTGCGGTGGCAGACTGTGTCGAAGGCGGCTGTTTCTCCTTTGTCCATGAGGATCCTGATGTCGTCAGTGGCGGCGATGAGGGCGGTATCGGTGCTGTGGTTGCTGGGAAATCCGGATTGGGAAGGGTCCAGGATGTTGTTGTCTTCGAGGTAGCGGGTCAGCTGGCTGTTGACTATCTTCTCCGTGACTTTTGCCGGGAAAGGGAGCAGGGAGATGGGCCGGAGGTTCTTGAGGTCCTTGGGGTCCGCCTTGGGTTTCTTCAGTAGGGTGTTAATCTCTGCGTGCTTCTAGCTCTCCGGGAAGGTTGCTGCCTCGAAGGAGATGTTGATTGTTTTCCGGAGGTGGGGTGCAATGGCTGTGCTGGCATTGTTGAAGACTTGGTGTGGGCATGGATCAGATGGGGATCCGGAGTGGATGGAGTTCATGGTCTTGATGGTGTCTTCGTCGCTGACGTTGGCCCAGGTGGTCAGGCGGCTGGTGCGGGTGGTGGTTGCAGAGATGTTGGTCTCAGGGGCGGAGGCTGGGGTGGCAGTGTTGAAGCGGTCATGGATGTCGGTGATTTTGCGGTGAAAGAAGGTGGCAATTGAGTCGCACAGATCTTGCGATGGAGAAATGTCGTTGGTGTAGGAGCTGGGGTTGGAGAGTTCTTTCACGATGCTGAAGAGCTCTTTGCTGTTATGTGTGTTGCTGTCTAGGCGGTCCTTGAAGGTAGTCCTCTTGACGGTCCTGACGAGTTGGTGGTGTCTACGGGTCGCGCTCTTGTGGGCTTTGTAGCTCTCTAGAGTTCGGCGGCGGAGCCAGCTCTTCTCCAGCTTCAAGCAGGCGCGCTTGGAGGTCCGGAGGTCTTCGGTGAATCATGTGGCTTTCTTGTTGGTGTGGTTGGCGGTGGGTGTCCTGAGTGGGGCAAGGGTGTCGGTGCAGTCATTGATCCACTGCTTGAGGTTGATGGCGGCGGTGTTGGCGTCGGTGGGGTCGGCGGTGGTCCCAAGGCGAGGGTGGTGGTCGGTTGGTGCACGGTGGCCTTGCCCCAGCAGCGGCGTGGCATCTGTTGGGTGTGGTGGGTTTCCAAAAGGTGAAGTGGACGCATCTGTGGTCGGTCCAGTGGGGTTCAGTGGTGTGGTTGAAGGAGACGTGGGGGCTTGAGGAGAAGATGGGGTCCAGTGTGTGTCCGGCGGCGTGGGTGGGAGTCGTCACGAGCTGTTTGAGTCTGAGGTTGGAGAGGTTGTCGATCAGGGCGGTGGAGTTGGCGTCGTTGTTGTTCTCGAGGTAGAAATTCAGGTCCCCCAGGAGTATGTAGTCCATGGAGGTGAGGGCGTGGGTGCTGACGAGGTCGGCGATGGTGTAGCTGAACTGTGGTCGGGGTCCGGGTGGTCTGGAGATGAGTGTTCCTCTGAGGGTGGTGTTGGGGTCGGTGTGGATCTGGACGTGCATGTGCTCGGCGGTAGTGAGGGTGCCGTCGGTGTTGGTCGAGACTCTGAGGGTGTTCTTGTGGATGATGGCGATTCCCCCTCCCACTCTGTTAGTGCGGTCTCTGCGGGAGATCTTGTAGCCTTCTGGGATGGCTATGCCGATGTCTGTTGCCGAGGTGGTGTTCAGCCAGGTCTCTGTCAGGAAGGCGACATCGGGGACGGTTGAGTCGAGGAGATCCCAGAGTTCGATGGCGTGCTTGCGAGCGGAGCGGCTGTTGAGGAGGATGCATCAGAGGTGATTGAGATCTCTGGATGATGGCTTGGCGGGCCGAATGCTGGTGAAGCTGCAATTCCAGAAGGTGAAGGGTCCTTGGGTGCGCTTCAGGGTGGCCTGGGAGCAGGAGTGATTACGTCCTGGGTTGAGTGCGTGGAGGGTGCTGGCGTCGTAGTGCAGACCGGTGTTTTGGCGGCTCCGGGGTCCAGGGGTTCTGGCACTGGGCGCGGTCCTGGTGTGGACGGGCGCAGACGTGCTTGCCTTTGGCGCGCCTTCGGTGCACAATTGGCGCGCCCGCTGCGCGTCCGGGCGGTGGTCGCCATAAGAGGCGAGGAGGGAGGGAGGAGCAGCTGGGAGGCGGGAGCGGGTGGCGAGGGGGCGTGGCCTTATAGGAACGGCGGGAACAGCTGGGCACAGAAGGCAACAGTGGGTGGTTGGGTGGGGGCCGAGGGGTACAGCTAGGAACGGAGTAAGGGAAAAACAACGGAAATGCATCAGTCAGCAAACAAAAAAAAGTATGCAAAAACGAGAGACAAACCACGGCTGATCTGGGCACAGGCTCAAACCCCAGCCAGGACGGCAGCAGCGGGGGAGAGCGCTCACCGGTGTTGCTGAGGCGGCAGGGGAGCGACCCGGCCCTGGAGCAGGGGATGAATGATGAGATTCAGTGGGTGGCATTGTGAATCCTCTTCCACGTATGTTGCCCACTGTTTAGAACTACTCATTTTTCATCACCAACTGGAGTAGTTTCAGTCACAAGCCCCATTTTCCTACATACTGAATTTGTTATGATTTATCTCATCACCCAGACATATGGGATATTTATAAGAAAATTACTGAGCTACTACTATTAAACATGGCCGTTTTCTGTTTCTTAAACATATGGGATATCTATAAGAAAATTACTGAGTTACTACTATTAAATATGGCCATTTTCTGTGAGTAATTTACATCATTCGATCATATGACCACTAGGTCTGTGTTCAAATTCAATTGACCGTCTATATCCACGATACAGCCGGAATTTACAACATTTCTGTGTTCGAGTATTCTATATACCTATTTAAACCCCTAATACATGATGCAGAGTTTTGAATATTCTAGGGGTTTAATATCAAACATTTTGCAAATTTACGTTTTTACAAACGGTTATTTGGTTATGATTTCATCAAATGTTTGGTGTCACTTCCACGGTCTTAGTAGTCACAATAGTGATTGGATCGCACCATTTTTGGTCCTCAATGTGACAACTTAATGCTACGAACTAGGTATCCCAAGAATTAACCCTGGGCGAAGCACTACGCTACGCTCGCGTAGTTCGCGAAGTTTGCGCATTTTCGCACTACGCGAGCTGCACATAGCACAGTGCGAACACGCGTAGCGCAGCGTAGCATAGTGCAGCGTCCATTTTTTGCTTGTTCGCGGTCCTCAACGTCATGTTCGCGACCGTGAGCAACCAAAATGACATCCTGGCGAGACTCTCAATGCGGGGAGGTCAGGTTTCTCATTGCGAGTGGTCATTCATGCTCGCGACCGCTCGTGATGAGAAACTACCAGTTCGCGTTGAGAAAGCTGCCGCTCGAGTAAAAATCTACTCGAGCAGCAGAAAACTACAGCTCGCACTGTGCAAGATGCCGTTTTCATTGATTGCACAGTGCCGGATGCTTGTTCGCACTGTGCAATCATTGAAAATGCATCTTGCACAGTGCGAACATGCTACTACGCAGTTCGCGTAGTGCTACGTGAAGTTCACGTAGTGCGAAGTGCACTTCGCGTAGCTTTGCGTAGCGCTACTACACGAACTGTGCCCAGGGTTACCAAGAATCTAAGGGCAGTGTGACCAGCGAATACGTCGTGCCTCCGACGCATGCGCGGACTAAGCCAGGAAGTGGTTGAGAGACGCGGCTATGTTGTATCAACAAGCCGCTACTGCCACTTCTGAATGCCCTAGCTTCATTGCACGTTTGTCCAATGATTGTTTCCAGTAAGTACTTTTTAAATGGATGACCCCTGTCCATTCTCTTACCTCCCCTTCAGCTCAGGAAAGCCCGGGGTAATGACGGACAGGTGAGGAGACAGGTGGTTCCTACCATAGACTTTGTCTGTGCCTAGCTCCGAATGGCAATGTTAACGCTTATATAAAGGGAACCAAGTAATGTACAGGTGTGCTTTTGGTTTTTGTCTAGAGGCCCCTTTAGTAAATATTACATAGACGATGTGGGCCAGTGTAAGACAGTATGCTGTTTGTAGATTGGAAGCCTCGGCATAAAGGAAAATAATGTTGTACAATAATGACAGGGTGTGCTAGTCATTAGACATAGACATCGACATTGCATCACACAGAATGATAAGAAGGCTTGACAAGACATATGATCTAGTCCATAAGAGACACATGTGAGGTTTTACGTTAATCTAGTTCAGAGAGACTTCATTAAGGGGCAATGGTCAGTTTGTTTTTCAAGCAACAAGGTTTTTATGATGAAGATGGGAAACAGCCACACAGAGATACTCACTCTGTTTGTGACGTTTGTGTTTACCCACAATACAGAGCGGGGCCTCATTCCCTGAGCAGATGCCAGGTGAGGTGAGGAGTACTCCCACACAAAGATGGGTGAGTACAAATGTCCTTATTGTAATCACTTATGCTGCAATAGAGTGATAAATTGGATGATGTTTCCATTGTTAGAAGATTAGACATTGGGCAACAGTGATGCTGTGTGTTATGGGTCTTTTTAAACTATTCACTATTTTAAATAGTTTTCCTAGGTATTAACTCCAGTTTCCTGTGATATTCGACCACCAATTGGGACTCAAAGGGAACGGAAGAGTGTATCGCGCCAATTGTTGAGTTGTTATATTTGTTTTTGCACAGTTTTTACGTAACAGTTGCAGTAGTGTTGTAACATATTGGTCCTGACGAAAGCCTGGATTATTGATATCCATGCGGCTGAAACATGTAGACCTGCCAATTCATCGCTTATGATAGTTATTCTTTCAAACTGTCAGCACATTGTTTTTAGATTTGACACTAGGATAGCGTCTATTAAAGTTACTGTAGTATCTTAGTAGTCAATTTTACCTTCTGCACATTCTTTCACCTTTTTGCACTGCAAATCATCAGCACCACTGACTGCAATTAAGTTGTGGCTGTATCAATCACTGGGTTAATAATTAAGTACAGTTTTTCATCAATCTTTGTTGGCTGCACTAGTCGTGCAACCTACAGCAAATCCCAGATGATGATGTTCTGCCACCATGGTGGGCTGATGGGATTCCTTTTCACTTTGTGAATATGTATTCTCTTTGACCCAGACACTATAGCTTTTCTGCCAACCTTTGTCTCACTGTTTGTAGACAGGTAGTTTCTTTGAGTTTTTTCAGCCCTATGGCTCACCAGAGGAGCAGGTAACTAACTCACATACATTTTTTACTCTGTTTAACTCCATCATTTCCTTTCCCACAGGCTGTATTACGCAGGTGGTGGACAGTCTTTCGCTACCCTTGCATCACAGATGGGCCAGGGAGTCGTCCTCTAAACCATGGTTTTCTTCTGAACTAAAGGCACTTAAGCACTAATGTAAAAAACTGGTACGCTGCTGGCGGAAAGACTACTGCCCATTAGCAAAGACGAAGCTTAGGGAGACCCAGAAAATGTATTACACTGCCATAGGTCAAGCTAAAGGCCTTTACTATGCAGACCATATAGAGTCAGCTAGTAATAACTCTAAGGACATTTTCTCTATTGTTCATAGCTTTATCCCTCCTAAGGCAGAGGCGATAGAGCTCCCTGTCTCCAATACCTGGTGCGAGAAACTCTCCAACTTTTTTTATTAAGAAGATTCCCTCTTTACAGGCAACGTTTGCAGGTCAGAGCCAGCCCACTGAAGGAATGGCGCCTCCTCTCACCTCACCTCCGCTCTCGTCTTTGCTGACAGCTTTCTCACCTATTCACTTAAAATTCTCAAGGCCATGAGATCAGGCTCTCCGGCTGATCCCTGGGCGGCTAGGCTTTTAGCAGAAACTGTAAATTCGGAAGTCAATATGCTTATTAATTTCTCCTTGTCCCAGCAGTGTGGAAACAGGCAAAGGTTTTGTCCCTTTCTGCACATAAACAATCATTAAACAAATGGCGATCTGCAACTTCTATGCATACTGCCTAATGGTGCACACATAGAAATTTCAAATCGGCATTCTGGATTGTTTATGTGCAGGAAGGGACACCTTCCTGCACATAAACTATCATTACCCCCCACGCAGACACCCTTGCACAATGGTGCAGGGGTGGCTGCATTGGCACTAGGCAGCTTAATTAAGCGCCAGCAGAAACATAGGGGTGTGCCGCATTCTTGTGAATACAGAGCATCCCTGCATTTTCAGAATGGTGAAGCAAGGCATAAGCAATTTTTGCTTAACACCACACTTCTTCATTCTGTTGTAAATATGCCCCATAGAGTGTTAACTATTGGTTAATGCTTATGCAAGGTGTATACAAAATGTGTTCCGAATGAACAGATATCCTGAGACTTGCAGTTATAATCTGTTTATTCATATAATATATTGATCCAGGTCAACACCCATCAGAAGCTGTCCATTTGGAAAGCCATTGCTTAAATGGTGGGGATCTTGGGGGTATTCTGTTGGCGCAGCGTACATTGTCATAAGAGGACCTGAGGCACTGAACCAGGAAGTTTGTGGAGTTCCAGCTGGGCCTGTCCAGTCAGCTTGGACAAGGTTCTCGCTGGACCCTGACCCCCCTAATGGCCTGCAAACTGGTGGTGGCCTACCAGGAGCTTAATGGGCAGTTGAGGGCCCAACAGCAGTGACAAGGCAGTGACACCTGGACAGAGTAATACATTTAATATTGCCACCTTTGTGTGCTATAGGTAGGCATTTACCTCATCATTATTGGGGGTGGCCATGTGCGCCACACAAGAGGAGTTACTGTTTGTGTTGGTCTGGTAGTAGGTTCATGCTGATATGATATGTCTATTGTCTTTACGACCAGTAATACTGCTGAGTCCAATCCACTAGCAATTTCCAGTTTTGAGCAGACACATAGCTGAGTGAAGTAAAAACACCTTGTCTTCTTTATGTAAGGAGTGCTACTATCTCTCGTACGATCATGGTCCTATTACATGTGACATGGCATTAAGTGCACTCTTTATGCAGTGACTGTACAACACTTCCCATCGGTAAGTTGGGATTCTACAGTAACATGAGCGTGCAAACTTCACTGTGCCATCAGCATTAGTATCTACATGTTGCCCAGTGTACATTTCTCTGTCGTTACTTCATCAGCAATGGTGTTTGAAGATTCATTCACTGACTGGTAACATGCATCATGGAGTGACATGTAGAAATGTAGAGGTCTTATGTGAGTGTCTACACTCAGTCTTACAAGAATGTTTGTGTTTACTATCCCAAATTGTGCTGTGATGTGCTATCCCATTAGGACAATAGTTCTCCCAAGTCTTCAAATCATAGATATTCACAGACACATACCAACATTTTTAGGTGTATTGGCCTGCAGGAATGACATCTGTGAATGGTGTCATCACATGTACCTAGAAGGATTTGGGAGGTTAATTTGGATGTGAGAAGTATTATGCTGTGTGCATTTGGAGTATCTATCTCCCAAAATATTTTCCCTTTAATGTATCCAGGCTATGTTTCTATGCTACATGTGATAACTAGGTAAACTACTTCAAGACATCTTTCATTAGACCTTTTAAGTAGTGGACATAGGTAGTGTATAGTGATACCTTCACATCAACTTCAAGCAGGTCGCAAAAGTGACAGCTCTGGCAGGAAAATCCTAGTCTTAAATTTGACAGGTTAGTCCTAAAAATTTGACAAGTCTGGCAGCGAAACCCTAGTCTTAAACTCCTGTCTGGAAATTTGACAGCTCTGGCTGCAAACCCAGGCCTGGCCTTAAACAGGCCTGGTTTTAAAAGGGGGTGACATGTAGGGATATTCCCAAGAAGTAACAGGTATGGCTGCAAAACATGAGGTAATTGTGCACATGTTTAAAAGTGCATAGGAAAGTGTGTGCATGTAGGCTGGAAATGTCTGTGCATGTTTAAAACTGGGGGGTTGCAGACAGCTGCAGGCTGAACAGCTGCTGAGCAGGCCTGAGTCCCCATCCCAGTGTGTGGGAGGTGTTTTATTATGTTTAAAAAAAGGGGAGCTTTTAAAATGTAGCTGTTGGGAAACCCATAGTGTGTTTTAAAAAAGCACAAGCCATGTTCACTTTCCCAGGAAGGCTTGGGCCTGTTATAAAATAATAAACCACAGCAACCCCTGAGCTTTGAGATGTTGAAAAAGACAGATGTCGTGTAGAGGCAAGGCTTCCCATGAGAACCTGAAACAGGATGCCAACTGTTAGGATGTAATTCACACACCCCAAAGCCCCTGGTCCCAAACTTGACAGCTCTGGCAGGAAAGATGACAGCCTAGTCCCAAACTTGACATGCTGGCAGGAATTTTGACAAGCTAGTCCCAAACTTGATATCCCTGGCTGGAAAGATGACGGGTGATGGGTTTAGTGCTGGGACAAGAGCCGGTTCCCGGGGGTCCCTACTTCCCAGGAGAAGGACCAAACAGCTTTCACATATGAGGCCCATTATAAAAGTGTCCAGAAGATTTAGATATGTTTTCGATGACCCCAAGCACCCTACTCTTCCCAAGATAGGCCATGAGTTTAACTAACAGATGTATACAGCATAAACTGTACATGGATAGAAAAAAAGTTCCCATCCAAAGACCCCAAGACATTGTTCTAAACCCCCCTCAAGTCATAAAGGGTGTGGGGGCTTCTAATTAGCATGCTGGGACAGGTATAAAAAGCCCCCTTAAGGAACACTGCCAAACAACCATTCAAAAAACCTTTGGGGGGAGTGACTGGCGTGGATTGCTTTTGCTGTACCTTGAGGATTTCTGCATCAACAACTAAGTCAAAAAACCTTTGGGAGTGCCTGGACTGCTTTTGCTGTACCTTGTGGATTTCTGCACCAAAGACAACCCTTGGAACTTAAGGCAAGAATGGACCTGAGCAACTTCTCCAAGATTGAAGCCGCCTGTGACAGTTTGAGGAAGGTAAACAAAGCATGGTGCAAGGATGTATGTTTATGTGGTATTTAAAGTATACAAAACTGTAGTTTTGAAAATGCTAAATAGTACTTTGTAAACTGTTAATGTTTAAGGCGATGTGTTGTGTTTAATGTGAATAATGGTGCCAATGAAGTTTTTTACAAGACGTGAAATGTAATGTAAATGTATTTAAAATGAATAAAGGCTGTGTTGAAGGCTTGAGTTTAAAGCTATGTATGTATGTATATAATGTTAATAGGGGTGGTGTTGTGGGGGGCTGGCGCAGAGTTTGAGGGGTGTATGTTTAAGGTACAAAATGCAGGGGTCTTAATAGGGTCCAGATACAGGAAGCAGCGTACTTTGCAACACATAGAAATATTGTATCTATAGTTCACTAATGCTTTAAGTGTGGCAGAGCTCAAACATGGAATAAACAAGGGACATATAAAATAAATAAGGCCTTTTTTTTGTACTCACCAAGCCGTTGTTATTTGCGTGTCAGAAGTATGGGTCTGCATCCTTGCAGGAGTGCCTGTAGGGGGTAGGTTAGAGTTGGAGGGGTCCAGGGTCAATGGGGGCTCTGGGTCCTTGAGTGCTTCATTTTAAAAATAGCCCAAAGAGCCCTCTTGTAGTTGGAGTTGGCCGGGGTGTGGGGGCTCCGGTGTCCACGGGGGCTAATGGGGCCCTTGTGCTGCTTCTTTTATAATCAAATACCCCCGAGCCCGCTTCTCCATGGTGCTGCTCTGGGTGAGGGTGCTGGGGCGTGGGCTGGGTGTCCGGTGGGGCTCCGGGCCCCGAATGCTGCTTCTGTCCCCAGGTTCCCACGGGGCCACGTGGGTCCATGGAGCAGAGGCAGCAGGGCGGCTGGTAGGCTTCTTCTCCGGGGCTGCGGTGCAAGGCCCGCCCCTGCAGTGATGTCAGCACTCGACACTGAAGGGGCGTGGCTTGGCCTTCTGCCTCGGCGTGTGTGGTTTATTTTTATATAGCGCAAACTTTACCCGGCTGTGTCAGAGCGCTTCACAATAGGAATAGAAAATTACAAGTGAACAAATTACAAAAGCAGACGATAAGTTACACGGGGTAAAAGTGACATTTGTGAGCAAAACAAAATACATGAGGTAGCAAGCGGGCATTACCGGCTGCAAAAAAAGTGACATTTGCGAGCAAACAAAATACATGAGGTAGCAGACAAGGTGTTACAAGAGAAAAGTGACATGTGTGCAGGGTACAAGAGAAAACAAAGGGCAGTTAGAGGTATAATACCGCAATATGAGGCAGACACTCAAGCTTAAGAATAAGCGCTATGTAGGCAATTGTGGAACTGGCGCAAGTATCAAAAGCCTGCAAAATGTGAGAGGTATTAAATAATGTGTTACAAGAGAAAAGTGGCGTGTACATGTTACAAAAGAGTGCCAAACACATATGCGCAATGGTTGCAAGGTAGGATGTTGGTGGGACATTAAGTCATTTACCCAGAAGCATAGGATATGGTGTAGGGTGTTTCTATTTATTTTAAAATGTCGGCTAACGCTATCCCCAAGGGTGCATAACTATTACAATACATGCTTTTGGAACTGTACAGTCACCCTTTTTTTAAAATGGTCGCCTAGCGTGTCACAGATAGAGTTTTTTAAAAAATGTGTGTTGTTGCACCCACCCTTGTAAATGTATACCTGAATTGTTTGAAGTTGTGATACTTGTGTTTAAAAAAGGCGCTTTTAAAACCGCTGCTTTTTTTTGTTGTTTTAATACAGATGCAAGACTCTGCAAAAGCAGCCGTTACCAATGTACCCCCGGCGCTGGACACCCCTGTAATAACTAGCAACGCCGTAGACTTGACAACACCACAGCCAGGTATATATATTTTAAGTTGTGTAGTTCTACGTAGTTTTGTTCAACAATCTCTCAGAAGTTCTCTTTTTTCTAATGTGGGTCTCATGTATGTATACTTTTACAGCTTATGATCCCGACCTACAGCAAGTTTTTGAAGATCTTATGGTGTTCCTCGAGGCTCAAGGAGCTCTGAACAGTGTGCAAAACACTTCAGTTCCTACATGTAATTAAAAAGGTCCCTTTTATTTTACACTGTCTAAGACGCTGGGGAGTTGGCGGGGTAGGCCACAGTCCTGACCCTGAGGGTGTATAGTGGGACTCCTCAGGAAGATGACTAAGGCTGGGTATTATTTTTTCTTTACAGACACCCCCACGTTATGCCCGAACGGCGTTGAGGTACAAGAGGCGGCGCGATGTTCAAAAGAAAGCCCTATGAAGAGGAAAGCTTTACCTTCTAAAGTGGGACCCCTGTCAAGGAAAGGAGTTGCAAAAAGACCTCTATCAGGTGTGTTTGTTACAAAGGGTGTGAAAAGTACTAGCGGTGTTACAGACTCTCAAGCAGAAGGGTACAACGACTTGTAGCAACGCCAATATAAAAAAAGGTGGCTGTGTAGAACTTAGGATTGTGCTGTTTGTATGTGTTCTTTTTATGCTTTCTCTAATATATATATATATATTTTTTCTGTTTATATTTAGAAGCAGCTCAGAAACATGCTGCTGAAGAGAGGTCGGCGCAGCCCTTAAGGGACATAACAACGACTGTCCAGAACAACAGAAGCGCTGCAAAAGGCGTGAGTAGGCGTGTACGCCAGGAGAACCTCTCTACGTACTACACACCAAACATGATGAACAATCCTCTACAACAATCTATTCTGCACAGGGGTGGGGTCAGCACCGGAGGCATGTTTACAAGCACAGATAACACAGGGCAGGGTCTGTGTAAAACAGATGCAGAGGGTCTGAGCCCTCTCAGGGTATCAAAAGGGAAAGGTGTCTCAAACACTGCATCCCTTAAGAAGAAACATAGGGACTCAGAAAACCTTCCCAACCCTTTAAAACATGTGAAGTCCTCCAAGGTATTCACAGAACCCCAAACAGAACCCTTAAACCTAAAGAAGACGGCGCCGGTGCTCCCAGAGGTCCAGGCAAAGCCCTTAAGCCCTGAGAAGAAGAAGAAACCTAGGACCCCTGAGCCCCAAGCTAACCCCTTAGACTTATCTGTAAAAAGGGATGCTAAGCCCTTGAATGAGGCCTATACACCCATGAGCCCCAAGGAGGCGGTAGTTGTACCTGTGGGTGTAGAAGAGATGGCGCCGCCACAACCCCCTAAAACATCGCGCCTCTCAAGAAAACATCTGAAGCTGAAACCGGGGGTCCCTAAGCTACAGTTAGCAGCGTCCCTCAGCAACTCTAATGCAACGATGGATCCACCCCGCGTCCTGAAACCCCAGACAGTGCCAAATAAAATAACTGCTCATGTAGAGGTGCACGCCCCTGAGCAGCCCCCAAAGCCAATTGTAAGTGTTCACGCCCAGCCTAGGGTCTCAACAGGTGATAATACGCAACCCCTAGAAGGTCCTTCTAGCGTGAATAGCCACGCTCTTGAGGTGATGAGGGGGATGGTAGACAGCATAGGTAGAACCCCAAAAGCGGTGTACCAGGGGTCTTTGAGCACAGAGGGTTTAGAGAACCCAGGTAGCCGGTCACCACACCCTGACACAGGCATTTCAGCTAGGACCCATGATTACAATGACAGCTCCTCACAATCCTCATACCCTTTGTCCCCTAGTACCCCTCTGGGGGCATACGACCCCACCAGCCCAGCTGCCAGCCCCGTGTACAGTCCCTTGTCCAGCCCAGCTGCCAACCCCGTGTCCAGCCCAGCTGCCAACCCCTTGTACAGTCCCGTGTCCAGCCCAGCGGCTGTCGTAAGCCCCAACCCACCCTCAGCAACAAGTGTGGATAACAATACCATGGGAGCCCAGGGGGTACATCTGCTTTTTCCATACAAAGTTTGCAATGTTCGCTCCTGTCCACACCAGGGCGTTCGCAGGGGGTCCCTATTTCTAGAACACTAGCGGAACAGGCTTTACAGAATGGTGCTATGGCTGTTAGCAGTATAGAGGGTCCTGAGGCGTTGCATCCATTTATAAGGCCTCGCAAGGTGGGGCCCTCTAAGCAGGCGCAAGACGAGTCTGTAAACACATATGAGGTATTTGCGGCTCATGTAAAAGAGATGCAGATGGTGGTTCGAAAACTAAAAGGCCAGGGGCTCGCCGCAAACATAAAATGGGGGGTGGGGATTACCAAGACCATGTACACGAGGGAGGCCCATCAGAAGATCGTGCAAAGGGTTGGGATGTGTAAAAAAGTGATCATCCAGGCGTGTCAGGCGGCTGTGGCAGACATATACGCTATACAGGCGTGACTATGGCAGCACCAACCCCTAAAGACCCCCACTGCCACTGGTGCTCATAAGAGGCCCCCAAAATATACCCGTAAGGTCCAGAGTTTAGTGACAAAGTCTGTACTCTTTTTACAACTGCTCAAGCAGCGCCCATCTGCTACCCCAGAACGCCGCAGACAAGACAACACTCTTTCCCTAGACCCCTTCAAACAAGACACATCTGTTTCCCTAGATCCCTTCAAACAAGGTCCCGTAGCTTCAAGACCAACGCCTGAAACATATAAACCAGCACTTCACCACCGACAATACATAGGTGCAGGGTCTAACATACCGAGGGTCGGCCATTTGAAGGGGGTAGGGGGGCTGGCTTTAAAACACCAAGCACAGCAACATTCAGAAGGACCTAGGGGTGGAACTGTAGTGGCGGCCTCCATGAACAAGGCGTACAATGACAACAAACCCCCTGTTCAGATAGGCTGGGGCATGGTATCTCGAAAAGCCTGGGCCCGTAAAAAAAAAAAAAGTGGCTTAATAGTACAAATCAACGCCGGCTTTTAATACATAAGCTGAAGAAGGCGAGAATATGCGCTACCCGCAGGTTTACAAGGACCCATGAGACATGTCCCACCCTGACCGCCCAAAATGACACAGCAGAGAACACCTCCGCAAATCACACTCCTTCTGATGAGGGCCCAGAGCCCTTGTTTTTAGAGAGTGTTAGAAGTTACACTCGCAATGTATAGAGGTTTAGGGCCGTAGAACACTATGAGGAGTTTAGATTTATTAACCTGCACCAAAGACCATCATCCGATCAGGGTGTTCTAGCTATACATCAGGCTGTGCAGGAGCTCATAGAAAGGTTGTTACACAATGTGGGGCCTAATGACTTTTTCCAACTCCGCTTCCAGGGGCAGGGATTTGACACTACGCTGTTCACCAGGCGGAAGACCCGAGATGTTTTTGACACTGTGCAATTTTTAGAAAAGCTCTCAAGGCTTTTACAGAGTAAGGCTGAACTAGTCGCCTATGGCACTTTTAGAGTCATAGCCCTCATTGTACGGGGGCGTGAAGGGGGTGTTTCCAGACCTTTAAAGAGCATACTCTACAGTCAAATAATTGGTAAGAAACAGCGGTGGCTGCTCAACTTTAACAACGCCCATGCCAATACATGTCTGGCGGCCAGCATCGTGGGGCTGCTGATGGATCGCAAGACCCCTGACGCTGTCATCATGTCTAGAGCTGCTGAAGCCCATGAGGTTCTTGAAATACCTCCTGACCGAATGGTCGGCTTTGGCGATATAGGTCTTTTTGAGAACTATTTCGCCGTGACGGTGAAAGTTCTTTATCACAACGGTTCCTGGAAGTACTTTACAACCGGGGAACCTGTGAGAAACAAGACCGTATATGTCCTCCACGCGAAAATCATTTTTACGACATCTTGAACATTAAAGGTTTTCTGGGGGTCAGGTATGTGTGCGCCCACTGTGACCACATATACAGCAATAAAACATACCACCAGTATGAAATGCATTGTAAGATGTGTCAGAGGGACGGGTGTATCGAAGACGCTACCCTGAAGGTGAGGTGCGGCACGTGTAGGATGTTTTGTCGCTCGCAAAACGGTTTGAGCATACATGAGAAATCTTTCAACTGCGTCCCTAAAAAGGACTGCAGCGAGTGTGGGCGGTATGTGGCAACGGATCACAAGTGCAAAGGTATGATATGTCCCCGTTGTCATGTGTCTTACAAGGCCGACACCAACCACCAGTGTTATATGGTTAAAGGTCTACCTCAGACCAAGACCGAAGACTATATAGTGTTTGATATAGAGTGCACACAAGAGACGGGGGTACACCAGCCTAACTATATTTACGCATACCATCTAACTTCCGACGACAGCTGGGAGTTTGAGGGACGAACGTGCGTTGGTGATTTCCTAAAAACTTTCATTCAAACCAAATTCCAAGGGTATACCATGCTCGCCCACAACTCGAAAGCCTATGACTCCTTCTTTATTCTGCGAAACATGATTCGTGAAAAGATACAGGTGGAACTCATTACCCGGGGGTCTAATCTGATGCTGATGACGGTATGCCCTTTTAAAATACGGTTCATGGACACCCTGAATTTCCTACCCATGAAATTGAGCAAGCTGCCAAAGGCCTTTGGGTTCCCTGGGTGTAAAGGTTATTTTCCACACTTTTTTAACACCTGGGCTAACCAGAATTATGTGGGGCCCATGCCTCCTCCTGACTGCTACGGGGTTGAATACATGATGCCTGACGATAAAGTGAGCTTTCTACAATGGTACTCTGAAAACCGTGAAAAGGAGTTTCACTTTCAAACAGAGTTGAAAGCTTATTGTCAGGCTGATGTAATGATCCTGCGGCAAGCTTGTAACCTCTTCAGAGATGCTGTGGTGTCTATGACTAAAGAAGTCACGGTATTGAAATCTAAAACCCATGAAATGCTGCAAGCGGTCAAATACATAGACCCATTTCAAAACGTCACTCTGGCATCCATGTGTACATCCATCTACAAACACATGTTTTTAATGCCCGAAACTATAGCTCTAGTACCGCCAGATCTCTATAACGGTAAACAGAAACGTTATTCAACCCCCTCTATCCAATGGCTCATGCACGTCTCTGAGAAGGAAGACATACAAATTCAGCATGCCTTACAAGGTGGTGAATACCGCCTGGGCCCCTATTACCTGGACGGGTTCTCTGTAATAAGGGTGTGCCGACGGCCTTTGAATTCAACGGTTATTTTTACCACGGCTGCCCCAAGTGTTACAAACCCCACGAGTATAACAAAATGCTGGGTGCCAGATTTGAACACTTATACAGACGTACTCTGATAAAGGCCCAGTATGTTGAAAACCAGGGCTTTGCTATGGGAGTTCTTTGGGAGCACGAGTGGTTAGACATGTTAAAAACCGACACAGATCTCTGCTCTTTTCTTAAGACTCGTCATTTACCCACACCTCTGGAACCCCGCGACGCCTTATTTGGGGGGCGTACAAATGCCATACAACTGTACAAGGCCGTTGGTGAGGGTGAGAAAATACACTACTATGATTTCACCAGTCTGTACCCTTTTGTGAACAAGATGAAGTTGTTCCCGCTGGGTCACCCCACCATCATCTATAGAGATTTTAAGCCCCTATCCGAATACTTTGGGCTTATTAAATGTGAAATCTATCCTCCTAAGCAGCTTTACTTCCCGGTGTTACCATGCAGAGTCGATGGCAAGCTGATGTTCCCCCTCTGTCGAACATGTGCGATGCTTAAAGAAATTGACGGCTGCAGACACACCGATGAACAAAGGATGCTCACAGGGACCTGGTGTAGCATCGAGGTACAAGCTGCCTTAGAGAAAGGGTACAGGCTAGGTAGAGTACACGAAGTGTGGCATTTTAAGAGCACTACAACACAACTCTTTGCCCCCTACATTAATTTGTTTCTCAGAGACAAACAGGAGGCCTCAGGGTATCCTGAATGGTGTACTAGTCAGGATGCAAAACAGAAATACATCGACGACTACTATGCTCACGAGGGTATCCGTTTACGCCCCCATCTGATAGAGGTCAATCCTGCACACCCCCAATTAGCAAAACTCTGTCTCAACTCGTTATGGGGAAAATTTGCACAGCGCACAAACCTTTCAAATACTACCTTAATATCAGATCCTGATGAACTGTTCAAGTACCTGTTTGCCCCATGCTACAAGGTGTCCCGCTGCGACTTTATCGATGATAATACCGCGGCTTTGTGTTGGAAATACACCCAAGAGTACCCCACATCGAGTAACAACATAAACATTTTCATAGCCTGCTTCACGACAGCCCACGCTCGTCTAGAGCTTTACGGGGTTATGGATAAGCTCCAGGATCGCTGCTTGTATCACGATACAGATTCTGTGATTTTTCTGAGCAAGCCGGGGGATAAAGACCCTCCTCTGGGAGATTACCTGGGTAATCTAACCAGTGAGCTAGATAAGGATTAGTTTATAAAAGAATTCACTTCCTCAGGGCCTAAAACATACAGTTACCGTACCAACAAGAACAAGGTGTGTATGAAGGTCAAAGGGATAACATTAAATGTCAGCAACACCCTAAAAATCAATTTTGATAGTTTGAAGAATCTGGTGCATGAATACGCTACAGCAGACGATTCTGAGAATGCTAAAACCATAGTCGTGAACCAGCCCTGCATAGTCAGATCCAAAAAGAAGTGGGAAATCACAACCCAGTCTCTATATAAAACATTGTGAGTTGTTTTTGATAAAAGGGTCCTGACCACCGACTATAAAACACTGCCTTATGGTTATTAGACTCATTAGAGAGACAGCCGCCACAGCATGGACACTAGGTTACAGCATCCGTTCTCCTGCGTGCTAGCAGGACCCTCAAACTGCGGCAAAAGCTACTTTATAAAAAAGCTCTTAGAAAATGCCGGCTCTGCTTTATCACAAACCCCTAACAACATTGTGTGGCTTTATTCATGCTGGCAGCCTCTTTATACAGACTTGGGCCGCCGGTTCCCACATATGAAATTTATAGAGGGTATACCGGATAACCTCAACGATGATGAGCTACTACCCCCAACCCTTGTAAATATGATAATTGTTGATGATCTGATGCGTGAAGGTGGTGATCATCCCGAGTTAGAGAGAGCTTTTACCCAATATTCCCATCATCGTAATCTAAGCATCTGCTACATTGTGCAGAACTTGTTTTACAAAGGCAAGAACAGTAGGTCTATAGCTCTCCACGCTTCATACCTTGTTTTATTTAAAAACTCTTGTGAGAAACAACAAATATCCGTCATAGCTAAACAGATGTACCCAGGAAACGCACACTTCTTCATGGAGGCCTTTAACGATGCTACAGCAAAACCCACGGGTACCTGTTGGTAGACTTAAAAAATGAAACTCTAGAAGACTATAGACTAAGGGCTGATATTTTTCCCCCAGAGCTACCTGTAGTTTACACCCCAAAGCCCAAGACCAGGAACTATAAAAAGCAGAGCTGATGTCTTTTAGAACCATTTACAGCCCCACCCTTATAACGCTCAGTGGTGACCATGTCTGCACACCTACGCCGCAATTTAGCCCTCCTGAAAATGCTTGTTAAATCCAGTCCCCAACATCGAAAGGCCATCCTGGGCACCGCTTCTGATGATTTAGTGGCTGCCATTTCAGAAATAGCCCTAAACACCCTAAAAGGCAACGTCCCTATATCAAAGCGGCAGTTACAGGTTCTGAAGAAGAAGAAGGGGCTTATCAAGAAGCTCAGTAATAAAAAGGCCACACTCATCACCAAGAAGAAACTGGTGAAACAGTCTGGGGGCTTTATAGGTAACTTGCAGGGGATAGCTATACCTGTAATTACAAGCCTCCTCGCGGGTCAGTGATGGATCATGCCACAAAAATGTATCTGGTTCCTAGGCAGCAAATGGAGCAGCTGGGGTCCACCTCGGAAAACGCTTGGGATATCCGTAGAAATTAGACTGTACGCCTGGATACTGAAATTAAAGGCATTTTGAGCAGGACTGATCTAAACCCCTACGACAAGGCTAACCTATACACCAGCACTCTCAAAAAATTCTTAAATTACTACGGCCAGTGGAATACCGAGAAAAACAAGCTGACTCTATATACCCCAGACTCTGAACAACCAGCTGCTCAGGCCCCCGACCCGCAGCCCCTACTACCGCCTCCCGATGGTGCGACAGCTTCAGATACCTTTGTTGGAGACCTCCTAAAAAATATAGGTCAAAGGCACAGAGGGGCTGCGCAGATGCTAATGAGTAAACTCGCCGCTTCTAAAGACCTAGCCTCCTGGAATGACCGCGGCGAGTTCCTCTACAAGGGCCAACCGGTTGCAGGGTCGCATATGTACGATCTAGTCAAAGGTCTCACACACCCCAAAATCCTAACGCCTCAAAATGCCCCGAGAGGCTGGGAGCAGTTTCTGCAGCCCGCTGCTGAACTCAATATACCCTCCACGCTTGTTGGTAATAACGAACACCGACTCCTGCTAGACAATTTGAAGAGCCCCCTACTGCCATCGCCTACAGGTTCTGAAGTCCGAAGGCTATCCCCTAAATGGTCTACCCCTAAACAGCCGTCGACATCCCGAAAAAAAAAGACATTGCCTCAACCACCCTTCGCATGGATTTTTGAATAATTGTGTGTGTGATTTTTTTATTCCTAGGTTTCTGCAATAAAGTTTTGTCAACTACATGTTTGTAATAAACACCTTGTTATAACTTTACAAACCGTCTCAGTCGTCTTTCAAAAAAACATTTTATGGTGCATGTATATTGAAATAACGAGTCTGAATGCATGTTTTAAAAAAATATAATGTCTTTATTTGATACGTTCAACATTAAGCATACAACTGTGAAGTACTGGGTTTTTCAGAACCGGTACTGAACCGTAACCCAGCGGTGCCAGGGACAACACCCTAAGACTTCGGGTCCTTCCTGTTTCAGACTACAGAAACACAGAGTCTTCTAGCTGAAGTCAAAGACCGAATTTATTGGCTGCAACCAAGTAACAGGTATCCTAGAAGTACAACACGGAGTATATTCTCAGGAGACTGCTCAAACTTACAAAGTCAGCCTTCTCTTTTTATACAAAATATTACGCTTTAGGCAAACATTCTTAAGTTTACAGTTGACCATTCACATATTTTCACTACAAAGAAAAAGCAGAGTCATGATGACAAGCCCATATTTCAGTTTGTCCAGCCCACAACAAATTACCCGGCAAGGCCCAGTATTTTCATCAGATATCGGCGGACCCCCAATAAAAACGGGCACCTCCTCCTCGTAAAGCAGGTCATAAAGTAGGAAACAGGAACAGGTGTGTGCAAGATTAGGCGTGGTCTGTGTGTGATGAAAAGGTTTATGGCATGTTGTGCCTTGATACTATCTTGTTCGGCCACTTGGAGAGGAACTGACCGAACAGGTTTGGCCTTGGGCAGTGGAGTCAGCTTGCCTAGGTCGCAGAGAAGTCAGGGAAGGTGTACATGTCCTTCAGGATCGTGTTTGGCCTTAATCATTGGCCTATGTGAGGGCAACTCAAAAAATGGCTGCCATACACAAAATGGAACCTGAGGGTTCAGGACGAAAACTACGATTTCAAGGTGAAATCGTCACTCGAATATGACGAAGATGCTTGTGCATAGTGTACTAACCATTCTCGGTCTTCTGATATCAAAATCGTCATGGTACGATGATGTTTATAACACGGGTCCAGAATTTTCAGTACTACAGACCCTCCTTTTGCCCTTACATAGGCAATAACCTATACTCATGCTAATCTGAGTCCAGGTCTGTATTCCTAAAGTCATTGAGATGTTGCTGTAGCATCATCCTATTACTTAGCTCGTCCCTCGATACAGGTTTCCTTACACACGATGTAGCACAAAGGCCACATATTGCAGGAGCACACTGTACGCACAGATAGAACAGGAAAAGGATGGCTAAGACCATCCCAATGACCATCAGAATTTTCCATCCCCAGCCGGATACCAGTTCCCAGAACCATCCCATTAACGACCAATCTCCTTTGTCTACATGAATAGATTCGGAAATCTTATGTAGTTTGGAGATGGCCTGGTACACTGTTGGAGCGTTATCTGGAATGAAAACACAGCAACTCGATTGGATCACTCTACATACCCCACCTCGGTCTGCAAGTATGACGTCTAACGCGACCCTGTTCTGAAGGGTCATAAGACGATCCGACTGGAGCTCAGCAGTCAAGTTACTAAGGGCACCGGCAGTTTCAATCACGGTGGATTCAACCACCCTTGTCAATTGCCTTATGTTCCTGCTGTTAACCATGGGTCCCCAGAACGGCAGAAAACCCCTCACGAAGTCTCCAAATTCTTGTTCTGCAGTATCCTCTTCACTGAAGACACATCTAACTATCCTTGTCTTATGGTAATCTGCCGCTGCTGTGTAGGTGGGAGGCAACAGGAACGAAACAAAGCATGTGCCCGAAAAGTCAGGGGGCAACCATGTATAGGCTCTATCATGGCAGATGAAATAGGTACCCTTAGCTGCTAAGAACGAAGGGGAAGTCTGGGACGCAAAAACATATGTCTCAGTGCAGACGCTCTTCCCTAACTGAGCTCTGGGATTCTTGCCAGTACCTTGCAGACATAAGTGACCCTGATGGGGTACAATCCAAATCGGGGAAGATCTCTTAGCTTGCTGTTTCTCACTCAGAGTAACTCCATATCCGGTCACGTTCCATCCTGTATATACTAGTGTCTCTTCTCTCGGGATAGTCTCATAGGAAATATCTTCCTTAATCATGTCTACTATACCCTTAACTAGAGCGCTATTCTTAGGAGTATCTGTCACAGAACGTAGGGGGTAGGTCTCATGTGCGTAAATGAACATTGTTCTGTATGCCCACACAGAACCATTGTGGCTGAAAGGCAGGACCAGATAAGGGATACCTTTATGCGTTGTGTGAGGCATAAGACCACACACCCAACAGTTAGTCGTGTTCACTACTAATTGGTGTTGGTGTAAAAGCTGAACGAAAGAGTTATTAATAAACTCTAATCTCATAGCGGATTCATGTTCAGAAAAAGGGTGGAAAGAATGCGAGGAAACAGTAGGAGGAGGTATGGGCGATGTAGTGGGTGCAAATGTCACTCGAAAAGAGAATAAAGCATATCATATAAAAAACATCATTACGCTGATCAACATGAAAATACATAATATCAAAAAACGTTTCTTGGTCATCATTCTGCAAATTGTAGTCTTAAAGTTCATTTGTTTGTCAGGTCTCTCCATCTCGAAAAACTCCATCCTCTCTAAAATGCTGCTCGCGATGGTAGGGTGTTCTATGCTAAGGAATGCTTCTGTCAGTCCAGGGCAACTCCCTTAGACCAACCAGACCTGTCGACCTAACGTCTTCAGCTGCACCCCAAAGACTTGGGCAACCGCGACCCTACAGCGGAACCCGGATGGTGGTTCGACAAACAAAAATAAAAAAGTTTCTCAGATGAGAGAGCTGTACTTTAAAAAATAGCAAAGAAAAGGAATATTTTTTTATTTGTCCATAGTTCTCGGCCTCAGATTATAGCGTTGTTTCCCAGATACTGTCTGGTCTTGAAACAGGAGTTCAGGCTCTGTAGTGTCCAATCGAATTGGTGGTGGCACAGCTTCCTGCAAGAGATTGTCACTTTATTTTCAGAAGTTGTTCCTTTTATACGTGCATCACTGAAAGGCAGAAATCGAGGCACGGTTTCAGTCTCTGAGTCAGCTACACCCTACTGGACCCACCGGTCGTACGGTAGAGGCAAAGGCACCCTCTTGCAGTGTACGCCGTGGATCCAGTGCTTCTTCCCTTTCACTCGAAAGTCTGATCTTGTTGAGAGAAGAACTAGATGAGGGCCGGTCCACCGGGGCTGGTCATTCTTTGTTCGCTGGAAATTCTTGACCAGCACCCAGGATCCAGGATCGATCAGATGTCCTGGAGCTTCAGAGACCTGAGGCAGAGTATCGTGAACCTGTTGGTGTAAAACACGCAATTTAGCCGTCAATTCGTACAAATAGTCAAGCAGTACAGGGTGTTTGATCTCACTGAATATTTTCGGCCTTGGCACTCCCCATATGTTGGCCGGGCGGCCGAACACAATCTTATACGGACTAAGTCCCACTCGCGAATGCACAGTCATTCTCGTTGATAGGAGTGCCAAAGGCAGAGCGTCAGGCCATTTAAGACCAGAGGTTGCTTGAATCTTGGCCAACTTTAGTTTTAATGTGCCATTGTAGCACTCTACTAGTCCAGCTGATTGGGGGTGATTTGCAGCGTGGAATTTCTGTTGGATGCCTAGCCCTTCACATCCTTTCTTCATCACTCGACCCACAAATTCACTCCCATTGTCACTCCAGACCATTCTCGGCATTCCAAATCTAGGGAAGAATTCTTTGACAAGGGCTTTAGCTGTGGATAAGGCAGTGTTGTCCTTTAAGGGATACGCTTCTACCCATCTTGAAAAGGCACAAACAACAACGAGTACGTATTTCAAATTGTTGCACCTTTCCATGTGGATGAAATCTAGCTGCAAAACCTCGAACGTATACGTTGGAGGCGCAAAATGACCAGCTGGAGTTGGGGTTCCCCTACCAGGATTGTATTTCAGACACACCATGCAATTATTGACCACATTCTCTGCACACTTGGGGATTCCAGCATTTTGCCATACTGGAGCCAACAACTTACAAATCCCTTTCACACTGATATGAGCCATTCCATGGGCCATCGTAACCACTGCAAGCACATACGCATCGGGTAACAACCATCTCTGATGCTCTGACAATTCAACCCAACAACCATTTGAATCCAATTTACCCATACTTTCTCTCCACACACTTAATTCTTTCTCTGTAGCTTCAGCTTGAATAGATTTCACACTCTCTATCGTGTCTTCACACATTCCAACATCACCAATCCATCTTGCAGGGCCTGCAACATACATTCGACTCATCACATCCCTCGCTGTTTCTTTTGCGACTTCGTCAGCAAATGCATTTTCACGACCAACATCATCAGTCACCTTCTTGTGTGCACTGCATTTCACAATCGCAACTTGCAATGGCAAAGTAAGTGACTCGAGGAGCTCATTCACCAATTGACCATGCTGAATCTTAGCTCCATGCAAAGTCAGGAATCCACGTTCTTTCCACAATCATCCAAAACTATGAGCCACACCAAATGCATACTGGCTGTCGGTATATATGGTCACTTTCATTCCTTTCGACAACACACACGCTCGTGTAAGTGCAATCAATTCTGCTGCTAGAGCTGAATTATGTGGGATAAGTGCAGCTTCAACAATCGTATGCAAAGTCGTAACAGCATATGCCGCAGTCGTATCACCATTCGGAAGCTTGAAGCATGAACCATCCACCCATAAGGTACCATCACACTTTGAAAGAGGAGTGTCACTAAGATCTATTCTCTCTTTCGTTTCTTCTTCTGTTCTGAGAAAACAATCATGCTGTTCAGAAGTATCTAACTCTGTTTCAATCGGCAACAACGTAGCTGGGTTAAGCGTGTTGCATCTTTTTATGTGAACATGACTCGCTAACAGTGTCAACTCATAACCTGACAACCGAGCACTAGTTAAGTGCTGTGTCTTGGTTCTGTTTACCAACGTGTCGACTGCACGTGGAACCAGTGCTTAATTTGTAAAATATGAAGTGCAGGTGCTCAAATATTTTTTAGGAGGACACACCCACTTTACCTGCTCCACCCACTTCCGCCAGAGACTTCTGCCAGAGGCTGCACTTACAACCTTTATCGGTTCCACCCACAACCACAAGCCTCAACACACCATAGCCCCCTCCTCACATCTTGAGATCCGCAAGAAGCTGAAGACCTGGCTCTTCACATAAGCGCCTCGGGGACCTCACACCTGCCCAAGTGCCAGGATACCCTCTTGGGTGATTAGTTTTTCTACAAATCAAATATAACTTAACATAATGTAACATCTGGAAAGTCCATGACAACAACTTAAAAGTGAACTCAAATTGGAGAATATGTGTAAATCTCAAAATGCAGCTTCATGAACGGTCATTAGAGGGCTTAGAGGTACCTTTGCAAATTAAAGAGAATGTGCTTCTAATGTGCTGTTTAAAAGAAAGGAACGGTGCAGGAAGGAATACATTAAAGAAGGCAGCAACAAATGCAGGCAGGATGTGGAGTACTGGAGTGATGATATATGAGCAATGGATGAAAGAAGGAGGGAATAAGAAAAGAATGTGAAATGAGGAAATGAAAGAATAGAGAGAGAAAGGAAGTGACTTATGCGTGATGGATGAAAAGAAAGAAAGGAAAGGCGCAAGATAAGCAAAAGGAATGGTTGAGAAAGTAAGAAGTTAAAGAAGAGGTGACGGAAGGAGCAGGAAAAAGAGTAAGGAAAGAATGGAGGAAGAAGGATTAAATGCACCCAGGAAGGAAGTATGGGGAATGAATGAGGGTGTAAGAAAGCAAGAATGGAATAGGGTGTAAGGAAGCAAGAATGGAATGAGGGTGTAAGGAAGCAAGAAGCAAGAGGGTATAGGAGGCATGGCTGGAGGTGCTGAGGAAGAAACAGATGAGACGAAGGAAAGAAAGGAGGTCAGGGAAATGAATAGGAGTATGAAAGGTACTGGGTCAAGGAGAGAGGATAATGACAGTGTAACATTGCATAGAAATTGAAAACAAAAGATTGAAATACATGTGTGTCCTTAACATACCATGTATGTTTGTAAAGCACATATTCACAAAAAGGGTCCTTAACACTGAATTTAAAAATGTTGTTATCCAACTCACTGGCACACATTTTATCGACCTCAGATATATGAAAGACTGTGTTGCTGCACCAAGATTTAAATTCTTGACCCTGAGAACAAACACAGATTCCTGGAGTGGATATAAAGCAATGAGCAAGAAGGAGAAACATAAAAGGGAGAATGAGGAAGGAGGAGAGGTCTGAAGGCAAAGATAGATACGGTAGACAATGAATGTGTAGAGAAGTGAGGAAAGCAGAGATAGGGAGTGCAAGACTGGAGTGGAACAGGATGAGAATGAAAAAAGGAAAGAGGAAAAAGGGAAGAAGAGCAGACAGCAGGGACTCTGTGAAAAGAAAGTGGAAGAGAAAGATGAGAAGGTGAAAAATGAAAAGCAGTTAATGAGGGGAGATGGCGATTAAGAGGAAACGTGTACATAGGGCAGAAAGTGAATGAAGAATGAAGAGAAGGTAAGGTGTAAATGGGAGGAAGATACCGGGGAAGAGCAAGAAAAGCATCGCTGCTTTATTAAATTTATAATAATTAAATATCTATAGTTGAGGGGTGACAAGGCTGTATCATTCTTGGCCTGGCTCATCAATGCACAGCTGCGCTGTCCAAGACACCCTTTCATTGTCCCTCTCAAGAACGTGCTTATAGTCATCCAAAATGTGCCCGTAAAAACATTTAGAAACTCTCCCAAAGAGTGCCCTCCTTCTATCTTCCACATCCATGTTCGCATGCATCCTGACTCAGTACTTGGGCAGTGCGATCACATCGATTGTGTTCACAATCAACTTATTAAAAACTGACTCTATAGTAATAACAGACATAGCCACAACCAAAACGAACTGAGCTTTCTTGTGTACCTGCATTCTCCATTTCACAGTGCATCAACTCCAACAGCTTTCCACATCTTCTGCGTGAAAGTGCTCAATTTGCATCTATCATGTGATCCTCCCCTTTGTAGCTCACACAGCATGACCACATTGTACTATTACCCTGCTGATTAGCCAAATGCTTCTTCCTGCCCATTCCACGTGCTCTCAAGAAATATACAAGTCCCATATATCACTACATCCTATCCCTCTGTTACCTACACCTACAAATTAACCCCTGGCTTCTAACTACACATTCAAGGACCTGTGGGCCCGATTCACAGAATGAACTTAAGACAAAATCCTAAACTTACTACAATTTGTTATTCACAGAATGCACTTACTACTTTTGGAATTCACAGAATGCACTTACTACTTTCGGGATTCACAGAATAAACTTACTACTTTCGGTATTCACAGATTGGATTTAAGACAACTAACTTTACGTCCGCCGCCGGGGAGTAATTTACGGCTCAAAATCGTAATTTACGGCACTGTGCCGTAATGTACGATTACGAGGCGTATATTACGATTACGGGGCGTATTTTACGATTACGGGGCGTAAATTACGCTTTTGGCCCGTTGGGCATGTTAGCTAAGGGGAAACACCTGGCCAAGGTCCACCCATCCCCCAACATGGATCAGCTGACACACAGCAGCCAATACCAGCCCTGCAGCATGTATGAAAGCAGAGCAGACACAAACAATCCCTTTTCAGGATGTCACTGAACGTGTTTGTAGCACTACCCCTTGCCAGGCGGCAAAACGACTTGCGGAGGAGGAGAAGAGCAGAGAGGATCTACAGGCAGAGGGTCAACATATTTGGAATGTCCAGCCACGATGTAAGGGCCAGGTACCGTTTCCCACCTGAAGTCATCTTGGAATTGATATGTGAGTGGGAGCAGGAACTTGACTCTGTGACCTGCTGCTCACATGCAATACCAGCATACCTCAAAATCCTTTCTGCCCTCCACTTCTTTGCTACTGGGTCCTTCCAAAGGGTCACCAGTGACCATGTGGGCATTTCCCAGGCGAGCCAGTCGCGGTGCCTGCATCAGGTACTGAGATGCATCACTAATAGAGCCCCCAACTACATCAAAATGCCATATACTTTGGCCATGAGGCAAAGGACAGCAAGAGATTTTTATCTCCGTGCACAATTCCCACGTGTGCTAGGTGCAATCGATTGCACCCATGTGGCCCTTCAGCCACCCCGCCACATTGCACACATCTTCTGCAACAGACACAGATGGTATTCCATCAATGTACAAGCTGTCTGTGATGCCAGTGGAAGGTTCATCACTGTGCATGCAGTGTTCCCAGGCAGTACACATGACAGCTTCATATTCCGCATGTCACCCCTTGCTCGGCGTATGGCTGCTGGAGAATTTGGTAACATGTGGCTACTGGGTAAGTACCAAGCACTGAAAATGAGTGATATGCGTCATTGAAATGTCTGAATGCCCCCCAATAGTAATGATTGTACAATAAGAAACATGGCCCAACAGACACTGCATGTATGAACGTATAGATCACGTCCTGTGAAAGTCAAAGAGTGAAATGTTAACAACTGCCCTTTCTTCCCTCCTCAGGTGACGCTGGGTATGCACTCTCTCCACATCTCCTCACCCCTTACAGGCGTGCTAACACTGTACCTCAGCGTAGGTACAATAGGGCACACATACGTACTCGAGCCATCATCGAGCGCACTTTTGGACTGTTGAAGTCGCGATTCAGATGTCTCGACCGTACAGGGGGTGTGCTTCTGTACTCCCCAGTAGTCGTGTGCAAGATCATACTAGCCTGTTGTGTTTTGCACAACATTGCTCTAATGCATGGCTTAAACATGCCTCTCGAACCTCGACTAGCTCTGAATGTGGGAGACCGGGCTATTGCACATGACCGACGTCAGGGCATGCAAGTCCATGATCAACTCGTTGCCACGTATTTTGCATGAGCAACCTGTAGTGTCACGGCCAACATGTGGTTTGCTGTCTGTTGTCAATGATGAAATGTGGACAGACACAACAGTGTCCATAAATGCCACCCTGAGACGACTTTGCAAACCACACTAACTGCATGCAAGTCACAGCTGCTGACAGAAGTCAAAAGGTGGATTGTGCCTCAGGTCATGTGCCCATGTCAGCAAGCAGCGTAGTGGACAGCCCTAAAACAAACTATTCACGCTGATCACAAACAATACATGTCCTGAGAGACATACCTGGACCTCATAAGGATGGGTCACCAAATCACAAAAGGTTGCATACTCAGGCCTATGCCCACTACAGATTTGACTCCCCCACAGATGATGGGCACAGAATGTGAGTGATGATGTCATGGGAGATTCATGCACCATGGGTCAGGTTCACAATAACAGTTGAATCTCTGCATATCAGCAGGGATGCCCCAGTAATTGTGCCTCGCAGCAGACATCCCTTGCACCATCATGGATGTGCCGCATTTACAAAGCTGTGCGCTGTGGGCCAATTATAGACAGAAGCGTGAAGCATATGCTGTCATAAAGGTGAAGCACCACTGGAGTTGGGTCGCAAGTGCAATGCAGCTCCAGCAAGGCAAGCGGCGATCCGATGCCTAACATGCTGCATCAATTCTTAGGCCTCCTACAAGCAGGCGCAGGGTTGTGACGCAGCATGGCCATGAAAATGACTGAGTGTAAATTGGTAAATTTCACACTGCCACTGTTCGGAGGTGTTTGTGTGCTGGAAGGCCCCCCCTGTGTAGGAATGCACAACTGCGGTGCAGGGCCTTACAATATGACACATTTCACAGATGCGTCATGTTGAAGATACCCCACAGCATGGAGGTGGCGTAGCGCTGCTGCGCCACCAAAGTTACGCTACTGTGGCGCAATAGTTGCATACACGGCTCGTATAGCTGCCCCCATATGTATCTGACATATCCACACCAATGTTACATAACACTTCATTCAACTCTGATACTGAGTACTCAATATGAACTACATGTCCCATAATGCAAAGTATGAGATTAGGAAAGTGGGATGGATGTTGTCAGCCCCCTACCCCCTTCACTGCATAAATGACTTGAAATTACCTGTTCCCCCTTTTCATACATATTCATGATACACACCTGCATTGTCATTTCACCTTCCCCCACATCAGATCAACAGGATGGCAGTGGATTTGTTTACAGAATGTGGATGGCCCAGGATTAATACAAAATGGCTGCAAAATACTTCCTGTGATGTATTTCCTGTCTCCCACTACCTGTATAACATTTCCTGTATGATATAATGTGTTCCGGGTCATTATCGTAATTTACGGCGCAAATTCGTAGTTTCCGGTGCCGCGTCGTAATGCACGTGCGCGTGAACTACGATCCAGAACCGGAAACTACGATTTTGTGCCGTAAATTACGAAAATAAACTAGAACACATATTTTCATACAGGCAAGCAAATACATGAAGTGGGAGACAGGAAATACATCACAGGAAGTAGTTGGCAGCCATTTTGTGGTCATTCTGAGTCATCCTCTATCACTGATCAGATCCTCAGGCATCCTGCTGCTCTCATCTCACCTAATTCCATATAATGGCTGAGGAATATGAGGAGAGAGCCCCTCCTTTCACAGACAGGGAATTGGACATCTTGGTGGAGGGGGTGCTGGAGAAATTCCCTCAGCTATATGGGGACCCTGAGCAGCAGCTGAGCACTGCAGCCCGGGGCAGGCTATGGGCCAACATCGCCGAGCGCTGCAGTGCAGTGGGAGTGGCCAGCAGGAGGCCTAGGGCGTGCCGCAAGCGCTGGGAGGACCTGAAGCGGTGGGCCCGTACCAAGGCTACCGAGCTGGCTGGCCTGTCCTCCCAGCACCATGTACATCGTCCTCGCCTGTCACCACTGTACAGGAGGGTCCTGAGAGCAGCTTGGCCGACCCTCCATGCTCAGCTGGAGGAGCACGAGCAGCATGGACCTAGTAAGTGCATCATATGCAATATGAGTCTGGGAGTATGATGTGAGTGAAACAGTGCTGTACCATTGTGTGCTCCATGCCTCCATTAGCCAATTGCATGTCCAAGCAGCAGTCACCAGGTTTCAAGAGGCACACTGTGGCATATGTACTATACAGGCCAGGGTGCATTTTGGGAGTTGTAGTTTTCTCATGACAACTGGGTAAATGAGCCACACTCATGCATCCATATTGAATTCTGCTCTGCCAGCACCACTACAATTGAACCAAGTCAATCATAACAGATGTGTGCATTGGATGAGCGATGGTACAGAGACTGTCCAGTCTGCACATGGCAGGCCATAGGGGATTGGATGTTGTGATTAGCATTGCACCTGTAGCGTTGTGTTCCAATTGAGACAGATCATCATGTGCTTTGGAGTCATGACAGATTTTGAGATCCTTGCATCACTCACAAGTTTACATAGTTTGGCAAGGTGTGTCCACTGACAGACGTCTCACCCTCAGTGGCCTATATGACATTTCACATGTACAGGTAGCTGTCACAACCACCCACCACTGTTCAGCGGTGTACTGCACTACCTTGTAAGTCAAGTAAGGCACTATGTGGCACTGGATTGTTCAAAGATGTGTGGGGACATCAAAAGGCCAGACACACAATGCAGCTAGAGGAGTACTCCAGACCCCACGTGGATGTGTGACCCACATTTGTCTTGTCCCATACAATGCTACAAAGCAGATGACACTTGTCCAGACTTTCAATAGCTGCTAATCCATATCAATGGCCAATACCTATCATATCTGGACTCTTCATGTTCTCCTATGGTGGACTTGTAGTTGAACTGGCACATGCAGCAGTGACACGACACACAGATCACAACAATGCAAAGGTTGAGGTTTGGATAATGCAGTTGCGCAAGCCACAATAATACACATGAAATGTCCATGTGAAACTCAAATCAGTATATGACAGTGTGCATACATGTAATGTAAGTGCATGGACAGAATGGGGGTTGGGAGCACACTGCCTCACAGTCCCAGCACGGTTTGTCCCTATGCATCCTGGTAAATGCTGTACACAGTTCAAACTTACTTAGGAATAATCTGGAGCCATACACCAATTTTGCAGCTGACTTTGCTGTATGTCTCTAGACACATGTTCCTGGAATGAGCGCTTCATCAGTAGAGAGCAGCAGTTTCAGAGAGCAAAGTAAATCATCTGGGTTTGCTGTGTGCCTGTGAGTGTTACTGTGATCTGAGAGGAACGTGGCAGCATTCCCTGCAAACACAGATGATTCAGGAGTAAGTTAGTACTGTAAACAGCATTTTCCCGGATGCAAAGGGGGCAAACTGTGCTGGGACTGTGAGGCAGTGTGCTCCCAACCACCATTGAGTCCATAAGGACTGATGGGTGGATCAACAAGGCACCTGCGCCCCTGTGCACCGCCATAGGGTCACTTTAGTGACGCAGCGGCGGAGCACACAAAGCACCATGCAGCAGGATTATTACAACGTGACGCATACGGTGCAGGAGTGCATCCTAAAAGTGGCTGATTGTAACTACAAGATTTCACTCAGTTACTATTATGGCCAAACAGATTGAAATCTACGCACCCGCTTGAAGCAGGTGTAAGGATTGCCGCAGCATGTCAGCACTCCAGCGGAGCCCGGCTATTCCACCGGGGATGCATCGCACATCTGCCACCCAAGCGCCACGCTGTGCCGCTTTGTACATGCGGGCCATCAGGGGTGACGCACGGGTGGGCTGATGCGTTGCAACTCATCAGACACACCTCTGCGAGATGCGCCAGTAGTTGTAAATCGGCCCCTGATAACTATACAGTCTGATCAGAGGCAAACAAATTCGGACCTAGGCTATTCAATGTATGTGTAGCGTCATGCATGGAACAACCACCACATCAGGATTTTGCTTACACTTCTGCAGGCACGGCTGGTGAGACAGGAGATCCGCAGGAACAAGTCCGGAGAAGGAGACCATCAGTTCGGCGGCGGCTAAACCCTCTTTCCACCAGCGATGAAGAGGAGGAGGAAGAGGAGGAGGAGGGGCCCTCAACATCTGCAGGCCAGGGGGTTTCACCCACCCGGGATGAAGAAGAACATGACACTGGTACTATGTCCCGGGTGGAGGCTGTGGACATTGAAGGGGGGTTGAAGAACCAGACACCTCCGACCATGATGTGGGGGATGGCCACTCAGCCACACATACCTCACCAGTGGGTCAGGAAGAGGTGTCCCCGGGGCAGGGCAATGTTCAACCTGGGCCTGCCATCAGCCCCTCCCTACCTCTAGCGTCTCCCATGCCATCGGGGGCTCCAGCTCAATCCCCTGATACCTGTCCTCCTCCTCGTAGCCGCCAAGCCGTACCCATTCGCTCCGGACCTGAGGCACCACATCCCTTCGGGGTCCCCCCCCCCCAGCCCCGGTGCTGTTCCTCCCGTGGCTGTGCCAGGGGACTTGAGTTGGAAGGTCGAGGGTGAATTGGACATGTCCGCTCGCATCTTGCTACAGGTGTGTCTGGAGATACGCTCGATGCAAGCGCACATAGTCCGATCATTGGACAACCTCACCACCCATGTCCAGTCCATGAACACGGACATAGTAAGATCTATGGACAACCTCGGCACCCAAGTCCAGTCCCTGAACACAGCCATAACCTCTTTCATCTCCCAAGTGCCTTCCCATACCACCGTCAATCCGTTGCCCCACACTGTTTCCCCCCATACTCCTCGTGTGTCGCGTTCCCGTGTGGTGCCTGTTCCTGCATCAGCCAGCCGTGTGGATGTGTCCGACCCAGAGGATCTAGACATTGTGGTCCTGGAGGATGACCAGAAAGACACTTGACTGTTGGACTGAGACATTGTGTTGGACGGAGATTTCTTTTTCCCCTTGTGAATAGACTGGTTCCCATGACGCTACCTGACGTATTATATTTGTTTTGCCCCACCCAAATCCAAGTTCCATTCTCCTTCTGCATTAAGATCATCATTTGTTTTGCTTTCTCCCTTCCAAACGGACGGTTTGTTTGTGTTCCTACATAAATAACTTGCATAATTAGACTTTGTCTGACTAGTTTGACTTCATTTTGAATGTTTATATAGACACATATTTAGTAAGTCACATTCTATGCACATGACAACGTGTTGCTATGATGTGTTACACTTGTACCTGTCACACACACACACACACACACACACACACATGCCTACATTGTCAGAAGGGACATGGTACACAACAGGATATTACTTTGGTCGAAGTGCGAACAAGGAGACCCGGGAGAGAAGAGAGAAGCGGCAAGACGCTTACAGACACCAAGTCCGGAACAGGCTTCAAAAGCAATAACCAAGACACCCCGTCTTTCCAGACCCAAATCGAGTGAGTTAACACATCTTTTCCCGGGCAACACAGAACGAGCGCACTTCGCTTATGAGTAACTATACTACATTCTGCAACCGCGTTTGGATGGTCTTGGGCCCTTCCGGGTCGGAAATATCACCGGAAGAGCGACCTTTTGGTCTAATTCACAACCAATGGAGCCCTGAAGATTCGCAAGATGCGATGAAACACGTGTCGGCTGGTTGTTCACATGCTGTGTTGGAATAAACAAGGAGACCAAGAATTTTGGATTGACATCGAATTCTTTATATATTAAGTTACATATTACTGTTGTTTCTCTGCGGTTTGAATTTTTTCATGAGGACATTGTATCCACTCTTTACTTGTCAAGTGTGTGCATAGGGTTCGCCATTTCGGGCAATAGGGTATAATCAGAGATTTCACAAACGCGGGACAAGGCCCGGTTAGTGATTTGAAAATAACATGACAACAGATGGTGTCTTGTGCAGCAGACATCCAAACCTCATATTTCATACACTCACCTATACATTTGAATATGGTAGAAGGGAGGCAAGCTGAAGACAACATTTGGTTTAGATCACACATTGCAGATGAGGTGAGTAGCTTTGAATCTTCCCACCTGCACAGGATTATCCTGTTGCCCGTCAGCAAAAACATTTAGCAGGTGTAACTGCATGAAGATTCTCCTTAGCAGCCCCTACACCCATCTCACAGGTACACAACTGGCACCAGTGTGTGCCTCAGCCATACCAATTTCATGTTGATTTGACCATGTTAATGTTGCTAGGGATTTAGCATATCATTGAATTGCAAGCCTGTTGTGTTGTGGACGTTTCTTATGACACATTGTGCTATTGTATCTCCATTGTACACATACTTGGCATACATTTTGTGTCAGCATCTCATTTGCCACCAGGGTCTGATCAGCCATGTGTTCAAATGCCCTATGTGAGCATATTGTGATGCAGGATAACAATGTTGTACAACACATACGGTGGAGGTGAAAGGCACAATTAATAAGCATTCAGCAAGCTTGACTTACCGTGGCCCTGAACCGGAGCAGTAGGTGGTCCCTGGACAGATGTCAAGTCTAACCTAGTAGCAGAAGTCAGTGGGCGTCTGGGGTTCTGGGAGGACAACATTGTACCTACAATGATAAGTTTGTTTAGCAACTTTACATTCCTTCTGCCACATGTGATGCATTCAATTTCTGGCACAGGACGGGCACAAGCAGTCATGGTCACCACCGTTGCAGAAGTGTGTCATACAATATGTAACGAGTGATCCCACATATAACTTAGATTGGGCCCACTACCTTGATGCTACCTACGTCACAATGACATGCCTACGAATCCATAGGTTAAGTCCACTATCGTGTTTTGTTGATGTCCGGAAATTATCCATCCAATGTACACAGTACATGATCAGATGTGTGGACTGTGCTGAATGAAGTATGTATGACAGATTAGCAGTTGGACAGTGTATGCATTGTCAATACTACAGAGACTGGTATCTCACTGTTTGGTCTTCATTTCCGTATCGGTGCAAATGCTATTTCTTGATAAGGTCTACATACACTATTACAATATGGTGTGTACACCCTTTTGACTTGTTGTGGCCCTCGATTACAGGATTGCTTTCCCCGTTCTGGGTTTGTTGGTGTAATACATGTTGGGTACCACAATTACAAAGGTATGATGAGCCAAGACATTTTATGATTTGTCTTTTGCTGTTCACAAATGTCATATGTTAAAGGTGAATGTCCATTGACAACTCCAATTGTAATGCAGCAAATGCAGCATAAATGGTTGACTTACATAGCTGGCCACTATTTGTCCCTCTGTCGTCTTCTGACGATATCTACATTTTGACCATCTCCTGTCCACTTTGACTTACCAGTTTGTGTGGTTGACATGCCTTCCTCGGTACGTTGCCCATTCCTCCTATGCGATGCGGTGACCTCTGCTACTGCAGTTGTCTGTGATCTGGCTGGATGTGTCAATGGGTGAGAAGAGAGAAAAGTTGACAAATGGGAAAAGTGCTTGTGTAACGTTTTGGGGATTTGCCCATATCTTCTGTGTGATAACAGTACTGTGCGGAACTGCCGCAGACAGGGCAGGTAGGAACAGTGGTGTGTTGGGGATGGAATGGCGTGGCAGAGTGGGAATTGGACAACAGGATATGTGTTGGACATATTTACATCAGAGGATACTCTCACCATCTACTTTGTGATTTAGGCTGGCACAGGGTGAAGTACTTTTTGGAGATTTTGTGGCAGGTTTACGACCCCCTAGAAAAATGATTTACACTGTTGTTGCATCACTTCTGTGACACGACAGTGGTTTACAACAGACAACACATTTAGGATTATTTGCAACGTGACGCTACTAGGGTGAAACGTCATGTTGTGAGGCCCTGCGCAACGTCAGCCTGGAGGTAGGCAGGGTGTGCACTCCTTTGGGATATGCCGCGTCCAAGTGAGTCAGTGTAATCTACGTGATTTCACAGTATCACTTATCAGAGGCCGCTGCGACGCAACCTTACGCCTGCTTGAAGCAGACGTAAGGAGTGGCACAGCACGTTAGGTATGGGCAGTGCATGGACATTGTTGGAGTAGCAACGCTGTTGCGACACAACTTCAGCAAAGCCCCCCTAGACACCATCAGATTCAACACACATCTGTTTATCCCTGCACCACAGTGCACCACCATATGTACACGACACATCCGTGTTTGCGCAAGGCTTGAATTGCATGTCACATTGGTACTGGCGCTTCCCTGCTAATGTTTGTCTTTAGCTAATTTATTTATTTAACGTAATTTAAAATTTCCATTTGTCATTGCACATTTTCTGTCATTATGTACAGTTATTGAATTAGCTGGGTTGTGTATGTATGGCATCAGTACTGTGCACTTGTTTTTAATAGGGTGGTGGGTATTAGCCTTTTCGGAAGCAAAGGTTTCTGGGACTTGTGGTGCTACGTAGTGGGTGACACATGAGTCTCTGACTAACCATATATATTTATGCATTTTGGACAATTTCCATGATCACTATGACAGTGTAACACAGACAATCTCTTCATGCACTTTTGCTTTTCATTCCACTTACCTGGTACCACGTAGCGGACGTCACTAACAGGCAGCCCATGGACCAAGTGGGGGTGTATAGTTGTTAGGATATCCTCCTCCAGTGGGGTGAGCTGGATGCGGGGTCCAGGGCATGCAGCAGGGAGGACTCTCCTCAGTTCTATCCTGGAGTACTTTTCCTTTACTCTCTGCTTTTCGTCCTGCCACTTTTATTTAATGTCCTGTACACTTCGCCTCTCCACCCCCAGGGCTGAGACAGCAGTGGCTATCTGCTGCCATAGTTGTTGCTTCTGTGCACCACTGGTGCAATATTGTGGTAGCCCATATAGGCGCTTGTGGTGCCTTACTATGTATTCCACGAGCATGGTGGTCTCCTCTGATGAGAAATTTCTCTTTCTGCGCATCTCCATGGTCTCTGGCACTGGAAGCGTTGTCGTAACAGTCTCTCTATGGCCAAACCTGTTCCTTCACTGTGTGCTGCTTTTATGTGTGTTGTGGTACTGGCCAATTAGTGTTAATTGGCTTTAGCTGGAGTGTGGTGGGGGATGGTAGGCAGTGGCAGCATACACCATGGCAAAATGGAGCTGTTGGCTGGTATTGGCTGCTGTGTGTCAGCTGATCCATGTTGGGGGATGGGTGGACCTTGGCCAGGTGTTTCCCCTTAGCTAACATGCCCAACGTCCCAAAAGCGTAATTTACGCCCCGTAATCGTAAAATACGCCCCGTAATCGTAATATACGCCCCGTAATCGTAAATTACGGCACAGTGCCGTAAATTAAGATTTTGAGCCGTAAATTACTCCCCGGCGGCGGACGTAAAGTTAGTTGTCTTAAATCCAATCTGTGAATACCGGAAGTAGTAAGTTTATTCTGTGAATCCCAAAAGTAGTAAGTGCATTCTGTGAATTCCAAAAGTAGTAAGTGCATTCTGTGAATACCAAATTGTAGTAAGTTTAGGATTTTGTCTTAAGTTCATTCTGTGAATCGGGCCCTGTGTGTTCAAAAATGCCAGCCCCATCAAATCCTATGGCCCACCCTTCCAACAACTTTCTAATAGCTACGATTTCCAAAGTTTTTGTTATACAACATTAAAAAAATTCAATTTAGATGTTCTAGATAGCACTGATCATGTGTTGATGAAAAAGCATTTTTATACAGGTAATGATGATCTGCAATGAAAGTCTGTTAGTCCATAACTCTAAACGTGAATTACCATTTGTGGAAGTGTTACCAAATCACTTTACATGCAACTTTATGTTGTTTATTCTGCTTAAACTTTCCTGGGTGCAAACTATTGACGGGGCAGCTATAATTACAGTATACAAACATTCCAGTTTTGTTGATATAATACATGAGTATTACAGGCACAGAGCACGCAAGTCCAGGCTGCACGCAAGAGTCAAATTAGTTTCAAGCAACATAGAATAAAGAAATTAGAATGGTGTGCATTCAATCATCGTTGTTTGGATAAACATAACCTAAAGGCATAGAAGAAATACGCTTTCAATGTTTGTAAGCCACCAAAAAAACATTTAAGGCACCAACCAACAAAAACTGACTTGGACTAAGGAATGCAGAGCAGCAAGTGCACGCCATAGTTAGTGGTGAGCCATGAGCACTTTGAATGCACCATTACAGTGAGCTCTAGATCAGTGCTAAATCTGATAGAATTGCATGCTAGGTGCTCTTTTTTAATTTACAGAAAGGCAGAGCAGCAAAATAAATCTACAAAGGATTTCTTTTTTATGAAATGCCAGCAAATCCAAACTATAACAAAACTCAAAGAAAGCAGCCTCTAGCATGAGGCCAGAGGGGTGCCTGGAGAGGGGTGCCTGGAGAGGGTGTACCGGTAATCAGAGGGCACTTTCTTAACAAACAGCACGAATGCAGGGTTTACAGAACCTTATTCATTCATGTCGCTCCAAGTGGACATTTATTATTGAAAGTTAAGGTTTGCTTTTCATCTGTCTCAAGGAGGGCCCTTATGTGCTGTAATGGTTTCCGAAAGTAGAATCAATTTCAAAATGCAATCCAAGGACACTAAGATTTCCATCAAATGAGATAATACACAGAAACAGAGGTAGCACAATGACAATCTAGATGAGGGACAGAAAAGTATGCAAAGGGTTCGATACTGCTGTGATTTTTTATGAAATTTTAATTCAAAATCACTTAGTTTATTTATGTGACGATTCATCTTTCAATCCCAATTATCATATTTCCATGCTCCTCTTATGTTTGGAAACAAGAAATATAACAGAAAGGTACAACAAGTAGTACCACGAAGTGTCTAATCATTAATAGCCATTAGTCTTTCATGGAATCCTGCAAACTATAAGAAAACTCGAACAAAGCAGAAAGCAGCCTCTGGCAACCATTGTCTGGATTTTACAAGGCCGTAAATCTGAATCGCAGGCCCTCACGCATGGGAGGCAGGAGAGTAAACGTACCTTGCCCGTGCCCGTTATTTCTTTTTGAAGTAGTGCTTGTCATTTATTGGAGCAAGTAAAATCTAAAATACCTGTGTATTGACAGCCGGCGCTCGCTCGTACATATTCACTTCTGCTGGAATCAAGTAAAACGTTTACTGGCAGCCCTGCACACTTCCAGCCTGCCTTGCCGCCCCCAGCTCAGCCAACAGCTCGCCCTCAGCCACTCTCCAACGGCCGGAAATATCTGTGAAAATAGGCGCAACGTGACATCACTAACGTGATGCAGACGCTCCTTCGTCGATATGCCTGGACCAGGGTGGGACTTCCGAGGACATAGGCAGGCAGACACGTAAGGAGAGCAGGCATTTACTTTTGATAATTACCGGGCCAGGACTCCGAGAAAAATTGTAAAGACCCGGCCCGGTAAAATAAGTGCCGGTGCTAAGCACCGGAAAGCACCGGCACAAATTAAGCACTGTGTGGAACCATCACAACCAATGTATTATTCATCACTAAACCAGCAGACTGTCGAATAGAAACAGCTGCTGCCGCTGTGGCTCTTAAGCAACTCGGCAATGCTTTAGCTACTGGGTCTAAAGTCAACGAAAAATACGCGCATGGACGCTGCCTGTTTCCGAACAACTGTGTCAACACTGATAATGCACAACCTTCTTTCTCATGGACATACAATGTAAAAGGCTTACTGTAGTCGGGGGTACCCAACACAGGAGCCGAACATAATGCATTGCGCAATTCGGAAAAACTTTTATGACAATCTTCAGACCATGGAAGGGGATTCGGTGTATCTTTGCAAGTTATCGCCACCAAAGGTTTGGCCAGCAAAGAAAAATTCCGTATCCATTGCTTGCAATAGGATGTAATGCCTAGGAAAGCACGCACTTCTCTCTGTGTCCTTGGCACACTCAATTTCGCTATTGCCTAAATTCTTTCTGGGGTCAGTTTCCTTCCCTCCTTCGATAAAAGATGACCTAGGTAGGTCACTTCTTGTCGACAATATTGCAACTTTGAAAGAGACACTTTGTGGTGTAACTCAGACAAATGACGCAACAACGACAACGTGGCTTCTTTACAGATTTCCTCAGTATCTGCAGCAACAAGCAAATCATCAACGTACTGAATAAGGGTAGCGCCATCAGGTAAAACAATCGTATCAAGCTGTGCTTTTAAAGCTTGACTATATATCGATGGACTTTCACAGTAGCCCTGGGGAGCGCATTTGAAGCGGAAGCTTCGACCTCCTAAACTGAAGCCGAAAATATCCCTACTCTCCTCGGCAATCGGGATGCTGAAGAAAGCATTCTTCAAGTCAATCACCGAGAACCAAGTCGCGGAAGCTGGAATCATAGTCAATGGGGCAGTGATATCAGGGACAACTGGAAATTGTGGCACAACTATTTTGTTCACCTCTCTGAGATCAATCACAAATCTGTAAAACAGGTGGCTGAGAAGGATCAGTGCGTTTCAAAACAGGCAGAACAGGACTATTGCAAACGTTGCCTCTTGTCTCTTCAATTACATCTTTTTCAATCAAATCATAAATGATCGCTAGCAATGCTTTTTCACCTTCACTAGAAATCTTGTATTGGGGAATGCGTGGCATTTTAACATTGGATTTCAATGTCACAACATATGGCGGTATTTCCAAAAGACCCATATCATTAGGACCAGTATCCCAAAAAACATCAGGAAGAGACGACAATTCTGTCGGAAGTTTATCCTTCGACAAATACATTGGAGAAACCACTTTCTTATTACCCAGTGTGAGTTGTACTCCCGAAGGAGAACACTACAAGGTTACATATAATCTTTTTAACAGATCCAATCCCAACAAGTTTTCACCACAACCTGTCGTCAGAATAAGGGGTGCTTCGAATTCGCAAGGTCCAACAGAAAGGGACATAGGACTAGAAACTGGGTTCCTAACCGGGGCGCCAGAAAATCCTACTGAAACATTCGTTTCGCCAGACAAAGGTGCGCCAGGGAGTTTAGAGTGCATAATAAAACTCTTTGTAGCCCCAGTATCCAACAGAAAAGGCTCTGACACACCTGATGTAATCACCTCAACGTAAGGTCCACTCTGATCTACTGGAACTGAAACAACTCCCTCTCTTTGTCTACGGCTGTCCTAGCAATCATTACCCTCCATATTCTCATCTTCTGCATAGTTGTCTTCAGCATAGTTCTGAGCTGTCCTACCAGATGCATTATTCTGCTGATCAAACCTATTCATTGAATTTTGAGGTGGAAAGGAACGTGCGTTCTGGGGGAAAGTTCCACGTCCTCTACCTCTAGGTGCTTGTGAAATACCTCGACCTCTTGCGCTGGAAACACCATTCATGCGCTGTAATAAAGCAGGACAACTACTTTTAAAATGGCCCTCTTCTTTACAATATGCACACTGATTAGGGCCTACAGGAAAACGTTGTTGAGGATATTCGGTCCTTTGCGTGTCTCTCTGAAACTGCTGAGGCTGCTGATAGTTACTCTGACCACCACGAGGCGGGTACGCCTGCTGTAAAAGAACCTTTGTTTTTAACTCTTTAGTTTTCTTGTCTGCTCTATCTTTCTCATCTTTATCTCAATTTTCATAGTACTGTGAAGTAGCCAATATCTGTGCTGAAGAGGAAACTGCCCAAGAACTCAATGAATCTTTCAGTTTCTTACACAATTCGGGAAGCAAATTGTGCACGAACTTGTCAACGAACAACCGTTGACCACCTTCTGTACTCATATCTTGACCACTGTGGTCGATAAACGTTTCTTCAAACTTAGTGAAGAAATCAGACACTGTCTCATCTTTCTTCTGCTTACACGCAGACAATTAATGATCCTACCAGGGAAATCTGCTACTAAAGGCTCTGGTTTAGCACCACCAACCTGTCGGTCATTTGCAGCCCTAATATTAGCCCATGAGTCACCTAACTCTTGATCATGATCTGCATGACGAATCTTTCCCCATAAAGGCTGTGGAACAACATTTCCAAACAACATGTCTATATCCGCTAAATTCATAATGCAAGAGCCTGCAGTCTGTGACAATTCCTTGTAATACCCTGCAGGATTTTTACGGGGATCAGGCAATGTCTGTTTAAGGGCCAAGACTTCAGCTCGCTTCCATGGGACATGTACCCACACACGCTGAAAGTGTGCTGGAACAGCGTCAATATTACGACCCGCATCAGCCTGCACTGCTTCCTTCCATACCGGAGGAACTTCTCTCATTGGATACTGTCTTACCTTCTTCTTGACAGAGGAATCAGGCCTAAACAATGACCGAGAAACTCCTTCACTCCTGAATGATAACAATGTCGCAACTGCTTTCTTAACATCTGAACCCACAATTGCGCCTTTTCCAAACTCGAACCGTATATGACATAACTCAGGTGGATTGGGTTCCAAATCATTCTCCTCTAAATCCTCACTCAGGAAAGTACACATTTTCTCAAAAACTTATCTCTGTTTTGGTGCTTCCCACTGATGGAAGACATCCATAACAGACTCTAGCTCATATCTTATCGGGTCGGTAACCCATTTATGTGCCAAATAATTCAATGTTTCCTTCTTCCTAGAATCAGGCAGTTGGCTACGTAACTGTTTACGTTCTGAGACAGGGGTTGCACTTGTTGCTCCAAAGAGAGGATATAGGAGACTAGCAACAGTGCTAGTCATTCTCTGGCGAACAGAGGGAGACAGGCGGAAGAGCAGAGTGAGGCAAGGCAGACGCAGAGGCAGTGTCAGGAGGAATACCAGGAGTGGTAGTCGATATAGTGGTCAAAGTTGTAGGAAGTAAAGGCAGAGCAGATGTCAAAGTCGGTGGCCCTTGAGGAGGCTGCACCGGAAGAGTAGGAGCCAACTGAAGAGCAGCTGGTGGCTGTGGAAGAACTTGAGGCACAACAATTGGGGGTTGCACAACTAAAGGTTGCGCGGCTAAAGGCTGCGGAGGTGCCGTAGCATTCTGCACATAAGGGGGTGGCGAACTCAATAAATGCGACATTAGGGGGTCTTTTTCAAGGTCTTTTGATGCGACTTGCTGAAGAGGCGGCAAAACTGGATAACATTTATCGATTACCATTTTACATTGCCTATGCAACTGCTCGCTCATCTGTTCCTCTTCGTTATCTTTAAACTGCATAGCAGCTTGCATTATCGAGATACCCCTTTCTCTCTTATTTCTCTTCGCTAATTTCATTTCTTTCTGTTTGGCTTCCTTACGCCATAGGCGGAAAGAGTCAAACATCGCCGGCCGGGCTTTCTTTTTTAAATGTTTCACCTCGAGATTATCTAAAACCTCCGTGTCAAAGCTACCATATTGGGGCCATTTTAAAACACCATCTTTTCTGGTGTATTTGATCCACACTTCGTTATATGTGATGGGGCCTACTCCATGTTTCACATAAAGTTCATATGTTGGAGTTCCAATCGGAGGAACCGGACACGAGTCCTCCAATCGGGAATCCCTATTACAACCAAGACAAAACAAATTTCCAAGTCTGCTAAGACCAGGCATCTTCGCTCACTAGTCTAGCTTCAAACTTCAAAGGATTATCGATTACGATATTCTCGTGAATACACGAGTCCTTCGGCTTTGGTACTTGCAAGTTCCAAATCAAAGTTCCCAAGGGGATACCCAAACTAAGGACTAACTAAGGACTGGGAGACGCGCCACTTATTCTTAACTGAGGTATCAATGACGTCACCAGAAGACTCGTCTATCGTTTCGCTCTACCAAGCATCAAGGGTCCAAAACAGGGCGATAGTCAGGGCAGCAGTCCTTCGTAGCCGTCGGGAAGCGGGGAACCTCGCAGCAAAGACTTTCGGACCACGTCGACATGCAGGGGTCGATGAAGTGGCGGCCTTCCTCCAGAATTTTCACACGAAGCTCCTCACGAACCTCTGGCTTGGACCGGTACCGCTGATATCGTCCTACGTTGGGCGCCAACTGAAGTACTGGGTTTTTCAGAACCGGTACTGAACCGGTAACCCAGCGGTGCCAGGGACAACACCCTAAGACTTCGGGTCCTTCCTGTTTCAGACTACAGAAACACAGAGTCTTCTAGGTGAAGTCAAAAATCGAATTTATTGGCTGCAACCATGTAACAGGTATCCTAGAAGTACAACACGGTGTATATTCTCAGGAGACTGCTCAAACTTACAAAGTCAGCCTTCTCTTTTTATACAAAATATTACGCTTTAGGCAAACATTCTTAAGTTTACAGTTGACCATTCACATATTTTCACTACAAAGAAAAAGCAGAGTCATGATGACAAGCCCATATTTCAGTTCGTCCAGCCCACAACAAATTACCCGGCAAAGCCCAGTATTTTCATCAGATATCGGCGGACCCCCAATAAAAACGGGCACCTCCTCCTCGTAAAGCAGGTCATAAAGTAGGAAACAGGGACAGGTGTGTGCAAGATTAGGCGTGGTCTGTGTGCGATGAAAAGGTTTATGGCATGTTGTGCCTTGATACTATCTTGTTCGGCCACTGGGAGAGGAACTGACTGAACAGGTTTGGCCTTGGGCAGTGAAGTCAGCTTGCCTAGGTCGCAGAGAAGTCAGGGAAGGTGTACGTGTCCTTCAGGATCGTGTTTGGCCTTAATAATTGGCCTACGTGAGGGCAACTCAGAAAATGGCTGCCATACACAAAATGGAACCTGAGGGTTCAGGACGAAAACTACGATTTCAAGGTGAAATCGTCTCTCGAATTTGACGAAGATGCTTGTGCATAGTGTACTAACCATTCTCGGTCTTCTGATATCAAAATCGTCATGGTACGATGATGTTTATAACACGGGTCCAGAATTTTCAGTACTACAACTGTTATAAACCCTTACAGTTTTGACAAGGTACATATTCTGTTTTCACAGGTCTGACCGACACCCTGGTGTTTTCTTTTACATATTTCGCAACTATACGGTCATTGTTAACAAGATCCCCCGGATATAGCTTTAAGAAATGTCTAAACGAAACACCCTGGGACATTTTACTGATAAAATAAATACAATGTTCCCCGCATGTGATGGCCATGGAATCCTGCACCCGTAGTTTGTTATACTCCACCACAGCTGCAGCTTTTTTCACAAACTTGAATATAGGTGGTGTATAGAGTTTGTGCTCAGGGAACTCTGCTGTACTGTCAAACACTGTAACCTTGTCAACATCTATAAACATGGCAGCCCAATGTGTCCCAGCCTGGTCATGCGGGTCTGTGTTAAAGACCAGGGTGCGTTGTCTTTCTGCCCCTATTTCGGTTGGTAACCCATCGCTAGGGAAAACACCCAAAAAGTATTTCCTAGCGTATTTATGTCTGCTTAAGAAGTCACGTATCTGCACCGTATCCATTTCACAAATGTTTTTAAAGATAGTCAAACAAAATCTGCCTTGCGTGGTTGATCTGAATGATGCTGTCGAATACAGAGAATACGACCATGTTCACATTAGCCGCCAGTGGAGCTGCGAAACGTATTTCAGCTTTTAGATTCCCATTTTTGACCAGGTTGTAGTGATCGCCATCTTCCATGTCCGGTGTCAGGTCGAATGCGAACAGCGTGTATCCACGGCCATAGCCTTCTCTTGACACCGCTACACCGCAGTCCCTTTGATGCTTTCCTGTTATCGAAACCAGTCCCTGATATTCCCTGATGTAATACCCGGCTGCAAAACTGGGTGTGTAGGGTTTTGCAGGAATCACATTGCCTTCATGGACCAGTGCTGCGTAGTTGATGTTGTAGTGTTTAAAATTGAAGGGGTTTGAGGCATAGGTGCCACTAAAAGCTGTATTGTCCACAAACCCTATGATGATGAGCTTTGGTAGCTGCCCCAGAAATAAATTCTGCTGTTGTGTTAAGCGGGTACCTGCAGGGATGCTGAATACCTTCAGAGCTACTCTTTCCACAGCATACTTGGCGTTGGATATTTGCAAAGCTTCGGCGTGCGCTAACCTGACGCTCGGGGACACTTTCACTCTCTTTACAAACAGGCTCGCTGCCTGTATGCTCAGCTTGTACTGTTCAGCATCCCCGTTGATGAGGCAGAATGAGTCCTTGTTGCGATTGAGCTTGATCTTAAGATCAATTCCGTTGATGAGCAGTTTATCTTGGAAGAAGAGGTCCGAATGTATGCGCCCCAGGAGGTCAAAGGTACGGCTGGCTGCAGCCTGCCCCGCTCTTTTTATAAAGCCCTTATTATCACCATCCAGAGCTGTGATTTCAAACTGGCCGTGTGTATCCCTGTGAAAGGGACCGGCTGATAGTTGTGTGTCAAGGGCGTCGCTACTGTAATTTAGAATGCTTTCTATGTAGGCTCTGTAGGCGTACATGTTATCGTTCTGGGTGATGAGTCGGTCGCCCAGGGTGATGTCCACTTGATTAAACATGGTAGCTGGAGGGTAAGCGATCGGTGCCACTTTAGCGCCATCTTCAATGTTGGTCCCGTCCGCTTTTATGATTTTACACATAAGATGCAGCAGAGTGTTGTTGAGATCCAAATACATATCCGTGGCCCCTGACACATAAAACTCTGTAGGTGCCAGCGGTGTCAATGCTGCTAAAGGTGACACCTCCATGAAGAAGCTGTTTTCGATGCTTGTCTGCGTGGGTTTTAGACTAAACAAGTCTAACTCTGATTTGGCGCACTCTCGAGATCCACAATGAACGAAGGCCATGGCTGTGTTTACAAGGCTTTAAAAAATATTTACTTTAGAGCCGGTTCGCTTCTTCGCAGCTCTCTTCCGTCTTGGAGCTCTTCTTTTCTAAGGGCGTTTTGAAGCTGTCCTCCTTTTTTTATAGGGTGCTGGGGGACCCCGGCGTCTGGAAACACCCCATTTCCTTTTGACACTAGCGCGTGGCTTATACATCAAACCAGCTCCTTCTTGAGGCTGCTTGTTCATGCGATCTGCAACCGCCGATGTAACAGACCCCACCACCTCCTGGGCAATGTTCGTGGCAGCCGCCTTAACATGAGGTTTTGCAATTTCATAGCCTCTTCTCAGGAAAGGCATAGCTCTTCTAAACAGACTCCTAAAGAATCCTCCTAATCCAGCCCGGTACATAACGGGTGACCCTTGAAAGTACGGTGGTCCTCCATAACCGGCTTGACTTCTGTAATAGTCTCTGTACATAGACGGATCTCCGTAGGTTTTCATAACCACCATGATGGCTGCTTAATACCCTCTGTCGTGTCTAGGCCTTAAATGAAGCTTGACAATAACTTTCCCGTATTTAAAGGCCACCGGCTCAGACTGATCATCGTAGATCATAATTGAAATAGTGTCAAAATGGTTTTTAGAAACTGCGATGTAGTCAGATTTGTTAAATTGTATGTTGACCGTGGTATTATTATCACCCTGTACATGCACCCACCTTAACAACGGCGAGTAACTATCACCTATCCTCTGAGACTCTACAATATCGCTGTACACGTAGAGCGTGTAGAATCCCCCATTAATATCGGGGCACGTGTGATCTTGTTCCACGGGGCTTTTCACGTGTTGTACTGTCCCTAAAATCCTTTTTAATTTACCTGAGCAGTTAAACAGGGTGTTTCGATTTATGGATTTAAGAAACACCTTCCTTCTCACATTATCTAGCACCAGATGAATATTCGGATGTGGTTCTATACCGGCTATGGATTTGTTGATGGCTTCGATAATACTTGAAACGTGTGGTTAGTAGCCGGGCGGGAAGGATGTGTGTATGCCCATGGGGTCCTGTTCCCTCTTGATGTGAAACTTGGTTTCGGCCACTGTAAATGTATTCCATGTCCTAGGGTATTGTATTTCTGTTAGGGCAACCTCCCAGTCACCCTTCAGGTCCACAGCCTTAGCCAATTTGACGGTGTAATTAGAAATCTGATTGTTGGGGAACATGTCCTTAGAAGCGTTGGATGGTAAGGTTATATAAAAGGGTGTAGTCTCCATCGTGGCAGCTGCTTTTAGCTTACACACCCTTCAGGGAGCTGGCCGACACCCAACTGTTAAATTTCTCAGGCCAGCCGCGCCATTTGACATATGCCTGTCTCTTAGTACCTGTACCTTTCCTTTTCAGAACCTTTTCAACCCTATACACGCGGTTTGGATCATTGGACACCTTTTGTAACTCTTCCTTGTAAAAGGATCCCGACACCGTTTCCCCATTGTAGTCCTTTAACCTGTAAATATACAGCCCTTCCTTAAGCTCCACACTTTCCACTATAAATATTTCATCACTAAAGGTCTGTTGGTAACCCTTCGTGAAGACTCCTTTCAGTTTTGAAATCCTTACGTGATCACCATTTTTAAAAACAGACTTCTTCACCTTTGTCCCGAAGTTAGGCCCATACACATTTCTCCAAACAGTTAACGAATTACTAGGTGTTACCTCTTCAGGTGCCATTTTGATGGTCCTATGATAACTGGCATTATATACAGCTAAAAAAGCCTGTAGAACATCCACGTATCTGTATGTATTGTTGGCCGTAAAATACCGCCACATCTTAGACTTTAAAGTTCTGTTAAACCTTTCTACAACCGCTGCTTTTACCTCCGTGTGTGTTACAAAATGTTGAACTTTGTGCTGCTTTAATAATTTCTGAAATGACTTGTTTAAGAATTCTTTTCCTGCGTCTGTTTGTAGTTTTTGAGGAATACGCCCCTTATCGAAGATGGCTTTAAAAGCGGCCGTGACGCTAGCTCCACTTTTATCACGCAGCACCTCTGCGTAAGCGTACTTGGACAACACATCTATGACTGTTAATATATAACAGGCTCCGTCGTTATGTTTTGCTATATCTTGAAGGCTGATTATGTCCGCTTGCCACTGATAATCTATACACGCATTAACGATTGTAGGACGCCTCTTAAAACGTCTTCTGGCTGGTTTATGTAGTGAATACGCCTCCTCTCCTGATAACCATGTCTTCACAGCTTCTCTGCTTACCGACTCCTTTTCAGCCACAGCCCTTCTATATAGAGCTGCGCCGCTTCCAAAGCTGCCAACCCCTCTTGTATCATAATAAAGTTTTCTTAACAGGCCCTCCGACATGTTAGCAGTCATTACAGTACAGGAAATGAAAGACGCTTGTTTTGTGTAAGAACATTTTATTAAAAATAATGAGTATTACCAAATCACAGACAAAAGGGGTTTCATATCTTTTCACAGTATGCGTAGTAAGTACGGTTTAACACATATACGGTTATAGGGTGTAACATTCTACTACTTTAAATACACTCTAGCACGTAACAATGCATCAGGTCTTATCTATTATAAAACAACCTTTGTGGTGCCAGGGCCACTACTTTTCTGCTTTTTAGATACACATTACACATGCGCCTTTCTATAAGTCTTTCTATCATTTTTCTGTCACAGCACGCACAGGCGTTTGGCATGCCTCTTAGTTTTGCGCAGGGGTCATTGGCATAGCGTATCTCCTTTACTGTCGCCGTCAAGATCTTCAACATGTTCGGGTGGACAAAATGATTTTCATCGCTCAGGCCGTGCACCACCCTTAGCCGCTTATACATCTTGTACGGATCAAGCAAACTACATACGTGCCGTATCATTCGGTCTCTGTATGATTCGGCTAGACACTCATGCGCCCCCTGTTGAGGGTCCCTAATACGATGGCCGAAACACATGTTGTAATAGTCCCGTTTGACACATGCTCGTACAACTATAGCTGCGAAACCTTTAACACCAGCTATAGTGTCTCTGGGGAACCACGCCGTTGCTTTTACAAACTCGTCGTTCTTAGAACCATTTTCACATTCCATGGGCAGAGGTGAACTCGGCTTTGTGGAACTTCCAGTCTGGTTTGCACAGCATATACAGGACAGATTCAAGCTGCGACCTTTTGCAGTCTGCCCCTGGGCCTCAGTTCTTTTCGGTGTTTCATCCTAGGCTCAAAAGATAAATATTGACACCCCGTTAGCGGTAGAAAGACAACAAACTTTCATGTAAAGGGTCTACGCCTAACATTTTTAAAAATTTTCTTTTTTAACTTACCCACACATTTTCACCGCCCTCTGCAGCGGCTCTGAAATCTTGAGAGTTGGTAATATCCATCGGTGATCCCTCATCTTCAACGATTGTATCAGGCTGTTGCGCAACTACCTTCGTAGGACTCATAGCCTTCTGAACATCCATGGTTTCATAGATGTGCGTATTAGGAGGGGGCCTACTTTGATTTTCTTTGTGCATTATGAAGTAAGTGCACCCCCTGGTGCTACTCTCTAGAGGGTCACAAACAAAAAAATTAATTATTAGCGTTTGCTAGTTGTAGAAATAAAAAATACATCCTTATGTAAATGGCTGCTCATAACATTTTGACTCACCACCACATTTTCACCACCCTGGGCGGCGGCTCTGCCGTCTTGAGAGTTGTTAATATCCTGCGAGGCCCCGTCAGCCGCTGTTCTGACATCTTGAGAGTCGCTAATAACAGCCGATGCTCCCTCACCTTCCACGCTTGTATCAGGCTTTTGAACATTCTCAGGAAAAAGACTCTCGTGAAAACCCACGTCTTCATAGACGGGTGTATTAGGCGGAACTATGGTGTCTTCCGCATCCTCCGCCTCCAAGAGCATGCTTTGCTCAAGCGTCAAGTCGCCACTCGAACCCTCGCTAGAGCCGCTGTCGCTCTTAATCGGGGACAGCGGGCACCGCCAATCCTTGAGACCAGGGGCGCCAAAGCGCTTAGCAAACCCACAGCCAAAAGCAGTAACGTCGCAGCCCATATCCTTAGGTTCTTCTGGTTGAGCATTCTCGTCCATGACCAAAGGGCTTATGGTTCTGTAATAGCTACTGATGGGAGGTAGTGAGCCACCAAACCAGTGTTTTCTCGCAAATGGGGTGTAGCTCTTCTTTTCTGCCATGGCGACCCTTCACGTAGTCCAGCGGCTGCTTGCTATACCAGGCTCCTGCTTATATGTATTCTAAGAAACCACAAACCCTAAAAGAGGCGTATACCTCTACACCACAACAGGGACACATGGCCTCAGGGCGGTTCCGCCACGCCTATGTCTCCAAAAACAACCCGCCCCCCTGTGACTCATTCGACCCCTTCCGGGACAGCTGCTTACCCTTGTCAACACTAGTGCCACTTGTCACTTGTTGCTGCCAACAGTTTAAGGCCAGGACTGTTTAAGGCCTGGCCTGTCCATTTTAAAACCAGGCCTGTCAAATTTAAGACTAGGGTTTTGCGGCCAGACTTGTCAAATTTAAAGGCCATCAAGTTGCTGCCAGGCCTGTCAAATTTAAGACTAGGGTTTTGCTGCCAGACTTGTCAAATTTTAAGACTAGACCTGTCACATTTAAGACTAGGGTTTCCTGCCAGAGCTGTCACTTTTGCGACCAGCTTGAAGTTGATGTGAAGGTATCACTATACACTACTGACATATGATGACATTTCAAGTCAAAAGTGTACATTAAGATTTTGCATGTGACATGATGTCTGCTATAGCAAATGTTAATAGTACGTTGGCCTTCGAGACATCATGATGTGGGTTAAGGAAAATGAATTTGTTTTTTAATCTAGGTCTTGTGTGAACATTGTATAGATATAAAAATTGTATCCATTCAATTTTATAATATCATTTAACGTTGGTATACCACAAGTTCCAGTGTGTGCAAGGTGATCAACTATCCTAGTATTGCCATAAGGATGGAGCATAGACAAGTCCACCAATGCATCTGGAGCTGTCTAGGGTTAAGGCATAAGTGGAGCCAACTGTTTGAAGGTTATGTAGCATACATGAATGTGCTCCAGGTGAAGCCTATATGGTGAACCATGAAGCTGGTGTGATATGTGCACTTAATTAATATTTTCTTTTGATATGTGACAGTCAGATGTGTAAACGTCAGTGATGAAAAAGTAGTCACTGTGGTTCCAGACTTGACAGCACAGACACGGAGGGACCCAGTGGCCAAGAGGATTTTGTGAGTTCCTCGGAGGATACGAGCTCAAGTTCATCTTCATATGTGCCTTCCTCCTGTAGACACTCCCAAGTAGTGTGAACCTCACAGGATTAGTTTCACCTTCATACTTGACCGCCACTCCCAATTCTATCGCCACCCTCCCTATTGTCCACCAACCAGTTGGCCGGTCCACTCCCCTAAGAGGGAAACATCTCCTTTGCTGCAGGTACCTCAGCGCCAGCTACCCCCGCTGTCCTGTGTGAGGAGACTATTGACCTTCTGAGAAACATCTCCGTGGATCAGACGGCACTCCTGAATGCCATGCGAGAGCAAGGTAGCCAGCTGACACAGAAGGTGACTCACATGGAAGGCAGCCACTGTGCTATGTCTGGCCTGCAGAGGTCTTTTCAGGCTTTGGCTTCCTCTCTCACTGCAGCCTTCTACACATCCGAACCTTCCACCCAACCTCCTGCTCCTTTCCCTTCCAAATTCTCTATTCCCATACCTGTCCCAAGTACGTGCACACATCGGCATACAAACACTTCATCAGACCCAAGCAACACACACACACACAAACAGCATAAAAAATGCGGGCATGAAACCACTCATCAGACATCTCCCTCACCAACCCAACCTATCCCCACACACCACACCAACAGACACAGACCTCTCCACAACACCCAGCATTTACACAGACAACCCAGCAACATCCACAGACCTCGCCACAAAACCCAGCATTCCCTACACCAACAGCCACAGACCCTCCACAACACCCACCAGTCACACAGACACTACACCAACAGCCACAGTTCCCTCCACAACATACCATCATTCATGCTGACACTACACCAACAGCCACAGACCCTTCTCCAGCACCTATAAAACACGCAGACACCACACCAACACCCACAGACCCCGCCACAACACCCAGAACATCCACAGCACAGAAACCTAAAAAATGCAAGCACTCACAGTCACCCACACAACAGAAGCCTACAAAACACACAGGACATACAGCATACACACCTATCATTTCCACTCCCTCTACCTCCCCATCACAACTCCCTCTAGAACATCCTACCCATTTTCTCTGTGAAGATGCCTTGTTTGTCCTCGCCCTTTCCCATGTGTCAACTGCCCCCAAGTTTAAAAAAATCTTGCAAACCCCACTCTAACCCTTGCACTTTCCAGACCACCCCTGAGAAACCTAGGGCCCGATGTAGGTAAAATAGATTTACCGATTTTTAATTACCGAATCATACCGATTCGGTAATTAAAAATCGGTAAATCTAAGGGGTGGAGATGTAGGAACATCCAGATGTTCCTTTTACCGAATCGGTAAATATCTGTATTTACCGATTCGGTGAATACCGACCGGTAATGCCCCATTCATTCCTATGGGCTTTGAAGCCCATAGGAATGAATGGGGCATTACCGGTCGGTATTTACCTTTGACACCCTCTAGCACCCCCAAAAAAGATTCGGGGGCCATGTGGCAGGCATACCTGCCCTAAGGGCAGGTCTGCCTGTCATATGGCACAGGTGTGCATGCACACATGTGCATGCACACCTGAATCGGTATTTTACCATCAAATATATTTGATGGTAAAATACCGAATCGGTAAGGGTTGTGGACTCAGAAGAGTCCCACCTACATAGCAAAAATACCGAATAGGTATGAATACCGATTCGGTATTTTACAGATTCGGTAAATTTACCGATCAGTAAATTTACCGAATCTGTAAAATTCTGGGCCCTACATACCAAATCTTATTTACCGGTCGGTAACGGCCGAAAATACCGATTTTCGGCCGTTACCGACCGACCTACATCTGGCCCTTAGTTCCCATGCCAGTAAACCCAGAAATACCCCAAAGCAGATCAAGAAAACCCCTTCCCATAAGCCCAACCCATCCCTTCCATATCCCAACCCTAACCTAGAATACCTCCCCACCGCCCCCTAAACTCAGCCATACCCCTGAGAAGTCTCTAAACCCTCCCAAAACCAAACCCACCCCTCCCTATCTTGAAGGTACCTGCAGACCTTCAGACGGGCTCTCAAGACCTGGCTTTTCGACGGACCGGAGCAGCCCAGTTTTTTTCCCTCCTCCAGAGCCTTGAAACCCTCACGGGTGAGTAGCGCGCTTTACCAACCCCTGATTGATTGATTGATTTTAGGTGCCTGCTATGCCCAATGGATACCCCTTTCTGAGGAGGCTCCCTGGCAGTGCCAGTAAGGGCAGGTTTGGTGGCACAGACTTCACTAATGAACTGGCCATTGGCCTTTGTATGGATTATATTTGTTATCTATTGATTAATCGGTTTCATTATTTCGAAGACATTAATCCTGCCATTACTTTTCTACTTATTTGATGTTAATGTTTAGTTAGTGACGTGTGAGTACAGTTGTGTTTGTTTCATCCCTAATTACTGATCCCTTTGAAGTGATTGTTATGATCTGACCTTGCACCCGGTGCTGGATTTACCTAGAACAAGGGGAAATGTTGAATGGAGGTCATTGTGGGAGGAGATCCAATTGGGGCTGACATTATTTTGAGTATTATATTATATGGTAAGTATTTCAGCTTGTCCTGGCCAATGTCAAAATCATTTAGGTTGCACTTCTCCCTATTATGTAGGTTGGATACGGGTTTGATGAGTTCAAGTTAGATATGTGCTTACCCACACATGGAGGGTGTTAAATTGTCCTACCTTTGTGGACATTTGTATGGAGATGTGTCCCTTTTCCTGTGTGTACCTTACACCCACGTTATCTAGATGTGTGACAAACGCTGTTAGTGCTGTGTTTGCTTTCATGATGTGTCCTTACACATTACCTATACATGCATGGCACTTGGGTATGCGATTGGTTGTCCCTAATAGACTTCAATCCACAGATCTTGTTCATATAGAGGTTTTAGGCCATTTGCAAAATGGTATGTGTGCTAGGGCCCCACCCTGTCTGACTTCCCCTGGTAGATGCATACCCATTATGCAGAGAGTGTTTACATTGTTCCCTTTTAATCCTTCTCACACTGGGTATTTGTAATCCCATTCACTGATAAGGGGTTGTAGCAGGGAAGGTGTGTTTGAGTTTCATGACACATCCGTACAGATGTATCTTTGCTATTTCAACAGGACCTAAGATGTGAGCAATATGCGGGTGTGACAGAGATTGATAGGTGTGATATTGATGAGGAGGTGTTGTTGTGAAACACTATTTTTATGTGCACATCACCAACACTGAATATGAGTGGGATACACATGTCAATTTGTATAGAGTGTACCTATGAAGTATCAGTGACCTGACCAAAGTTGGCATCATAAAGCAGTATTTAAGTTATACATTTAAAGAAACTTCTGAACAGGGTCCCACGACATATGCTTGGGCGATGGACCCAAATCACCCTGCCAGGTGTAAGGTGGGGCATTGATTTGTTGAGAAGTCTACGGAAACAGGTAAGGGTACAACTAAACATCGGTTGCATCTGTTACAGTATCAGTTGGAGGTCATCTAGCAGGAATAGCAGCGGCAGGACGTGCACCATTGGCTCCATGGCAGCACAGGATGTGTTAAGGTGAGTACAGGTGAGTTTTGGCCCTATATCCCTCCCTTTCTGCCAGCTCAGATGTGGTGGTTGGACTGCCACATTCATGCTGACTGTAAGGCACCTCTTAATAGATCCAGCAGTTACACTGGCGGGCTGCCCTCTGAAAGCTGCATTGGCATATCCTGACGATGCTCCATCTGCATTTGCTGATATTGGCGTCTATGTAACTGCATGCATCATATTATGGCGGTCGGACTGCCTAGTTGGCGGCTGTAAATCCGATGCCGATGCCACGGAGGGGGTTGACTCCCAAACTTGTAATCATGCCCTAAGGCCGACTGCAGAAATAGTCACTGTGACTTCGACTTGATGGCAACGCTCCCTCCTTGAATGCTGCCTCCAGACTTCCCCCACTAAATTTGACCTCGTCAGGACATTTTTCTCAAAATGTCTTCTATGTCAGAAGATAAGCAGTGATCGGGCCCAATACACTTCTTGTATCCGAACGACACTCCATTGCAGTTGCCCATAATTTTCGACTTTGAACTGGTTTTCCATGACTAGATGTGAGCGGTTAGCGATTTGTTCTTTTAGGCGCTTGTTTTTTCTAAAAACTTTAAAAAGTCATAACTTCAGCTCTACTGATTGGATTTATGTTGTTTTGGTCTCAAATAATTTATTAAAATTTACTTTGTTTTTCTAAATGTGTAGGATTTTCCTTGTGTTGTGATTTTACTTTATTACTGTTTATGTTCTTCATAAATTCTTTACACATTGCCTCCAGATTAAGTCTGACTGCTTTTTGTGCCAAGCTACCCAGGGTAATGCACAGGTTAATTTAGTGACTTTTTGTGGTTCACCCTACAAGGGATTGTGGCTGTTGCTTTACCAGGGCTCACCACCCAGTCAATCAGCAACCCAATTTCTCACAAATAGCATGATCCAGATGAAAAGGAGAGCCTATTTGAAACAGAACGCTGGATTGGGGCATAAAATTACCCATGCAGGGACAACTAGAAGGTAACGTTGCTGCACAACAAGGTTCACAGTTCCGATACATTTTGGGCCACCATATTTGACACAACAGGAAGTTCATTGAGAGACTCAAAGTGGGAAACTTTATTAGCCATGAGGAAATGCAGACCTGGGAGCTGCAAAACATTTCATATGGCCCAGGCTAGCAGCAACAGATTGGTTAGATCTAGCTAAGATTCACAAAAGACGCAAATTGTAGCTCTTTGCCTCTGTGAGGTAGAAACTGCCAGACCAAGAAGAAATCCATTCCTGAAGAGGTCTAAGATCTTGAAGTCAGGGAAATGACAAAGCCGCCATCCCAAGAGTGGAATAGTTGTTTCTTAAAACAAGGGCTGAAGAAGATATTCAGGACATGCAAAGAGATCTGCTTGCAGGACACCCATGAGACAGTGATTTGTGTGTACACTCTTGGTGAAGGCAGTAGAGACTTTCTGGTATCATTACATTGCATGGTGAAAAATCACAGGATGAGCCAGATGACTTCTAAATGACTCCTAATTCAATGGAATTTAAGGCAGGTTCACTTCACTGTCCTATACTGGTTGTCTGGTTTTCCTCTTCTCAGATGTGTCATTCAGAATTACAGCAAGGATAGCCCTTTGCAAGTTATATTGTTGGCAGTTATATTGAGAATATTTTTCTAAGATAAGTATCCACTCTAGATGCCAGATAATACAGATAATGTGGACAAGGGAACAGGGTCTCCATTCTAAGTCTGGGCAGTGTACTTAGCTTGCAGAGTTTGTGGAGTTTTCTGCAATCTGTGTTACGGGGAGCTCACAGAGTAGTTTTTTTCCTTGCTTGCATCCGTCAATGTCAAGCTGGTGAGCGAGAGCATGGAAAATTGACCTCCCGGCAAGATTTCTCAACGCGGTGATAAGATTTCTCATTGCGAGTGGTCGCCTGTGCTCGCAATCACTCGCATTGAAAAATTGTCTGTTCGAGTTGAGAAAGCTGCCGCTCAAGTAAAAATCTACTCAAGCGACAGAAAGGAAGCTGCGCCCGCTTGCACTGTGCATGTTGCCATTCGCGATTATTGCACAGTGCGGGCAAGCACCTGGCACTGAAAATCACCGCAAACATCATTTATCTAACGCACTTCGCCATTTGCGGATCTCCGCGTTGTGCGGCAGGGTTTTTTTTGCACGTCGCTGGGTTCACTCCACGAATTCCACCCAGTCTTACTCAATTCCTCAAATTAGAAAGAGGTGGCTGAATTTTTCAGATCCCTGCATTCCTAGCTCACCATTGATACTGTAGCAAGCCTAGTTGGTAAGGATGTACAACGTGGTCTTTGTTGCCTATATGTATCTGCATTGGGATGTGCTTCAATCCACTAGCATAGTAAGGTCCTCAGATCAGGAACTCAGCAGGTGCCCAATTGTTCATTCTAATGGCCTACCACATCAGAAGACTGAATAATTCTCAGGGCTACAAACTGGGGTGGGCATCTCAGGTCAGCCAACATATGTCCCAATGAATTTCACGTCTTGCATCTCTGGTTTTGAACTCCCTTTTTGCTACACAGACAAATTTAACCTTACAATCTCTCTCATTGCTGCCGGTGACCCTGGCATAAAAAGATCAAGAGAGTTCTGACAGAGGTTTTGTTGGTTGACCTGTTATGTCCAAGTAGGAGCTTGAGTCTGCCACAGAAATGCTTAGCAGTTTAATCAGTGTCACATATCCATCATATTCACCTCTTCTTCATCTGGGAATCTCAGGATGTGTGGGAAATTATCCAACTCAGCAATCAGCCCAAGGGTTGAGGCGGTGGGATTCCAATAGCATAAAGATTTAGCTGAAGCAATCCATCAGTAATTGAGACCTTTCACCTTAAAATCATACTCAAGAAATAAGTACATTTTCCTAAATATGTAATTATGTGAGGAAAGTGATGACTGTGGCCTGCTTTGGAGTGTTAGTCATTCAATTCCTCAGAAACTGTTTCATGATAGGATTATTAGTGGCGACCTTATCACTACCATGGGCTAATAAAAAAGACCTTCTGTGATGCAAGGATGGGTTGGCAGAAGGTGAAGACTTGGTAGTTCTCCTGTGCAGTCTTTCTCTTTGTAAGACTTCTTCTTCATATTTATTTCACCCATTGGACTTTCTGATTAGTTTCCAAGTACTGCAGGGTCATCTATTTGAGTCCCTCAAAACTCAGGAAATTAGTTTTTTGATCTGCAAGACCACCTTTTTGGCAACCATTACATCACCAAGACAACTGAAAAAGTTAAGAGCCCTCTTCTGCAGAGAGCCTTTTCTTTTCCTCCGTTCAGAATCTCTGATACAACAACATGATCATGACTTTCAAGCAAAAGTGCTATACAACCTTCATAGGTCTCATAGTACGAGCACCTATGATATGTGGATTGGTCTTGTTCCTCTGACCTCTACGAGTATTATATTTATTATCTTCAGGAGAATCGGGCAGAGAAGGAAAGCATCACCTGTTCCAATTTCTAGAACTAATAGGTTGACTTTCATTTGAGCATACATTCTAGCCAGGTTTATCTTCTTGCAGAGAATATGGATCACTCCACACACTAATATTTGTATGGCAACAACCTAGGCTTCACCACACAGTTGGGCATTGTTATGAGTTGCAAGTCAATGAGTCAAGAACTGGGTATTTGGGTGATGAGGATGATTTCTTTATGTTTCTGCAACTTTTTCCTTGTTACAGTTTTTTTACATCCTGCCTGCAATACCTCTTTTGGAGTCTTGGTCAGGTGGTGACATGGGTAATTCAGGATTAGAAGATATTCTCGGCTTCTCTTGTGGTCACCCTTTCTCGAAGGACATTAAGCATCCAGAGCAGAATTATTTCAAGGGGCTGGAGCCACTTTGTTAGTAGAACCTGTGATGATGAAGAGGGAGAGTAGGACTAATAGCACAGTTATTAATCGAGGTATTGTTCTTTTCACATATACTGACTTAAATTGTAAGTGACGTTTTATCCCAAATATTTGTAAGGTCTAACATCCTTAAACTGCATTCAATTGTGCTCAGTTCATAAATGTTTGTTAGAAATCTTTGCAACTAATTCGTTCATGCACACACACTTTCCAAGTCTACGTAATTAATATTTTGGTCACAGGGAATCTGTGATAAAACTCTGATTCATTTACAGATAAAAAGGTATTTACAGACATTTCAGACAGTTTGGGAGTGGACACTCATCAGATTTATTGATTCACCCAGGTCACTAAAATCAGATTAAACAGAAGTACCCACAGAGCCCCTTTAAGACACAACTCACTTGGGTCCTTTGGGAAGCTCATTGATTTCCATTTTAACACTGTTATTTGTACTGAGGTTCATTCATGGAAGTGCGAAGAACTGGGACTCGGAATGGATTGTAGTCCAATGGGGAAAGTGCATTTGTTTGTGGATACCAACGCTTCTATTCTATCACCAATCATACTAACATTAGTGTACTGTAATATATTGAGGGAAGAGGGGAGGGCACACTTACTAATCTAACTTTTCTAACTCCAGTCCTATAAACATTGAGGAAAATGAATATATTTGTCAGACACAGATTTAGTGCATTTATATGCGGGTGTGGAAGATTTGCTATGCTAACTGTAGGTGCACTAACACAGGGGAAAATGCATATAATTTGTCAGCTTCATATTTAATATTCTAGCTCCAGTCCAGCCAACATTGGGAAACATGCATATATTTGAGGAGGACTAATTAATATCAAAACTCCAGTCCTATGAACATTACCGAAAGTGCATATAATTGACAAGCTTCATATCTACAGTCCTAACTGAAGTTCAACAAAGATTGGGAAAAGTGAATATATTTGTCAGAGTGAGATTTATCATTCTAACTAAAGTCTCACGAACATTGGGGTAAGTACGTATATTAGGGGGCGGACAATGTACTATTAAACTGCAGTCCCTCTAACATTGGGGAAAGTTCATGTAATTGGAGGAGGGAGGGAGATAATGATTCATATTTACTGTTCTACCTCAGGCCATAAATACACTTGGAAAGTGTATACATTTGCAGTGACATGAGATGCTTTTATAATAACACTCATACAAATATTATGAAAAATAATTATATTTCAATCGTTTTATTTACAACAACTACTCTAGTCAATAAAAATTACATATTTTCCAAACATTTTGGGTTGTCGCAGTTAATACTAAAAATGATTCCCACAAACATTACATTTTTATAAATATTTAACTAATCTGAAATTTCCAAATCCAAAACAACATAGAGAACCGTAATTCATTTAAAAATTGTAACACTTTTTAAATTAACATTCTATAATTTAACATTTTTAAAACATCACGTTTAGATTTCGAATACATGTATTTTAATTTTATTAATGATTTGATTTTTAAATTTATAAGGCGCAACGAATGCCCAGAGGCGTCTTGGCGCTGAGGACTAAAAGGTCTAGTCAGGAAGGTGCAGGCGAGTTAAAGGTCTGCTCGGAATAGCCAGGGTTTTAGTGATTTTCTGAATGAGGTAAGATTCGGGCTATTTTTGATTGAGAAAGGTAGGAGATTCCAGAGTTTTGCCGCTCTTAGCAGAACACTTCTTCCTCCCCAACGTACCTGCTTGAACCTATGTACTTGGAGTAGTTTCAGTTGTGCAGATCTGAGGTTCCTGGACGGGACTTTGGGCCAGATTTAGGAAGGCTATTACCGGTCGGTAAAGGCCAAAATTAACGAATTTCGGCCGTTACCGACCGGTAATAGGCTTTTCTGATGTAGGGGCCGAAAATAAGGATTCGGTAATTTACCAAATCAGTAATTTAAGGAATCGGTAAATTACCGATTTCTTAAATACCGATTCGGTAAATTACCGAATTCCTAATGTAGGGAGCACTTAAATGAGTGCTTATCCCATGTTAGGATTCTACAAGTTGGTGGTAAATAAGGAAAAAAAAAATGCAATTTTATGCAAATTGCTTCAGTGCCATGTTGCAGACATACATGTATGTCTTAGGGCATGTATGTCTGCAACATGTGCACCCATACACAATTGAGGGGTGCAACAGAGTGTCAAAGAGACACCCTGCCACCCTTCAATGTTTTCCCCCTTTTACAGAATCGGTATTTACCGATTCGGTAATTGACATTCACTCCTATGGGCCTCCAGGCCCATAGGAATGAATGGCAATTACCGAATCGGTAAATACCGATTCGTTAAATACCGAATTTTACAGATTCTGTCAAATTTACCGAAAAATTACCTACATACTATTTACTTATTCTTAAATACCAAATCGGTAAAAATCGGTATTTAAGAATAGGTAAATAGTATTTACCTACATCTGGCCCATAAGTACTTTATTCTAGAAGTCAGGTAAGAGGCTCCACTTCCTTGGAGTGGCTTAAACGTAATACAGAGTGCCTTAAATATAATTATTTTCCAGACCGGCAGCCAGTGAAGAGCTGCTAGCCGCTGAGACATTGATTTGTGCCTGGGAACGTTCAAGAGCAATCTACCTGCTGCATTCTGCAGGCGATGGAGCTTGCTCAGGTGTTGAGTTTGGATCCCTAGGTAAAGAGCATTTCCATAATCCAGCTTGGCGATTGCAAGGGCAGTTACCACGGTTTCAGGGCATCAGAGGGGATAAAGGACCGAATCTTTCTGATCAGTTTTAATATGGCCCAGAACCTTGCCGTAAGGCAGTTGACCTGGCTATCGAAGGTTAGCCGACAGTCGAAAATCACCCCTAGATTTTTGACCTTGGAAACTGGTGGAGGGCATTCGCCCAGCTCAATGGGCCAGTATTTCGGAGACCAACCTAAGGGATTGGCACCCAGCAGTAGGACTTCCGTTTTGCTGCCGTTTAATTTTAGGCAGTTGGATTGCATCCAGTTGTTAACGTGGGACATACAGATGTTGAAGCGTTCTGCCACCTCGTCTTCCTTGTTTGTGATTGACACTACAATTTGTGTGTCATCTGCATAGCTGATTACTGAGAACCCAAACTGTCTGATCAAAGTGGCCAGAGGGGCCTCATAAACATTGAAGAGCGTGGGGCTCAAGGAAGAGCCTTGCGGTACTCCACAATGGAGATTGAAGGTTTGTGAGCTTGTTCCGTCTACTTCTACTCCGAAAGATCTTTCATAGAGATAAGATGACAGTAGCGTCGTAGCAGAAATGTGGACACCCCGCTCTGTCAGTCTCGCAATTAGTATATTATTGTTGACGGTATCAAATGCCACCGATAAGTCTAATAATATCAAGGCGGCCTTCCCGCCTCCGTCAAGAGATTTCCTAAGCTCTTCACTTGCAGTGATTAAGGCAGATTCAATCCCGTGGCCTTCTCTGAATCCATTCTGAGAGTGGTCTAGCAGATTGTTTGTGGTGATGAAGATAGAAAGCTTAATATTGAGTATTTTCTCAAGTACCTTAGAGAAAAAAGGAATTCTGGAGATGGGTCGATAACTATTGGGATCATCAGGGTTCAAGTGGTTTTTTTTTAGCAAGGGAAGCACGGAAGCTGTTTTCCAAGCCACGGGGAACTTCCCATGGAGTATGATTCCAGAGAACAGATCATTTAATTGAGCGCTGAACTTTTCTGGACAGAGGTGGAATATTTTAGGGGGACATGGATCTGAGGGGCCCCTGATTTTGTTTCTTTAATAGTTTGTATATTTTGATCCCTGCTGGGTTGGGAGAAGAAAAAGCTGGGAAGATTTTGGACGGATACAGTTTTTGTCGGAGGAGTCTCATTAGGGTTATTTAAAAAGGTATTGTAGACTGCTTGCACCTTGTTGGCAAAGGCTTGGCCCAGAGTATTACAAAATTCTGGGTTGTCGCCTGTGGTGGCTATGTCAGGGAGTTTGGCCAATTTTTTAACAGTCTTGAAGAGCTCTTTGCTTGAGTTGTTAGTTGCCGCAATTTTGGCTGCATAGTATCTGCATTTTTCCTCCTTAATAAGCTTTTTGTATATGCCCAGAGACTGGGCATATTTTATTTTCAATTCCATATTATAATTTAATCTCCATCGTTTTTCTGTCCTTCAATATAGCTGTTTTGGAGTCCTCAATTTGTCTGAGAACCAAGGTTCAGACGTTTTTTTCCTTCTAGTAGAGGAAGTTAGGAGAGGAGCCGCTATGTTGGCTGCCTGAGTAATCCATTCAGTTAGATTGTGGACCGCCAAGTTGGTATCTAGTCCCAAGTTAGGTTAATTCTCCTGAAGTAGTGTGTGAAAGTGGTCAAGGTCTTTTTTCACCCAGTTACGATAAGAATGAATCGCGGGCGGTTCGGACCCTGCTTGAAATATGACAAATATATTTCTTTATACATTAAATAACAAACATTTCATATTAATATTACTAATAAAAGTACAAATCAAATTTTACAGAGAAACTACAAATTGTACAAAATACTTCAATTGTTATTACCATATTGCATCAATAATCTTACAGTGAATATATATAAAAACAATAAACTATAATTTATTTTGAACCACTAAAAACCAATATCTTACAAATAAATAATTTTATTGGAAATAGATAATGATTTAATAATAGTTTCAATGTTTTTCAATATTGAAACCCAAAACTGGAACACAACAGTAATAGTAAGGTATTTAAAAATAAAAAAATCTAATTATTTTTTATAAAATAGTTTAAATATTTGTAATTGCTATAGTAAATACAACACAGAAAATAGTTTTAGTATTTTAGTTATCATAATTTTTGTAGCCACAATATTTTAACCTCAATATAAAGGTCTAGTGATAATCTGGAGTTTATATTCAGGATTTCTACTCATTGGATGCCAAAATACCACCAATTACAAATAGTTTCTGTCTCAGGTAATAAAAAATGGATTGTTCCACTACTGGATTCACCTATTTCTTTCTAAATGTATTCCTTGTGATACGTTGGATCACCTTAAAACCTTGGTACACATGCCATAGAAAGGAAAGTGGGAAATGACTTTACTTAAAAACAACACTTATGAGTGTGAGAGGCAGAGCAAAGAAATTTTTATTATTATAAACAGACTCTAGGCCTGATTACAAGTTCAGCAGTCCGGGAACGCACGTGCCTGCTGCGGCGGTCTGACCACCGCAACCTCGGCGGTCCAACTACTGTATTACGAGACATGCGGTTACATGAAAGAAACACCGGCATGGTCCCGCTGACACCGCCATTCAAATCCAAGCGTGGCGGTTGTGGGATAGGCCAATGAGCCTGTGGGAGGCTCAGACCACCAGTAAAACCTTTGGCCCAATTATGAGTTGCTTAACAGCTGGCGTGACCATGGCGGTGCAACCACCACATCTGAGAAAGCGGAAAGGGAAGGATATAAGGACGAATCTCACCTCTACTCACCTCTTTACAACGTGTGGCCCCTTGGAGCCGATCGTACATGTCTTGCTGCCGCTGTACCTGTTTGATCATGTCCAAAACCCGCTCCGTAGCAGAATAAATGCCCCACCATGGACCAGGCAAGGGTGTTGGGGTCCCTAAGTAAAACATATTCACTGGGACCCTGCCTAGGATTGTTCATACTTATATCAAAAACACATCTGTAGGATGCCGTCCTAGGCCAAAACAATGATATTGCACAGGCACACTGTAGACAAATGGACATGTGTTTGTAAATCATATAGAGTGATAGTGATGGGTTCATTTTTTGTGTTCAACAACAGCACCTCCTCATCAATATCACACCAATAATGTATTTGGCACCCTTCTTTCGCCCCTTCTCATTTGACTGCCATGTCACAACTGATGTCCTCTTTTCATGCAAGTTACCATTTATCAAGTCTTGGTAAGTCCACATAGAAATCACTACAACTACCATGAGGTCCTGTGACTGTCCCCATAACTAAGATGCTATATTCCATCGGCCCCTTCTCACTTGTCTGACATGTCACTAATGATGGTCACTTTTCATGCAGGTTACCATTTGTAAAGTCTTAGTATGTCCTCATAGAAATAACTACAACTACCATGAGGACCTGTGACTGCAACACAAATCAAGATGCAGTAGAGAATATGACCCTCTCACATTGCACACATTCCAGGTCCTGTTTTGATGTCAAAGAAACATCTGTATGGATGTTTCAGTAAAGTAAAACACACTTACTCTGCTACAACTCTGTATTGGACTCTCAGCCATCACCAACATGAAAAGGCAATGTCAGTCAATGGGATTACATGGAATCAGTGCGAGAAGCACTCCAATAGCACAATGGAAACACTATTTGCAGGACTGGTATGCCTCTATCAGGGAGAACCCTGAAAGGCTGGGGCCCTGGGGCCCAGTACATTTTGCACATGACTGACAAAACTCAATGAGCACTGGACCTATTAATTGAAGTATATGAGGGACAACCATTAGCATAAGCAAGTGCCATGCAGGTTTAGGGAATTTTTAAGTGCAACTCACAAAACCAAACATAACCCTAACAGCCAGTCACACATCTAGATAAAGTAGGTGTAAGGTACACACAAGAAAGTTAACATATGTCCTTGAAGAACTCCACAAAGGTATGATATGTATACACAGCCATGTGTGGATAAACAAATATCTAACTTCAACACACCTAACACATATCTAACATACATCATAGGGACAGCTGAAACCTAAATGATGTAGACAGTGGGCAGGACAAGCCGAAATACTTACCATATCATATAACACCCAATGTCTGCCCTAATTGGAGTTCATCCCACATATACAACCATCCAACATTACCCCTTGTCCTATTTACGTCCAGCACTGGGCCCAAGGTCATATCATACAAACCACTTCAAATGGATCAGCTATCAGGGATCAAACAAACACAACTGTAATCAGACATCACTAACAATACAAGAAAATCAAATAATTCGAATATTAATTGCAGGATCAATGTCTTCAAAAATTTGAAAAGTTTTATTTCCAACTCAAACTCATCAAGGGAAACAAAGGTCAATGTCCAGTCCATTGTATATGTCATGTGCCACCAAACCTGCCCTTACTGACACTGGCAAGAACCTCCCTAAAAAGGGGCATTCATTCAGCACAGCAGGCACATTGAAGATGGTACTTGGGAGGTGGGCCAGAGGTTTTACAGGAGGTGTGGGTTTCATTTTAGGAGGGGTCTTCTTGGGTTTGTGAGGGTTTTGTGCTGAGTCCATGGGGGTGAAGATACTGCTTCTCAAGGGTGGAGTGCCAAGTGGAAGGAATGGGTTTGTCTCTGGGAGTGGGAAATGGGGGTGGAGTGGGAAATGGAAGAGTTCGATTTGTCTTTGGGAGTTTTTATTGTTTTTTTGTATTTGGTCTAGGTTCAGGGGGGTTGGGATTCTGTTTCTCAGGGGTGGAATGGGAAGTGGAAGGGATGTGTTTGCGTGTGGGAGAGGTTTGTAAGACTTTGGGGGGGTCAGTTTCCACAGGGGAAAGGGCAAGCGCAAACAGACATTATTATATGGCCCCTATGGTCAACATTGCTAAGTTAGCATGAGCTTTGCTGCCATTTTGCTGCTTTTGCGCATGTTATTACATGACTTTTGTTTTTGCAAGACTCTGTTTGTGCTTTTCTCATGAGAACAGTCTGCTTTTTGAGTTCTCTGCTTTTCCTGGAGTTTAGTCTGAACACAATGTGCCTTGTTATTCTGTTCTGGTCAGTCCCTAGCACCTAGACATAACATGCTAAACACAGCTTCAATACTGCAGACTGGTGCTTTGATATTACAGGGTTGCATGTTGTTTTAAGACACTTGGAGAACGCCTTTCCACGGAGAAAACCTACGCTGTTCCTATGATGTAAACCTTACATCCAGGCTTAAGGTATGGGGTCTGCTGTCAAAGCCCAGAGATCTCCCTTTATATAAATAAACTTATTTTAGTTAAGGAGTGGGTGATTAGGCCTTCTAGTCCCTTTTCCACTGTCTTTATATACTGACTTCCCCCTTTGTACTCTATGGACTTGTAACAATGCTAACTGTTTAAAGTTTATGCATTTTGCTGCCGGTAATGGCTTGTATACTGTATTGTAGAGCACAATAGTTAAAATAAACATTTTGAACTATTTCAGTGACTCTGATAATTCTTATTGTGGACAAGTACGAGTGAGTGAGTGAAAAAGTATGTCTTGCTCTCGCGATTCCTCAGAGAGTCGGGAGTGTTTTGTTCTGGGATGTCTAATCATATGTAGCTGCATGATATTTGGAGGAGAATGAATGAGGCACTATAGCTAGTCGGGTTTGGGATTTTAGGTACTAAGGTAATAGGTTGCTACACCCCTATACACTAAGTCCCTGTTTTCCTGTGTGTAGTGTATGTGCAGAATCCCTGCAACAACATCGGCACAAGGAAAACAGGTAGGATGATCAGAATGTAATTCTGTTTGGGAAGAAGAGGTAGTGGCAGTGTGAGCTGTGTCTGCTGTCTGCACTGTGTGTAATGTTGGTGTCTATTATGTGGGTGACTGTACGCATTTGCATTTTATGCCTGTGTGTGCTGTGGTTCTGTTGGGTGGGTCTGTGTGTGTTGCTGTGGTGTCTGCAGGTATGGTTGTGGCTGTGGAGGAGTCTGTGTGTATTGCTGTGTAGTCTGTGGGTATGGGTGTGGCTAGTGGTCTGTGTGTGTTGGTGTGTTGTTTGTGGAATGGTTGTGGCTTTGGAGCGGTTTGTGTTCGTTGCTGTGTTGTCTACAGGCATGGTTATGGCTGTGGAGGGGTTTGTATGTGTTACTGTGTTGTCTGCGGGTATGAGTGTGGCTGTGGAGGGGTCTGTGTGTGTAGCTTTGTTATCTGTGGGTATGGGTGTGGCTGTGGAGGGGTCTGTGTCTGTTGGGGAGGGAGGAGGCCAGAGGCAGAAAAGATCTGTGTAGGCCAGACATTGCAGTGTGAATGCCTTCCAGGTAGGCCACCATCTAGGTCACCTGATTGCCTTGACCCTGATGGCATTCAGACTATATTCTGACCCACAGACCTGCTCCTCAGGAGGTCAATAGCCTCGTCACTCAGGGTAGCTGGTGTGACAGGGGCAGGGTCTGAGGTACCTGGAGGGAAGGAGATTGCTCCCGTCTTAGGGGAGTGGGGCCAGCCAACTTGTTGGGGGACAACAGGGAGGGCGGCGATGGAACTGGGACTGGACAAGAATGAAGGTGGTAATGATCCTGTGGTGTCCACCACCACTTAGGAGTGTCCACCGAAGGATGACTCAGAAGATGATGAGCTCGAGCTGCTGTCCTCTGAAGCACTCCCCATACCCACCTGGTCACTGGGTCCCTCTGCCTTACCTCTCTTTCAGAACTGCTGTGACCAGGTGTGTCCCAACCAACGTTGACACTTCTCCTTCGCTTGCCCTGGATGTTTCTGAAATGGCATGCAAAATGGGTTTATTGCAACTGCATCACAAATCGACAGAAAATATTGATGAATCGCACGTATCACACCAACCTCGTGATTCACTCTAAATGCTGCAAACAGTTTGTTCCACTCATGTTATAACCCCAGGAAAGTCCTTATGTCCATACTAGGATAGTTGATCACCTTGCATACTTTGGAACTTGTATCATACCATTGCAAAATGATCTAACCAAATAGGATGAGTAGATGTTTGAGATTTACACAATGCTCACACAAGGCCCTGCGTTAAACAAATCTACCTATTACTCATAACACATCATGGTGTGCTGAGGGTCAAGTTCAACATCAATGTACCATAAATTAGTGCTGTTGCAGACACCATTATTATTATTATATTTATTATTATTATATTTAAGTTTGTAGAGCGCACAGCTACCCGGAGGTGTCCCGGCGCTAAGAACAGGTTGAGGGCAGAGTACCGGCAAGACTAGACAGGAAAAGGGGAGGTCTATTGGTTAAACAACCAAGTTTTTACATCCCTGCGGAACTTAAGATAGCTGAGTTCAGTACGCAGGGGGAGAGGAAGAGACTTCCACAGCGACAGAGCCAGATAAGCAAATGAGCGACCGCCCATTCTGGCTTTTTTAATCCTAGGGACCTGAAACATATGCTGGTTGGATGAGCGAAGGGTGCGGGAAGGGCAGTATTGGTGGACTAAAGTTCTGAGATAGGGGGGGCACTGCCTGCGTTAATTTTGTGCATAAAGCAGAGGGCCTTGAACTTTGTGCGACTTTCAATGCGGAGCCAGTGAAGGCTTCGTAGGGAGGTGGAAGTGGAGGACTTGTTGGGAAGTTTGCAAAGGAGCCGGACAGCCATGTTCTGTACTGTTTGCAGTTTACGAGTCACTTCCTTGCAGGCCCCCAGGAATAGCACGTTACCGTAGTCCAGTCTGGATGTAATTAAAGCCTGGACTACTGTTTGTTTAGTGTCCTGAGGAAGCATCCAGAAGATGTTTCTGAGCCATTTGAGAATGGTCAAGCAAGTGGAAGAGACTCTGACCGCATGTTGCTTCATAGACAACTGGTCATCAAAAATGATGCCAAGGTTGCGAGCGGTTTTGGAGGGAGCAGGAAGAGTGCCCATTTGTGATGGCCAATGGTGAGGGCCCCATAAGGTGGTATTGTGACCAATCAGGAGAAGTTCAGTTTTCCCCCGTTAAGTTTTAATTGATTTTCGTACATCCAGGTAGCAATATTGTTAAGTCCTGAGCAAAGGGAAGAAGTAGTAGAATGATGGCCAGTAGAGAGAGAGTAGATGATCTGAGTATCATCAGCGTAAGAATAGATGGTGAGTCCAGCTTGCTCCGCAATGGTGGCCAAAGGTCCTACATATAAATGAAAAAGTAGGGGACTCAGAATGGAGCCCTGGGGGACACCGTACACAGATTTATGTACTTTGGAAGCCGATGTGAAGAGAGGACTTGGAAAGTGTGATTGGAGAGGAAGCTTGCAAGCCACTCAAGGGCTGAGCCAGTGATGCCGAAGACTTAAGGGTGTTAAGAAGGATGGTGTGGGAAACAGTGTCGAAAGCGGCACTTAGGTTGAGCAAAATAAGTGCCACTGTTTACCCTTTGTCGACCGGGCATCGAATGGTCTCAGAGACCCCCAAGAGAGTAGGGGCCAGATGTAGGTCGGTCGGTAACGGCCGAAAATTGGTATTTTCGGCCGTTACCGACCGGTATTGAAGAAATGGTATGAAGGGCCACATATTTTACAGAATCGGTAAATTTACCGATCGGTAAATTTACCGATTCTGTAAAATACCGAATCGGTATTTTTACCGATTCGGTAAACTTGAAATGTAGGTGGGACTCTTCAGAGTCCCACAAGCCGTACAGAATCGGTATTTTACCATCAAAACTATTTGATGGTAAAATACCGATTCCGGTGTGCATGCACATGTGTGCATGCACACCTGTGCCATATGACAGGCAGACCTGCCCTTAGGGCAGGTATGCCTGCCACATGGCACCCGAGCCTCTTTTGGGGGTGCCAGAGGGTGTCAAAGTGACACCCCCTGCACCCTTGTGTCAGTCGGTATTTACCGATTCGGTAAATACCGAATCGGTAATGCCCATTCATTCCTATGGGCTTCAAAGCCCATAGGAATGAATGGCCATTACCGGTCGGTATTTACCGAATCGGTAAATACAGAATTTTACCGATTCGGTAAAAGGAACATCTGGATGCTCCTACATGTCCCCCCTTCTCATTTACCGATTCTTATTTACCGAATCGGTAAAATTCGGTAAATAAGAATCGGTAAATGAGTCCTACCTACATCGGGCCCCAGATTCTGTCAAAAAACCAGACCTGAAGCCAGACTGAGATTGGTGAGGAAGGTTCCAAGTTTCAACGTGTTTGGTGAGTTGTGCTTTAATGTGTTTTTCCAAAATTTTGGAGTAGACCGGAAGGAGTGAAATGGGGCGGAAATTGGATGGGTTATTGGGGTCTGCATTTGCTTTTTTCAATAGCGGTACTATCATGGCGTGTTTCCATGTGCTGGGGACCTTGGCTTCCCTAAGGGATGTGTTAAGTAATTCAAGAATAAGATTAAGGGAGGAGGTTTGTAAAATTTGGGGGGGGATAGGATCCATCGGGGAGCCGGATTTAATGTTGCTAATGATATCCTGCAGTGTGGTGATATCTAGAGGGTCCCAAGTAGTTATCTGCTGTAAGGGAAAGTGAGGAGTATGATCCGGTGGCTCGGATACGCAGGGGACAGACATTGTAGGCCGCTCGGAGGGTGGGTGGATGGGGATAGGGTCTCCGAAGTTGGCATAAATATTATTGATTTTGGAGATGAAGAATTCTGCCACAGTATTGCATTGCATTGTGTCTAGACATGGTGCTTTAGGTTGACAGGATGCACCAGAGAGCTCTTGCAGATCTTTAAAAAGCGTTTTGGGGCGGTTTTGTGCATTACGTATAGTCACAGTGACATATTCTGCTCTAGCTGTGTTACAGAGTGCATGATATTTGGCTAGAGCCGTTTTGTACAGTTGCTTGGTGCAGGGGTCATAGTGAATGCGCCACTTCCGCTCAAGGTTTTTGCAGATAGTTTTTTCCCCTTTTAGCAGGTCGGTGAACCAAGGGGCGGGGGGGGGCGGTGCAGATTGTACTTTTTCTTCCGCTGAGGGAGGCACACATTGACAGCCGAGGTGAGCCAGCTGTGGATGGCCGCCTCCTCTTCAATGCTAGTCACGGAGGTGAGGGGCTTTGTGTTCTCAAGACAGGAGTTGAGTCTATCGGATTCAAGATTTTTCCAATTTCTGGTTAATCTAGGTTCTGTGGGAATTACTGGAGACTTAGGGAACCGATCGATTATTATCGTAAACTCTACCAGGTAGTGATCTGACCAAGGGATGGGTAGGGGAGGCCAGCTTGTAATAGTATCCAAATTAGAGAAAATGGGATCAAGAAGGTTCCCTGCCTTATGCGTTGGGCCCGAATTGTGCAGAGTGATGTTCAATGCTGCTAGATCCAGCGTGAGATTGGTGCTAGTAGGGCAAGATGTGTCATAAGGGGGATGTTAAGGTCACAAATGAGCAGGAAGTTGGTAGTGTTTAACAGCATAGGGGCTATGTACTCCGGGAGGGCGGAAGCCCACGAGCTGGCTGGGCCAGGGGGCCGATAGATGAGTATTCCGGAGAGAGTGTAATTTGGGGATAGCAATAGTTTAAACAGGCCGACTTCACTGTTGGGAATATCTAGATCCTCCCATTTACAGGAGTATATTCGTTTAAAAATGATGGCTATCCCTCCTCCCTCTTTCCTCGCCCTATTTTTTCCGACATAGGCGTAATTGTAGGGAAGGGCGGATGCTATATCAGGGCCAGAGCTGTCATTTAACCATGTCTCCGTCAAGAATAGGGCATCTGGTTGGGAGGAAGTAAGTAGGTCAAAGATACTTCTCTTGTGCCTCGGTAGTGACCTGTAGTTCAGGCTGATAAAGGTGAGTTTTTGAGAGGAATCAGCGGGTAAGTGCCTTGGTTGAGGCTGCAGAAAGTCAGAAGATGCAGTATTGAGCATGGAGGGGAGGGATGTGAGGGAGAGATTACAAGCCGAACATGTCAATGGGGTTAGATGGCAGCACAAGGGTAGGTTCTGCGAGCACTGAGGAGGCCTCAGTTTTAAGAGGATTTCCCTGGAGTAAGTATGGGATGGTTGCTGACCCTGAGAGGGAAAGGAACTGGCCCCTGGCCGCGTCAGGTCGCGGACGGGCGCAGACAGGCTGGACTTTGACGCGACTTCGACGCGCCATCGTCGCGGCGGCTGCGCGCGTGCGCTGCGCGTCGGCCAGCACATCGGTTATGAAGGGAGGCGGCGGTGTGGCGACTAGACCGCTCTCCCCTTCCGCCGGAAGTGTGCAAAGCGATAGGAAGCAACTCCCTCCACAACAACGAGCTCGGCTCGGGGTGGAACGTGGAGTGGGAAGCAGATACAGTGAACACAGGAAGTGAAGATTAAAAAATAAAGTGAGAATTAAAACCAAAAAGCGCAGTGCAAGCACCTGAAATCGTACCCCCTGCTCTCTCACAGCAGCAGTGCCCGTAGACAGAAACAAGTAATGCACTGAGTGCAAGTTTCACAGTGACACCACAGTGCGAGCACCTAACTCGTGCCCCCTGCAATGAAACTGACAGATTAAAAATTAGAAGCGCAGTGTGAGCACCTAACTCGTGCCCCCTGCAATGGCAAGCTAGCGCAATAGTCGGTAATTATCTCGTACCCTCGAACCGGTAGGTAGGCATGCCACATGCAAATGCTCATTGCACACCAATGACACTTTGCACTTCAAATTCCAATATGTCCACTACCTGAAAAGTCTAATGAAAGCTGTACACATGTTGTTTAGCTATGTATCACATTTGCCATGTAATGCTTCCTGAAAACACTGAGGTTTAAACATTTGTGAGATAGATACTCAGAATTCACACAGCACAGGACTTCAAATAGCCATATAAACATCCCCAATCCTGCTTGGTACAGGTGATAATACCAGTCATAGATTGGATATCCACAATCCAATAGACCGTTGAAGGTTGTGGGTGTCCCTGATTACCTATGACATGAAGATGTGGGATTACTAGAGTCCCAGTGGTCAGGCTTATCACACCACCCTGTGGCATTGCATATTCAAATTGCCTTGTACGGATCAGTGTAGACACTCACATATGATCCCATCAGTTCTACATCTCACTCCCTCATGCATGTTACCAGTAAGTGAATGAGGGTTTTGCAACACTATTGCAGACGAACCATCAACTGGTAAATGCACACTGGCCAACAAGTAGGCACTAATGCTGATGGCACCAGTGATGTTTGCACTATCATTTCACTGTATAACCAGTACTTACCAATGGGAACTGTTGTACAGTCACTGCATGTACTACTGAGCACTCTACGTCATGTCACGTAATAGGGCCACCACCACATGAGAGACAGTAGTGATGTAACATCACTCCTCTGACAAGGAAGACAAGTTTCCTGTGTGGTATAATAGTCACCCAGATTTACTTAGAACATAAGATGAGAACTCAATTCATACAGCCAGGTGTCTACTCAACAGGAGAATATTGGTTGTGGCCAGCACTCTGTTGTGTTCCATATCAGAAAGACAATAGGCACAGCAGCATGCACCTACTACCAGACCTACACTAACAATGACTCATCTTGTGTGGTACATGGGCCACCACCAATATGGTTGGTGAAATGCCTGTCTGTAACACTCAAAGTTAGCAATATAACATGTATGACTCTGAACAGGACTCACCCCCATGTAGCTGCTGTTGGGCCCTTAACTGGCCATCAAGATCTTGGTAGGCCACCACTATTATGCGGGACATCGGGGGGGGGGGGCAGGATTTGGTGCGTACCACTTCCACATTGGTGGGGCTTCCCCAGCTGGACCTCCACAATCTTCTGGGTCCAGCGCTGCATGTCCTCCCACCTCTTTTTGCAGTGGACACACCCTAAGGGTGATGGCTCACCAAATGGCCTTCTTCAAATGGGTGTTGACCTGTATGGATGCAATAAATGTAGGAATAGATTGTAACTGGACGTTTGATGAGAACTGTAGGGTTGACACACATTTGGTTGACATCTAGCACAAGGATTCAACATAATGATGGTGTCCTGTCAATGCTAAGCACAACTGATGCATGGATACGATCATCATCATATCTTTATTTCGATCACAAAGATCTTAAAAAGTACATATAAGAAGACACAGATTTGGATACATATAAAAATAAAAGCCATGGTTAAAAGGAAACAATTCTTCCATATATACAAGTTAAAAAGTACATAAGAACAATTCATACAATATATTTAGAATGTTTGATCCATAGTACATGGCAATAGTTGGCCAAGCCAAAAACGATTACTCTGTGAATATCAGTGGATAAAATTATCAAAACATCAAGATAGTTGCCAGGACCAATTAGCTTACACAAACGGATTATCCACTTGCCCCTCAAAGACTTATAGTGGGGACTGAAGAATAACAGATGAGCTAAGGATTCAGGCTTCTCGTTACAAGTTGGGAAGATGTCATCAGAGGAAACATTTATACTCTACATATTGCAAAACAGTTTAGTGGGTAGTGACTTGTATCAAAACTGTACGAATAATTTGGGAGCCACAGGGGGAACAATTTCGTCAATAGTTTCCTCATACAACAGACCAGATTTAAAATTAATAAAATCCTGAAACAGGATACCCATTAGTTTGGTCACCTCCTTCTTCACTATTGTGTCCTAATAGGCAATTTTGAACCTGCTCTTTGGTATTCAGGACAGCTTTTCTGGGTTGGACCAATACGCCCCCATCCCTAATCTCATTAGCAGATCTCTCAAGGTACTATACCATGGGATGGAGGTTACCTGGGATTGCTTCAGGAGGCCCATCGTCACAGCTCGGTAGGGGGCAAGCTCTTCATTGGACCACAAGCGATGCCAAAACATTATATACTTGTAGTCCAACTTATGAGCCAGTTGTCTTTGGGCCAGGCCTAAAAACAGTGGGGTCCGGGGGTGCTGGTTGGTAAATTTAAAAGCGATCTTATAAAACCATGTTCTATAATGGTAAGACAATTTGGGATCCCGCTACCCCATAATTCAACCCCATATAGTTCACCCCCTAGGGCTTTGATATTATACATTTCTAGATCTGGGGCCACCTTCCTGGACCCCATGTTTTGATGGATTTTTGTTGAATAAGTGACAACTGTGCTTTCTCGAAGTGGGGTGCCCAACTTAGGTTAGAGGTTTAGCGGATACCCAAATAATCAATAACAGATACTTACTCTAAAATACTTTCCCCTGCATATATAAGTCTTTTCGATGGTTTAGTAATCCCTTTAGTAAAGATCATGTATTTTGTTTTAGTCTCGTTTAATACCTGGCCCATTCATTGCAGAAAAGTATGAAATCATTTAAGAATTCTTGGAGCCCTTGTGGGGATTTTGAAATTAAAAGGGAATTGTAAGTAAAGAGGAGTGCAGGCACTCTTCTCTCTCCTACTTTAGGAGCATCACACCCATCCCTATTAAGGAAATCTACTACCCCTTTAATATGGAGTGAGAATAGGGTTAGTGCTAAAACACATCCCTGACTCACTCCCCAGTGTATCGGAAAGGGCTCTGTAAGTTGGTTGTCCTCCCCTCACCTGACTTGGGCTTTATTTGCTGAGTGCAATCAAATTAAGATATCTAAAAGGTTGTGAGGAAGGCCCATCTCTGCCCATTTAGCACAAGGTAAGGAATCAAAGGCTGTACGCAGGTCCACAAAGGTGACATATAACTTTCCCCCTTTAATGGCAACCTCCCTCCAGTGAATACACTGGAAACAAAATACCTGATCTAAGGTACTTATATTGGCACAAAAGCCTGCTTGAAGATCGGACAAGATGTTGAACTCTGAGATCCAATCCTGAATCCTAGCCAGTATCTGCTTGCAGAAGAATTTATGCAAGGAGTCAATGACACTAATAGGTCTGTAGCTGGCCGGGATTGCTCTGCCACCTTTCTTGTAATTAGGAATGATTTCAGCAATGTTCCACGAGAGAGAGATATATGTTATCTTATGTTATGTTATGTTATGTCATGTTATGTTATGTTATATTATGTTAACTGATTTTATATAGCACACAGCTGCCTCAGCAAAGAGGCGTCCCGGCGCTGCCAGTGTCAGAAAGAACCAAAAGGCTAAGGGACCAAATCAGAATCACATACAACATACAGCAAAGCAATGAAAACTAAACAGAAGGAAAGAGAAAAGTTTTGATTGCTTTCCTGAAGTCCAGCAGGCGGTCGAAGGTGCAAATCTGGGGAGGCAAGGAGTTCCATAGCTTAGCTGCCAAGTAGTGGAAAGAGCAACCACCGACCCGAAGACGCTTTACTCGTGGGACCAGGTGCTGTCCCAAGGAGCGCAGCTGGCGAATTGGAACATACGGGGCTAACAAGTTGGCCAAGAGGCCAGGCGAAGCAAGCTTCAAGATCTTAAAAGACAAGCAGAGAGCCTTAAATTGGATCAGTTTGGCCATGGGTAGCTAATGCAGTCTCTGGATGGCATCCTTAGAGGAGCACTTACGCGGGAGCCCCAACAGGACTCTAGCGGCTGCGTTTTGAACACGCTGCAATCGCATGACCTCAGCATGATTTGCCCCCAGAAGGAGCGAACAAGCATAGTCTAGTCGAGATAGAATAGCAGATTGAACAATCAGCTGGCGCGTGGTAGGGTCAAAGAACCTCAGTAACGGCCTGAATCCCCAAAGGAGCCCAAAACAGGTGCCAGAAACTTTTATTGTATGCTCTTGGAAACTGAGGGAAGAATCCATCCATACCCCCAGGTTCTTGACCACCAACTTAGGGGTGGGAGCACTACCCAGAGCAGTTGGCCACCATTGCTCACTCCAAAGAATTCTGTCCTTCCCTACCAACATTACCTCCGTTTTATTGGCATTCAGCTGGAGGCAATTTGTAGTCATCCATTCTGCAACAGCAGCCAGGCCGCTCCTAAACCTAGCTACATCCTGCGTGGAATCATCAGATAGAGCCACCACCAATTGCGTAGCATCTGCATACAAAACCATGGGGAGGCCCATATTCCTGGCCCCCTTCGCGAGAGGTTGAACATACAGGTTAAACAAAACGGGGCTCAACGCGGAACCCTGAGGCACACCCTGACCGATGGCATGGGCCTGGGAAAGAAATGTGGGAGCCGACACTCGGAATGATCTCTCTGTCAAGAACGATCTGAACCATTCCAGCGCTAGGCCCACAACACCCGCTGCCTCCAAACGCCGCAACAGAATCTCATGAGAGACCGTGTCAAAAGCGGCACTCAAATCCAGCAAGATCAGTGCCGCCACATGACCGGAGTCAAGGATGTTCTGCAGATGTTCTGTTACAGCCAGGAGGGCAGTCTCCGTGCTGTGGCCGGAGCGAAAACCATTCTGGGAGAGTTTCTAGGATGTTATTGGTGTTCAAGAACCTCGTTAGTATGTTATTAACGTGAGCCTCCGCAATCTTAGCCACCCAATGAAGGAGGGAAATAGGCCGAAAAGTTTCCAATTTAGCCGGGTCAAGATACATTTCTTTAAGTATTGGAGATACCTTAGCTTATTTCCACAGCACATTGACCACATCAGTAGAGAAAGAGGTGTTAACAACCTGGCACAAAGGGGCTAGGAAGAGAGAGAGTGAGTCCCTAAACTGGGCAGGGTTTAAAGGATCGGCCGGGGATCCAGATTTTGCTCTCCTGCTCAGTACAGTAAACTCTTCCTGCGTAATACTATGAATAGCTGTCAGTGCGTGCAGTAAAGGAGATCTGCAAAGATCAACAGAAGGGGAAAACCCTTGTAAGAAGGACCGATAGATGGTATCCACTTTATTGACCAAAAAAGTTGCCAGGTCCTCACACTGTTGTTCAGTTGTGATCACAGAAGGGGTGGAATTTTTCCTTACTCTGAGGTCCTTGAGAATCTTAAAAATAGATTTGGCCAGATTAGGGCTGAGCTTGATTTCATTAGCATAGTAGGCCGCTCGAACAGTGCAGATGGATCTGTGATAGTTTTTAATGGCAGCCAAGTAGCACTTTTTAGCCACAGGATCATAATCCTTTCTTCAAGAGCGCCCAGCTTCTTACAAGTTTTACACTGCGCAGTCAAGGAGTCGTTAAACCAAGGACTAGAGTCCGAAATATGGCCTTTAGACCATCTGACTAGAATGAGGGAGTCCAATGCTTGGACAATCCAATTACAAAAAAGATCTAGAGCCCACGTCAGCATCATTGTATGGTTCCAGTGAATTAGCAACGAGGAGCACATGAAAGTCCTCCAGTTTCAATTTACGCCAAGGATGCCTAAAAACGGGCAGCTGAGCAGCCTTATCAGGGGGCTCAAAGGCAGGAAAAGACATGGATACCAAGGAATGATCAGACCAGGCTACAGGTTTAGGTGTCTCCACCGTCGCAAAAGGAATATTAGAAAAGTTAGGGTCCAGCAAATGGCCAGTTAAATGGGTGGGCCGGGGGACCGATTGATTTAATTGGCAGGCTGCCAGATCAGCAAGCAGACTACAGATTTCCATATCTTGCATAAGATCAAAATGTAGATTAAGGTCACCCAGGATGCTGAAATTAGCAGTGCCCATAGCAAGCATGCAGGTGGCTTCCATGAGGGCCGACTTAAATTTCTTAGCGGGCCCCGGAGGGTGATATACTAACAGCCCTGAGATAGTCAGATGGGCGCTAAAGGTGATACTAAAGCGTGCACATTCACAGCCCTCCATTTCTTCTTTAACAAGTAGACAAGAGTAGCAGGATTTAAAAATGGCTGCAATGCCGCCCCCCCCAGGATTCTCTATTAACGGTAAGAATGGAATACCCTGGAGGCAGCGCCAAGATAAGTTCAGCCACCATGTCTTCGTTAAGCCAGGTCTCAGTTAAAAAAAGCAGATCAGGAGATTCCTCCCTGACCTGGTCATGTACTTCTAAATAATGCTTGGCTAGTGAGCAGACATTCAGATGGAGAATGCTCATCAGAGCCCTGGGCTGAGAAGGGAGAGACAACAAAAGCAACGGCATAGGAGAAACATACCTGCAACAAAGGCAGCCAAAGGGCCCTTCCAAAGGGCCCAGTGGGGGTGCACTGCAAGCCTTGACCATCGGATTGAGGGCCAATAGTTCTGCCCTAGAATAACTGCACAATCCTAAGGGCTAAGGGACCACTGCCAGCATTCCTGGAGAGAGGCGATGTCCAGGAATGGACGGGCGCAGATGGGCTTGCCTTTGGCGCGCCGCCGGCGCGTCTCCTGCACTCCTGCGCCATGTCACGGTTAAATACTGGAAGATGATGATGCCACAAAAGACTAGGCCCCCCCACGCACTATGGCAGCCAAAGAAGCAAACCGGAAGTGAGGACTCTGGTAGCAGTGTTTAAGGCACCCTCCACAACAATCATCCAAAAAGGCTGCGGTGACCAGGGAGCTGAAACAACACAGAAGCATACCGAACAAGATGGCATTAGTTAGCATATTAATACAGGGAGCCCAGACATTTGGATCCTCTTGATACAGGCTATTAGGAATTCAATCTGGACCAGGTGCCCTTGCTGGAATACAGGAACGGATGGCTACTTGGGTTTCTTCAAGGGAAATCGCCAGGTCTTCAGTAATTCCAGACATAGCTTCCCCTCTCATTTCAGTAACCCCTCTTCATCCATAATACCTGGCACATAGATGCATCCAATGTGGGTTACCCACTCTTCAGGCTGGACTGTAACCTCTAGGGTCATCTTTCGACCATTCAACCAGTGGGCCGCTTTTTCCAAAAGGTCTTATTGTCTTTGACGGACAGTGCCCTATGGAGAGCTATTCCAACTCTTCTTGGCTGACTCTAGTGCTTGCCTATATCTAGCTCCACATACCACCATGTCAGAGTGAACTTTGGATTGTATCCCTGTAGAAGCTTGACCTTTTCTTTCCTAGAAATCCTGGTTGTAGAAATCTGGCCCGGGATCTCACCTTTTCTGGGTTTTTTCTTGGGTGGGTTTCTGCTCTTTTCTCGGTTGGACAAACACATCTCTAATCTCATTATAAAGTATGTAATGCTGAATACCCAGTTTCTTAGTTATATCTGTTTTTGAGAGATTAGACTCCGCACAGACTATGTTTTTGGCTTCTTCCAGGACCCCTGGATTTTCCTCCACCCAGTCCCATTAAATTGATCTCAAGTTGTCCACGACGGACAGCTTACCCAGGTCAGCCATGCCCCTATTATCAGGTTCACTATCACCCTGGTTTATTAGGGAGAGTATCAGGGCATTGTGGTCGCTATCTAGTCTTTTAGCCACCGACATATCATAAACTAAAGGCAAGAGTCTAAGATCAGCCAGACAATAGTCAATTCTACTGCTGTAGCCAGGACTATTGAATGTTAGTTCACCATTTAGGTCAGACTTTGTCCTACCACTTGTGGCATTCAGATCGTGCTGCAGTGTGAGGGTTAACACCTGGTCTCCTTTCTTAGGCGATCTGACAGGAGGGAGATCTAACTGTGATATTTTCAAAGCGCTGTCTCACTCCTCAGTTAAGTCTGTAGGGGTGAGGGCTAAAGGTTTGAATGTGCAATTTAAATCTCCAGCAACCAGTACAGGGACACTACCAATGCATTCTGGTGATGCCTGGTCTAAGATACGGATTGTTTTGGTTTCCTCAGAACTCCGTACAACTCTGTTGTAAACATTAAAGATCCTAGTGCCAGATATAGTTAAGATATCATAGGAGTCGTCAGGGTCCAACTTGGCATTTGACCAGAGAGCGGTATTAACCTGGATTACTAGGCCACCCGAGGGTCTCCCCATCTTTTTCCTTGTAGCATTTAAACCATATACAGAATACCCACAACTAGGGGGAGAATTCAGACTCCAAGTTTCCTGGAATAGGATCACTTCATGGGAATCCACAAAAGTACCCCAATCAGGGTCTGCTAGCAAATTAGCGATCCCTGCGAAGTTCCAAATTAGGACCCTTAGGTGTCAATAGGATGCTACGATATGGGTGTATTCTGGCCCTTACTCAGCAGTTTCACCCCGTTGCTCAATTTGGGAGGGGTTATAGACCCCTTCCCCCTTAAGTTCACGACAGGTGACTCCCAATCAACCTCAGTGTTGGCGACCAACCCAGACTGGGGGGAGTCTCTCAACTGAGGCTATATCAAAGTTCACCTATTGGACATTACATTTTCCTCCTGGGGCAGCAAACATCTAACCTGTAGTCATTCTTGATTTCCAACTGCACCAATGTTTTTTAAAGCCCCCCTTTGTAGGGAAAACCCGTTGAACCCAATATCTGCCCCCACAGGAGGTGTAATTTTGCTGGCAATGGTTGTATTGGCAATAGAGATAGTTTGATAATCAATTGACATTAGTCCATCTACTTCAGCCATGCAGAAGAAGCTAACTTTGACTACATCTTTTGCATCCCTGGGCATGATAGTCTTTCGGCATTCATAATGTCCTCTCTTATGATGGAATAACAATGCCGAATTTCCCTGAGCCAATAAATAACCTTTTTGTTGAGTGAGTCAGGATCCTCATATCTACTCCTTGGAAGTTTAGGAACCTCTACTAGGTATATTGCCCCTTTTCTATCCTGATCGTAATTTCGAGCATAGACACAATCCTTCACCATCCCCTTTCCAACTAATCGCCCAAAGCTAGGCATAAAGGGACGCCTCTCATTTAATGTAACCTCACATCTATCAGCCACCCCGTCCTCCCCCCGACCTTGGGTCATACCTCGGATGGTTCAGTGACTAAATATCGAGGGACATAATATAGAATGCCCAATATATCGACTCCAAAATATCGAAGTACAGAATATAGAATCCCTATCTACAAACAGGTAAGTACTAAAATATCGAATCCAAAATATAGATTGTCAAAATATAGTTAACTAAAATATCGAATTTTTTAAATATATTAAAAATAATATAAAAGTAATTAAATATTAAAAACAATAAAATAAAACATACTTAAAATAATTTTAAAAAGCTTAAAATGTAAAAATAATAAATGTAATGTAAAAAAAAGTCGAGATTTTGTTGGATAGTGAGAGGGTAAAAATTACTATTCCCACTCCAGTGAGTGTAACAGTAGGGAAAGCTTTGGATAGCGTAGGGGTAAAATTTACTATTCCCACTCCAGTGAGTGCAACAGTAGGGAAAACGTTGGATAGCGTAGGGGCAAAAATTACTATTCCCACTCCAAAGAGTGCAACAGTAGGGAAAGCGTTGGATAGCGGGAGGGAAAAAATTACGATTCCCACTCCAGTGAGTGCAACAGTAGGGAAAGCGTTGGATGGCGTCGGGGTAAAAATTACTATTCCCACTCTAGTGGGAGCAACAGTAGGAAAAGCGTTGGATAGCGGGAGGGTAACAATTACTATTCCCACTCCAGTGAGTGCAACAGTAGGGAAAGCGTTGGATAGCGTAGGGGTAAAAATTACTTTTCCCACTCCAGTGAGTGCAACAGTAGGGAAGGCGTTGGATAGCATAGGGGTAAAAATTACTATTCCCACTCCGGAGAGTGCAACAGTAAGGAAAGTAATGATTTATTATTAAAATAAGATTAAATTAACTATCAATAGCAATAACAAATTAATAAAAAATAATTACTAATTAAAAACAATTAATTACCAATTAATACCAATTAATTACCAATTAATAATTAATTATCAATTATCAATACATTTAAATAAAAATACATATTTACTTTATTACAATTAAATTACTTTCCACCATATTCTCATATAAACCCACAACCCGCTCCAAATAATAAAAAATACAATTACCATAATTATCAATAAATCAATTAATAAACATTAATTACCAATTAATAAAAATGCATGACCAATTCTTAACATTTTTTTACCAATTAATAATTAATTAACAAGCAATTAATTATCAATACATATAAATAAAAATAAATATATACTTTATTACAATTAAATTACTTCCCACCCTATATCCTATAAAGCCATAACCCGCTCCAAATAATAAATAATACAATTAACATAATTATCAATTATTCAATTATTAAAAATTAATGACCAGTTAATACAAATTAATTACCAATTAATTATTAATTATCAATGAATTAATTACCAATCACTTTATTCACTGTTTCACTGTTTATTGTCTGGTTAGTTATCTTTTAGCTGCTAGCGCCGAGACACCTACGGGTAATTGCAGCGCTTTAAAAATTGCCAAAAATAAATAAAATAAATAAATAAAATAAATACATATAAATACAAATTCATATTTAATTTACTATAATTAAATTACTTCCCACCCTATTCCCCTATAAAACCACAACCCGCTACGGATTTAAATTATACTAAAATTAAATTACATAACATTCATTACTTTAAATAAAATTAAACATACATTACAAAAATAATACATAATTTTAACACATATACTACCATACATAACACAAAAAAAATTTATATTATGGAAATCGATATTTTAAATTCGATAGTATGGAAATAGATTTTTCTTACCCCAATTTCGATGTTCTGACTGACTATATTTTGGTGATTCGATATTCTGTCCTATCTATATTTTGGAGTCGATATGCTGGCCTGTCTATATTTTGGATTCTATATTTTGGGCGTTCAAAACCTCGGATAGCTACTGGCTTGTCAGTATATGCATGCTTTTCATAACAACCTCTCGAACAGTTGGGAATGAACAATGGGTGGGTGCACAAGTGGTCGAGAAAGAGCTGGCATTAGCTAATCCATTATCATACCTCCTAGCTGACACAGGGCATTTGATTGTAGTAGCTTTGTGGACACTGGCTGGAAGTTCTAGGTGGGTCCCTAGTGGCGTAGACATATCACTATCCACCCTCCCCATTAAGTCAGCAACCACCTTTCTCAAGGAGACTACCTCATCTCTCAGAGATTCAATAGTGGCTTTTAGGCTCTGTAACAAGGAAACATAATCTTTACTATTATCACCAGGACCGGCAAGACCTCCACCATCTCTCTATATTTTCCTCCTCTGCAAGAACCTCATATCTGTTGTGGCATTCTACTTGGGCTACATGCACTTCTTCTGAGAAAACCGGTAGTTCACTATTTTGCAAGGTGGGTTCGGGTTCTGGTTCGGGCTCCACGGCCAAGGTGGGTGGCACCGCCCGCCTTTGCCTGGCATTGACAGGCAGAGGACGGACCCGCCCTTGGCCCGGGCCTGCACAGCGGGAGACTGGCAGCACCTTGGTAGCTGAAGCAGGGCTACTCCTGCCTCCCTCAGAAAGCAGTGAATGCTGGGGGACCAAGTCCCACCCCAGCACCAGCCCAACAGGTGAGAGGTAGAGAAGCAGAGACAAAAGGCATCCCGCGCAGCAAGAGACTGGCACCGCCTTTGTAGCTGCAGTAGGGCTCCTACCTCAGGAAGCGGTGAATGCTGGGGGACTGAGTCCTATCCCAGCAACAGCCCAACAGGTGAGAGGCAGAGAAGTGTAGACAAAAGGTGTCCCTTGCAGCGGGAGACTGGCAGTGCCTTTGTAGCTGTCGGAGGGCTTGTCCCTCAGGAAGTAGTGAATGCTGGGCGACCGAGTACCACCCCAGCAACAGTCTAACAGGGGCAGAGAAGCGTAGGCAAAAGGTGCCCCTTGTCAATGCTAAGCACAACTAAAGCATGGATACACACGTTTGTTGTCATTTGATGACTAACCTCAACCCTGGTCATGACCTAAACTGACTGAGGCAGCCCACTAGCATTATGTAGGCCAGGGCCATCCTACATGGAATGTGATGTGAGGTATTATGACACACAGCACTCCATTTGGAACTTTTGGAGAGACACCTACCTGTGAATGACTGTCCAGACACCCTTACACTGATGCATATTGTCCATAAAGGCGAGTACCATAGTATACACAATGTCCTAAGACTGCGGTCACAAAGGAAGGGCTGGTATGTGTGTCACTGGGAGTTACCTCTCTGGGGGTTGTGTGCACACGTGGACTACTTATTGGGATATTATACTACATCAGAATATATTTGTGTGGTAACGTACTGCCATCACAGGACACATTTATTTATTTATTTTTTATTTTGAAAGTTTTATATAGCGCGAACAAGATCTTTGCAGATATCAGAGCGCTTTACAAAGCCGTGAATACCAACAGGAGAGTGAAAATAAACATAATAAGTGGGAAGGGTAGGTACGTGAGGGAGCAAATTAATACAGGTACATCAATAATATACATATTACAGATAAATGTGTGCATAGATAGTCAGTAACATCAATAATACAGGTGGAATACATAGTCATAGAGTTCGAGCAGAATAACACAGATCGGTGAAGAGTCTTTACAGATTCACGCTAATAGGTCAAGTGTATTTGGCCATAAAGATAGCTTTTACTTCTTTCTTAAAAAGTGCGGTGGAGGAGATGAGCCTGGTTTCAGGAGGGAGTGAGTTCCAAATCCTGGGTGCCATTCCTGAAAAAGAGCGTTTATAGGTTTTTTCCTTCCGGAATCTTCGAGGTTTTAACAAAAGATTGTTTGTGCCTCTAGTGTTTCTAGAGCCGCCAGAAATTGACAGTTTCTGAGTGAGGTATCGGGGAGAGCCCAGGTGTAGAGCCTTGTGTGTCATGCAGGCGACTTTCAGATGTATTCTGGCTTCAAAAGGCAACCAGTCCAGTGATTTCAAGTCAGGGGAGATATGCGAGTATTTTTTTGATCCAGTGATGAGTCTCGCTGCAGCGTTTAGAGAGGCTCTTAGGGGTGCAGTAGTGGTTAACGGGAGACCGCAAAGAGCGGTGCTGCCGTATTCAATTCGCGGGATTACTAGTGCTTGTACTGCAGTTTGGAAGTCTTTGGCTGGTAGGAAGGGTTTAAGTTTCCTCAGGGTATTGATTTGGAAGTTCGCTCCCTTAGTAGCCTTGCTGATATGATGCTGCATGTTGAGATTGGAGTCGAGAGTTATACCTAGGGATTTCGCTGAATCCACTATGGTGGGTTGGACATTGAGTGCAGTTAGCTGTTTAAGCCAGGTTTGAGTGGTAGAGATCTTCGCGGGAGGCGAGATCAGCAGGAATTCTGTTTTCAGAGCATTGAGTTTGAGGTGATTGTCAGCAAGCCAGGATTGGGTGCTTCTGATCGTTGAGTTCAGGAGTAAGATGTCATTGGGGGATTGTATTTTAAGATATAGTTGAGTGTCATCTGCGTACATGTGAAAAAGTACATTGGATGCTTGTAGCAAGGTGGTGAGAGGTTCCATAACTAGGTTGAACAGAGTTGGTGATAGGGAGGATCCTTGGGGGACGCCTAACGAAACAGGTATTGGAGAGGACAACAGGTTGTTACTCTTGAATTTCTGCGACCTGTTGTGTAAAAAGGAAGTGAACCACTTGAGAACAGTCCCAGAAAGACCCATTCTTGTGTTCAAAAGATCGAGTAACTTTTCATGTTTAACAGTGTCGAATGCTGAAGAGAGATCAAGAAGGATGAGGAGGCAGGTATCACCCTGATCTAGGATTTGCAAGGCGTCGTCAATTATGTGAGTCATAGCCGTTTCAGTGCTGTGTCCTGCTCGGAAGCCTGATTGATGGGGGTTGAGGAGATCAAACCGATCAATGTGTTTAGTCAGTTGTAGTTGTGCGCATTTTTCCAATAATTTGGCGAGAGTGGGAATATTGGTAATGGGACGGTAGTTGTTTAGGTCGGATGGGTCGGCAGTAGGTTTCTTTAGCAAAGGTGTGACTTGTCCAACTTTGAGGGAGTCGGGGATGGTTCCTTCTTGGAGCGAGCTGTTGATAATTTTAGTCCAGAGTGGAAGGAGCATTGGGGTTCAAGTTCAAGTTCAGGTATTTATAAAGCGCACTACTCACCCAGAGGGTCTCAAGGCGCTGTGGTGAAATCTTTGACAGCGTTAGCAGGGAGGGGATCCGTGAGGTGATTGGAGGGTTTCAAGGTGCTGAGCAGTTTGCCTATTTCTTCTTCTGAGTAGGTTTCAAAGGTCGACCATGTTGCATTGTTTTTAGGTTCGGTGGGTGTTATGCAGTTGAGTGTGGTGTGGAGTCTTGCGTCAGTGCGGAGATCATTCTTTATGTTGTCAGTTTTTTGGGTAAAGAAAGCGGCGAAGTCTTCACAGGCGGGTGCTTCGTGCAAGGTACTGAGCGGTTGGGGTTGTTCCTTGGATTGTGTTCTGATTAATTCAAACAGTTTTCTTGGGCGGTTTTTTGCTTGGTCAAGCTGGAGGCTGAAGAAGTTTGCTTTTGAGCGCTTTATTTTCCTGAAGTAGGCGTTTCTCTTTTTCTTCAGAGTTTTCAGGTGCAGTGCAGAGGGAGCTGATCTCCAGGTGCGCTCTGCCATTCGCATGGCTCGTCTATCTTCATTGAGACTCCCGTCGTACCATGGATTGGAGATTTTAGCGGAGACTCTTTTTAACTGCATGGGAGCAGCCTCATTAATTATTGAGGTCATGGTGTTGAGATAGTGGTCAGTCAGGGATTGGACATCTGTTGCGCCCATAGGCGGGAGTAGGAGGTCTCGGCTGTTCGGGGGTATGGAGAATGGGTTGAGTTTTTTCAGGTATCTTTTCCAGACTTTAGGTCTGGAGGTTTGAGCCGAGTTGAGTTTGACTTTTTCATTGATGTGGAATGTGACAATATGATGGTCTGACCAGTCACAGGGTTGGATAGACTCAAGTTGAGTAGCGTCCTCTTTGGCGATGATAAGGTCGAGGATAGAACCTTTCTCGTGAGTCGGGCTGTTGCATAATTGTGTGAGGTCCAGGGCGCTGAGGAAGCTTTTAAGACTATTTACCACCGCATCATTGGGATCGTTCCAATGGAGGTTGAAGTCACCAAGGTATATTTGGGTGAGCTGTCGTCCAGCGTTGATTGAAATCATGTCCATGATTTGTTGGACGAAGATGAGGTTGTCTCTGGGTGGGTGGTATATGCCATGAAGAGAACATATTGGTTTGCCATCACTGATGATATCGAGGCAAATGTATTCGTAGGATGTTGGAGAGGGTAGGGAAGGCTCGGAGACTTTCAGAACAGAGAGGCTATTCCTGTATATGCATGCGATTCCGCCCCCTATCTTGCCAGACCTATCAAGCCTACTGATGAGGTAGTTGGGGGGAACCAGAATGTCCATAATAGGTGTAGAAGATTCGGTTAGCCAAGTTTCAGTCAGGATAATTAGGTCAAGGTCCAATGTTAGTATGAGGTCGGCGATGGCGGAGGAGTGTCTAGAAGCCGATCTGCAGTTTAGGAGGGTGCATTTGAGACGTGGTGTGTCCGGGGAGGAAGAGGGTATTAGGGAGAGGGGGACTTTTCTAAGGTTATTCGGGACGGAGATTCTGTTGTTTGGATTTGGGGGTCTGCGGGGATTTGAGTGTATCGTGGGAATGGGGAGGTGCGAGGCGGTTGTGGGGTTTATCGGAGCTGGGTCGTAGGAGCGGAGGAGGGAGAGAGAGTCGAGATCCGAAAGAAGGTTGCATGTGCGACGGGGGCGGTTGTTGCGATTGTGGGAAGGGATCGCGGTCCAGTGAGTGTGGCTGGTGCGGTTGTTGCGATTGTGGGTCTGGATCGTAGTCCTGTGTGAGGGACGTGGCTTAGGAGCGATGTCAGGACGTGAGAAGAGTAGGTTGAGAGGTGGAGTGGTGGTAAGTGAGGTGAGTCTAGGGGGTGCTGTGAGTCGCTCTTTGATGGTGTGCATGTCTTCTTTGATGGTGTGAATTTCTTCTTTGAGTTGTAGGAGGGAGGACATAATGTTTTCCAGCGTGGGATAAGTGTTAGTGCTGGGGGTGGAGGTTATGGGTGAGTGACTGACCTGTGGCCTATCATGCGAGTGGGGGGGAGGGTTGGTGTTCATGCGGGGCTCCGTGATGTCGTCGCTTGGGTTGGTTTTAGGGAGGAGAGAGGGTAAGGGGGCGATGGGAGTAAATGAAGAACGGAGGAAGTTGGTGGCGTGGAGGAGGGAATTCGTGGCAGGCGGAGAGAGCGGGGTGGAAGTGGAGTGTATGATGGTGGTGATGGGGGAGCCTGAAGGGTAGTGAAGGCTGAGAGTGGGGAGGGAGATGGGGTTGGAGTTAGAGATGGTCCTGTCGTGGAGAGGGGGAGTTAAGATAGTAGATGTGGAGAACTCTGCATGGTTAGTTAGCGTGTGGGAGTGGGGGCTGAGAGTGGGGGGGGACAGAGGGTGGGATTTGTCGCTATGTGTGTCGAACTGGAGCTGTGCTAGGTTAGAGGCGTTGTGGGTGGGGTCTGTGATGTCAGGTGGGGTGGGTGGGGTCTTTTGTCATATGTGGCACTGTAACTGGGATGACATTCAACATACCATTGTATGTGTTGTGTGATAAGAAATATTGTAACAAAGCAGATGTTCCACTTTCAAAATCTAATTATGAAGTACCCCACTATCAACAATGTTTATGTCCCAGATGTGCAATAGGCCTGTACAGTGGAAGCAACACTATTGGAATGTGTCAACAGACCGATGTGAGTAAGGGGACTGTCATTAGTGACAGAACACATTGACACTGTGGGTCATGGAAAGAAGTATCAACGAGATAATATAAGAAATAAGCCATTCCTTATATTATCCATGTAACAGCTATCAGGGCTATTAGTGGTACGGATAACTCTTTCTGGGAACATCCATGGATCAGCAGGTCTACAAGGACATTACCTTGTGCATCAGTTCTCCTGCCAAGGTAACTCTGACCCAGGCTGGGCCATGGCCCAGACTGCCCACAGCCCATTGTCAGGCCTTGCTCTCCGCAAACAGAGCCTACTGATCCCACATGAACCTCACATTTCCACCAATTCAGTACATAAATGTGAATATTCTGCCCATCCCTTTTTGTTAGCATACGGTTGTGTGGCACTCTGAAGGGGTCTGTGAGGTATAGATACTTCATAGACAACTGTTTATTAAGTCTGATGTAGGCCGAGTGATCTTCGGGACTGTGCAGATTGCTAACATCATTCTCAAATGTGTATAACAGTATAAAGACATGGATCATAGTGTACAGCCTATACATAACTATGCACATATAGCATGATGTGATTTGAGAAATCATTGTAGCTACAATGAACTTGAACCCTGCAAATATATATATATATATATACATGTAACACAAGTAGAAATCATCCTTATCACACATTACAATGGTGTTCCTCTCTCCACAAAGTACAGGGCCCCATAATTGATTACATATGTGTCCTATGTAGGCACCACACAATATATGCAATCACCATAATGTTTATATGCTGGCACTCAGACTGGACGTTAGTGGCTTTAGAACTCTGTGTGTTTAACCCCTGATTACCAGTAGTGAAGGGCCTGTGCTCCTCCTTTTAACATTGTCATGCCATAATCCTAATTAATATAACTTTCCTAGAAGTCCCCAGTGTACAGTGCAAAATGTACCCCATGCCTGGAGGTTAAATGCGATTAGTGTCTACAGCACCTATTGTGCCATCAACTGCAATGGAAATGCGAACATGTCTTCAGGCCTACCACTGTAGATTGTGTACGGCAGTGTAAAAGCTGCAATTTGACATTCCAAAAGAAAACCTATTGACATGTCAAAACCTACCTTTTAAATAATAATGAGTCACTCCCATGCAGGCCTCATAGCCCAAAAGGCAGGGCGCATCGTATGAAAAAATAGGACATGTAGATATGTAATGGTAACATATACTTATAGTGACTAGCACCCAAAAGCTATTTTCACTGTGTCAGGCCTAGCTAGCATATGTTCTAAATCAGAGTACGGATTGCTAATACTGTACCTTGGGAATGGGACCAGCTTGAAAATATATTTGTATTAGATATTTAAAATTGATTCAAAGGTGAATTAAGATTGTAATACATATTGAGGAAAAGTAACGTTTAGAAAATTACCATTTCCCTTCCTGATGTTGATCGAGGCTAATTTGCATTATCTCTCTAGCTTCTTCTAGCCAGTAACTTGATTCATTTCCAACCAACAAAGTGAAACTAATTAGATCTGAATAGGTATGAAATGTCTCTCTGGAGCAAACAATGGTTGATCTAAATGGGTAGAGATGACTCCTTGAATATGAAGGGGGCCGTGGGCCTCCTTCTTGACACTGCGTTTCCAATTCCTAGTTGAATGACAACTCCTGCTTGACAGGGCTGGTAGGTTCACATTTAACACTTTGGGCGCACTTGAAAGGGGAGAGAACAGGAAACCAAGGCAATTCTTGTGGAGTCAGTGTCTAGTTGCTGACTGGCTCTGCTTTTGTCCTACCAGAATCGTATATCTGGGTTCCTCTGGGTTTCTTGGTGGTACACTGTCTGTCTCAAAACTGTTAAATGTGTGAGGACCAAAAGGTTAACATAGTACACTCCCCACATTCATACCAACCCCTCAAACCCCTGGTATAATGTGGCTGAAGACTTCTGCCATCATTAAAATGCCCAAAAAGATAAAAGGCTGATATAGAGTCACCAAGCTCAGTCACAGAAGGTTCTAAGTAGACATTAACTGTGCATTTCATCCTGGTCTATACTTCAACATCCCCTCGCAGACTGGTCTCCAGACTTTATGTAACCACGCTGGCGGCGTCCCCCGTATCGGCTGATCGAGCCAGCCTTGCCTGGAGCACGGATCTGTGCACTGATCTTTCCTCAGAGGACTGGCTATACTGCTGCAAGCAGACCAAACGTTTGTCTTCTTATTATTGTCTGCTCCTTATTCGTTTTGAATATTTACTCAGACTATATCGCTCCCCTGCCCAGCTTTACAGAATGGGACTCGGTCCCAGTGACAGATGCTTACGCTGCTCGGCTCCTGCGGCAGACTTTTCTCAACTAGCATGGCTGTGCCCGGGAGTCTCCGTGTACTGGCACGAGGTGTGCACCACCATCACCGAGATTACCTCCTCTTCTGTACCCCTGGATCCGATGGTCTGCCTCTTGGGCTTCATGAAGCATTGCCCAGACGCCTCTCGCCGCCTTATTGCCATGCTACTCATCCTCATGTGCCACAAAGTCTCCATGCATTTGGGTCGTAGACCCCCGCCTAAGGTTAGCGCTTGGCTTGATGATGCTGTGCGTTGCCAAACGCTCCTGTCCAAGTTGAGGGAATTGACACTGGCGGCTGGCCGACCTTGTGACATTTGGGGCCCCCTAGTCTCCTACCTCCTCCGTCTGGATCGCTTTCCTCCTTGCGGCCTCTCCCGCATTCCCTGCTGGATCTTTAAATAATAAAAAAAAAATGTGCATTTCATGTTCACAAATGCCTAACTTGGATTATTCTTAAAGAGACTCAGGGCCATATTTATAGCAAAGTCTTGCAGTGCAAGGCAGCAAATCAGCTTGCTTCGCTGCACTGCGTGACAAGGTAAGTGCAGGAATACACAGTATTTAAAGGAGTAAGGTGCATTCCTGCCTTAGTCCCTGCGCTGGCACCGTTTTGCCTGCCTAGCGTCAACTCATAGGTAGTAAGGAGGATTGTTTTTGTACAGGAAGGGGTTATTTCCTGCACACAAATAATCCCCTGAAGCATTTTTCTCTTTCTGTGTGTCCTGCACACATAGAAAGAGGAGGTAACGAGGAGATATAAACTTATTTCTCCTCGTTGCGCCTCGCCCGGGAAGGCGTAGCATTTTGGCCGCTTTCCAGGTCCACCACTTCTGGTGAATCTAGGCATGCGTCGAAATCCATGGAGGTTGCGTGGGGTCATCCACCCAACACCCATGGAACGCCTCACTGGCGCAGAGTAACGCAACACTGCAATTTGCACTGCATTACAAGGTGGCCTTGGGTGGCTTCATAAATTGCAGTTTGGGCTTGCGTCAAATAATGCATCACATTGCAAGCACAACACAACCCCACTCATAAATAGGCCCCTCATTTTATTATTCTCTTGTTTATTTGTTTCCACAGAAGGCATATCACGAGCTCAAAGAAACAAAAAAATATGTCTCCAAAAGAACCATGTACTAAGAGATTAAAAAGGAAAGAATATTCAACAATCATATTTTTATGTTGTTTTACACGCATTTAAACAATGAGTAGTTGATATTTTTTTAGATACATTGAAATCGCACAGTGAATCATTAACTTTAGATCTAGATCTATTATACCACATTTGTGACCTTCATTGCCAGTGGCTCGAAATGTCTTACTGTGCAATTTTATTTGTTCTCATGGATTAATAATTTAATTAGCAATATTCCAAAGCAAAAGGGGATATTTTCAGCATATTAGGGATCATTAATTAGAAAGATATGCACATGATGAAATGAAATATACTTTTCGTTTCCACATTATAATACTAGTTTAGATACAGCTAAATAAATACAAGTCTTCCTGAAATATAAGGCGTGCATAATACTGATTTGTTGGTTGGTTTTTCTTTGTTGATTTAGTGGTATTCACAACGTGTTAGCTGATTAATAATGAAATTAAAATTTAATGATGACAAAAGTTAGCATTCAATCATATAGTAAATACATGTACTGATAAATGTAGTAGTGCACTTGCAACCGAATTTGTGATTTGCTAATAATACCTTGGGGGATAAGGTGTTTCACTGGATAACACTGTATTCTTGTGCTGGGCCGATCATTCCATAATCCCTGGAAGTCCAAACGTTAAACTGTCAGTTTTACTTTTTTTAGAAAAGAAAGTTGTTTCTATATTTCTTGGCCGTCCAAAAGTACCCCCTAAAGCTCCAAATAGAGAGGCGCCCGCGCCACACCGACAATCTTTGTTAACAATGGACCTGGGGCCATTACAATTGAATGCATGGTAAGAGTCATGAGGGCAGAAATAACTGGCCCATTCAGCACGTGCCAAATCACCTTTGAGTCTTCCCAACCAAAAATTGATTTTGCTTGTTGGAAAACAGCACTGACCTGATCACATACATAATATGGACCACAGTATCATGATACAGCAAAGTCATGTACAAAAATATTGATTTACAAAAATATTGTTTCCCTACAATTATAATGGTAAGTCCAAAAATATTGAAGAAAAAATATCTTCTCACACTAATATCATTAAAAAATATATATATATATATATTGGTCCGTTTGAAATAGTAAATTTGGAATATTTTAATATATAACATTAATATAATGTTAATTAACTAAACATATATAGAAATATATACTTATAGAAACATACATACATCAGTATAGATATGTTTCTATGTTTATCTATACATATATGATATAAAACTATTATTAAAAAATATATATTTAGCATTTTATTACATTGTCGTGTTCTCTTACTGTACTACTATAAAACCCATATATATATATATATATATATATAAACATATAAATGTACTCTGTATATAAATATGTAAAACATAAAAAATATTAACAAACCAAATGCAAAACATTAAATAAATGACCATATTGATGAAATATAAAAAACCAAAAAAAAGACATTTACGGACAACATTTAAAAAAATATACAAAAATTATTTATATATAAACAAATAATATAAAATTAAACAAATATTAACATTATATATTGTTAAACAATAATTTAAAAAGTATTAAAGTCTGGGAGTAATAGATATACTAGTCACATTCCAATCTGTTCAACAGTAGCGTTGGACTTCAGAGGGGTAAGATTTACTATTCCTAATCCAGTCTATGCAACAGTAAGGAAAGCGTTTGGCTTCAGATGGGTAAACTTTATTATTCCCACTCCAGTTAATGCAACAGTAAAGAAAGTGTTGGACTTTGGAGGATTACATTTATTATTCCCACTCCAGAGTGTCCAACAGGGGGGAAAGGGTTGGACTTCGGAGGGGTTACATTTATTACTATTCCCACTCCAGCCTGTGCAACAGCAGGGAAAGTGTTGGACTCCAGAGGGCTTAAATTACTATTCCCACTCCAGTCTACACAACAGTAGGGAAAGCATTGGACTCCGTAGAGGTAAGATTTACTATTCCGACTCCAGTCTTGTTTATTTATTATTTGATTAATTTGCAACACTATACCCCTACGAAACTAGCAGCATACACTTGAAATATAACAAAAATAAATAAATGTGACACAATTAATATAATTATTATTCAATTAAATATTATTTATTAATGCAATAATTAATTATTAATTAATCTCCCACCCTTTACCCTTACAGTTCCAGCAGCCCGCACCTAACATATAATTTTAAAAATGTAATTATTACTCAATGTACATAATTAATCATCAAATAATTAATAATAAATTGTTAATTCATTGTTAATTAATAATTAGTTAATTAAATTCCCCTACAAACCCATCAGCCCTTACATAATATACAACTTAAAAATGACAAGTATTACACACGTTACACAATTAATAACCAATTAAATAATTACAATTACATTGTTAAGTGTTTGTTTTATATACAACTTAAAAACTATAAGTATTAAAAAATTAACATATCAATTAAATAATTAATAATAAATAAATAATTGATTGTTAATTAAGTAACCATAACTAACTTCCCACCATATTCCCCTACAAACCCATCAGCCCATACCTAATATACATCCCGACAAACCTAGTAATCCACTATGACAATACAAATTACTATTAACAATTAAATAAAAAATTAGAACCCCATAAAATTACAAACTATATTTGAAAATATTAACAATTAAACAAACAATAATACAACTTAAAATAATATATGAACTAACACACATAAAGATAATTAAAAAACAATAGTTTTTACAACTATATTTTTGAAAACGATATTAACAATAAAGATATTCTTAAAAAACGCCATTACTTACCTGAAAAATGTATATTCTTGACAGCGATATTTTTGCATCGCAATATTTTTGTATCACAGTATTTCTGCATCTTGACATTTATAACTTGATATTTTGTCAAAACACCGCACTGACAACTATACAATGAAAAAAATGAATGGATTTAGGCCCAGATCCTTGTACTGGGATGAATGTTTGACATTGTTCTACATTCTGTCCATCAACTGTGTTTTTTGCAATTTTCACCCCGAGTGGGCTGGGTATGCTCAGACGTGAGTCCCAGGCTCTCCACACCACTGGAGTCAAGCTATCCAGGCTGATGAAGGCTGATAGCCAGAAACCGGTACTTGGATGCTTGATTCTGGTCTGGGAAAGACATGGCTTGGTAGTTCGGACTGGACTGTTCCCATGAGGCACAGGGTCAGAGCTGATTTGCATATAGCCAGTGTCTAACCCAGGGTGGTGTGGAGTGCAAAAAAACGGTGGATTTAGGCCCAGATCCTTGTACTGGGATGAATGTATGACATTGTTCTACATTCTGTCCATCAACTGTGTTTTTTGCAATTTTCACCCCGAGTGGACTGGGTATGCTCAGACGTGAGTCCCAGGCTCACCACACCACTGGAGGCAAGCTATCCAGGCTGATGAAGGCTGATAGCCAGAAACCGGTCCTTGGATGCTTGATTCTGGTCTGGGAAAGACATGGCTTGGTAGTTCGGACTGGACTGTTCCCATGAGGCACAGGGTCAGAGCTGATTTGCATATAGCCAGTGTCTAACCCAGGGTGGTGTGGAGTGTGAAAAAACGATGGATTTAGGCCCAGATCCGTGTACTGGGATAAATGTATGACATTGTTCTACATTCTGTCCATCAACTGTGTTTTTTGCAATTTTCACCCCGAGTGGGCTGGGTATGCTCAGACGTGAGTCCCAGGCTCTCCACACCACTGGAGTCAAGCTATCCAGGCTGATGAAGGCTGATAGCCAGAAACCGGTCCTTGGATGCTTGATTCCGGTCTGGGAAAGACATGGCTTGGTAGTTCGGACTGGACTGTTCCCATGAGGTACAGGGTCAGAGCTGATTTGCATATAGCCAGTGTCTAACCCAGGGTGGTGTGGAGTGCAAAAAAACGATGGACTTAGGCCCAGATCCTTGTACTGGGATGAATGTATGACATTGTTCTACATTCTGTCCATCAACTGTGCTTTTTGCAACTATACAATGAAAGCAGTAGCGTCTCTAAGAGCTAAGGTAAAGATTTCCTGCAGGATAGGTACAACTTTACACAGAAAACAGTGTATGAAACCTCTGAAGTAAGGACCCTGCTCTTAATGACAATGATTTTTAATTCCACCATTTGAGATTAACAGTCATAGGTAAGATTCCGCAAAATAAATTCACTTGTTCAAGACAATTTGTAAGAATCCCTTACATGAAGCACATATGGATCATGTTTTGGACGCATTATCACACTACAGCAAGAGCAGCTCTATAGCTTACGTAAATATATTTGAAACTGACATCAGCCTGCCATCAGACAGCAGTTGAGAAATGGTCCCAGCTATCCATTCCCAAAATGAGCCTTACTTAATCAGGCAAGTGTCAGTAAATCTATCTATTTTTGAGGAAGTGTTGTATAATGATCCCTTTGTTACCTCCCCATTTTGAAGTAAGAGTTAATCCTGAATGAGGATGGAGTATGTTTCAAGGTATTAGAGCACTTTTCTGGAATGGCTCATTGTATTAAAGGAATGATGCAGAAGCATCTTTGGTATATGCAAGGTGGCAGTAACTAACCTAATACGTATGTTATGTATTGTTTCACCACAGGTTTTCTTACAAGGTCTTTAATGACATTTTTTCCAGTTCTTCGCTTAACCTCTCTAGTTCATCCGGTCTAGTCGCCTCACATAGAATACCCCTTTGGTTACCATTGACTCCTGCTACCTCACTTTATCAAAAACAAGGAGATGATGGAGGGAGTTCTGAAACTTTTTGGTCACTCATCCCCAGTCAAAGATCTGGGTTTAATCCATCATCGTTCTTTAGCTCACTTCGCCACCCCAGCTCAGACCTAGCTATATACAAATCAGTCTTGACCCTGTGGCTCATGGGAACAGTCCAGCCCGAACTTCCAAGCCAGGTCATCCCTGCACCGGAAACAAGGATCCTGTGACCAGTTTACGGGTAACACTTCTCATAAGCCAGGCTAGCTTGAACCCAGTGGCAAAGTGAGCAAGGGACCCACGTCTGGGCATACCCTGCCAACTTAGGGCGAACAAAGAAAACACAAGGAGATGATTAACGGAGCGCTGAAACTTTTCAGACATTCACCCCCAGTCACAGATCTGGGTTGAATCCATTTCCGTTCTTGAGCTCACTTCGCCACCCAAGGTCATAGGAATGATGTTGGATTCAACTCAGATCTGTGACTGGGGGTGAACTGGAATGGCAAAGTGAGCTAAAGAACAATAATGGATTCAACCCAGATCTGCGCTCTGTTCATCATTTCCCTGTGTTTACCTCACATTTATCATCCTGAATTTCTTTGTGTCTAATTTAATCTTTTTGCAAAATTGACATTGACATTATAGGATGCACTCATAAATATGTTGGTATCTGGATTCTTATACCACCAGGTTCTCATCTTCACCTGGGTCCAAGTCCCAGAACTCAGCATCATGCTCATTAACTCTTTTATTTATCTTTATTCTAGCTCCCCAAATCTCCTAGACTGGCTTAATATTCCGGGTAGTTCCCTCCTTGGATTACTTAATGTGAATAATATAGCATTCGTTTTTGCTGAACTGTTATACTGTGAATCGCCTCTCTATACAAGTTCTCTCTTGGGATATATGACGTTAAAACGCATGTTTTTACAACGCATACCGTTACAACGGGACTTTTACAACGCCAATACTATTACCACGCATGTATTTACAACGCATTTTTTACAACGCAGGTACCTTTACAACGCATACCATTACAAACGTAAGTATTGGTAAGTATATATATATTTTTTTTATTGTATATTATTTAAAATTAATATAATGTAATGTAATTGTATTTAATTTAATTTAATTTAATTTAATTTCATTTAATTAATTTAATTTAAATTTAATTTATTTTATTTTTACCCTGTATCCCTTTACCCAAAAACCCAAAACTGACCCTGAACCCTAAAAATACCCCTTTACCCAAAAACCCAAAACTGACCCTGAACCCTAAAAATACCCCTTTACCCAAAAACCCAAAACTGACCCTAAACCCTAAAAATACCCCTTTACCCAAAAACTGAAAACTGACCCTAAACCCTAAAAATACCCCTTTACCCAAAACTGAAAACTGACCCTGAACCCTAAAAATACCCCTTTACCCAAAACTGAAAACTGACCCTGAACCCTAAAAATACCCCTTTACCCAAAAACTGAAAACTGACCCTGAACCCTAAAAATACCCCTTTACTCAAAAACCCAAACTGACCCTAAACCCTAAAAATACCCCTTTACCCAAAAACTGAAAACTGACCCTAAACCCTAAAAATACCCCTTTACCCAAAAACTGAAAACTGACCCTGAACCCTAAAAATACCCCTTTACCCAAAAACTTAAAACTGACCCTGAACCCTAAAATACCCCTTTACCCAAAAAACTGAAAACTGACCCTGAACCCTAAAAATAACCCTTTACCAAAAAACTGAAAACTGACCCTGAACCCTAAAAATACCCCTTTACCCAAAAACTGAAAACTGACCCTGAACCTAAAAATACCCCTTTACCCAAAAACTGAAAACTGACCCTGAACCCTAAAAATACCCCTTTACCCAAAAACCCAAAACTGACCCTGAACCCTAAAAATACCCCATTACCCAAAAACCCAAAACTGACCCTGAACCCTAAAAATACCCCTTTACCCAAAAACCTAAAACTGACCCTGAACCCTAAAAATACCCCTTTAAAAAAAACCTAACATATAACATTTTAAATATAATTATATACTTACCAATACTTACGTTGAAATGGTATGCGTTGTAAAAGTACCTGCGTTGTAAAAACATGCGTTGTAAATAAATGCGTTGTAATGGTATTTGCGTTGTAAAAGTTCCGTTGTAATGGCAGTGCGTTGTAAAAAATGCGTTGTAATGTGTGTTTACCCTCTCTTGTGTCACATGGTAGAATCTCGAAGTCAAAAGAAAGGACTAAGAAGAGAGGATACCAAATCATTTCCCCAAGTTAACCTTATTGGCTAAAACTCATTGGCTGTTTTGAACCATCTCAATATTCCAGTGAACCTAAACACACCTTATTGGTTGGGGCAGAGATATGATTGTCTAATGGGGTGACCAATACTTGGTTTGAGGAACGCACAATGAAGATCATGAACCCCAAAAACAAAACCATTCACGAGGACTGTGAGACCAAAGTCGGTAAAGCTTAGTCCTAGAGGAGAGCAGGCCGATTGCAAACTGTTGAAAAATATCCTTAATCTCCAAGATGAACTCTAAAAAACTGTGGTGGCTTCTTAAAAGAGTGTTCGCAAAGCACCGAGTAAAGTAACATGAGTACAATCACATTGAACATGTAAACCACTGTTCATGGATTGGAAATTACTGAAAAATAAACAATCAATTCTGGCATTTTCATTACATGAAGTTCACAAGAACTTAAAACAAGCATTGGCATAGCCAATAGGTCTCACCTTTGGGGTCTTATAAGTATTTAGCAATGCAGCACGTTATCGTGGGTGCTATAACATCTCCAGCTCTTTAACCTGGAAGCATGGACACTAATGGGCACATTACAGCACTGCATTGAGAGGTATTTAGTTAAAAAGTTATGTTTATACAACTGGTAGTCTGAACTCACATATCTGGAAATGCTTTCATACGCAATAATGAAGATCTGTAAGCAGGGGTGCAAGAGCAACAGCTGTGGTGAAACGCTGCTGGTTATGGTATAAGACGTGGCGATGTCCTACTTGTTGGTATTGATAACACCACTGTTACACCGGTGAACAGAACCCGCTCTGATGTCACAAGTCTCCTAAAAATACTGAGCAAATAAACTCACATCTCTCAGACTGTGCTGCATTTATAAATGGATGCAGTTACAAGACTAGAGCGAAGAATATTATCTCAAACAACCTAATTTCAAAAACTGAACACTTCGAGATGCCAGCAGAATGAGTCAGGGCATTGATAGATTGCTAGTCAAGAAATACCAGAAAAGAAATAAAGACAAAGAAGCATGCATTCTTCTACGAGGCGTCAAAAATTGAGAACAACATGCCACTGCATGTGAGGCTCGAATGTCTGACAAAATATCGACATTCACAATATCGACGTACAAAAATATCGGAGCAAAAATATCGAAATCAAATATATCGGCTTCCTATACTTAACTAGATATATACACAAATATCGATTTTTTAATATCGATATACAAAAACATCGTTTACTTTTATATCGACTACATTAACATCGGAAAACAAAAATATAGCTATCTACAAAAAATAATGACATTAACTATAATATCGACATCAAAAATATCGTGCACTTCAATATCGGATTATCAGCTATATCGACTTTTTATATGCATCTGTTTGCATAATTAATTAACGTTTTATATGTTTTCACATCTAAATAAACACACAATACTTAAATTAATACTATAGACACACTATTAATTTGTCAAAAATATCCTATTGGTATAATTATATCACCTACACATATAAAAATATTCTATACTACTTTGTATAATTTTATAATTTTTTTGGTTTTTCACTTCTATTACAAAGTAATCACAACTGAAATTCAAATATACTAACTAACCAATCACAAACCTAATTTTTTAAATGAACCAATAGCAAAGTAATTACTACTGACACTCCCCTATATAAACAATTAAAATCTAAGCACAAACTACTTGCCAAAAGTCACTGAAGGAGATTTATCTCTATCCGAATTGCTGCACAACAACTAGAAGAACCAGACTATCAACCTACTATCACATCTTCTAAGTAAGTAAATAAAATAGAAACTGCATTATTTGCTACTACTACTTACTTACCTGCTAAATACCCAGTGCCCCTTTGCTATTCATACTACTTAACATGCTAAATAATTATATGAAACTATTTTTTTAGATACAACGACTACTGAATATTCTACTCAAAATAACTGTGAACAAAGCATAGGAATACAGATTCTAATAACTATGTAAGTAATTTCACATTGTTTCATTATGTGCACATAAATCTAAACACACAGAAATAATGACTTTTGCCCCACATATTTCTTTTTTTCTGTAGATTCTACTACTGAAAACTGCACTACTAATGAACTAAGGACATCAGTACTATTTCTCCAATACATTTTACTAAGTAAGTATTATGCAACTGAAATAAATGTGGAAAAACAATACAAACATTTAGAACTGTTCTAATTATTTTCTATTATATATTGTTTATTTACAGAGCAAACACAACGAATAGATATACAGACATAATACAGAACTCCACATTCTGAATAATAAAGATACTAATCACAAAGTAAGTATATTAAAGAACATAATTACCAGATAATCTATTAAAAAACATACCAACATGGTGATTATTCTAACACATATGTTCCTTTTTTTATTTAAGATAACACTACAAACTACTCTCCAGAAGCTGAAGAAACAACTATACTGGCAAAGACCAACCTAAAAAAATATGTAAGTATCTTCACAATGTGAATCATGAAGATACACTTTTGTAGTAGAAATGAGCTCTAACATTGCAAATGTACAGAAACATTAATTAATAATATACTACTTTCATGTTTTTCATAACAGCTACAACAACATCACAAACAATTATCCCCAACAAAAGAAGCAAGCAACTCCTAATTTTGCTGTAAATTCTAAAACACGTAAGTATAAACATTCCTACTTATCACTAACATAGATTATTTATCACATTTAATTTGACATTAACTATTATATATATATTTTATAGATATACAAAGTACAAAATGACCGAAGGAGACGAATTTGTGACCAGCCAGAAAGGAAAACTATTACTCTGCGACATGGGTTACACTTATACACAAGAAAAGCAATATGGCATGAAAGTTAATTGGAAATGTTGTAAATATTATTCTAACAAGTGCTATGGCAGAGCAACAACTAGAGAAGCTACAGTACTGTATACTAGGGAACACAATCATCCACCTAATGTTACTGAAATAGAAGTTAGAACAGCTTTGGAAAATATAAAAGAAGCTAGTACAGGTTCCCAAAAGCAAACAAATTTCATTTTAAAAGAAGCCATTCCTAAAATCCCCAAAACTGCCACAACTCAAATGCCAAATATCCTCTCCTTAAAAGAACTATAGCACGAACTAAAAAAGCTACTACTGCTACAACACCATCTCCCAGAACATATCAGGATATAAATTTAACTGCTAACCAAAAATTAACTTTAAATAAACAACCATTTATAGTTTACGACAACGAAAACAATGACAAAAGGCTTATAATTTTTGGTACCAATATGAATTTAGTTAAACTGCAGCAAAGCCAACATTGGATGATGGATGGAACATTTAACATCTGTCCCAAACCATTTTTCCAATTATACACAATGCATGGCCTCTACCACAACTGCAACATACCTTTGCTATATGCACTATTACCAAACAAAAATAATTCCACATATATGGAATTAATAAATATAATTAAACAAAAAACTAATGATTTTTCTCCTGAAAAAATCATTCTTGATTTTGAGCAAGCAATGCTCTCAACTATCCTAAAAATCCACCCCCATACCTGCATTCAAGGCTGCTATTATCATTTAAACCAGTGTTTATGGAGACACCTTCAAAAAACTACCCTAAGTGTCGAAAATGCTACAAACTCATCTTTTGCTTTCCAAATTAAAAAACTCATTGCACTTGCTTATGTCCCTGAAACAGACGTAGCTGAACACTACAACATTCTTATAGACAGCCCCTTCTACAAACAAAATGAAGCTAAATTAAGTCCATTTCTCGACTACTTTGAAGACACCTGGGTAGGCAGACTCCACAGATCTGGCCACAGACGAAATCCCAAATTCCTCATACCATGGTGGAACGTTTACAGAAGTACCCTTAACGGAGAATCAAAAACTAACAATGCAGTGGAAGGTTGGCACAATGCATTTGTACAATCAACTGGCAGAACCAAACAAACTCTAGAACATTTCATTAAATGCCTACAGAAAGAACAGAGCTACCAGGAATTTAGAATGGACCAATCTGTAACTGAACTTGTCTCTAAAACATCAAAGCAAAATAAACAAATGCACAAGTACCTGGAAGAACAAGTTAAACTTTACCCTAGTACAAAAGGCATAGAATACCTAAACATCATTGCCAAAACACTACTCTAATTAATTCCCAAAATGTTATAAAACACTAATTCCGATCCGGTAAAAAGCGCTCCGAATTGCAGTTCGGAGCGTTTTTCCCCGTACGAATCGCACCCGTAGGCGTCCCCGTACGATTCAGCAAGTACGATCACAAATTAATGCGTGACTCCGTACGACTCGTAAAAAACACCGTACAAATCGAAAATCCATACGAATTGCAGTCGGCTGACGCACCACGCAGCGTCCGTACGTAAATAGACCGCGCCTTCCGACCCAGGAAGTACGATCCGTGTCGAACACACACCGTACGGCTCTTTTGCTACGAGAGCTCTAAACTACCGTAAACCCACACTCCGGCAAACCCGGCACCCGGTACACGACAAGCAAGACATGAACGCCATCGTCCGTGTCATCCCTATCCTGTACGCCCACCACCTCGTATATAGAAACCGACGACGGCGCAGAAGGTGAGTACAACGAACTCCAACATACCTGTACGTGTTGCCACACGGGCACATCTCCATTGCACGACTGTCATGTCTGGGTACGTTGCACCACACACTCCCGCACATCACTAGTGTAATACGGATAGAGGCCGCACCAACGTCATTGACCACGGGGTACGTTACGTCACCGCACATCACTAGTGTAATACGGAGACGTACCGCACCTACGTCATCGACCACGGGGTACGGAACGTCACCGCACATCACTAGTGTAATACGGAGACGTACCGCACCTACGTCATCGACTTCGGGGTACGGTACGTCACCGCACTCCACCAGTGTTATACGTGCCGCATGTACGTCATCCAGCCCGGGGTACGGTACGTCACCGCACAACACCAGTGTAATACGGAGACGTACCGCACCTACGTCATCGACTTCGGGGTACGGTACGTCACCGCACTCCACCAGTGTTATACGTGCCGCATGTACGTCATCCAGCCCGGGGTACGGTACGTCACCGCACAACACCAGTGTAATACGGAGACGTACCGCACCTACGTCATCGACTTCGGGGTACGGTACGTCACCGCACTCCACCAGTGTTATACGTGCCGCATGTACGTCATCCAGCCCGGGGTACGGTACGTCACCGCACAACACCAGTGTAATACGGAGACGTACCGCACCTACGTCATCGACTTCGGGGTACGGTACGTCACCGCACTCCACCAGTGTTATACGTGCCGCATGTACGTCATCCAGCCCGGGGTACGGTACGTCACCGCACAACACCAGTGTAATACGGAGACGTACCGCACCTACGTCATCGACTTCGGGGTACGGTACATCACCGCACTCCACCTGTGTTATACGTGCCGCATGTACGTCATCCAGCCCGGGGTACGGTACGTCACCGCACAACACCAGTGTAATACGGAGACGTACCGCACCTACGTCATCGACTTCGGGGTACGGTACATCACCGCACTCCACCAGTGTCATACGTGCCGCATGTACGTCATCCAGCTCGGGGTACGGTACGTCACCGCACAACACCAGTGTAATACGGAGACGTACCGCACCTACGTCATCGACTTCGGGGTACGGTACGTCACCGCACTCCACCAGTGTTATACGTGCCGCATGTACGTCATCCAGCCCGGGGTACGGTACGTCACCGCACAACACCAGTGTAATACGGAGACGTACCGCACCTACGTCATCGACTTCGGGGTACGGTACGTCACCGCACTCCACCAGTGTCATACGTGCCGCATGTACGTCATCCAGCTCGATGTACGTCATCCAGCTCACTGCACAACACCAGTGCAATAGACGTGTGGGACATACGTCTGCTAAGTAATTGTATGTGTAAGTATGAGAGTGTGTGTCTGAGACCCCCCCCCCCCGGCCACCTGTGCCCAGCATCAGAGTGTGTGTATGGCTAAACCCCCCCCCCCACTGCCCACCACTGCCCATTATCAGAGTCCCCACCACTGCCCTGCATCAGAGTGCCCAGCATCAGAGTGCCCACCACTGCCCAGCATCAGAGTGCCCAGCATCAGAGTGCCCACCACTGCCCAGCATCAGAGTGCCCACCACTGCCCAGCATCAGAGTGCCCACCACTGCCCAGCATCAGAGTGCCCACCACTGCCCACCACTGCCCAGCATCAGAGTGCCCACCACTGCCCAGCATCAGAGTCCCCACCACTGCCCTGCATCAGAGTGCCCAGCATCAGAGTGCCCACCACTGCCCAGCATCAGAGTGCCCAGCATCAGAGTGCCCACCACTGCCCACCACTGCCCAGCATCAGAGTGCCCACCACTGCCCAGCATCAGAGTGCCCACCACTGCCCACCACTGCCCAGCATCAGAGTGCCCAGCATCAGAGTGCCCCCCACTGCCCATCACTGCCCAGCATCAGAGTGCCCACCACTGCCCAGCATCAGAGTGCCCAGCATCAGAGTGCCCACCACTGCCCAGCATCAGAGTGCCCACCACTGCCCAGCATCAGAGTGCCCACCACTGCCCAGCATCAGAGTGCCCACCACTGCCCAGCATCAGAGTGCCCACCACTGCCCACCACTGCCCAGCATCAGAGTGCCCACCACTGCCCAGCATCAGAGTGCCCCGCATCAGAGTGCCCACCACTGCCCAGCATCAGAGTGCCCACCACTGCCCACCACTGCCCAGCATCAGAGTGCCCACCACTGCCCAGCATCAGAGTCCCCACCACTGCCCTGCATCAGAGTGCCCAGCATCAGAGTGCCCACCACTGCCCAGCATCAGAGTGCCCAGCATCAGAGTGCCCACCACTGCCCAGCATCAGAGTGCCCACCACTGCCCACCACTGCCCAGCATCAGAGTGCCCACCACTGCCCAGCATCAGAGTGCCCACCACTGCCCAGCATCAGAGTGCCCACCACTGCCCACCACTGCCCAGCATCAGAGTGCCCACCACTGCCCAGCATCAGAGTGCCCAGCATCAGAGTGCCCACCACTGCCCAGCATCAGAGTGCCCAGCATCAGAGTGCCCACCACTGCCCAGCATCAGAGTGCCCACCACTGCCCACCACTGCCCAGCATCAGAGTGCCCACCACTGCCCAGCATCAGAGTGCCCAGCATCAGAGTGCCCACCACTGCCCAGCATCAGAGTGCCCAGCATCAGAGTGCCCACCACTGCCCAGCATCAGAGTGCCCACCACTGCCCACCACTGCCCAGCATCAGAGTGCCCCGCATCAGAGTGCCCACCACTGCCCAGCATCAGAGTGACCACCACTGCCCAGCATCAGAGTGCCCACCACTGCCCAGCATCAGAGTGCCCAGCATCAGAGTGCCCACCACTGCCCAGCATCAGAGTGCCCAGCATCAGAGTGCCCACCACTGCCCAGCATCAGAGTGCCCACCACTGCCCACCACTGCCTAGCATCAGAGGGCCCACCACTGCCCAGCATCAGAGTGCCCAGCATCAGAGTGCCCACCACTGCCCAGCATCAGAGTGCCCAGCATCAGAGTGCCCACCACTGCCCAGCATCAGAGTGCCCACCACTGCCCACCACTGCCCAGCATCAGAGTGCCCCGCATCAGAGTGCCCACCACTGCCCAGCATCAGAGTGCCCACCACTGCCCAGCATCAGAGTGCCCACCACTGCCCACCACTGCCCAGCATCAGAGTGCCCACCACTGCCCAGCTCGTATATCATAAACATACCATTGTCAACCTCATTACCCTCAGGAGATAGACACATTTTAGTATACCTAAATGTGAACATCACACCAGCTCCCAGGCACCCAGCAGTCACAGACATCATCACACAAACTACAAATCTGAAAAGCAAAAATTAGCTTTATTCAGCGGAATCACAAAATAAAAGCAAATGAGAGTCCTCGCTCATTAAAGGCCAATGGCCAGTCCAATAGAGTCTCAGCAATAGTTTGTGCCTCCATGGGTGTCATCTCACCCAAACCTGCCTGCACATGGCGTTTAATCAGCTGTGCTGACTACGGGGGCACCATCTGTGGAATCCTCCGGCACCGAATGGACAGGAGAGGGAAGGACAGGTGGAGTGGGTGCAGGTGTAGTGGATTCATCCACACTGGTTGGGGCATCGCAGAAAGTAGATTCAAAAACCTGGCTGCACACCTCAGCCAGGGCGGAAAAACTACCACCTGAACCCGGGGACACATTGGGGGTGGAGGTACAGGGCTGTGAGTCAGTCCTACTGGGTGTGTGGATGCGTGTGTGAGGTGTCTCCCCTCTCCCTGTGGGTGTGCCTACTTGCCCTTGAGACTGTGTGCGTGGAGCTTTGAGCTTCTTATGCTGTGTGTGTGCACTGGGTGTGTCTGACCTGTGGCGTGTGCGTGTATGCTGTGTAGGTATGTGAGAGGCAGAGGTGGATGGCTCTGAAGGATGGGGGGGGACAGATGCTGCTGGGTGTACATAGCTGCCGTCAGTGTTGATTCAATGGCAGCCACACTCCGACGCAGATCAGACATGGCTGATGACATGCCCTCCATGAACGACACCACCTGTGTAATCAGTTGTGTATGTCCATGGAGGACAGACAGCATGGATGCCTGACCTACTGCAATCTGCCGGAGTAGGTCCACTGTCTCAGCACTGAGGGCAGCAGGGGACACAGGGGCAGGGGCTGCGGTGCCGGGAACAAAGGAGACACGGGGGCTAGCACGGACCCTAGGCACACCAAGGAGTGGGAGGTTGGAGATGGGACTGGAGGAGGGGAGGGCAGCCAAAGATGTATGAGTGACCATTGCTGCATATTCCCCCCCTCCTGAGAGTCTGTCTCGGATTAGTCGGCATGGTACGATGTGTCAGTCACATGTCGTGCGGCCTGTAGACTCTCCTCCCACTCTGTGCCACTGCCTCCCTCTGACACCTCCCAGCAGGTGGCACTGTCGGTGTGTCCCTCCGCCTGGTCCGCGCCTCTGTCTCCTCCAGATTCAGATGATGATGCTGTGAGCAAGGAGAAGAATGAAAACATATCAGTCACCTGTACACATCAGACATATCAGCTGCAAATCATATGGCCTCTTTCGTCAACATGGCATGCATCATGAGTCACATGACACATAACTCTTCATAATGACAATTCTACTTGTGGAGAAATGTCAGAGACACAAAGCTTAATGTAAGGTAGGAGACAAGGTATAGGCAAGGAAAATACTTGTATGAGAGACACAATCATGATCCACTGCCTGACAACAGGATAGCTGATGATGCATAACAGTTCATTAGCCAACCCTGCCACCCAAATGAAGACCTGTCCATGTTTGATTCGCTTTGACTCTGTGCCACATTAGAAAAGTCCTGGGCAAACTGCCATGTGATGACATCCTGGGACCTGAAACAAGTCTTCCATCACCTCACACTGCCATCACCGCTTTGTACATCCAAAGTCACATTGTGTGGCAAACCATCAATACTATGTACAAAGAACATGCCACAGATGTTGAGAATATGCACACACGCACTGCCCAGTGTGAGTATGCAGAAGTCCAAAATATAGCACATGTACATTGTGCACCTGCAGCTAACACAAGATAATTAGAAAGTGTACCATGGACAAAGGCCACTGAGGCTGACTTGTGCACAAAACACTTGTTGAGACTCAAGAACAGTCCCACAATATGAAGAAGGGCAGACATAGTGCACATGTGGTGCTACATCTAAGGTACGAACAGGTGTCACATACCCCCCTACAACATGAAGATGTGCAAAGGAAGATGCAACTTGAGACACTACACCATAGGAGTACATGTCAAAAACAAGCATTAGCCAAAGCAAACCTCTACTGTGGAGTAGGGCAAGGCATGTAAAGAAGCAGCTGCTGACAGAGGGACAATCGAATTCCAATGCATGAACTGCCTGTCTGACCACACCACTCAAACTATGGGAGTGTGACCATGCCTTAGAGCTCTTCAGGTACCATTTCTCACACACATGACTACAAACAGACATGTACCTACCCCCTTCGTGCTGCTGTCCCTCCTGCAACTGCCTATGGAGGTCTGGGAACACCACTTCCAGGACCCGGAGCATGTTGGGGGTGAGTTGGCGGCTGCCGCCATGCCGGCGTGGAGCTTCCAGCTTCAGCTGGACTCGGGCGATGCGGCGGCTCCAGCACCGGATGTCCTGCCACCTCTTCTTTATGTTTCGAAGCCTCCTGCGAGGCCCCCCCTCTCTCCGGACAGCCCTGGCAATGTCCACCCAGATTTCACCCTTCTCATAGGCAGATACCTGTCACAAATGTAAAGTTACAGAACATCAGTATACCTGGTGCATGTTCCCAAGACACCCATATGTCCACAAAATACATGATGACAATAGGGCAACGTATGGCACACACATTAGCATCATTGTCCAGGAGTATGTGGCCTGTGTGCTAACACAACTGCTTAGCATGACATTGAAAATCTACAGATTACATGAGGGCTGTAAAACACTCTTTGAGCATGACACTCACTGAACAAGATATGCTATGTCTGGGTGCAATGCAGCACGTGACATGCTGTCACACACCACACTACAACAAATAACTCTCTTCTAACAACACTGTGCACCCTGGCACTCACTCACAACAACATTGCATCTATCCACTATTACTACACAGTGGCTATGATGTCACACACACAACAGGTGCACACTCCAAGGTATTGCACACATCACTCACCTGATCCTCTGGTCTCCCATACAGCTTGCTGAAGTTTGGCAGGAGGGCATCCAGAAGGGCCTTGTTCTCACCATCAGTGAATGCAGGTGCCCTCTCCATGTTCAGCTAATCAGGGCCAGAGGATTCAGAGACAGCAGCTGTGGTTAGCACACCAATGTTGTGCAGGCAAGTGCCCTCCCACAGCCACATGCTGCCTTATATCTGTGCTGCAGAGGGTCTGTGAGTCCAAGGAGTAGTGTGTGATAGGCCACCATAATTTGCATCCTATGTTCCATCCAATCACATCACACCTAAGCCCATGACACACATATGCATGGTTTGAAAATAGAGCCAGAGCTGAACAAGAACTTTCGCAACATTGTATACTTTTTCCTAACTGATTCTTCCAGGACACCTGTAGGAGTGTAAAAAAACTCCGTATCCATGACAACCTGGTTGCATTTTGAACAGTACACTGTTCCCCTAGTTGTTCCCTATGCATATTTTAAAATCCACACACAAGTACGGTGACATTGCCATTGCCAATGCTACACATTGAATGGTGTAACGATGCGTACACAGGCACGTACCATTGGGGTACGCTCAGCTCGCGCAGAGCCTAAAGGCGATAGGGAAACGATGCGTACACAGGCACGTACCATTGGGGTACGCTCAGCTCGCGCAGAGCCTAAAGGCGATAGGGAAACGATGCGTACACACGCCCGTACCATTGGGGTACGCTCAGCTCGCGCAGAGCCTAAAGGCGATAGGGAAACGATGCGTACACACGCCCGTACCATTGGGGTACGCTTAGCTCGCGCAGAGCCTAAAGGCGATAGGGAAATGATGCGTACACACGCCCGTACCATTGGGGTACGCTCAGCTCGCGTAGAGACTAAAGGCGATAGGGAAACGATGCGTACACAGGCACGTACCATTGGGGTACGCTCAGCTCGCGCAGAGCCTAAAGGCGATAGGGAAACGATGCGTACACAGGCACGTACCATTGGGGTACATTGTGTCAGACATGGTCAAGTGAAACTCCGTATCCATGACAACCTGGTTGCATTTTGAACAGTACACTGTTCCCCTAGTTGTTCCCTATGCATATTTTAAAATCCACACACAAGTACGGTGACATTGCCATTGCCAATGCTACACATTGAATGGTGTAACGATGCGTACACAGGCACGTACCATTGGGGTACGCTCAGCTCGCGCAGAGCCTAAAGGCGATAGGGAAACGATGCGTACACACGCCCGTACCATTGGGGTACGCTCAGCTCGCGCAGAGCCTAAAGGCGATAGGGAAACGATGCGTACACAGGCACGTACCATTGGGGTACGCTCAGCTCGCGCAGAGCCTAAAGGCGATAGGGAAACGATGCGTACACACGCCCGTACCATTGGGGTACGCTCAGCTCGCGCAGAGCCTAAAGGCGATAGGGAAACGATGCGTACACAGGCACGTACCATTGGGGTACGCTCAGCTCGCGCAGAGCCTAAAGGCGATAGGGAAATGATGCGTACACACGCCCGTACCATTGGGGTACGCTCAGCTCGCGCAGAGCCTAAAGGCGATAGGGAAACGATGCGTACACACGCCCGTACCATTGGGGTACGCTCAGCTCGCGCAGAGCCTAAAGGCGATAGGGAAATGATGCGTACACACGCCCGTACCATTGGGGTACGCTCAGCTCGCGCAGAGCCTAAAGGCGATAGGGAAACGATGCGTACACAGGCACGTACCATTGGGGTACGCTCAGCTCGCGCAGAGCCTAAAGGCGATAGGGAAACGATGCGTACACACGCCCGTACCATTGGGGTACGCTCAGCTCGCGCAGAGCCTAAAGGCGATAGGGAAATGATGCGTACACACGCCCGTACCATTGGGGTACGCTCAGCTCGCGCAGAGACTAAAGGCGATAGGGAAACGATGCGTACACAGGCACGTACCATTGGGGTACGCTCAGCTCGCGCAGAGCCTAAAGGCGATAGGGAAACGATGCGTACACAGGCACGTACCATTGGGGTACATTGTGTCAGACATGGTCAAGTGAACGATTGTGTAGGCTGCGTCCCTGTCCACCTTCATGTCACCATTGGCAGAGTCACACTAGGAAATCACACAGCAGGGATGTAGTCTACACTCATGTCGACCATGTGGATGCATACATCAGCATGGCACACATACATCAGTATGTGCCAGGTTTGGCAGACATTGAAGAAGCACAGGGATTGTGACCCTGTGCCTCAGTTGATGTGTGAATAGCTTGCACAACATGTCATCATTCATGATGCACATGTGCATCACATGCATTCAACAATTTCAACACGATTAACGTCTGCAACATGTAGCGAGGCACATGAACACTCGAATGGGCCACAATTCAGTACAGGGAACTGGCACATGATGACAGGAACATGCCCACTGTCACAGAGGTGTCATAGCCGCACAGCATGACCCTGTGTGACCACGTCATGTGTGTGCCATGTGCTACATTGTGCATGCTGTTAGCATATGCCGTGAACAGGTCAGTAAAGTATTACTCACCTCAGAATATCCCCACATGTCATCCTGGACATGGCAATTTCCGTAATACCGTACACTTGTGTGTTGGTGTGTAAATCCTCTGGCTCTGCAAGTATCCTTGGCGTTGTGTCTGCCCTGATGACGTTATCTGAGTAGTCATATGTCACCTCTGCGTCCACACGTCAGGTCCTCTGTTTGTTTCTCAACACCAACGCAGGTCCGGTCTAAGTTAAAGCTTACACATTTTGTACCCTAAATCATTGTACTAACACTTCAGAACATTTATCTTTTATTGTCATACTCAAGACCGTCCCAATAGGGATGTCACTTACAAAGCCTGTGAGGAATGAAAAGGCCTCATGTTGGTGAGTGACCCTCACCGTCTGTGTCTCCACAGTTTTCAAGTCAGGCACAACAACAAGAGCTGCTCCAATTGCGGGGACCTGACATATGAATCCAGGTGTGATATGTCCCACAAGCCACTTAGACTCCAGCAGTTGGCACAGCACCACAATAGCTCATGGTTGGGATGAAGGACAGTGCATGTGTGTGGGTGTGGAGACATGTGAGCCCCTCATTAGTACATCATTCCCCAGGGCAAACTCGTCAGGTAAACAACAAAAGTCAGAGATGTGTAATTGCATTGACAAATAACCACGATGCAAGTGCTATGCTGCATGGGATTAGGGTGACGGCGACCACACGGCTCCATCAGAATAGCAGCCATCGTAGCCAGCACCACGACCTACGGTCCCAGCCCTGCATGTGACACAGGAGGAGTAAGTGCACTTCCTCATGTCCATGATGTCCCTCACCCCGCCCACTGACTCCGCATCAGCTTCTGGCCCACCGTACCCGTCAGGGGGCAGTTGCGCCTCTGTTGATATGCCCCTGACACCATCATTCGCTGAGTGACGGACGCAGGCGGTGCATACGTCCCAGAACCGCTGTGACAGACATGATCGGAATGTTCATCCTGGTCCTTGCTGGTTCAACTCACAACCTCACTGCCAGATCTCCCCCAGGTGTCAGCCGTGGCGCCATTCTGGGGTGGTGCTGGCCCCGATACCACACACTGTACGGCTCCGCCGTGGTAACTGTGTGGCAGAACACCGCTCTTAATGCTGCATGGGAATGTAAACATCAATGAGCTGGCCACACCTCATTACAATAGGCGCTAATGAGTATTGGGAGGGTCAAGAAGACCCACTGGCACGTGAGTGTCAGTCCCAACACCACAGGACAGGTGGACTGGGGGATGCGAGTGTTGTGGACACCTAGCCAGACACAGGTGATGTCTCAACTCAAAAGATGTATTTGGATGATTGGGCAACGTTCAGTGTAGTGTTTATGTGGGCGGTTGGAACCATGGCCCTTCATCTCCCTGTTGCTGCGGTGAGGACCAACTTGTCACTCAGGTCCTTCAACTACACTAACGCTACGCTGAGCCTCTGCAGGCCTATCTTGATGAGAGTACTGTATGTATATTTGCAAGCATGTACAGCCACGCAGCATGTTTGTCTGTACATAGGCACGTTGTCAGACCCCCACTGCCCTACCCGGACTGACCATGTTCCCTGTCCTACCACCCCATCCCAGGAAGCATCTGCATGCAGCCCTCAAAACCACAGAACACATTCCCGTTACCTACGCTGTAGAGGGTATCCAAGAGGTACAGGCACTACGCAAAGATGTCATCATCCTCCCTGACTCTGGGAGTGATGTTTAGCTACTTGACATGCATCTTTGCCTGCTACCCACATTCTCTGTGGGATATGTTTGTGTAACAGCTGCCAGTGTATGCGTTGTAGGTACGGCCAAAACGTGGCCACGCCCTTGTCGGATGCCAATCAACAACACTAGTTTTGTTCCAGTGTGGCCTGGATAGCCACCACTCACTGGTCAGATCGATGACACCCAGGGAGGCTAATTAGTCCAAAGCTATGTATGTATTGAAACGTGACACTTTGCTACTGCCTACTGTTCCTTACAGATATTGGTTTACAAAAGGTAAGTAACTAGTCCTTGAAAGTACTGTGCATCTGCTGTAGGAGCATCTATGTTGTGTCCTTGCTGTGATGGCAGGGTGACTAATGTACACACACCATGCCACGTGTGTTAATGACCCGTTCACATGTGTGATGGCATCACAGACCGTCAGTGACAAATGTAATTATCATGCTGTATGATGATGGTCATGTAATTGTCACTGAAAGTACACACCGCGACATGACTAAGGCTGAACAGTGCAAATGATTGCACATGTGGTGTGTGTGTGTATTGCAGTCTGCCCTCTGGGTGTGCAGACAACCTCCTACTGACATTGACATGACGTGTCTCACTGACATGATACATTGTCATGGTCACTAAGACCTTTACATCTGAAGGCTTGTATGCATGTCACATCCATTCCACACACTACAGGTATTTTCCTTCGCCACGGAGGAGTGTGTGGGAGCTGGCATCTGTGTGTATCCCACACCACACTCCAAATTGTCTACATTATTTGAAGAAGTGTTGCTTGTGCCATGTACATTGTTATAGTCTTAGTCAGACAGTTGTAGACATATCCTTAAAATTGTGTCTTGCAGGGCACCCCCTCTAGAAAGGCCGTTGCCTGACTTGGAAGCCATGAGGGAGCGCAACTGCATCCGTCGATATCGCTTCGGCCGACAGTTGATCAAGGACCTGACGGGCAGGCTTGAGGCTCACCTACAACCACGCCACTGGTATCCAAGTGCACTGACACCCAAGGTAAAGGTGATGGCAGCCCTCCATTTATTTGCCACAGGTACCTTCCAATTTACCATAGCTGATGTGGGAGGGATGTCTCAGACCATGTTTAGCCGGGTATTGGGTGATGTTTTGGGAGCAATGTTGCTCCACCTTGATGAATTCATTACATTCCCTACTCCAGAAGAGTTGACAGATGTCAAGGGGGAATTCTATGCCCTGGGCCGTATGCCACATGTAATTGGTGCAATTGATGGTACACATGTTACTCTTGTCCCACCACAGGCTCAGGAGCAAGCGTATCGCAACAGGAAACACTACCACTCGATAAATGCCCTGGTGGTGTGTCTTGCCAACATGATTATCTCACATGTTTGTGCACGTTATCCAGGATCGTGCCACGATGCTTTCATCATGAGGCGTAGCAGGGTACCACAGATGATGCTGCAGCTGCACAACCACCGGGCATGTCTAGTTGGTGAGTATACACTGTGAGCTCTGTATGTCAGTATGTCACAACTTCATGATCTGCATCATATGATTCACTCTTGTACATGATGTCAAATTGCAGGAGACGCTGGATATCCAAACATGCCGTGGCTAATGACTCCGCTACGCAACCCCAGGACAGCTGCAGACCAGCGTTACAACAATGCACATGTGAAGACCAGGCAGGTGATCGAACGGACCTTTGGACTCCTGAAGAGCCGCTTCAGGTGCCTGGACAAGACAGGCGGAGCTCTCCAATACAGCCCACGCAAGGTGTGTGACATCTTCACCGTGTGCTGCATGCTACACAACATGGCAGTGGAGAAGGCTGTGCCACTCTACCTGGATCCTGATGAGCTGGAACATCCGCCCGTTGAGGATGAAGGCCTTGGCCAGGATGCCAGTGATGAGGAGGGTGAAGATGATATCCGCGGTCACCTCATCCGCAACTTCTTTTCATGATGGTGAGTCCTTTCATCTTTTAAGTAAAAGATGGACTATAGAGTAGCATGGGTAGCATGCTGTGTATGCAACAGACTGTAAGCAAGATCACTTGGATGTGTGTTGTGCTGTGTCACATGTTCAGTTGTAATGCTACACACATAGTGCTATGAGTGCACTCGGAATGTACAGGTGTCATACTACATCTGGCTATTCAACAGACATTGACAAAATGACATTATACCGAACGTGACCCCTTGTGTGCCACTCTCATCCACAGCTCGCCCTGCCTGTTGTCCGTTGGGGTACATCGTGGTCATCCTGCTACTGCTCATTATGATTGCAACGTCAGCCACATCAACGGAGCATGCTTGAACATGTGGAGAAGTCAATTTGGGTAAGGACTCATATGAGGCTGTTTAGCGTTGGTATGTGTAGAAATGTGTGGTACATGTTCATGTGCATGTGGTGTCATCTTGCATACATGCTACTCCATTATGTACCTCATGACATGTATGGCCACTCCCATGACAGGATAGTCACCCCTTCTGTCATCTGTTGTACTTTGATACTCTGGTGAATGCATCAATGTGTGTAGACATTGCCACAGCAACATTGCACATACCATGGCATGACATTGTGTCAGAGGTCACAACCACGGACTCTGTGGGGGATTGCAGCCTCACTGTGTGCATTAGAATGTGACTGGATCCTCACCTCCAGCTTGTGGGCCAGTCCAGTGTGATTACCATGAAACCATGTGGTGTTGGTGTTGCCCAGTGTATGTTCCACATCTTAAGACAACTGTCCTGTGAATCAGTTAACATGGATGCATTGCCCCTTGCAGCAGTATATCATGTCACTGTCATGTCGTTACCTCAGTGCAGGTTGAGAATGCTGCTACGCCAGCCTTCACAGTGAGTAGCCGTGATGTTTAGATGCACATGATGCCATGTATGTTTAGCATGACAAAGTAAAAAGTGTGAAAGATGCATATGTGAATTCCTGTGTAGCACCAGTGGAGTGCGGTCATTCACATGAATCTCTGGTCGCCGGCACCATGACTGTGCTATGGTAGGGTCTGATTATGTAGCTTGGATGGACATCACTTGCACGTAATATTTTTTGTACATGCATATCATGTTTAGCATTGTGATGCATACTTGACACGCCAGAAGACTGGCTACAGAGTGCCTTCATTGCATGTCGATCATTAGCTTCCTCATCATATGTGATACTAACAGCTGTAGTGGATTTGCTCAAGTTAGCCTACAGGGCCCTTATGGCTAACCAATATCACATACAGACTTTAGAGTTAGCGGTAGTTGGATTTCCATATGTTTCCATTTGTTACTGAGGTCTACCTCATCTGTGCCTGGGAATGTGTTTATACTACATAGATCTTTTTGCATGGGTGCTCACTTGTGAGCGTTACACATGACTCTAATGGATGACAGACTGTCCCAGTTTTTATGTGTCTGTGTCACAGCATCGAATCTGATGTGATGGCATGATTAATCATCATTATTTGTCACCAGACAGTACACTTCACAGGTGTGACTGGTACAGTGTAGCTAATGAGGTTTTTGAAGTGTCTGTGACATGAGAATGTTGTCCTAATGCTTAATTGCCTCTGTTTCAGGTCTCCCTCCCAGCAGTTCCCATCCTCTCCTTCCCTCGCCTGATCACCCTTTTGTGTCTGTTGTTTGTACTCAGACCAATGGGCTATTTGGAGGTGGAACCCTTAGAGCATCACACCAGTCTGATGAAGAAAGGTACGGCCAGTCGTTGACAGCCTTGTAGGTATTCGTAAAGCGGCATTACAGGTGACATCATGATTAGTGTAAATTGGACTTATTGACAATGCACATGTATGATTGTGAAAGCTCCATGGGCTCACAATGTAGATTATCATGTTGTGCATGACGTCTGACTCCTACAGAATATAGTACCTGCTTGTGGCTCTACACACATGTCCGTCTAACGTGCACATATACTATTTTGAACGTAGTTACCTCATGCTTGTTAGGTGTGTAACTGTATATTGACCACACGCATGGGGTGGGTGAAGGCTAGAATACTATGTTGTGTGTGAGGTACATGTCTTTGTTGGTGCAGTTTTCCTTTGAACATACTAGCTCTTGTATACACCTGCAGACGCTGTGTGTCTTGTGCCCCACTTGACCGTAAGGGCCCTGATCCACTGACTGTGATGTGTGGTGATTACTGTGCCATTTAGTTGTCAGTGATCCTGAGTGAGGCAGACACTCCTGCCTTCACATCCACATGTCACTTTGTGCATTGCGGCTGCCCTTGTGTTATGTGTTTGTTTAGCAATTAGTCACACCCCTCCTGCCGTCATGTATTCACTCATTGCTGCAGCTGCATACACAGCCAACATGCAGCGCACACTATCCAGGAACACAGACACCTACAGGATGACCCTCCTTCCATCCATTAATAGAGCATGCTCCGGCCACCCTACACACAGACAACACCAGACATTCACCCTCGTGCTATGAAAATGCTGTGTACTCAGCCATAGCTGCTGCTATGCGTGTGTGTGCAACACAACATGCTCACACCACTTCAACATTGCTGTCACAGTCAGTCAAGTTGGCACATGGGACACACACCATGACCCTGTCTCTTGGGTGTGGTGTGATTTGGCCGTTCCGGGGTTGGTATTTGTCTGATGTGTGTCGTTTTTCTGTATGCGTTGCTCCCATTACAGTAGTATAGTACTTGTAGCTCCATAGGGGTAGGTCACCTAATCAGGTGTGCTTGTGTAGAGTGCTCCAGCCCATTGCCCACAGTCTGTCCTGCCACCGTAATCCTGTGCGGCATTAATCACATACACAGTAATGCATCATGCTGATGGTAGCTCACATACCTGAGGACACAGTTGTAGGTACTCCCTACATGGACTACTACTTTAGTGACACTGACATGTACTCCTCAAAGTGACTCTCCTGGGCCTGCCTGTGCTAGCAGTATTGGGATTCAATCCCCCCTCCAGCATTGACTGTCCCACACAGGTGTGTCTTACCATCCATGTATGTAGTTTGTGGAAATTTCTGACCAATGTGTGCCCTCACTCAGATTCTGATCCAAGTGTGTGGATGACTGCTGTTTGTTGTATGCCTTGCATTTATGACATTTGCTGACACATATACATGTATGCTGTTTCAAAGATTACTCACCAAATGCGTATGATGTTTAAATTATTTATTGGGTGCTCTAGTGCATGAAACGTGAATAGGTGCTGTACAGAAAGGGGGGGGAATCCAAAATTCACTGCTGGAGATGAGATGCCTTACTGTTTCAGTCAACAGAGTCCAGCCCACAGTGCCTGACATCATTGGGCAGACTGGGACCAGCAAGTCCATGTGGGAGAGTCTCATAGGGGATGCTGTTGCACCCAGGGGCTATATGCCAGGTCCAGTGTCCTGGGAGAAGTCCATGGGCCACAGGCCCTCAACGTCTTCGGCGTGGACGACCCACCTTCCTTGGGGGACCCTCATGTGCAGGCATGGACGATGCATGGGACGCTACGTCAGAGGGTTCATCCTCCTCCCTCTCCTCCCTCCCTGTGGCTGGTGTTGCACTTTGCCGTGATGTTGCTGGCCTTGTGACACAGGGAGGGGGCTGCATGTTGGCAGCCATCTGACGTAGCACATGGACAATGTCCCTATGCACCATCAAGAGCTGAGCCTGGTGTGCCTCCACCCGTCCATAATGCAGGTCTTGCCTGGCTATTTGCTCTGCCTGCTGTTCTTTGAGCTGGTTGAGGGTCTCCGCAAGCTGGCTTACCTCACTGGTGTCCCGCCGGTATGCCTCAAGGATGTTACCGAGTTCAGCCATACCGGTCCCTGCAGCTGACTGCCCAGATTCTCGCCTCCGCCTTGCGCCACTCCCACCACCCTGACCCACATGAGCACGGCCTGCGCTTGTGGGCACATCCGATCGACGGGCCCCCCGAGTGCTGGGAGGGTGGAGGTTGTCACCAACCTCAGGGGCGCCCGACAAAGGGTGTCCCTCATTTTCAGACTGGCTCGATTGTGAATCATGGGCAGGGCTCTGACCTGTCTGGTGGGATGTGGTGGGAATAGGTCCGGTGGTTGGCAGAGATGTAGCTGGTATAGTTGCTGCAGGGGTTTGGGATCCAGAGGAGCCAGGTTGGCTGGGGTCATCCACAGTGCGTTGAGGGACGGCGCTGGCGGTGGGGTCTGGGTCCTGCTGAGCCTGGGACTGGGATCCTTGGCCCCCCTGGCTGGGGGGGAGATCCGCACGTTGCCCTGTGTGTGGGAGAGAGAGAGACACTGTTAGGGCTATATCAAGTGACATGTGGTTTGGTTATCCATTATCAGCATCACTGTTCCACAAGCTATACATAGTTGACATTGTACAGTTGTGTATTTAGTGGTAGAAAAAACAATAGTACGATGGGGTATATACATTCTTCCAATCTCTTGACAATGACTGACACAGCCATTGCTGTGTCTTGTGTTGCCGGCACCACACGTGTAAAGCATTTGTAAGTTTCACGCAACATCCTGGATGTGGTGAAAATTCTTATGTGTGCGTCAAGCATGCACAGAGTTTAGATGCAGCATGTTGATGTAAGAGACAGAGCATCATTATTTAGCATGTCAGCGATTACTTTGGATGTCTTTTGCTGTTCCATGCTGGCCAAACAATGCCAACACCGCTGGACCTGTACTCCCACTTGGAGATCATGGCTTTAGAACTTGGCACTTCTCTGAGACGCATCACCTTGTCAATACCCATGTCCATGTTGGTACTTATGTACATCCACAAAGGTAATGAGATGGGGCACTAGCTTTTTTAGAGGGGCACAATGGACTGGAGCTTCTGTTATGTGCATGTAAGAGTTGTATGCATATTCATATGAGTACGTGTTTTGTTGTGGTACATGGCAATTGGGACAGTGTTGCAATACAACGCCTGTCCCCCGGGGATGAGTTTCTGTAAGGGGTGTGTACAACAGGCCATGCTATTACTTTGTTTGCGAATTGCAAGCGTCCATTGTTCATGTTTTGGCTGTCCCCTCATGTGGTATGCTGCCATTATGTTGGATTTGTGTTGGTGCACAGGATGTGTGACCTTGTCCTGATGTTTGTGTTGGCAATGAGCACAGGAGGGACTTGTGCTGCCTACACCTGTGCCCATTGTGTACTATAGAGCTTTCTGAGATGTGTGTCCTGACACAGTACAGTGTTGACAGCAAATGGTGGGTGACTTACAGGCACATAGCAGATGCTTGCTGGTACTTGTGAGACATCCCTTAACATTCAGCTCTATGGAGTTTGTGAGGCCTGTGCAGTGCTTGTGTGCAACTGTGTGTGTGCCCCAGGGATGTGCGTTGAGGTGACCGAGGGACAAACACTGACTGATGGAGACAGAGGGAGAGGGAGACAGAGGGAGACAGAGGGAGAGGGAGACAGAGGGAGAGGGCGACAGAGGGAGAGGGAGACAGAGGGAGAGGGAGACAGAGGGAGACAGAGGGAGACAGAGGGAGACAGAGGGAGAGGGAGACAGAGGGAGAGGGAGACAGAGGGAGAGGGCGACAGAGGGAGAGGGCGACAGAGGGAGAGGGCGACAGAGGGAGAGGGCGACAGAGGGAGAGGGCGACAGAGGGAGAGGGAGACAGAGGGAGAGGCCGACAGAGGGAGAGGGCGACAGAGGGAGAGGGCGACAGAGGGAGAGGGCGACAGAGGGAGAGGGAGACAGAGGGAGAGGGCGACAGAGGGAGAGGGCGACAGAGGGAGAGGGCGACAGAGGGAGAGGGCGACAGAGGGAGACAGAGGGAGACAGAGGGAGAGGGAAACAGAGGGAGGGAGAGGGAGACAGAGGGAGAGGGAGACAGAGGGAGAGGGAGAGGGAGACAGAGGGAGAGGGCGACAGAGGGAGAGGGCGACAGAGGGAGAGGGCGACAGAGGGAGACAGAGGGAGAGGGAGACAGAGGGAGGGAGAGGGAGACAGAGGGAGAGGGAGACAGAGGGAGAGGGAGACAGAGGGAGAGGGAGACAGAGGGAGAGGGAGTGGGCGACAGAGGGAGAGGGCGACAGAGGGAGAGGGCGACAGAGGGAGAGGGCGACAGAGGGAGACAGAGGGGGACAGAGGGAGAGGGAGACAGAGGGAGAGGGAGAGGGAGACAGAGGGAGAGGGAGAGGGCGACAGAGGGCGACAGAGACAGAGGGCGAGACAGGGATGGAGACAGGTAGATTGTGCTTGCTCTCTTGCTACACTGCCTTACTTTGTCACAAAATGATGCATCTCTGAAAGGTGTGTCAGCAAAATGTTAATATTTAGCAGCTGTGGTCTAGTATCTTGTGTGATCTTTACCTATCCCTGTGCATTGGGCATTATGCTTGTGTGTGTCCCTGGGACATATGGCATGAGAGCAGCCTCTTACCCTACACATTGCACCCTATGTGCCTCCCCCTTGCAACTACCACCATTTGGTTGTGTACTGCTTGGAGTCATGGCCACCCACCCCATGCTGCTGGGCACTGTTGTTAGTCTACCCATGTAAGTTGTGTTTTTTGTACACTCGCCAGACTCAATGGCTCCTTCTATTCCATGTACTCCCACCGCTGGCAGTAGGACCATGACCTTCTCCTCCCAGGGCTGGTATACAGGAGGTCTGCGGGGACCACCACCTCCAGTGTGGTGTGCATTGGCGTAATCCTGTGCCATCTTTTTCTTCACCATCCTCCGCAGATCGTACCACCTGGACTGGCAATCATCCCTGGTGCGTCTGATGGGTGCAACAGCATTGACCCGGTCTACAATCCTCTCCCACAGGCGTGTTCTTTCTGCCAGGCTGGTCTGTCTGACCAATGCGCCAAACAGCTGCGGCTCAACTCTGATGACTTCATCAGTAAGTATCTCCATCTCCGGGTTAGTGAATTTTGGATTCTTGTGTGCGGTCATGGTGTGTAGTGTATGTGATTGAGGGGTTGATGGTGTGTATGAATGAGGGTGTTTGGGTCAGAATGTGAAGGGGGTGGTGTGGGTGTAGATGAGATAGGGTGTATGTGTGAAGGTATGTGTCTGCAATAGTTTGTGTGCTCTCAGTTTCCTCGCAAGAATGGATATGTTGCAAAGGATGATGGGTTGTATGTGTGGTCCCTTTTATTGGTCAAATGGTGGGTGTGGCTTAATTTGAATTGTAGGTGTGGGTGTTATATGGGGTGGGTGTTGGTGTTGTCCTCTGTTTGGCTGCTTGGCTGTGACCAGGACATTGATTGTCAAAGGTGTGTACACAGGAGACATGTTCAGTGTGGTAGTGCGACTCGTTTGCAAGGTCCTTGTGGTCGTTTTGGTGTTGGCGTTATGTGTGCTTGCGGTACTTGTGCGTGCGAGTGAGCGGTACGGCCCTTGGCGGGTGGGGGTGTTCGCGTAGGCTTGTTGGGGGGGTGTGCGTGTCGTACTTGTACGTGCGAGTGAGTAGTACGGACCGTTGGCGGGTGGGGGTGTTCGCGTAGGCTTGGCCGAGGGGTGTGCGTGTCGTACTTGTGCGTGCGAGTGAGTAGTACGGAACGTTGGCGGGTGGGGGTGTTCGCGTAGGCTTGTTGGGGGGGTGTGCGTGTCGTACTTGTGCGTGCGAGTGAGTAGTATGGACCGTTGGTGGGTGGGGGTGTTCGCGTAGGCTTGGCCGAGGGGTGTGCGTGTCGTACTTGTGCATGCGAGTAAGTAGTACGGACCGTTGGCGGGTGGGGGTGTTCGCGTAGGCTTGTTGGGGGGGTGTGCGTGTCGTACTTGTGCGTGCGAGTGAGTAGTACGGACCGTTGGCGGGTGGGGGTGTTCGCGTAGGCTTGGCCGAGGGGTGTGCGTGTCGTACTTGTGCGTGCGAGTGAGTAGTACGGACCGTTGGCGGGTGGGGGTGTTCGCGTAGGCTTGTTGGTGGGGTGTGCGTGTCGTACTTGTGCGTGCGAGTGAGTAGTACGGACCGTTGGCGGGTGGGGGTGTTCGCGTAGGCTTGGCCGAGGGGTGTGCGTGTCGTACTTGTGCGTGCGAGTGAGTAGTACGGACCGTTGGCGGGTGGGGGTGTTCGCGTCACATACCATACGTCACAAGTACCTGGAAGAACAAGTTAAACTTTACCCTAGTACAAAAGGCATAGAATACCTAAATATCATTGCCAAAACCCTACTCTAATTAATTCCCAAAATGTTATAAAACACTAAAAGTATCACCTAAGTATGCAAAAATATGTAACGTGAGCTTCTAAGTATTTAATGTTTTTGCACAGTTGCAGTAGTGTTGTAACATATTGGTCCTGACGAAAGCCTGGATTAATGATATCCATGCGGCTGAAACATGTAGACCTGCCAATTCATCGCTTATGATAGTTATTCTTTCAAACTGTCAGCACATTGTTTTTAGATTTGACACTAGGATAGCGTCTATTAAAGTTACTGTAGTATCTTAGTAGTCAATTTTACCTTCTGCACATTCTTTCACCTTTTTGCACTGCTAATCGTCAGCACCACTGACTGCAATTAAGTTGTGGCTGTATCAATCACTGGGTTAATAATTAAGTACTGTTTTTCATCAATCTTTGTTGGCTGCACTAGTCGTGCAACCTACAGCAAATCCCAGATGATGATGTTCTGCCACCATGGTGGGCTGATGGGATTCCTTTTCACTTTGTGAATATGTATTCTCTTTGACCCAGACACTATAGCTTTTCTGCCAACCTTTGTCTCACTGTTTGTAGACAGGTAGTTTCTTTGAGTTTTTTCAGCCCTATGGCTCACCAGAGGAGCAGGTAACTAACTCACATACATTTTTTACTCTGTTTAACTCCATCATTTCCTTTCCCACAGGCTGTATTACGCAGGTGGTGGACAGTCTTTCGCTACCCTTGCATCACAGATGGGCCAGGGAGTCGTCCTCTAAACCATGGTTTTCTTCTGAACTAAAGGCACTTAAGCACTAATGTAAAAAACTGGTACGCTGCTGGCGGAAAGACTACTGCCCATTAGCAAAGACGAAGCTTAGGGAGACCCAGAAAATGTATTACACTGCCATAGGTACCTGGAAGAACAAGTTAAACTTTACCCTAGTACAAAAGGCATAGAATACCTAAACATCATTGCCAAAACACTACTCTAATTAATTCCCAAAATGTTATAAAACACTAAAAGTATCACCTAAGTATGCAAAAATATGTAACGTGAGCTTCTAAAGTATTTAATGTATGCAATATATAGAGATATTATTATAATATATGCACACATTAAAACTAAATAACAAGTAAAAAACAATTCCATAATAAAAATAACATTACCCACCCACACAAAATAAGAAAGCAAGGACTTACCAATCATGTTGTCAATCCAATAACGTCCTTCTCCACCAAAGTAATCCAGGTAGTGCAAAATTAACCCAAAAAAATGTAAAAATACAACTGTTCCAAAATTAAGACATCCACGTTGTCCAGAGCCATCGAATAACCATAAAAAACCCGAAAAATTGGAATAATAGAAAGAATCGCTCCAGCAAAACCGAAAAATGTAAAGAAGTGTTTGTAAAGCAGTGTTGAATTAAACAAACAAACACTTCCTTTAAAAAAAAACGGAACTTCCGATGTAGCGTACACCTATGACAAAAACATAGAAAACAGACATTCCCACCCACATTAATTAGCTAGTAATTAGGTACAAACATATTAAAATTGATGATTTCACTTGTAGATATACCGTAAAAGACTAAAATTCACTCTATATATAATGATTTAACTAACTAACACTACGTGTATATACCATAAGTAATTATCTGTTTTCGAAATCTAAAACATAACTCCCTCACATTCAACAACACAAAATATAAGGTCACTAATCTCAAAACATCATTAAAATACACATAAAACATATAAAATAAACCTTACCTGAAGCGACGTGAAGTGTCTCCCAACCGCGATCAGCCCTTCTTCCAAATAACCCAAAACGACCTAACCCGGTTACAAAATAAAGCACCCAAATGCAATAAAATAGTCCCAAGTATAAAATATAATATCTATACTTAACTAAATAGGCAAAAATAAACATTAAGTTTCTATTATTGTAAATAAATATTTACTTTAATCCTACAATGATTTGATTAACAAATATATAAATGAATGTAATAAATACATATTAAAAAAAGAATAATATTTATGTTAACAATGTCTAGAAATATAAGTACATTGTCACAAATTATAATAATTGAAAAATGTGTAACAAATGTGTGAATTATATAATAAATATTTGATGTATTGAAATGAAGTGGAAAAAATACTTTTGTTATTTCTACATTTCTTTCTGAAATTACAATATGTAAAAGAGATAATAAATAATGTTCTTTTTTGTACAAAAAGGATGAAAATAATAATGCTTCTGTATAGTTGCTTATCATTGTGTTTATAAAATATGTTTATAAAACCAAATGTAATAAAAAGATTTTTGTTATGAAATAACATTTTATTTGTGAAACATAAATAAAAATAATGTTTCTACAATCATGTTGAACAATTTGTATCATTATCTTACTATAATGTAACAATCTTATTAGAAATTTTGCACTGTATATTAAATGTGAGTATATGTTGGACTCTAATAATTTAATTATTACTATATCAAATCCAGCGTACATTAAATTAAAACTGACCCTGAACCCAAACAATACACCTTTACCCAAAAACTGAAAACTGACCCTGAACCCTAAAAATACCCCTTTACCCAAAAACCCAAAACTGACCCTGAACCCTAAAAATACCCCTTTACCCAAAAACTGAAAACTGACCCTGAACCCAAAAAATACCCCTTTATCCAAAAACTGAAAACTGACCCTGAACCCTAAAAATACCCCTTTACCCAAAAACCCCAAACTTACCCTGAACCCTAAAAATACCCCTTTACCCAAAAACTGAAAACTGACCCTGAACCCAAAAAATACCCCTTTACCCAAAAACTGAAAACTGACCCTGAACCCAAAAAATACCCCTTTACCCAAAAACCCAAAACTGACCCTGAACCCTAAAAATACCCCTTTACCCAAAAACTGAAAACTGACCCTGAACCCAAAAAATACCCATTTACCCAAAAACTGAAAACTGACCCTGAACCCTAAAAATACCCCTTTACCCAAAAACCCAAAACTGACCCTGAACCCTAAAAATACCCCTTTACCCAAAAACTGAAAACTGACCCAGAACCCAAAAAATACCCCTTTACCCAAAAACTGAAACCTGACCCTGAACCCTAAAAATACCCCTTTACCCAAAAACTGAAAACTGACCCTGAACCCAAAAAATACCCCTTTACCCAAAAACCCAAAACTGACCCTGAAACCTAAAAATACCCCTTTACCCAAAAACTGAAAACTGACCCTGAACCCAAAAAATACCCCTTTACCCAAAAACTGAAAACTGACCCAGAACCCTAAAAATACCCCTTTACCCAAAAACCCCAAACTGACCCTGAACCCTAAAAATACCCCTTTACCCAAAAACTGAAAACTGACCCTGAACCCAAAAAATACCCATTTACCCAAAAACTGAAAACTGACCCTGAACCCTAAAAATACCCCTTTACCCAAAAACCCAAAACTGACCCTGAACCCTAAAAATACCCCTTTACCCAAAAACTGAAAACTGACCCAGAACCCAAAAAATACCCCTTTACCCAAAAACTGAAAACTGACCCTGAACCCTAAAAATACCCCTTTACCCAAAAACCCAAAACTGACCCTGAACCCTAAAAATACCCCTTTACCCAAAAACTGAAAACTGACCCTGAACCCAAAAAATACCCCTTTACCCAAAAACCCAAAACTGACCCTGAACCCTAAAAATACCCCTTTACCCAAAAACTGAAAACTGACCCTGAACCCAAAAAATACCCCTTTACCCAAAAACTGAAAACTGACCCTGAACCCTAAAAATACCCCTTTACCCAAAAACCCAAAACTGACCCTGAACCCTAAAAATACCCCTTTACCCAAAAACTGAAAACTGACCCTGAACCCAAAAAATACCCCTTTACCCAAAAACTGAAAACTGACCCTGAACTCTAACAATACTCCTTTACCCAAAAATAATTATTATTATGTAATTACAAATTAATTATTAATTAACAATAACAATAAAGTAAATATATTAGCACATTAGCTGTAAATACATAAATTTAATTATTAATATTATTTTTTCCAAATTAATTTACAAGTAAAAAATATATATTTAACTAAATGAAGCTAATTAATATAATTAACTAATTAATAGTAATTAATTACCAATTAATTAGTATTTAAAATTATGTAAACATTTATATTAATTAATTAACTAATTATTAATAAATAATTACCAATTAATTATTATTTAAAATTATGTACAAATTTATATTAATTAATTAATTAATTAATGTTAATTAATTACCAATTAATTATTATTTAATTACCAATTATTTATTATTTAAAATTATGTCCAAAATTATAATTAGTAATTAAATAATTAATATTCATTAATTACCAATTAATTATTATATAAAATAATGTACACAATTATATTAATTAATTAACTAATTAATATTAATTATTTACTAATTAATTATTAATAACATTTTTTTACAAACATATATTAATTTATTAATTATTTTTAAATTGCTTCCCACCCTTATCCCCTATAAACCCAATAACCCGCTCCTAAAACTTGATATCTATTATTATTTATTAATATTATTAATTTAAATATTATTTTAAAATTTATCTTTTTTTCATATTTTTTATTATTTTATGTATTTTTACATACATTTTAATACACTCCCCACCCTTATCCCCTATAAACCCAATTACCCGCTCCTAAAACTAGATATGTTTTTAAAAAAAAAAAATTTATTAAATATATTTTAATTTTTTAATATAGACCTTTTTATCAATTTTTTATGTACAATTATTATATTTTTTCCTATACTATTTATTTTTTCCATTACTACACGATATTTTGTATTGTCGATATTTTGTCATACGATATTATTATTATCGATATTTATACTTACTTACCTATTACGATATTTTTGTATCCGATATTTTTGCTTCCCAATATTTTTTACCTTCGATATTTTAACTTCGATATTTTGTCTTTACGATATTTTATTTTCGATATTTTGTCTGAGTACCGTGAGGCTCACCACATGATGCATACAGTTCAGAAAAGAGCTAAAGACAACATATGTTCAAAGAACACGTCATTTGTCATTCCAGTTCCCATTTCCAAAAATTCTTGCGGGCCCAAACAGCTAAGACGCCACATTTTCCCTCCCCCTTGATGAATGAGTATATTAAATTAATTTATAAAGCATGAAATTACCTAGGAAAAAGGTGTCCTGATTGTACACAATCTCGAATCAGTTCCCTAACTTCCTATTTATGCAAAGAACTCTGCTGCAACCAAGGTATGTTTGTCGAGTTTTTATCCCTCCTATACCTGACATTTAAGTCTCTGGCACTTCAGTCCCAACAAGGTCTATGGTTGTTAAAGAAAGGATGGGGATATGGAATCAGTACAGGCTATTGCTTTCACTGGCAGTCAGCTTGACAAAGGGGCAGTCTGTCAGGAGCTAGCAGTTTACTAAATGAATACATAAATAAAACAAAGTACAAGACAAAAACAATGAATGAGCACATTGACACGGCACAGTTGTGAACTTATCAGTCTGGTGTGAGGAAAAGAGTATGAAATAAGCAACATAAGAGAAGGTGCAAAAATAGCCAAGGGGAAACACTGTGCAAAGGTCACCACCTCAGCTTCAGGAAGACCTGGCTATCTGCCTAGTAACTCCTTTCACTTCCCACCACTGTGTTCCCAACTGCTAGGTTCAAGTGCTCACACCATTCTTTAGCAAACACGTCCTTCAAGAATACAATTTATGCACAAGAGGTAACACAAAGGATCTTAACAGAACAAAAGGTGGAGAGACAAGCAAGATGGGTATCAAAGTATGTGATTTTTTTCTAGGTTGATACCATATTGGGCTACTGGATGACAATGTTATGAGAACATATTTCCAGTCCCGGACTTTTAAATAACACACTAGGACTTTCTAGATAAGGGCTACCTTCTAGATAATCTTGTTTCATTGTCAGTACTGTGAAATGGTATAGGTGACAGCTGAGAGTTACAGCACTCCTAATAAATAAATACATAAAACTGAAGCTCGGGCAACATTCCTCCAAGTAGAGTTGGTAAACTCAAAAATAAGGAAAAACTAAGGGTGATGATGGACGGAGCGTTGACAATACAAACACTCACCGCCAGTCAACTGGTCTGGGTTTAATCCATCACCGTTCTTTAGCTCACTCCGCCACCCCAGTTCAGACATGTCCATATGCAAATCAGTCTGACCCTGTGCCTCATGGGAACAGTCCAGCCCGAACTGCCAAGCCATGTCTTCCCTGGACCGGATTCAAGCTTCCCAGGACCGGTTTCTGGCATTACAGCCGTCTTCAGCAGGGCTTGCTTGACTCCAGTGGCAAAGTGAGGAAGGGACTCACGTCTGAGCATACCCTGCCAACTTAGGGCGAACAAAGAAAAACCAAAGGTGATGATGGATGGAGCGTTGACAATACAAACACTCACCCCCAGTCAACTGATCTGGGTTTAATCCATCACCGTTCTTTAGCTCACTCCGCCACCCCAGTTCAGACATGGCCATATGCAAATCAGTATGACCCTGTGCCTCATGGGAACAGTCCAGCCCGAATTGCCAAGCCATGTCTTCCCTGGACCGGAATCAAGCTTCCCAGGACCGGTTTCTGGCATTACAGCCGTCTTCAGCCGGGCTTGCTTGACTCCAGTGGCAAAGTGAGCAAGGAACTCACGTCTGAGCATACCCTGTCAACTTAGGGCGAACAAAGAAAAACCAAAGTGATGATGGACGGAGCGTTGACAATACAAACACTCCCCCCTAGTCAACTGATCTGGGTTTAATCCATCACCGTTCTTTAGCTCACTCCGCCACCCCAGTTCACACATGGCCATATGCAAATCAGTCTGACCCTGTGTCTCATGGGAACAGTCCAGCCCGAACTGCCAAGCCATGTCTTCCCTGGACCGGAATCAAGCTTCCCAGGACCAGTTTCTGGCATTACAGCCGTCTTCAGCCGGGCTTGCTTGACTCCAGTGGCAAAGTGAGCAAGAGACTCACGTCTGAGCATACCCTGCCAACTTAGGGCGAACAAAGAAAAACCAAAGGTGATGATGGACGGAGCGTTGACAATACAAACACTCACCCCCAGTCAACTGATCTGGGTTTAATCCATCTCCGTTCTTTAGCTCACTCCGCAACCCCAGTTCAGACATGGCCATATGCAAATCAGTCTGACCCTGTGCCTCATGGGAACAGTCCAGCCCGAACTGCCAAGCCATGTCTTCCCCGGACCGGAATCAAGCTTCTCAGGACCGGTTTCTGGCATTACAGCCGTCTTCAGCCGGGCTTGCTTGACTCCAGTGGCAAAGTGAGCAAGGGACTCACGTCTGAGCATACCCTGCCAACTTAGGGCGAACAAAGAAAAACCAAAGGTGATGATGGACGAAGCATTGACAATACAAACACCCCCAGACAACTGATCTGTGTTTAATCCATCACCGTTCTTTAACTCACTCCGCCACCCCAGTTCAGACAAACTCAAAAATAAAACATTGCCTTCCAGGTGAATGGAGAAAGCTGTTAATTTACACGTAAGAGGACATATGCACAACTACATATTTAAATACACTTTTTCCATAGTCTTGCCCAGGAGAAGAGGTCTTTTTTTAGGTGGAAACACGATATTTCGAAAACTTCGAGAGCAAAGACAATGTGAAATTGGGTGGGGTGGTAAACAGGACAGTGGGTTGTTGCTGAATGTGAGGGTGGTTTGGGGTGGATAACAGAGGAGACTGAATGGAGTCCGTCTCGAATAGTTATTATTGTGCACATGGGCAAGGTAATTTTAATTTCAGGCATAACAGAGCTGGTTCTTTGACTGACTTTAGTGTGGCGTGGCAAAGGCATTCTCTATGTATTAAAACTGCTGTGCAAACACAAGATGATGGACGGAGTGCTGAAACTTTTCAACCACTCACACCAAGTCACTGATCTGGATTTAATTCTTCATTCTTTTGCTCACTTCACCACCGCAGTTCAGACCCAGCCATATGCAAATCAGTCTTGACCTTGTTTCCCATGGGAACAGTCTAGCCCAAACTGCAAGCAAGATCCTCCCTGGACCAGATACAAGCATTCTGGGACCGATTCTGGGGTTTTACCCCTCGTCAGCCAGGCTAGCTTGAATCCAGTGGAGCAGTGAGCAAGGGACCCACATCTGGGCAGACATAGGTCCCTTCAGTCGTTGGTCCCTTGCTAACTTTGCCGCTGGATTCAAGCTAGCCTGGCCGATGAGGAGTTCACGATTCTGTGTGTTTCGACGTAACAAATCTATACCAAAGGCATTTCGGGCTACTACACTTTCTTGGGGGTAACTAAGATAAAAGCAACACTCAATCAGAATGAAAATAAATGTACTCAAACATTTAATTAAGTTGTTCTCACCTGCAGAAAAGTGTTTGTGAAAAGTGTGAAAAGAAAATGTAAAAAAAACTTTCATGAAAATGAATGAGTGAAATACACCCGAAGCCACGTACTCCATGTCTAAGAGACAATTTAAGTAAATCTTATCAAAATAAAATACATCAGGTAAGTGAAATGCACCCCAAATCTCAAAATGTGCTCCTTGTCGATAAAAACCAACTTTTGGCAAGTCCAACACTTGTCTACACCATTTTCTCTTGTTAACCAACGAACTCAAAACACACAATTTACTCACCTAGGTTGGATCAATCTATCGCTGGTATTCAATTAGTTCAATACAAACATGACATGATCTTTTAAAAGGTGCTGGTTAGTCAATCTAAAACACGTGATTTGTCCCCCATATGAGATGAAATTAAATGAAGCACTTCTGATACATTTTATGCATGCTATGACACAAATATTGACATTGACAAAGCATAAATACACTAAAAGTTTTAAACGATGCTTGCAACGAATAATAATGACAATAAAATTAAGCAACACACAAGACTTAAATATGAATTATTAAAACAATGAAGACAATTCTGACAAAATGAATATCAATTTTATACGAAAGTGTACATATAATATCAACCAAATGTTTAACGAGAAAAAAAAATTAAAACAATAAATCTTACTTGTCTAAATAGTGAAGTGTCAGCTGATCATTCTCAGTTCATCGAGCCAAAAAAAAGGAACTTCCACTGCTGTCAATGCTTTGCATTTTTCAACATGTTTTCACTCTAATGACATATTTAACTGAGGTTGCAAACTTGCTGGGGGGATAAATAAGTGTAAGAACATTAGAAGATGGCAGGATGCACTCCGATTTTACTCCAAAAGCTTCTTCCATTTTCTTTTAAAGGGTAGAATGCTTTATTGAGATAAAATCCAAAGTAAAACGTCAGTAAACATCATACTAACAGAGGTCAATAGTAACATTACTTGAAAATGGAACAACAAAAGAGAGCAATTATATGTAAAAAGTATGCAATTAAAACCAATTTGAAACTTCTGAACCTATACTTAGACAAGAGCGATTTAGCATTTTGAAAAGGAAAGGAGGGAGAAGGAAAGAAGGGAGAAGAGAGAGGAGGGATAGAAAGGAGGGGAAATGGGGGGGTGATACATGGCAGCAAGATAATAATGTAGAGATGACAATAAGAAATAAAGATACATTTTAAATCTTAATGTTCTCAAGAAGGTTCATGGAAAAATACATGCTAGGAACATCAAACAGGCAGCTTGGAAAGAAATGGTGAGTGGTAGCCAGAGCCCTTTTAATCAATAGGGATGTAGAGGTGGCGTAAGCACGATCTAGTCTATGATGATGATAAAGCAGATTCCACCAGGCTTGATACAAGATTTTAGTTATGTCTTTCCAGTTGGAGGTGATAATGTGCAAAGTAATAGCTATAAACAAATCAATACATTTTCCCGCGCTTCTCTTGGCTTTCCATCTGGAAGAAGAACCGCCCAAAAAAACATGTACAATATCAAAGGGAACGTTAGTAGATAAAATTTCATTCAACTTCTTCCAAATGAGCAGCCAAAAACCCTTAACCAAAGGACAGAGAAAAAACATATGGAGTAAGTCACTATTACCTTGGGGGCAGAACCAGCAATTCGGCTTGTCCATTAATCTGAACTTATGAAGATCTGTGGGGGTGAGGAAGAGTCCATTTAAAAAAAAGTAAAGAGTCTGTGTACTGCTCGCTGATTGTGATGAGATATGAATTTTTGCCTAAATGGAACCCCAAGTTTGAAACGACAATTCTTGTACTAGATCGTTTTCCCGGAGAAGATCAATATTGGATTTGCTTCTATGGGCAAAGGGATGAGACAATATCTTGTATATATGGGAAGCTTTGAGCTGAGTTGAAAAATCTAGTGAGAGATTGGATGTCTGATTGTGAGAAGCTAAGGAGGAATTTTGGGATTGTAAATGAATGATAGATGATCTAAAGTGAGAATACTGAGGGGCATAAAAAGGAGATACATCATATTTATCTTGGATCTCTCTGAAATCCAAAAGAGAAACGTTGGTCAACAGGTGCTCCAATGTAATAATGCCTTTGTCAATCCATTCTTTCCAAAAAAAGAGCTCTTTTTTTATTTTTAAGCATTTATTATTCCAGATAGGGGAAAATGTAAAGTTATCTGAGTGAGAGAAGTGAGCTTTAAACAGAGAAACTTCAACTGTCACCGAGTGTGAGAGAATGGGCGATGAGAAGCATCTAGGGGGTTGGGATTATCTGGAGGCTGCAACAAAGGTAAATTGAGCACATTGGGTTTGTTCCAGAGAGCTCCAAGCCGTTACAGGTGTGTGTGAGGAGTCAGATAAAAAAGTCCAAATTTGTTTTAGGGCGAAAGTGATAATGCATGTTGGGAAAATTAACCCCTCCAAGTTCCTTGGGTTGCTGAAGTCGGGTGAGTGAGAGTCTAGTTTTGTGATTATTCCATAAAAATTTGGTCAGGGAGCAGTTGACTGTATTAAAGAGAGAGATTGGGAGAGTAAGTGGGAGCATAAAAAGATAGAAATTGATAATCGGGAGTAGCATCATTTTAATTGTAGAAAATCTGCCCCACCATGACAAGAATAGTGGAGACCAGCTATCTATAAGGGCAGAGAGTTTTTTAAGTATGTCAGCAAGATTCATTTTAATAGTTTCTTTTATACTGTTGGTATAGAGGATGCATAAGCACCAGGCGCGGTGCGTCCATTGGGGCGTGGGGGCGTAGCACCCCTGCCCGCAGCTCTCTTGGCGTCTTTGAACTTAAGTAAACTGAATCAGTTTACTTAAGTTCAAAGACGCCGAGGGAGAACCGACAATTATGTCAGTCAGCATGACGTCGGACCGCCCACCCCTTCAGAGTCTGAAGGGGGTGGGCGGTCTGCCATCATGTTGACTGACATGTTTGTTAGACCAGTGGGGGTAACAGGCAGCAGCACAACACAAGTGCGCATAAGTGAGGACGGAGGGCACATTTTTTGCCTGTGCCCACTCATGCGCACTTGTATTTTCAGTGGTTTGCGCATGCCCATTAGGAGCCCCTAGTTCTCCTAATGGGCGTGTGGCGGGCGAAGAATAGCCGTGCCCTAAGCCAATCCTGGCGCTGCTGGCAGCACCAGGATTGGATGAGAGGGGCTGCCAGTCCACTCCAGATGGTTTGTGAAGGTGGCAAGGAAGGGGAGCAGAGGTGACGCGGACTGGCTGTGAGGTAAGTAAGTTAAGTTTTCCTTTTTATATTTAACTCCCCGCGAAACCCCCCCACAGCACGATTGTCTGTCCATACCGGGGTAACTACGTTGGACCCCAAATGAAAATGACACCTATCCAGCAAATCGACCCTCTGTACCCTCTGTACCCTGGGAAGTGGAGAGTGGTCTCAGTTTTTTGTGAAGTAGAGTTTTTACAAAATGATAAAGTGCGAGAGGCCTTGGAAGAGACCGTGTCCGCAGGAAGCCAAGGCTACCATCACGGCTTCCTCAGCTTGCAGGAGGTGTGCTCGGGCCTCGCAGCCCCCCGCTTCCCCGTGATCTGGCTGAAACATGTCACCACACTGGAGAATTTCTGTAACACCATGAATGAAGGCGCTATCCGCGGCTATGACAGGACCTTCATCCTGAAGGGGAACCTTGTAAGCCTGAGCGTCTCCTGCTGGTCCTCGCACATCCCGCGCCCAGAGGTAGAGAGCTTCAAGAGCAAGTGCTTTGAGGCATCACGCAGCACTACTGGGGGTGCAGCACCTGCCACCGACAACTCCCCCCAGCGTTTGTAGACGTGCGGGAGATGCAGGCCAACTCCCCGGTGCTGCGCGAAGACTCCCGCTACGGGAACTGCTAGTTCCCCTTCGGCTTCGAGGAGCTATTGTGGAACTACAAAGTGCAGCACTGCGGGGGGCAGGAGCGGCCCTGAGGGTCCTGAGCACCGAGTCCTACACCCTGGAAGTGGTGCACTGGGTGCTGATCCACAGCCCGTACCTGAGATGCTTCAACCATCTGCCCTGGGTGGATTCTGTGTGGCTCCGCTCTCAGAAAGAGAACCTGCTGTGGGTGCCCGAGTCCACCACAAACTTTTACACCTGGTTCCTCTGAACTGGAAGTTACAGCAGATCTACGACCCCGCCAGGTGGAACAATGTGGTCTTCGCCTTCCACCTGCCCGGGGGTCGCACCCTGAACCTGGGAAGGGGCCTCTTCTTGGACCGCGTGGAGGCCAGTGAGATGGAAGGGAGTCTGTGGGGGGACAGCAGCCCCGTCCTGAGACACCCCCAAGAGAAATATGTATCCAAAGAGCAGGCGGAATATATCATTCATGAGGAGAGAGTTAAAGCCTCGTCTGCAGGGCAGTAATTCCTGTTTTCATTCACTTTTGCTACCTCTTGTATTTTTTTTGCTTTTGATACATGCACAATTGCCACCATTGCCTCATGTTACGTAACGTTTGTTCTTGTGTTTTGAGTGTCTGCCTTTTATTATATTATATTGTATGCCAGTATTATACCTCTACTTGTACTTTGTACGCTTTTGTAACATGCACACATGTCACTTTTTCCTCTTGTAACGTACCGTTTGCTACCTCTTGTATTTTATTTGCTCTTGTTACATGCACAATTGTCACTATTGCCTCATGTATCGTAACGTTTGCTTTTGTAACATGCTCAGTTGTAATTTTCTCCTCCTGTAACATTACTGTTCCTATTGTGAAGCGCTCTGACACCTTCGGGTAAAGTCAGCGCTATATAAATACGCATAAAAAATATGTATATATATTCGCAGTGTACCAGAGTAAAGATGGTGTGCTTGGGAGGGTATCGGTGGGAAAGGACGATTTTCTGAAAAGTAAACGTCATTGAAGCCCTTCGAATGTATTCACGCTTTGAGGTCTCTGCAAGTTGTATAGATCTTTGGACAAAGTTAATTGAAAGCTTGCCAGGGAAATATTGTCACCTGATGGCTGTATCTTCCGGTTTGAATGAGCTAATTTAAGGGAATAAGTATCTGCTGCTGTAATTGTAACCTGCAGGTCATTCTCAATTAACTAAATCGGTGTATGAACACATCGGACGTATGTTTGTGCGGGTGTGATTGTAAGAGGGTTAATTTTTTACTTTATGTTGTAATATTTTATAAAGAATGAATCTAACTCCAAAAGAGGTGTGAAGAGCTTAGCATGTGGAATTTTATGCCCAAAGAGCATCTCAAGCTATAGCAGTACATTGAAGAGTATTAAATAATGTGTGGTACTGGTTGAAACCAGGTTACAAAAAAGACAATGAGGAGGTTTGATAATAACCGCTGGTTATTGGGTTATTCTAACACAGTACACTGCATGGTTACTTTTAGCTGCTCTACTATTTTAGTGTCAGAAATTCTAAGTGTTTACATTGTTATTAGCCAAAGTCATGAGTTGGTTAAATTGACCTAAATGTGTGCTGCGCACTACTAATTTTATGGCATTTATGATTGTTTACTAAAGAATCGGGTAATGTGCTTGCTACTTAAAACTAAGCCCTATCTTATGCCTCACCACTTTGAAATGTCACCAGCCGCCCCTGCTAAGCATTTGCTGCTTTGGATTTCACTTAAACCCTGTATCTTGAAACATGTAAGAAAAGCAATATTTATTCAGTGGCATAACCTCAGACTTATCAAGATTAAGTTTGCAACCAGAGATTAGCGAATATTCCTTTGCAAGGTGAAAAATGTGGGTAAAGAGGTACTAGGGTTAGAGAGGTATAGTAATATGTCACCTGCGTAAGCAGTAAACTTAATATCTGTGTGTTTAAATTGAAACCAGTATAGTGTGGGGAGCGGCTACATTTTTCAAAAAACGGTTCTAGAGCAAGAATAAATAAAAGAGGGGATAAAAGGCATCCTTGTCTAGTTCCTCTGTGAAGTGTAAAGTATTTGGATTGACAACCGTTAGCCCAAATAGAAGTAGCGGGTGCAGCAATCGGTGCCATTTCAGGCTCCAAAAATGAAGTCCCAATGTACCCTGTCGAAGGCTTTTTCAGCATCAGACGCGATTGCAGCAATCGGTGAGTTCACCTTGGAAGCTAAATGGATAATATTGAGAAAAGTCTGAGAATTATCAGTAATGGACCGTCCTTTGACAAACCATAACTGATTCATATTAATAAGGTCTGGAATCCTCAAATTAATACGAAGGGCTAATAATTTGGAAAAAATCTTGCAATCAGTATTAATTAAGGAAATGGGTCTATCATTTTTACATAGGGAGGGATCCTTATCCTTTTTGGGGATCAAACACAGCATTGCTTGAGTGAAAGAACCCTGTGACACACCTGAAACTAAGAAGTGATTTATAAGGGTTAACAAATGGGGGACCAAGAATAGTTTGAAGTAAAGAAAAAAGCAAACGTTTAGCCATCTGGACCGGGTGATTTGTTCTCGGGAAGGTGGTTAATAACATTGATGATTTCTTGTTCTAATATAGGGCTGTCAAGAGATGGGAGGTTCACATGATTGTTGGGGGATTTGGGAATGGATGGAGAGGAAGAGAGAAGGAAATTACAAGGAGAACACAGTATCCTCAAAGGAGTAACTAGAGAGAAGATGACAAGAAGTCAAACTACTTCAGTCAAAATGACCACAAACAAGAACATTGATTCGGGTGGGGGGCGAGGAGAACAGAGGCAACCCCAAGAGGGACACTGAGCAAGATAACTTTAATTACCAGAAAAGTTTACAGAGAACTCTGATCGTGAACGTAAACGTACAAAAAAGAAGGGAACTTACCAAACATCAAAGGGGATAATACAACAAAGGTAGCATACATAACAAGCCAGAGGAACAGTGCCAAAATGAACAGCAGCACCCAACATGACATCCAAGAATGGGAGGGCCACAGCAGTGTCATTTCAGGCTCGAAAAATGAAGTCCCAATGTACCCTGTCGAAGGCTTTTTCAGCATCCAACGTGATTGCAGCAATCGGTGAGTTCACGTTAGAAGCTAAATAGATAATATTGAGGAAAGTCTGAGAGTTATCAGTAATGGACCGTCCTTTGACAAACCATGACTGATTTATATTAATAAGGTGTGGAATCCTCAAATTAATACGAAGGACTAATAATTTGGAAAAAATCTTGCAATCAGTATTAATTAAGGAAATGGGTCTATCATTTTTACATACGGAGGGATCCTTATCCTTTTTGGGGATCAAACACAGCATTGCTTGAGTGAAAGAACCCTATGACACACCTGAAACTAAGAAGTGATTTATAAGGGTTAACAAACGGGGGACCAAGAATAGTTTGAAGTAAAGAAAAAAGTGAACGTTTAGCCATCTGGATCGGGTGATTTGTTCTCGGGAAGGTGGTTAATAGCATTGATGATTTCTTGTTCTAATATAGGGCTGTCAAGTGATGGGAGGTTCACATGATTGTTGGGGGATTTGGGAATGGTTTGAAACAAAGAATCAGTTTCATCAGAAGCAGGGATTGACTCAGGAGTGTAGAGAGAGGCATAGTATTCAGTGAAACAATCGAGAATTTTGGTATCTGTAATATGTCTAACACCTTTGCTATCTGTAATGGCAACAATCTTGGACTTTTGTTTTTTTAATTTAGAGGTAATTGGCCAGGGATTTGCCAGCTTTGTTCCTGCCACCGTAAATTTTTGCATGGAATTTTAGAACATTTTTGCAAGCATTATCCCAAGATTGTTTGTTCTATTGCATTTTAGTCTCAATAAGATTAGATAACATATCAGGGCAATTCGTGGTGAAATAAGCATGTTCTAGGGCTTTGATTTGTTTTAAAATTAGTGTAGCAGCAGCAAGTGCCTTCTTTTTTTACTGGGAAACAAAATCTATTATAAATCCTCTAGCCATAGATTTAAAAGCATCCCAGATCAGGTGGAATTGTGAGTCAGAGGAGAGATTATTATTAAAAAACTGTGTAAATTGTTCAACAAATTGGGTGTCCAACAACAGGGCATTATTAAAACGTCATCTGCCTGAGGTATTTGGATGTGAGGGATACTCCATATATAATATGACAGGGGCGTGATCAGATATGAGAATAAAACCACTCTCAGTGTTTGTCATAAATTGGAGAGATGATTGGGTGAGAAAAATGTAATGAATTCGGGAATGTGATCTATGAGCAGGCGAGAAGAAGGAAAATTCCAGGACATCAGAATGGGAGATTCTCCAAGCATCCACAAACCCCCTAGCCATGACCGCTTTGTGAAAAACCTTCTTCCTATTATTAGGGATAAATTTGGTTTGAGATTTACAGTCTAAAAAAGGATCCATAAGTTGAATACAATCAAGTTTTCAGAGGCGTGAGAGGAAATGAGAACGGAAAAGTCTTTCCAGAATACTAAATCAATACTATTGGGACCATATACATTGATTCATTGATTGTAACATTCAATAAAAGCCATCTACCATTAATCTACTTGACCTCATTTTGCAAACAAACTGTTAATCATTTATGAAACAATATTACAACACCATTTTTGTTGTTGACTGCTGGGGAACAAAAAACATCACCAACCTATAATTAACGTAAAGAAGACAAATCTTAATTGGATTACGAATCCCCTTAACATTCCAAAAGATAATGCGTAGACCACTCATCGAAAAAACTTATTGCAGATTAAGCATTTAAAAATGTAAAACTTAACAAAGGTATAATAAGTAAAATGCACAAGGACAAGTAACATTAAACAATGCAAATCCTGAATGGAAATAAGACTGAAATAGAGAAGAGCAAAAATAGCCTGTAGACTAATGGAAAGAAGAAGTTGAGAAAACAATTGAGAGAAGAAAAGGTAGACAAATGTAATAAAGTGAACGTACCAGGGAGAAAGTGATGAAAAATCACAGAAATGAGCACTAGATGAGAGAAAAAAGCTGCAGCCAAGGGTAAGATATAGAAGAAAATAAAAGGGGAGAGGACAGGTGGAGGGTAAAGGGAGGATTGGAAGAACCAAATAAATATACCAAAGAGGGAGTAATGAATTACACAACATAAGTATAAAAAAGGTAGTGCCAGAGAAAAGCAACCAGCGAGTAAAAGAAACAGAATAAGAGGGAGAGGGAAGGATGAGAGGAAGAGAGAAGGAAATTACAAGGAGAACACAGTATCCTCAAAGGAGTAACTAGAGAGAAGATGACAAGAAGTCAAACTACTTCAGTCAAAATGACCACAAACAAGAACATTGATTCGGGTGGGGTGGCGAGGAGAACAGAGGCAACCCCAAGAGGGACACTGAGCAAGATAACTTTAATTACCAGAAAAGTTTACAGAGAACTGTGATCGTGAACGTACAAAAAAGAAGGGAACTTGCCAAACATCGAAGGGGATAATACAACAGAGGTAGCATACATAACAAGACAGAGGAACAGCGCCAAAACGAACAGCAGCACCCAACATGACACAAAGGGGGAGACTAAGGAAAAAAAAGAGAGAACATATAAGAAGAAACTTTTGCTCAATTACATAGCTTCTCCCCTGTGAGTATGGATACATTTCCTGAATACAGCTGGGTCTTCAAAAGAATAAGTTCTGTCCTTGTATGTAACCTTGAAGAGACAGGGATGAATAAGTCCATAGCGGGCATTCATGGAGCGCAGAGTCGGTCTAAGGTCAAGAAATTCCTTACGACGGTTGGTGTTGGGATTGTAAACATCTTGCCTGAAAAAGATTTTGTCACCAGACCAGAGCATCTGTTTGTGTTGTCTAGCTGCGTAAAGAGTCAACATGAGATCCGACAATAGTAGAAAGTAAGCAATGATTCACTCCAGAATACAATAAACATGTAGGTTTTTGCGCCTGTTGCGGTTTTCCAAATCTTCTGTAGTTTTCTTCAGTTGCTCCACCCCACGAAAAAGAGAGGCTACGCTAGCAACAACGTCTTGCACATCAGTTATCTTTTGCTCAACATCAAAGAGCTGAGAAACTAAGCCAGACCATTTCTCCTCAATTCTTTGAAGTGTAGCCGTTGATTCCGTCAAAACTTAGTGGATATTGCGTAGTTCATCCATTATATTCTCCAAACTAAGCGGGAGAGGAGATTTCGTTGGAGAAGATGGGTCTTTCTTAGTGCGTTTATTAACATTACCAGTATTAATGTTGGAACCAGATGCTGCGTGAGACTTGGTAGATAACGAGGAATCCATACTTGAGGGTTGATTAACCACAAAAACTAGGGGGGTAAGTGAATCTCTCAAGGTGTGGGAATTCGTAGCTTCAATACTTTGTGACGAAAAAAAAGTGCAACAAAGATGACCAGCCAGAGTACTTAAAAGTAGCCCATGGTAAGCATGAGAAAGGAAAGTCCAATGGAGGTGTAGGTTATAGGTACTTATCTTGTAAGACTCTGAACAGAGAAGTTAGAGCTAAATTCTTTAATGCTGCGACACAATCTTTATTTGACTCATCTTTCCTTTATTTCCTATGGTAAAATGTGACAATCAATTTTTATATATACTGTAGGACTGAACTATTTATATAAATCCTGTAACACATTTGTAAAAAACATGTCTTTTTTCCTGGAGGTTTCACGTTTTTCAATGCAGTTATAAATCTTCTGCCCACCAGGAGAGTTGCATTTAGAAGATTTTCCTTTTTTAACTGATGTAACATCTTGGTCATCAACAAAAGTAGGAATATAATCGACAAAGTATTCATGCAATTCTCCCATTTCATGGTAGATTCCACAGACTCAGGCAAGAATGGTTGTGAGAGAGTAAGAATTCAAATATTCCCTGAAGCCATGGACAAATATTAATACATTCACAAAAAGTGAAGAAAAAAATGTGCAAAATATAACAAAGTCGGTATGGTAGGCTGTCAAAAAGCACATGCCTTAATGGAGAATGGTTGCAGAGTCACCAAAAACTGGCATTGCGGCTGTGACAAATACTGCGTCAGAAATGCACAAAATGGCACCCACGCTATTAGGAAGCACTGAGGCAAGGCAAAATTGAATAAAAAAAGTGTTTAACAGACCGTTTTCAGGTCTGAAAACTTGCCTCAGGAATCCAGACAACCTCTGACGCACAAAATCATCCTTTCCGTGCGGTAGCGCTGAAAAAAGTTTACTTTGTCGCCGAGCATAGCCCGATGTCGTGGAGCTACTAAGGAGGTGGCCATCTTGCATGGCCGCCGCGCCACCTCCTAGCTTCATCCATTTTAATTGTGCTCATGGGCAAGGATTGCATTTGATGACATTCCCTCCCTTCACATAGGACTTAACTGGTCCAACACCCGTGCAATATGTGGATTTCGGCAGGTAAACAGGGACATATGTGAGAGAGGAATGGTGAACAGCGTTGCCACAGTCTGTGTGTACGTGCACCACAGTAGCCCATGAAAGTGTTGCTGCCAATACAGGCCTGTTTATTGCCCCCGGTTGGGTTACCTACACATCTCGGACTCTGATTCCACGCGGCCAGTGAGGGATACGGGGTCAGCAGACTGCATATGGCAGCCAGGAGAGTAAGGCACTGGAGTGGACAGTGCTCACCGCAGCCAGAGGCAAAGAAGTGCCCCCGAGTGAATGTTAACACAGACACTGTCAGGCGAGGCACAGCCACCAGCAGTCTAAGTGTCTGCTGGTGCTTGGGGCTGCACCGAGGCGGTCAGTTACCATGGCAGGCAAGGGCACCCCGTGCCATGTAGAGCATGCTTGAATACACGGCTAGCGAGCTCTACCACTTTAGTTATTCCCCATGTGCCCTCTTCCGAGGTACCCAGCTCTAGTGTTCACACTTCCTGCAAGTTTCAGAGTTGACAATATGTTGTGCTGAAACAGGGGGGCGGGAGTGCATCATAACCGGCATCTCCTTTTGTAGTCAGAAATTGTCAACATTCAGCTTTAAATTGTTGGGGATTTGGACAGGTGGCAGCCACAGTGAATAGTAAGTTGGCATCCGGCAGCTTTCTGAGATGCTTGGGAACAGTAAGATCTCAGCCGGGAAGATCTGAGTGTCAGGCGAAATGTTCATGGGTCGAGTGTCCCAGGATGTTAGAGTCGGAGCTGGGAGTTACGGCGGGCCGAGTCTGCACATGCATGCCATGTCGAGCAGCTGTGGGGCTCTGAGATAGCGGCAGCTGCTGGGGAGTAGAGCGAGGAACGTTGATAAAACACAAACAAGCATTTGCAATGCAATGGGACTCGCATTTACGCGAGACCTATTGCATTGTAAATGGGAGTGAGGGCAGGGGGGCAAGAAGGCACAGACAGCGGGAGTGCGGGGGAAGTGGAGTGTGAGAAGGCATGTACAACGGGAGTGCAGGGAGGGGGAAGAAGGCACAGGCAACAGGAGTGCAGGTGGGGGGAGAAGGCACAGACAACTGTCATGCAGGCAGGTGCAGGCCGGGGACGGGGAAAATAGTGGTCTTAATAACACCTACCGTACAGTGTAACACTCGAAGTAAAGGGGTCAATAGCCATGGGTGGGTACAAATGACAACATGGCCATAATAAGGCAGGACTAACAACCCTTATAATCAAGGAGAAGACACAATTTACAAAAGACAAAGATGGAAGCCAATTAAAAATATGGGCGGAGAGTGAGGGCAGCTTGCCTCCCATACTCTACTACTGCATGCCTCGCAGAGTGAGCAGCGCTTGCGCGCGGCCGCTAAAGTTTAACATAAAAAATAAATTATTGCACCAGGGATCTCAGAGCTATGACTGGTTATAACTAGCCTGTTTCAAATATGCTTTAAAGCTGCCCATAGCTTTGTAAGCCTGTTCATTAAATGTGGCGCATTGATCCACAAATCCTACAAATACAATTGAACAATTTTTTGGAATCTTTCATGTATTTCCTAAAAAATGCAATATGTAGTAAACTTTAATACACCTGACCTCTTGCCCCAAAACAATATATATTCATTTAGTGGTTGTTTCATGTGATTGGAAAATACTTGCAGTCAATGAACTAACTAGAATTATGCCACTGCCCTTCACTTTGCCATTCTTCGCATAATGTTTCATAGGTGATTAAGGTTCACCATCCTACCTAAATTTCCTTCTTTCCCTGTCAACATTTTCATACCTTGTAATCTCAAAGCTCTCCTCCAATATGACATTTTACATTTCAACGACACATAATTGGATTTGTATTTTCGTGGCCACGTCTGAATAGTGATTTTGTGTTGTTGCAGGGAAAAAGCACTCGTACCCAGGAAATGGTTTTGGGACGCTAAAAGTATTACCTAATTCAAATGCCAAGCAAGTGGTAGTTAAGGCTTAATATAACCCGCAACCACCACTTGCTTCCTCCTCGCTCCAATTCGTCTACCTGCTAAGACCACTCCAATGGAACTCACTATCACTAAGCATTAGGCCGACCCCTTTTTTATGACCTAAACACTGACCTATTACTGGCCCTGATGTAAATATTTATAAGTCGCCACTGTATGCCCAAGTAACTGTGAATGCGATTGTCCTAGATATGGGTATGTCTTGACATTAATACCTACACTATCGGCCCTATTAATCCATAAATTACGTCCTTTATTCTTCTATGTAGGTCCTCAATGTTCTATACGCCGTTTTCATTGGTGTGGTAAAAAGCTTCTGAAAATTGTACTGAACAAATTCTCCTCCAAAATAATGTTGAGGTGCTTAGCTACAGTTTCTGTTGCGCTTGAATGTGTCTACGCCAACTGGAATGATCTTGAACTCCAAGGGGCTTATTTACCAGCCACTTTTGCATCACTTTTAACATGGGGAAAGTGACGCAAAAGTGGTGCAAGGGGCTTGTAAATCTGCCCCAAATGTTGGTGCTTCCTGGATTCTTCACAGCACTGACAGCTCTCTTGAGGCTCATTGTAGGCTTGTTTAGGGTGGTGTCTGCTGAGACCATGGAACAGAATATTGGGTCATTCTGCTTTGTACCTAGAGCATCAATATTCATGAAAACCTTGATGCTACGGGTAATATTAACCCAGTTTCTGTTCTGACTTTTCATTGGTGGGGGGCAGATCCAATCAAGACGAGACTGACCATGGCTCAGGATGTGGCTAAAGAATCAGAGTTGTGTTAGTTGTAGGTCCGATTGTTTACCGCTATTCTGCTCACCTATGCAATAAAGGTTAAGATGTAGAACACATTTAAAACGGAGGTTGATGGTTTATAAGTTCAACAATGATGACCGAAGTGCAGGCTGCTTAGTAGTAGCTAAGCCCTGCTGGAATATGTCAGGAAGAAGGTACAGGAAGGGGCTGACAGGTCTCTATTTCCCAGGAAAGGCTGTACCTTGAGGTCCTTGTTGCCGAAGTGAGCCCACCGCTAAGGGGACGAAATCTTAAATGAACGCTTTCTGACGTCCACGGAGACCAGAGCCACGTTCAGTTTCCGAAGGCCCTAGCCTAAATCAAATTACCTTTATCTTACTTGTCCACTTGTCAAAGCAACTACAGCCTAATGCTGCGCTTTATTTTAACAAACATGCATTTCGAACTAATCTATCATTTCTTCGCTCTCTGTAGCTTGTGTTCCCAGAGAGGCAGCTACAAGGGATTGTCGTTCAGTGTTTGTGACACGTGTATCATACTTGTGTCACAAACACATGGGATGATGAGATCCTTAAAAGTGAGGTTCCAGGTTTATGGGAAACTGGAGCTAAATCTCAAAATATCCCAGCATATCAAGAGCACAGAAATGAAATATTCTGACTTTCCACATTCAGCATATTGAATACTATTAGTCTGTTACAAGAACAAATGGTAAACTGATTGCAGAACAAAGCGTCCAATGATGATGTAGTCACTCAGACTTCTTGTGATAAAGCCAGTACGGCTGGAACCGCTGTTTTTCGTTCAAATGTGTCTTGCTGGATTTATGGAACAGGATGCTTTCAATTTATTTTCCAGCTCTTTCTCCATCTGGACAGTACTTAGATTATGCACTTTTGTTAACCCTCTGAAACTATTTGACTCAGCCATAAACATGTTTTTCTTCTTTGAGAGTTTTCTTAGATTAATGCTATTTTCTTGTGCTGTTCAAGATAATAAAGAAGGGGTATATTACCAAGCGGCAGCGATAATTATCGCTGGCTGTCCTCAGCATGAAAATGTTTATCGCCGCCTATCGCTGATAATTATTGCCATGCTAGCGCTGTATTAACAACGCATAGCGCAATGACGATAATTATCCCAGCGATGTTTTCCATGAAACATCGCTGGTTTTTTAGCGATGCTCCATTGAAAACGGCGATAACCTTGCTGATACGACCCTGTGGTCATATCAGCATAATCCACCCCGAATGGTAAGTATAGCTAAGTCAGCATTTTAGCAGACGTTAGTTTTTGGCGAAAACCGGGGTTTACGCCAAAAACTAACGTCTGATAAAATACGCGCACATCAGCAATAATTTACAGGCAGTACTGCCCAGTGACGCCCACTTTGCAACTCATTAGAGATGCAAAGAGAGGCGTTGGGAAAACTATTAAAGCCAAAAAAGCGGAGATATGGCCCTTGTTAATATGCCCTGAAATGGGGATGTATATAATATCACATATGATGAGCACAAGTGAATACTACTGAGCTCAGTGAGTGGGCTTTAGAGCAGTAGCGCTGATTACCATGAGGTTTTACCTGTTGGCGATTTTCAGTGCAACCCTGTGAGCAACAAGCAGTAACGCATACCAGACGGGTGTAATATGTGTATGTGGAGCCGTGCATTGGCAATAGCAAATTTTGAGCAGATGGTCGGCTAAGCATGTGCACTGGTATACATGCTTCTCTCTTCTATGACCCTGGTTGAAATGTAATTAATTCAAATTATTTCGATTTGTGCCATAACGCCATCATATTATGGTTCCTCAGTGTAGACAAAGAATTACCACCATTAAGCCAAGGCCAACATTATCTTAATATGATCACTATAATGCCATGCATGCTCACAGACTGCTGTGAATTACCACTATAATAGAAGTGTCAGCATTAGAGAAATTGTGGGTGCCATAGAAGCCCACAATATCTACAAACTACTTCTATACTACAAGTACTGCCAATGTGCAATGCGTGGTATCTACTATCATGAACGTGCACAACATGGTAAAAATGACTACCATGCTGTCAGGAGAATTATTATGCCCCAAATAGGCACTATTATACTTTGTTTACGAAAAAATATTCCAATAATTCCTTTTTCAGGTATCCCCTCTCCCAACATTTTAGAAAGGCTAGTATGGAGAACTCTTTTCTTTACCTTTTGCTTGACGACATGCCAGATGTCCTTTAGGGAAAACAACCACAATGAATTTGCCTCAAGGAGACTCTAGTGTGCAACATGGAGATGAAGCATAAGAAGATAAGCCATTTCAATGGAAGAAATGCACATTTTGTATTTGTCTCTCAGGAATTGTCCTAAGAGACACTCAAGTAAAAAAAAAAAATCCTTGTCAGTGTGAAGTCACAAGCAATTCCAAATTAATCTGTACTTAATACCCTGGTAGCTTGGCAGAGAACAGACAGGCTTAACTCAGAGGCAATGTGTAAAGTAGTTGTGCAACACTTCAAAGAGTAACACAGTAAAAACATTCCTCAAAAGAATGCCACATCAGATGTAGAAACATAGTTGAATCTTTGATACATAAAACAAGGACAAAATGGCAAAAATCCAATCAGTAGATATGCAACTTTCTAAGATTTCAGTAAAAATAACGCTAAAAAGCACAAAGCACCAACTGTGGATTTTTGGCTATGCTGGACCGGGGCAAAGTCACAAGTTCAAGCCAACTTCGATGGAGCGTGGGCCAGCTACAGGGACCCAGTTAGGCCTACTGAACAAGAGTACCATAAATCCTGGCTGCAGAGCATTGCGGGGTCCCTTGTCAAGTATGTGTCGCACAGCTGAGGCAATGCATCTGTTCCGAGGGGCTGCGATGCGAGGTCCTGCATCATCATCGAGGATCACGTCGACAAGGGCTTGTGATACGTAGTGCAGTGTTGAGGATGCGTCCACGGTCAATGCGATGCATTGGTTCAAAGGAGCTGTGAAGCTGTGATGCGAGAACCTACATCATCGTCGAGGCTGTAATCAACAAGAGATTTGCAGAGAAAAGGCCTGTGTCGGGGAAGCTTCGCACAGTGGTTGTTCCAATGCGGACTGCAAGGTTGATGCAAAGTCATTGTGCTGAGAGAAACCTTGGAGCAGAGGCAATGCATCGGTTCTGCTCAGGATTGCATCACACAGCACCGGGCATGCTTCGGTTCTGCTAGGTCCACAAATGGGCTGGCAGAGGACCTTCAGGATCACCTCCAGGAATGGTGTGGCACCACTTGGCAAGGTAGAGCTCATAGATGGAAGAGTGCAGGTGCTAGGTTCAAGGTTGTTGGAGCTTTCTGTCCCAGAGGCTCTATTCAGGAGGCCAGCAGCTAGCCCTTGGAGTCACTCTGGGGCCCTGGGTTCATCAGATGCAGGTCTAGTCCTTCTCACCCAGGCAGGAGGACAGCAGTCTACAGGTCCAGTCCACAGGCTTCATACCTTCCTTGGCATGGCTACAAACTAACTACAAGGGGTATGCAGCCCTTAATGTGGAGGCAGGACACAGCCAATTCAAGTGTTAGTAGGGCTGTGCCCAGATCCGCCCTTCCATCCTGCCAGTGATGACCCATCAGGCACATCTAAGCTCTGTATTGTGTATGTGTAGGCTGTCTAGGAGATATAGACATAGCCAAACTGTCAGCTACACCCAGTCATGTGACCCAAAGACAGGCGGCTAGAACTAAATGGCTAATGCAGGAAAATGCCAACTTTCTAGAAGTGACATTTTCCATATTGGAATATAAAACCGACCACCATAAAATATAATTTTTCATTACATTTCCAAAGACACCAAAGATGAACTGATCACCTATTCCCATTTGGACGTTAAAGCTTATTAAATCTAATAAGGTTGCTCCAATGTTGTGCTATGCGAGAGATAGGCCTTGCAATAGTGAAAAACTAATTCAAGAGTTTTTCACTACCAGGACATGTAAGACTTAGAATTGCATGTCCTACTTTTTAAATACATTGCACCCTGCCCTGTGGACTATTTTAGGCCTACCACAGGGTTTATTTATATGTAATAAAAAAGAATGTTGGGGCCAGGTAAAAAGCTTTATTTTGCAGGTCGAAATGACAGTATAAAACAGCATATACAAGCTGCAATGGCAGACCTGAGACATGTTTGAAAGGCCTACTTATGTGGGTGGCACAATAAGTGCTTCAGGCCCACTAACAGCATTTAATTTACAGGTCCTGAGTACATGCAGTACCACTTTACTAGGCATGTACCAAGCCTTGGTACTTCTTGATTTGTCCGCTGCTTTTGACACGGTCGACCACTCCATCCTTCTTGATCGTGTCAAAGCAGCGGGCATCCGGGGGACCGCCTTCACCTGGCTCGCCTCATTTCTTCAAGGCCGGTCGCAGGCGGTCCAACTTTCGGGCTTCACCGCCCCTACCCGCTCCGTGCCCTGTGGGGTACCTCAAGGCTCTTCCCTCTCCCCTCTTCTTTTTAATCTTTATATCCATCCCCTTATTGTTTCTCTACTCAATATGGAGATCTCCGTATTTAACTATGCGGATGATCCCCAGCTCGTTCTGGACCTTTCTTCCTCCCCTGACTCTATTCTCAAATTTGAATCCACACTCATCTTTATTTCTGATTGGATGAATCAAAATCATCTTAAACTTAACCCGGACAAAACGGAGTTGGTCCTGACTGGTGGCCCTACCAGTCCCTGGACATCTGCTTTTTGGCCCTTCTCCCTTGCCCTCCCCCCCAGTTCCCTCCGCCTCAGTTAAAACCTTGGGAATCAAAATCAGTCAGGACCTCTCCATGCGACCCCAGATTAGTTCCGTCGTGTCGTCCTGCTTCTTGTCCCTTAGAATCATCCGCAAGATTTCCTGTTTCTTTTTTTTTGAAGCACTTAAAATTATTGTCTTGGCCATGGTTCTTTCCTGTTTGGACTACGGGAACTGCTTGTACGTGGGCATCCCTGCCTACGAACTGCGGCGCCTCCAGTCCATCCATAATCAGGCCGCTCGTCTCATTTACCGGATCCCCAAGTATCATCACACTACCCCCCTTTTTAAGTCTCTTCATTGGCTTCCCATCCTGCAGAGAACTCTCTTTAATTTTCATGGCTCGTGCCGGCACGGCCCCAGTCTACATCAACTCCATGATTACCCCCTATCTTCCTTCCCGTAACCTTCGTTCATCTACCCAGGCCCTCCTCAGTGTCCCTCGCTTTCGAAAGTCCAGAGTGGGTGGCACCAGGTTTTCCATTCTTGCCCCTCGCTTCTGGAACAGTCTCCCCCTGACTATCAGGTCCATGACAGTATACTTGCACTTCCGCAAAGCACTCAAAACCCATCTGTCCAAGCATTTCCCCTATAGTACCTCCCCGGTGTTCCCCCCTTTCACCGTCTGTCAATCTTCCAGCGCCAGGAAACCGCTTGGTAGCAGAGCGCTTTAAAAATCCTTTAAAATTCAAAAATTAAAATTCATTCAAATTCATGTATAAGTAAATTAAATATATCAATTGGGGATAAGCCGATGTTACCATGTTTTACATGCATTTTAGCACTGGTTAGCAGTGGTAAAGTACGCAGAGTCCTATGGACAGAACAAATGAGATCAACAAAAATAGGAGGAGTGAAGGCACACGGTTTGGGGGAAGAACAACACCCTAAGGCTGACAGGTCTAGCACAGAAATTGTCTTCAAGCAGCAGGAGTGGGTGGATAGGAAAGGGAGACTGTGGAGAAGGAGTGAAAGTGGCTGTCTCGAGTTATTCAGGCATTTCGGGCTGGACTGTTCCCATGGAAGCAGGGTCAAGACTAATTTGCATATGTCTGGGTCTAAACTGGGTTTGGTTGGTGGGCAGAAAATGATGGATTGGGATGCAGCCCAAGCAATTGCCAATTACTGAGATTAATTCAAGCATTCCAAATATCAACCTGTTTTTAATGTCCTAAGTGTTACAGGTATGCCACGTTGTGGGTCCCATGCTCACTGTGCCACTGAAACCAAGTAATGACTTGATCATAGCTAATGAGCCCTAATAAAGGCAAAATACATCCTGGGTTCCTTGTGTTTTGGTTCAGGGAGAACCTGGCCTGATAGTTTGGACTGTACTCTTCCCATGGAAGCAGGTTTAAGACTGATTTGCATATGGCTCGGTCCAAGCTGAGGTGGCACATGGGCAAAAAATTATGGAATGGGATGCAGCCTGAGCGATTGCCAATGGCTGAGATTATTTCAAGGATTCCACCCATTACCTTGTTTTTGATGTCCAAAGTGTGATGAGTATGCCCAAACGTGGGCCCAGTGCTCACTATGCCACTGTAGTTAAGATATAACAGGCTGGTGAGCCTTAATATGGGAGAAACAGGTCCTAGGTTGCTTGTGTTTTGGTTCAGGGAGGACCTGGCCTGATAGTTTGGACTGTACTCTTCCCATGGAAGCAGGTTTAAGACTGATTTGCATATGGCTCGGTCCAAGCTGAGGTGGCACATGGGCAAAGAATTATGGAATGGGATGCAGCCTGAGCGATTGCCAATGGCTGAGATTATTTCAAGGATTCCACCCATTACCTTGTTTTTGATGTCCAAAGTGTGATGAGTATGCCCAAACGTGGGCCCAGTGCTCACTATGCCACTGTAATTAAGATATAACAGGCTGGTGAGCCTTAATATGGGAGAAACAGGTCCTAGGTTGCTTGTGTTCCGGTTCAGGGAGGACCTGGCCTGGCAGTTCAGGCTGGACTGTTCCCACGTGAGCAGGGTAAAATCTGATTTGCATATGGATAGGTACGAATTTAGGTGGCATGATAGGTAAAAAAAAGTATTTGGATGCAACCTGGGCAATTGCCAGTTGCATAGATTAATTACAACATTTCCCTCCATCACTGGAACCAAGCTATACCTGGCTGATGAGCCCAGCAAGGATGAAATCTGTTAGCAACTGGGCGGAGATTAAAGTGATTAAGCGTTTCAAAAACAATACACAAGGTATTGTAGTGTATTATATTGGTGTGGTGCTACAAGAGAAGAGATGTCATCCCTGCATCCCTAACACAGAGGTAAGTTAAATGAAAACAGGTTTCTTAGCACACAGTATTATATAAACACAAATAAAAGTCATCCCATCATCTTTATGTTCTTCAATCTTTTCAGTTTTAATTGAATTCAGATCCTTCTGCCAACCAACATGTGTTTCATCAGTGGGTGTGTCAGCTTACGACTGCCTCAGTTGCTCCCTGTGAGTATTTGATGGATGACTCTGTGTCTATAATGTATGAGGCATGGGGACTAACATAGAACCGGAAACCAATGTTATGTATTGCCAATTTGCCACCAGCCTTATTTTAACCTCTTTAGCACTAGCCCATAACATCTGCATCACCCCTGTCTACCACATAGGCAGCAGTCATTACCAAATTCAGGAACAGGCCAATTGATTTCCTTCCCAGAGGCACCACTGACGAGAACCACTTGTCCCCAGCCTCGTTGGTTGGGCTTCATCTTTGGAGATACCCTGCCTGGATTGTCAGTGACTCAATGCTCAACTGACATGTAATGAACATGTAAGCTGGGCCTCCAATCCACTTTATGAATGACAGCATCAGCATATATCTGCAAGAACACTGGTATGGTCCTTTCAAAAAGTGGAGCTGAGTTCTTCTCATTTCCTATTGGCTAAGAAAAAAACCTAGAAACTCTTCAGGCCATGTCCTGATCATGCTGCTGTTGCCTGCCTGTGTGAAAGTCCCTATCCAGGCTGTGAGAAAATAGGCTGTTGGTTAAGAGAGGTGAAAACCTAATCAAGAAACAGCCACAATCCTTGTCAAGATGAATCACAAAAAGTCAGTAAAATGACCTCTGCTTAATAGTCTGGTAGCTTGGCACAAAAGCAGTCAGGCTCACATAGAGGCAATGTGTAGAGAATGTATGCAGCACTAAAACAATATTAAGTGAAAACACAATGTAAGAAAAATCCCACACCAATTCAGAAACATACAGTAAAATACACTAAATAATTTAACATAAAAATGACTAAAATCCAACAAGTAGAACCTGAGATATGCAATAAAACAAATTATGGGTAAGCATAGTGCCTAAAAGCACAAAGCACCACTCGTGGTTCTGTTGTGGTGGAAGACTGGGAGAAAGTCACAAATAAAGGCTGACCACGATGAAGAATGGGCCGGATACAGGGACAAGCTTAGTCCAGCTGAAATTCTTACCTTCTACAGTCCAGTGTGAAGCATTTGGCTCATGGTGGAGGAGGCTGCGGGGAGCAAGGAGAGGATCTTGGATGGTCATTGATGTAGCATGAAGAACAGGCTGTAGCGCAAAGATCTTGACGGGCATTGCAAGCAGTCATTACAGGAGAATTGCCTTGGTGGTCATCACGGGCTGTCGATGCTGTAGTGCGAAGTGCAGATCATGCTTTGCCGGTCGCCGCTGGAGATTGATGTAGCCAAGAGTCGGGGTCTCCGGAGCTGCCCGTTGGTGGTCAGGACAGACAGAAACATCTTGATATGAACAGGCCCATTCGCAATTGCAACGATCCCAAAACTTTAATATGTCTCCTTTTTGAGTCAGAGTAGTGCACTCTGATGCCAGTCAAGGGTCCAGGCCCTTGGGTGGCACTTCTTAGGGATCAGGGACTTGCAGAGGTCATCAGGGATCCAGAAGTTCCAGTTACAGGTCCATGCAGTAGGTCAGCTGGGTAGAGGCAGGAAGGCTTCAGCAACTTGTTATGTCCCTGTAGCTCAGAATAAGAGGTCAGTCAGCTGACCCTTGGAGTCACTCATCCTGGAATGAGGGGAGCAGATCCAGTTTTCCTTTTTAGCAAGCACGGCAGGCCTCAAGCCTCAGGCAGCAGGATGCCCTTCTTCTGTAGTATCCACAGGTCCAGGAGTGTACTGAACAGTAGATCTGAGGGTCCCCTTTTTATACCTGGTTCCCACTTTGAAGTGGGTGAAGCTTCTGGAGTTTTTCCCCTACAAAGGTGTCTGGAATTTCCTGCCTTACTGCCCTTGTCCCAGTATGTCCGGGGGCACAATATGATAGTGTGAAGTCCTTTGTGTGGGTGTGCTATGGCAACCCCATTGATGTACAAGTGTGCTGCAGGCCCACTTGTAGCATTTAATTTTAGAGGCCTTGGGTACATGTAGTACTACTTTACTAGAGACTTCTAAGCATATTAAATATGCCACTTGGGTGTAAGCCAATTTCACCACATTTAACGGAGAGAGCACAAGATTGTTTCCGCTAGTTAGCAGTGGTAACGTATGCAGATTCCTAAGGCCAACAGAAACAAATTCAGAAAACAGGAGGGTTAAGACAAACCCTTTGCGAATACCCTACAGAAAGGGTAAAATCCAACACATTCCAATGAGTCCAGACGCCTTGATACAAAATCTAGAAGCCTCTCCTCTCTTCATAGGAGGCCATATCTGGACTACATCAAGGACCAAAATTTACAACCCCAATGAGCTAAGTTGTTACCGCCTGCTGAGCAACGTCCTACCTAGTACAATCTTTTATTATTTTTGCATTGTGAATTCCTGCCCCGTCAGGCAGCAGAGGTCAAACACCAGGTTTGGCTGCACACTAGCATGATTGAGAGACCATGATGCAGACCTGAATAATCCCGGCGTTTGCTGTATGCCTCTGGCCCCATGCACACTGATCTATGTAAGTTAGACAGCTGTCTACCTCCTTTATAACAATCGTTGGACCACCCTGAATTTGGAGCAACTGACCCAGAGTTATTAGGAATCCTATATAGTGAGATATCCACATTTTAAGGGACCATACAACACAAACCATAAACCAGAAAATAAGAAAATCTTAATAGTCTTTGTATTTTGAAGTACGACAAGTTTGTTTTTATTTTGTAGAACTACTATTTCACAGCTTTACGGATTGGGACTGATTCTTCTATTTCTGCTAATTGTTGGTCATGTCAGTAGAAACACAAATTGTAAAGATTTGTGAACCTCGATGCAAGGTAACCAGGTTTTAGCAAGGGAATACAGTCCTCCATTTAACAGGGTTGTGTTTGCAACTAGTTAGAAACAACAAACAATATGGTCTCGGTTCACAAAAGTTGAACTTTACGACTTTCTGTATTCACAAAGGGCATTTACAAGTAGTAAATGCCCTTTGTGAACACCGAAAGTTGTAAAGTTAGACTTTCGTCTCGTTTTACCTTTCTGAATCGGACCCATAGTGTTTGTAAATACACATATCTCTTGCATTGAGAAGAAACTCAAAGGGAAGTAAATTGCCATAAAAACCGGAAAACGTATTTTACTTGAAATCTCTAAAGATTTTTTAAGAGACCCTCACCCACCAGAATTCTTCATTGGGTCAGCACTTCGGCACCTAATGAGGCTAAGTGGGCTCAATCTCCTTTCACTGGGAGCACTTCTAAATGAAATTGTCAGTGGGATCTGTGAAGTGTGTGTTAAAATTACCTCAGATAGTCCAATATGTTTTTATTGTGTATGTGGGGGTAAAGTTAAAAAAGTTAAGAGATTTAACTTGGGAGTGGCAATGATTCCTAACATTATCTAGGCAAACCGGGCCTTGTGGCCTTCCTCAGGACCTCTTTGTGAAATATACGGACACTCTCATGTATTGGGTATATCAATGATCGCTCCTTATAAAGTATGAGTGAAAACATTGAGATAAATCTAATTATCCATGCTAGTCACTGGCTTACACAATTTCTGGGCCCAGTGGCCCGCTAGCTGTAGGATGAAGAAAGCACATACAGTAGAACATAGTTAACGTTAACAGTCATGGTTCTCTGAAAAGAATGTTCTGGACTCCAAAATGCATCGCACCAAAATTGAGTATCTTAGCATGCGCTATCAAATGTGCTTGTGAAGATGCTGCTTTACCTGGACTTACAATTGGCATCATCCCTGTGGAGGTTTAATTATTAATTAATTAGATCTGGTATATCACTTTTATTTCCAGTTATTGCTGACATTGTATATAGTTTCAGAGTTAGAGCCTAAACTTCAAGTACTTCTTTACCAGTTTTTCTACAATTAAGTTTATTGGGAACTGACTTAATTTGAAGCTGTGTCTCTGGTGCCAGTTTATTGGGTCCATAGTCCCACATCTGACCTAAGAGTCCTGCTAATATTCTGTCACCCCCCACATTCAATTGATCCCATGTAAGCTGCTGGTTGTAGTATTGTTAATCGCACATAGGTGCCTCGTGAACAATGGGCCTGGCTTACCAATGACCCTACATTATTTAATTCCCACCAGACGAACCATACCGTGGTGATGTGTTTTTATGTCATGAGGCATATTTGATTTATTTCATTTTCTAGAGTTTAGAAACCTGATGCTGGGCCCTAAGAGTGAATGCTGATGTAACCCAAGTTGTATGTCAAAGCAAATTAAATAGTGCTCTGCCATGAATTAAATTTATGTTCAGCAATGTGCTGAGTATGGGTGTTTGCTGACAAGTGGAGGTGGGGTGTGGGTGTATAGCCACTGCGATGTGGCACCATGTTTCTCTTTATGCATCAATTTAACCCCTTGGCCGCGCCGCTAATTCCGCTGCGGTGCTGGGGGTAGTTGGGGGATGAACACGGCGCCGCCATGCTCGTGATGGAACCAAGCTGTCATGAGTCACGGGCGAGCTGTGCTCATGACGGTGTGGTTCCGTCACGACCCTGCCCACTCACTAATTCGCCTGCACAGGTGGGGAATCAGTGCCATGTAGGCGGAGCGGCCGCAGCATGATGGAACCACGCCATCATGAGCATAGCTCGCTCGTGACTCATGATGGCGTGGTTCCATCACGTGCATGAGCACATGCCGCCCGTGGCTCATTACGGCGTGGTTCCGTCAGAAGCAGAGAAGGGGTTATATAATTACAATGTGATTATTGTGGTAAGAGGAGTATATTATTGTGCGTCAGTAATGGATAAGTATAAAGCGATTTGATTTTAAAACATGCAAATAGCACAATTTAGTCTGCAGCAATAACTGTAATGTGCCAGCTTCTTAGGCATCAAATGCATGAATACTGTATAATAAAGACGCTAGGCCGTTATTTAAGAAGAAATCCTCAGAACGAACCAAAAAGCCGGATGTAAAGATACACGGCTGCCATCCTCAGAATCTCATGTTTCCACGTTTTCATTTACCTTCTTTTTCTAGACTCAGTAGAGTTCCTTTCCCTTTCCAGTAGACTCTTAATCCTATCTTTTCTGCTTTTATTCATACAGCATGGCATATTTACCCTACACCTAAAGTGAAAGCAAAATGAATACAGTTATGTTTCTTTTCTTAAACATTATTCAACGCACTAAAGGTACTTTCTATCTTGGCAGCTTTAGCCGGCTGAAAATTAAATGGGCTGAGAGGCTACGAGGTGCCAGCGATATCACGACTGACGGTGGCAGTGGTTGTGATTTGCAGTGAGACAGTGACACAGTGTGATCTCACCAAAACACGGGTACAGCTATGCCCACAAATGGCCTCACCCGGGATTCGTAAAACGAAAATTGGAATGGTGCAGGGTGGAACAATAACCCACGCCCTGATGAAATTACCATGAGTTGATTCCTGGCAATGAAACATGTCGGCTTTTTAAGAGGGCAGACACACAGCATTGAATAAAGTAGTGAAGCCAGTGTGTCATATCCCCGTTTTAATAGTAGGGTTACATTTATAATTTCTTACACCTGGCAACCAGCGTTCACCTTTACATTTACATGTTTTTGTATTGGTTTATGCGCACTATACACTTTCATTTAGGTTGGAGGTTGCTGATGATGAGAACCTGAGGTAGCAGGCGAGTCCCTTCCTACTTACCCCCATGGTGTTACTTCCGTGAGGCACCTCCTTCCTTTTCTACACTTTTTTCTTCTTTCTGTTTTTCCTTTTTCTTCCTCTTTCAGGAAGTTTCCTGATATTTTTCCCACTATTGGGGAGGGAGAACTGGGTAAACACGCACATAGTAAACAACACAACTAATTATAAAATATTAATAATGAACTTTTAAAGAGGTGACCCAGATCTGGTAAATACAGACGGTACAGTTTGCAACCGCTACCCCGAGGAAAATTCCGCAACGTGGTACAGATCTGTGGATGAAGTGCACTGTGTGAGCAGGTCCTGTTGTTGTGTACAAGACTTTGAGAGGGGGATGACCTGCTCACTACCCCTATAGCTCCTTTGTGTATAAGATGAAAATTAAATGTAACAAAAAAATTCCAAACCTCTTTAGGTGCTAATATTTTGCTTTTGCTTTCATTTGTGCTGCATTTTTAGATACTTCTTGGAAACGAAACAGGAATAGGGTGCTCATTACACGGTTTCAAATAAAGGGAGCTGCACTAGGTATGGACATGTCCCTTTAAACCTTCCTGTAGGAATATTCATCATCATTCTTCTTAACCTATTATTTAAATTACATTTTAAAAGTAATTTTACTACAATTAATATCTAATTGACATTTAAAAAGTCATTTCAATTATGTAAAAAGCAATGCAATGTAGAAAAGAGCTTGGTACCTCAGATAAAGAGGATGCTCTCAGGTTCAGGGCGCCCATCTACAGTCCACTCCACTGGATTTAGACTGAACTATGATCCGTGCCATTCGGATTTATAACTCACACACGCTTGGAAAATGTGTTTCACAAAAGTAAATTCTACAACACAATAATAAAATGAATGTAAAGAGAGTCAAGCATCAGTCTTTCAAAGGAATGATGACTCAAAAACACCAAGGACAGTTCTTTAGATCTAATGTGTCTGCCTCGTCTTAAGGCACTTGCGTAGCGAGTGGCATTTTCTGCCGACTGTGTATCATTCAGGAGGGGCTTGCTTTAATATATAGGCAACCACATTTTACATTTTCAAACTACCTGCCTAACTTTGAACATATCTTATCCTCTTGCGCCAGGTCAAACACTATTGTTCTCATAGACTGCACCTCCAGTTACACAACTGAGAGAGCGCCAAACAGAAGTAAAATTTGTAGGGGTGTTTCATATGCACAAGTAGTTAACACCCGCATATATAGAGGATTTACTAATCGTGTTCAAATGCAATGTAGGGCTGAGAACTAATGTATTTGGTATTAGAATTACATGGAGAGCTAATGTTAAGAGTCTGAAAATCAATAATGCCGTTTTAACATAGAGATGTTGTTTGATGTGAAGTCTTTCATTAATAAGAGATGTGTTTTAATAGATCATTATTGTGACTCTAGATCTGCTTTATTAAAATTCATAGTTGTACCTTTTAAACGTGATAAAATTGCTTGAGATAGAAAATGTATTTTGCTTTAAAGATGGAGGCTTAAAGAACGAAAGATATTGTTTATGCTAGGATGTTGGGCACATAAGTGTGTAGAGGCCCAGTTCATGAAAATCGTGTAGGCCTGATCGAAGATGCTTTGCTTAGCATTAAATCGTAGAAATGTTTTTGGAGAAAGCTGCCTTTAGCTAAAGTCAATTGCAACATTAAGAAATTGTGAGCCGATTCACATGTATTCCTTTGCAGGTGCAGGACCAAGTAGATAGTGGAGTAGAAGGGCCCATTGTGTATGAGCGTTAGGATACTAGGCTCAGAAATGGAGGAGTAGCCGAGGAATTTAAGGAAGCAAGTTGAAGCGAATGAGAGCCTGGGACCCAAGGACGTTTTAACGGACAAGGATGGAAAGGTGCCATAATGGAAAAATCTGAAAACCAACACCTTCGAGGGGGGCGTACCTGAAGGCGTGTCGTCCGCATTGTGGGGTTTTGTATTAGGGACAGCACCCCGAGGGAGAAGGTAGAGTAGATGAGCCGAGGAGCGAGAGGGAGCGGTTGACCTGGCAGAGAGCTTAGCTATGGCTGAGGAGTCTTTAGACTTAGTCAAAGAAAGAGAGTGAACTTCTTTGGAAGTCGCCACTGCTGACACCTTTATTAGATTGGGCTATTGTTGAGTAGGGATGTCACTTAGTATGGTGTAGGGACAGATTAACCTGAATTTATACCTTTTATCAATGCATACTAAAACTCAGGTTATAGCAATTCTTGTTAGCCTGATGATTCTTGAATTGATTCTTGTATTATTCCTGAGCCGTCTGAGACTCTTCCGTAGGATTATGTTTGTATTAGTGCCTGTTTATCTTCTAAACCTTTTGCTGAGGTGTTTATACATTCAGTTGTTTTTGGCTTTGTAATAAATCTTCAAACTTAGTCCTTAGTCGGTGGTTCTTTGGGGGAAACAGTGGGAATCGTTGAAATTGATTGACTATTGGTAGATAGATTGCCTAATTCATTCTATGACAGGTAAAAAGGTCCAGTCGACCTGAGACGGGATTCTAGAGAATGAGATGCAGACTCTAGAAGGAAAATCCCGCCCTTTCAGTTGGTAGCAGAGTAGGATGGTTTATCTTCTGGAGCGAGGGTAATCTAGAGTAGGTTGAGATTTCCCCGAGACCCATAGAGATCCAATGACGAGCATTCAGAGAGTCGCGGACGGAGGATGGCGTTCCTTGGAAACTGACGGAGAGTGACGGTGCGGCAGAAAGCATCAGGTCGAAAGAGAGTGAGTATGAAAAGGGTCATGCGTTGTTAGATTGCGGTGTTACGTTGTATTGTTGGGTTGTATTGTTTTGCGGAGTTGAGTGCCTGTAGTGTGAAAGGAGATCAGGTTGTGAGCGCGCGCAACCAGTGAAAATCTTAGACTCAAGGGGAGTTTAAGTGGTTCGGGTGTATCGAACACCCATAGTAATTGTCGACCATTGTTAAGGGGGTCATGAGGTACCATTGATCGCCCGCAGGACCGAGATAGGGGGAACGGACGCTGGTCGGAAGTTGCCGTGTGTTTGTAACCTATCAGTTGAGGCGATTGTCCGGTCGTTTCGTGGACAGACATTTGCCAGTTCAGGTGACAATTACAGTCAGACTGTGGACGTACAGTCAAGGAGGTGGTTGCTTGGTCGGAAGTGATCATTTCCAGTGTATGATTGAGACCCATACGTGACCGGGAGACAAGCTGAGAGAGGAGGGGAACTGCTGCGAAACTGAGGCGAGTGACGTCAGAAGGAGCCGCGCTGGGATAGGGCGGTTAGTGTGGAGCCGCGCTGGGATTGGTGGATTGTCATCGAGAAGTAAAAAGAGCGATGTAAACAAAGAAACGTTGTGGTTTTCATCATGAAATGGTTAAAAGGGTTGCAGAATTGTTTCAAAGGTGAAAAGAAGTTAGAACCTCGGGGTGGGGAAGAGGCTCCACCCGAGGATACTCCAGCCCATTATATGGCTACGAATGTCGGGTTGCATACCATATTGTGGCTTGAGAATTGGTGTAAAATGACTGACGGAAGCGAGGAATTGACTTTTCCTAAATACGGAACATTTAGATTGGAGGTGCTGTATCAGTTAAAAGCGACTATGGCTTCTTTGCGGCCTGTGCCCAGACCAACACAGTTTGAAGAACTAAATGCGTGGATCAGGGCAGCCTATGAAAAGAACAGGGATAGGAGACAAGAAAGAGTGAAAAGATCAGTAAGGGCGGTTCAAGATGCGAGATAGGATGCACTAGCCAAGAGGTGGAGAATGCAGACCATCGAAGAGGACAGGTTGTACCCGTTGTTGGTCAATACAGGGGATGCGCAGAGAAGGGGTACTGAGGATGAGGACAGTGAGACAGACGACAGCCTGATAGAGAGACTGTTGTCGGAGAGACCACCTCCATATAATCCCGAGATGGAGGAAAGGCCAGCACCAGCAATGGGCAGGGAAGCCTCTGTCGTGGACGGTGGCGTCCCAATGGAGAGCGGCTTGGGCCCCTTAGGGGACAGGTTCGGCTCGGTGGAGGGAGAAAGGGCACCTCAACTTTCTCCAAGGACGAGAGTGGTGGGAAGATTTACGGTACAAAATGTACAAAACGAAGAGGGTGTCGATTCTCAGAGACTGCCAGATGCTCTTACAGTACCTGTTACCATAGGTCCCATAGTATCAGTGTACAATCCAGAACAGATACAAAGAGAGGGTCCGCCACAAAGAGAGAGAGCAAAGTGACCGTGAAGGAAGGAGTAATATGGCGGACGGATGGAGCCAATTGCCAAGGCCTGTAGAAAGGAGCACCCCTCTGGCAGCATCGGCAGACTCATCTGGAGAGCAGGGGGGTTTGAGAGGACCGATGGACTTGAGAGGACCACGGCCAAGGTCACTTAGGGAGTATAGGCCTGATTTGAGAACTTGGGAAACGATTGCGGATTCCCAGAGCAACAGGTCGAGGGATGATTTTGACCATGGAAACCAGGAAAATAGGGGGGTGTCTCACTGCGCGCCTAGCGGAAGCAGGCAGGAATGGGATCGCCGGAGTGTGGAAAGTAGGGGGGCGTCCCACCACGCGCTTAGCGATAATAGACAGGAGTGGGACCGCAAAAGTTGGGAAAACCGAAGGGTCCCCCATAAAACACCTGAAGAAGACAGACGAGTGAGTCAGGACTGTGGCGGGAGGGACTCTAATGGAACTTCTAGCCAAGGTACATTGAGGGCGGCAATTAAGGCAAGAAGGATCGATGTGATGAGACTTAAATCAGAAGTGGAGGAAATAGTGGAAGGCACATTGCCACTAGAGAGAATCGAACTCTATGAACCAGATGAACTGTTGTTTGTGGCGAAAGATGTTACTCGAAGGGCTAGGACAGCTCATGATAAATTGTCTGAATTAGCGAATAAGTATGCTGTGGATTTGACAAGGACGAAAGCATTACAGGGTGGCCATAGGTTGCAGTACTCAGACCAACATCTAGAAGAGAAGAGGGTGATCGGTTTAAAAACCCACATCAAGGAATTGGTTGTGGGACTCCGAACCTGGATCCAATTGGACAAATGGGAGGAAAGGTGGTCAAAGAAAAAGAGTGTTAGCCGAAGCGCCATTGAGACATCTCCGGGAGGAGGGTTGATGCATGTGGAGGCATACCCCTTGCGGGAGGTGGCTCATGGGGGATATGTACATGTACCCTGGAGTAGGGGAAATTTGGCTGCCTTTACGAACTCGTTTCCAAAGTTGCGCGAGTGTCCAGTGGAATAGTACAAACAGGTAGAGAGGTTTGTTAAGATCTCAAAGGTAATGTGGATTGATCTAAACACACTGTTTGACATTGTGGTTCCAGGAGACCTGTGGATAGCATGCAAGGTCAGTGTTGAATGGCCCACAGTGGAGCCAGACCGAGATGTTGCCACGAATGGACCCTCACCCAGGGTGATGGTAAAGTATGAGCAGGCGATCACGTGGTTGAAGACTAAGGTAGGTACCACCACAGGACATTGACTGGGTGAAGATAGATCGGACTAGGCAGGAACCGAAGGAGACAGTTCACGAGTATTATGAGCGATTATTGCAGATTTTTAAGCAGTACAGTGGATTGGATGTGATGGATCCAAAGGACATGGGGCAGTTTGTGTCTATGTTTGTTCTGGGACTGAGACCTGATATCTGTCTCATGATACAACCACATTTAATTTGTTGGCAGAACAAGCCTCTGGACGAGATCCTGAGGTACGCGAGGTATTGCAGTGATGAGATAGACTCTAAGACAAAGAAGCTTAAGGATAAACTGATGTAAGTGTTTAAAAAGAGAGAGGAACCCCTTGGAACTTTCAAGGGAATTGAGGTTATCTTACCAGTGTAAAAGAAATTATTCCCTTGAAAATTATTACAACACAAGCTAAAACTTAGCCTCAAAAAACATTCTATCTGTAAGAACTCATATAAGCACAGAAGTGAAAAGATTAACAAATTTATTGTACTCAAAGTATGATTAAAAACAATTCATAAACACATTCTATACAAATTATGGTACATAAAAAATTATGAAACAACAATAACTCTTGTATTGCGACCTGCAAAAAACAAAGGACAGACAAAGGTTTGTAAAACACACAAATGGTAAAATACAAATTGTACATTAAAAGAACTCCCAATTGTATACACCACTGTTTTATCACTATAAATTTTTAGATATAAACATTGATGGTGTGGGTTTTAATTGTACTATACAGGAGCGTCGACGCGTTTCGGTGGTTTTGAGTAAATGTAGTCCACCTTTATCAAGACATTCTTTGGTTGTCTGTCGAATTGAAGGGTCTGTACAATTTTCCTACAATAGATTTACATACAATTACAGATTTGTACATTATAAGATCTATGTCACAAATTGCATTACCTAGATTAACACATCACATATTGTGCCCCTTAGACCATGCTCTTCCAAACAATATAATTGTAACACTATGGAAGTCCTGTCGACTGTTATACAAATTTGTACATGATAAGATCTATGTCACAAATTGCATTACCTAGATTAACACATCACATATTGTGCCCCTTAGACCATGCTCTTCCAAACAATATAATTGTAACACTATGGAAGTCCTGTCGACTGTTATTAACACTTGCTACATGGGTCTATCAACATATTATCATAACTGCCATGTTTGTACCCAATTTGTACCGGAGAGCTCGACTATGTTTATATACCTTATGCCCTCCCACGGTACACTGTAGAGTTGCGTTCCTATGTTATGGTTGTTATTAAATTGCTAGGGTTACTAAAAAGTTGTCTTACCTATTGATAAGATCCTTGGGAGTCCTATTAATCCCAGAAGTGCGACGTAGTTGTAGATAGAGTTAAAATACAGACAGATTAGAAAGATTATGGTGACAATCCTACGGATTTGTAAAGAGAGAGAAAGGGATTCTTTCAGACAAAAATAGTACAATCCTAGGTCACCACCTCCTTAACATTTGCTAAATGGGTACTATCTAGCTATTTATTATTATCAAGGCTGACTATGACATACCTCCTGTAAGGGTCGTACATCGAACGTCTCTTTGGAGAATTATTGGAAGACCAAGAATAAGATTTCTAGTGACGATCTAGGGTAAGATAAAGATCGAAAAAAAGCAAAATTCTCATTGGATATACTTTTTGAAGTCACTATTATAGGCTGTGCTGTATGGTTAAGTCTATCATGACCTACCCGCTATTGTGGGTTGCTCGTCATGGTTCTCTGCAGGTATAATAATTTGTTGCAGTGCGCTTGGGTTTAGAACTTTAAAAGGGTTGTCATATGCCTAATAACGAAGTAAAGAAGAAACCCTTTAAGCAAGAATTGCTAGTATATAGTAGGATTGAACGGTTTTCGTATTAAAAGGAATCCCTTTTTTTTAAAAAAGGGAGGACATTGCCTACCTGTATTACGAGGACTCTCAGTTCCAGCTCAGTGAAGCTATTGTATTTAAAATCAGATATATTGTAGTGGACGCCGCTGCTATCGGGACCAGGTTGCCTGATAAAGAGAGAGGGGGGATAAAATATCCGTTTTAGGAGAAGAACTAAGTGAGTGTGGTCCTACTCTCTGTGCTCCTAATTGAGAAGCTGGCAAAAGGTCTTACCTCCGAAAGCCGAGTGCTCCCGCTGATAAAAGGGATTCCGTATTGCGTACAAAGGGCTCGGTTTCCCGCCTGTTTATAAGGGCTAACGTTGTTCATGATTGGGCCACAGAGTGTTATCGGTTGACCAATCTATGGACTGGGATTTATAGCCTGCTTGTTTGCATGTTAGGACTTCAATGCATGAAGTGTGATTGGCTGTCGTCTAACTATCATTAAAGCCGCACCTACACAGAGGGAGCAGTTCTCACTTTGGTCCTCTGGTAAAGCATCAATGAATGCGGTCATATGAGCGTAATATGGCGATATTTCTGGATACAGGAGATGCCCATGAGTATATGTTTTTTCACAAGGGACCCAGATCGCTGGTCTAGTTTTAATGAAAGGAGAAAAAATTTGAAAGTTAAAAATAATTTAAAAGTTAAAAATAAATTACGAGCCACAGCGTGATACCAGTGGATCAGTCTTCGGAAAGGAATTTGATGCCTACTTGTTTGTATAATAGGTCTTCAATTCATGGAGTGTGATTGGCTGTTGTCTGACTACCATTAAATCCGCACCTATACAGAGGGAACTGTTCTCCCTTTGGTCCTCTGGTAAAACATAAGTGGATGCGATCATATTAGCGTCGAATGGCGCTATTTCTGAATGCAGGATATGCTATGAATATTTGTTTTTTTCACGCGACCAGGGCTTTGGTCTAATATTAATACGAGGAGGAAACTAATTGGAAAATATCTTACGGGATAATGTCATTTGCTATTCTAGAAAGTAGGGAAAGGTATGGAAAGGTATTCATGCACAGGGCCTAGCACACAAAATGTTACTAGGCTGGTTAGGCAATATGCTATGCACAGCCTTTACAGTAAATTTCATATTGTCTAATTATAAACACTTGGCCCAATCTTCCCGAGTATTGAGACCTTTGGCTATGGTATTTAGGAAACAGAAATACCATTGTTCCCTGGTCTTTCTTAATTTCTCGATGTCACCTCCTCTTCTATTGATTCTAATCTTCTCGAGTATGAACCACCTGATGTCTTCACAGGAGTGGTTCATAGATTTGAAGTGTTCTGTAAGTGGTGCATTGCACTTTTCCGTGCGTATCGCAGATTTATGCTCAAGGACACGTGTCCGTAGTTCTCTACTAGTTTCCCCCACGTAGCCTTGATTGCATGGGCACATCAGTAAATATATTACGTTCTGGCTTCTGCAGTTGTTAAATGTGGAGGGTACCAACTTCTTACCATTATATTCAAAGCTGTTGCCAGTAATACATTGAGGGCATACGGAACAAGTTCCACATTTGTAGTTGCCTGAGGCCAAACTACCCGTCAGGGTGCGTTGGTTTTCAGATTGTGCTTTGTACGTATGTACTAGGGTGTTCCGAATCGTTTTATTCCGGCGGAACGAAAACAATGGTTTGTCAAGTCGGTTATCACTATTGTGGTTCAGGATTTTCCAATGTCTGTTAATGATATTTTTAACTTGATTACTCACATGGGAATATTGTGTAACAAAAACTATCCTGTCAAGTGGTGTATTGTTTTTATTTGTTTTTCTTTGCTGATCTAACAGACTAACCCTGTCATAGAATCATGCCCGTTTTGAGGGCATGTTTGATCAATTTATTGGGATAGCCTCTATTCTTGAGTTTAATCTTTGTATTTTTGAACACATTGTTGAGGTAGATATTAAAGCCCTTTATAATAGAACCGCTAACAACAAATACAACAACAATCTCACAAGTGAACAAAGACAAGCTCTCGCAAATCTCCAGAAATGCGATGAGCTTAATATAAAGCCAGCGGACAAAGGAGGGGGAGTCGTAGTTTTTGATACCCCTAAATACGAGAAAAAAATCCGAGACCTTTTAAATGTCAAGGACCACTATAGGAGCACAAGATTTACAGAACTTGGTATACTTAGAACTGAGGTTACCAACCTCTTGAATAGGGGTAGAGAGGAAGGTTGCATTAATGACAACGAATAAAAATTCCTCCTTAACAGTCATCCAGTCATACCAGCAGTTTATGGACTCCCCAAGATCCATAAAAAAATAGAGGATCCCCCCATGAGACCTATTATCAGCGGGATCGGATCCATTTTGGAGCCGCTTAGCCGCTATGTGGATGTCTTTCTGCAACCAATAGTCAAGAAACAGAGATCCTACTTGAAGGATACATCACATGCAATCGCCACGTTTGAAGGTAGAGGGTTCAATCAGGCGACCCAATTTTTGGTCGCCTTAGATATTGAAGCCCTCTACACAAACATCCCCCAAGATGATACCATAGAGGTGACTGCATCGATCCTAGAGAAGGAAGATTTGAGGGGGGGTAATGGACAATTTATTATGTCCTGTATCTACCTCATTTTGAAAAAGAACTTTTTCCTTTTCAAGGATGAGCTCTTTCTTAAGACTAAGGGGACCAGCATGGGGGCCACATGTGCCCCCAGCTTAGCATGCCTATACGTGAGCAACTTCGAGGATAAGCACATCTATAAGGAGGCTGCCCCGTATTTCGAGAACATTTCCTGCTGGCATCGCTATATAGATGACATCATTTTCATCTGGAGCGGTGCCAGCGAGGATCTCGAGGAGTTTTTGGAGTGGCTGAATCTAGGTGATCCCAATCTTAAATTCACGGGACACCACAGTAATCAAAGGGTTGAATTTCTCGACATTGCCATCAAAGAGGAGGATGGTAGTCTCAAAGTTGAATTATACACCAAACCTACTGATAAGAACACACTCCTCCTCTATACCAGCAATCACCCAAAGGCCCAAAAAGATAATGTCCCATTCGGTGAGTTTCTGAGACTTAGAAGAAATTGCACCAATCTGGATGACTTTTATAAACATGCTGAAAATACAAAGATTAAACTCAAGAATAGAGGCTATCCCAATAAATTGATCAAACATGCCCTCAAACGGGCACGATTCTATGACAGGGATAGTCTGTTAGATCAACAAAGAAAAACAAATAAAAACAATACACCACTTGACAGGATAGTTTTTGTTACACAATATTCCCATGTGAGTAATCAAGTTAAAAATATCATTAACAGACATTGGAAAATCCTGAACCACAATAGTGATAACCGACTTGACAAACCATTGTTTTCGTTCCGCCGGAATAAAACGATTCGGAACACCCTAGTACATACGTACAAAGCACAATCTGAAAACCAACGCACCCTGACGGGTAGTTTGGCCTCAGGCAACTACAAATGTGGAACTTGTTCCGTATGCCCTCAATGTATTACTGGCAACAGCTTTGAATATAATGGTAAGAAGTTGGTACCCTCCACATTTAACAACTGCAGAAGCCAGAACGTAATATATTTACTGATGTGCCCATGCAATCAAGGCTACGTGGGGGAAACTAGTAGAGAACTACGGACACGTGTCCTGGAGCATAAATCTGCGATACGCACGGAAAAGTGCAATGCACCACTTACAGAACACTTCAAATCTATGAACCACTCCTGTGAAGACATCAGGTGGTTCATACTCGAGAAGATTAGAATCAATAGAAGAGGAGGTGACATCGAGAAATTAAGAAAGACCAGGGAACAATGGTATTTCTGTTTCCTAAATACCATAGCCAAAGGTCTCAATACTCGGGAAGATTGGGCCAAGTGTTTATAATTAGACAATATGAAATTTACTGTAAAGGCTGTGCATAGCATATTGCCTAACCAGCCTAGTAACATTTTGTGTGCTAGGCCCTGTGCATAAATACCTTTCCATACCTTTCCCTACTTTCTAGAATAGCAAATGACATTATCCCGTAAGATATTTTCCAATTAGTTTCCTCCTCGTATTAAAATTAGACCAAAGCCCTGGTCGCGTGAAAAAAACAAATATTCATAGCATATCCTGCATTCAGAAATAGCGCCATTCGACGCTAATATGATCGCATCCACTTATGTTTTACCAGAGGACCAAAGGGAGAACAGTTCCCTCTGTATAGGTGCGGATTTAATGGTAGTCAGACAACAGCCAATCACACTCCATGAATTGAAGACCTATTTTACAAACAAGTAGGCATCAAATTCTTTTCCGAAGACTGATCCACTGGTATCACGCTGTGGCTCGTAATTTATTTTTAACTTTTAAATTATTTTTAACTTTCAAATTTTTTCTCCTTTCATTAAAACTAGACCAGCGATCTGGGTCCCTTGTGAAAAAACATATACTCTTGGGCATCTCCTGTATCCAGAAATATCGCCATATTACGCTCATATGACCGCATTCATTGATGCTTTACCAGAGGACCAAAGTGAGAACTGCTCCCTCTGTGTAGGTGCGGCTTTAATGATAGTTAGACAACAGCCTATCACACTTCATGTATTGAAGTCCTAACATGCAAACAAGCAGGCTATAAATCCCAGTCCATAGATTGGTCAACCGATAACACTCTGTGGCCCAATCACGAACAACGTTAGCCCTTTAAAAACAGACGGGAAACCGAGCCCTTTGTACGCAATACGGAATCCCTTTTATCAGCGGGAGCACTCGGCTTTCGGAGGTAAGACCTTTTGCCTGCTTCTCAATTAGGAGCACAGAGAGTAGGACCACACTCCCTTAGTTCTTCTCCTAAAACGGATATTTTTTCCCCCCTCTCTCTTTATCAGGCAACCTGGTCCCGATAGCAGCGGCGTCCACTACAATATATCTGCTTTTAAATACAATAGCTTCACTGAGCTGGAACTGAGAGTCCTCGCAATACAGGTAGGCAATGTCCTCCCTTTTTAAAAAAAAGGGGATTCCTTTTAATACGAAAACCGTTCAATCCTACTATATACTAGCAATTCTTGCTTAAAAGGTTTCTTCTTTACTTCGTTATTAGGCATATGACAACCCTTTTAAAGTTCTATACCCAAGCGCACTGCAAAAAATTATTATACCTGCAGAGAACCATGACGAGCAACCCACAATAGCGGGTAGGTCATGATAGACTTAACCATACAGCACAGCCTATAATAGTGACTTCAAAAAGTATATTCAATGAGAATTTTGCTTTTTTTCGATCTTTATCTTACCCTAGACCGTCACTAGAAATCTTATTCTTGGTCTTCCAATAATTCTCCAAAGAGACGTTCGATGTACGACCCTTACAGGAGGTATGTCATAGTCAGCCTTGATAATAATAAATAGCTAGATAGTACCCATTTAGCAAATGTTAAGAAGGTGGTGACCTAGGATTGCACTATTTTTGTCTGAAAGAATCCCTTTCTCTCTCTTTACAAATCCGTAGGATTGTCACTATAATCTTTCTAAAGAGATCTGTCTGTATTTTAACTCTATCCACAACTACGTCGCACTTCTGGGATTAATAAGACTCCCAAGGATCTTATCAATAGGTAAGACAACTTTTTAATAACCCTAGCAATTTAATAACAACCATAACATGGGAACGCAACTCTACAGTGTACCGTGGGAGGGAATAAGGTATATAAACATAGTCGAGCTCTTCGGTACAAATTGGGTACAAACATGGCAGTTATGATAATATGTTGATAGACCCATGTAGCAAGTGTTAATAACAGTCGACAGGACTTCCATAGTGTTACAATTATATTGTTTGGAAGAGCATGGTCTAAGGGGCACAATATGTGATGTGTTAATCTAGGTAATGCAATTTGTGACATAGATCTTATCATGTACAAATTTGTATAACAGTCGACAGGACTTCCATAGTGTTACAATTATATTGTTTGGAAGAGCATGGTCTAAGGGGCACAATATGTGATGTGTTAATCTAGGTAATGCAATTTGTGACATAGATCTTATCATGTACAAATTTGTAATTGTATGTAAATCTATTGTAGGAAAATTGTACAGACCCTTCAATTCGACAGACAACCAAAGAATGTCTTGATAAAGGTGGACTACATTTACTCAAAACCACCGAAACGCGTCGACGCTCCTGTATAGTACAATTAAAACCCGCACCATCAATGTTTATATCTAAAAATTTATAGTGATAAAACAGTGGTGTATACAATTGGGAGTTCTTTTAATGTACAATTTGTATTTTACCATTTGTGTGTTTTACAAACCTTTGTCTGTCCTTTGTTTTGTGAAGGTCGCAATACAAGAGTTATTGTTGTTTCATAATTTTTTATGTACCATAATTTGTATAGAATGTGTTTATGAATTGTTTTTAATCATACTTTGAGTACAATAAATGTGTTAATCTTTTCACTTCTGTGCTTATATGAGTTCTTACAGATAGAATGTTTTTTTAGGCTACGTTTTAGCTTGTGTTGTAATAATTTTCAAGTGAATAATTTCTTTTACACTAAACTGATGTTAGTCCAGATGCAATCGGGAGGACAAGGTCAGTCAGGAAGTGGCACATTAGGGAGAAAATCGGGGGGACAAAAAAGGGACAACGAGGACGGCCCAAGATCCAGGATAGATCTGGCGACTCTGAAAAAGACGACCAAGTGTCACCAGTGTCATGACGTCGGACATTGGAGACGCGAGTGCCCCCATAACCCAGAAAATCAAGGACAGGAAGAGGAAGAGGAGGTACAAGCCCCTCCGGTACAGAAAGTAACAGTAACTCAGTTTAAGACGGCTAAAGGGGGGACTTCAGCCCCTAGGGCTCCGGTTCCCCAGCCACCGAAGATTTCGACAGGGAACAAGGTTTACAAGCAGATGCCTTTCATAGTAGAAGGGGACGAGTACTATTACTTTGAGCTAGTGACAGGACGGTACCTGAGTGGGGAGGAGGACTGTACCCTCGGGGCAGTTCTGGAGGTAGACCAGAGGGGACCATTCGTAGAGGCTGATGTAGATGGACATCCCACCACCTTTTTGGTTGATACTGGTGCTACCCGTTCTACTGTACGGTCTGCGGTAGTCCCCAACTTACCCCTTTCAGGACAGACTATCCAAGTTGTAGGCGTTGCAAACAGAAGAATGACGAACCCACTGACTGAGCCGGTCCCAGTGAAGATCGGAAGTTTCAGGGACAAACATCAATTTGTGGTGTGTGATTCCAGTCCTGTGTGTCTGTTAGGAAGGGATCTCCTGTGTAAACTCAATTGTACCATCTACTGTACCCCCAAGGGAGTGGAGTTGCAGACAAATAATGATGATGCTGCCTTTAAGGTTGCAAATACGCGTGTGTGCATAGAATTGTATCCTGCTCTAACGGTGGAAGAACTCCCTTAGGATTTGAGGGATACAGTCTCACAGGAAGTGTGGGACTTTACAGGAGAGGAGATCGGTTTGATTAAAGGAGTAGAGCCAGTTAAGATTCAAGTAAGGCCGAATGCTGAGTTCCCAAGAACACCCCAATACAAGTTGACTCCGGAAACTATTGCAGGAATAAAACCTGTGATCGAATCCATGATTAGACAGGGAATTCTGAAGGAAGTCATGGGCAGTCCATGCAACTCCCCGATCATGGGTTTGCAGAAGCCTAGCGGGAAGTTCAGGATTGTGCAGGATTTACGATAGGTGAACAACATAGTTGTTCCATGCTGTCCAGTGGTACCGAATCCATCAGTGATACTGTTTCAGATACCGTTCCAAGCTGAGTGATTTACTGTAATTGATCTGTGTCAGGCTTTCTTCTTGATTCCCTTGCATGAGGAGAGCCAATTTCTTTTTGCGTTCAAGCTGGAGAATCGTGTTTTAACATGGTGTCGTATCCCTCAAGGGTACACGGAGAGCCCATCGATCTTTAATCAGTTGCTGAAAAGGAATCTAGAGAGTCTGGTACTGCAGCAGAACTCCGTTCTCGTACAGTACATAGACGACCTCCTTGTTGCGTCAGAGACAGAAGACGCTTGTAGAGTTGACACCATTGCCTTGTTGAACCATTTGGCAGAGAATGGACACAAGGTATCCCCCAGCAAGTTACAGTACTGTTTGTCTGAAGTACAGTATCTGGGTCACAGGATAGAGAAGGGAAAGAGGAAAGTGTCGCCTGACAGCATTGAGGCGATCATGAAAATGATGGTGCCTTCGACCCAGAGAGAGGTTAGGATGTTCCTGGGTATGGTTGGCTACTGTCGCCAGTGGATTGCCAATTTTTCCCTGAAGGCGAAACCATTGCAGAAACTGACGCACAAGGATGTGAGTGATCCGGTACCATGGAACAAAGACTGTATGATGGCTTTCCTTGGGCTGCGAGAGGACTTGTGTCGCGCTCCGACTCTGGGAATGCCCGATTACACCAAATCATTTACACTGTTCTGTTGTGAGCGGGAGGGGTGTGCTTTGGCAGTCTTAGCACAAGATCATGGAGGAGTCCGTAGACCAGTTGCTTACTTCTCGGCTACCTTAGACCCAGTAGCCGCAGCGTTGCCCGGATGTCTTAAATCCGTTGCCGCAACAGGTGTCAGCATTGAACGGTGTGAAAGCATTGTGATGGGTCATTCACTGACTGTATATGTTCCCCACTCAGTGGAATTGTTGATGACCAGGACCAAGACGCAGCACTTGACAAATAGTAGGCTCACACACTACTAGCAGGTTATACTTGCTGCGTAGAATGTGACCCTTAGGAGGTGCTCGGTCTTGAATCCTGCTACTTTGATGCCATTGCCAAATGCCTTAGACGATGATTGTGAAGACCATGATTGCCTTGATGTGACTGAACTGTGCACCAAACCTAGACCGGATATTGTTGATGAGCCACTGATAGACCCTGATGAAATTTTCTTTGTCGATGGCTCATGTGTAAGGGACAATACTGGTCAGTTGAGAGCAGCCTTTGCTGTTTGTACTATTTCTGGAATAATCGAAGCGGCCTGCCTGGAAGGAGTACACTCCGCCCAGGTGGCTGAGATAATTGCGTTGACGCGTGCCTGTTTGGCAGCCAACAAGATTCGGATCACCATATATACTGATAGCCAATATGGGTTCGGCGTGGTTCATGACTTCGGTCAGTTGTGTTCTCAAAGGGGTTACATGACATAATCGGGTTCCCCTATCAGGAATGGAGAATTTGTCAGATTACTGCTGGAGGCTTTGCAGGGTCCAGCAGAGATAGCCGTTGTGAAATGTACTGCTCATAGCAAGGGTACCGACTTTGTGTCCCTGTGAAAGCGTTATGCTGATGAAGTTGCACGTTACTGTGCCGAGCAGGGATACTTGTTTACTGAACAAACTGTCGAAGGGGCGCAGGGAAGGACTGAGTTAAACAAGATGCTCGAGGTGGCTGACACCTGGGAAGAGTTGAAGAGCATGCAGGAGCAGGCGTCAGACTGTGAGAAAAAGGTGTGGGGGACAGCTGGTTGTGTCAAAGGAGAGTTGGATTTGTGGGTTTCGGCTGATGGGAGAGTGGTGTTGCCGAATGAACTGGTGAGTCCGATGGCACGACAGATACATGGTCCTGTACACCTGGGCAGAGATGCAATGATGCGTGTGTTCAGACAAACTTGGTACAATCCGAAATTCCGAACAGCTGCGGAATCAGTATGTCAGAGGTGTGTTACATGTCAACAAATGAACGTTGGGAAAAGAACAGTTACATTGAGTCACATTGGGAGGTCCGGCGGACCTTTCAATAGGATGCAACTGGATTTCATTGAGATGCCGAGGTGTAATCGCCTCAGGTATGTCTTGGTGATCGTGTGTGTGCTTTCTAGGTGGGTTGAGGCATACCCAACTCGTAGGTGCGATACACTCACAGTAGCAAAGTTATTGTTGAGGGAGCTTGTGCCACGTTTCGGGGTTCCGACCTCTTTGGAATCGGACAGAGGGACGCATTTTAATAGCGAAATTGTGAAAATGCTCTGCTCTGCACTGAACATTGACCAGAGATTGCATTGTAGCTATCGACCAGAGGCTTCTGGCATAGTGGAGCAAATAAATGGAACCCTCAAGGCCCGAATGGCGAAAGTGTGCTCATCTACGTCCCTGAAATGGCCAGATGCATTACCGTTGGTGCTAATGAGAATGCGTAGTACGCCAGACAGGAGAACAGGTCTCTCACCTCACGAAGTATTGATGGGGAGGGCTATGAGGCTGCCATCTGTTCCTTCAACAGCCTTGCTAAATATCACAGATGATCTGATTCTTGATTATTGCAAAGGACTTTCTGATGTCATCCATTCTGTGTCCCTTCAGGTGCAGACTGCTGAAATTCCAGCTTCTAGAGACCTTTGTCACGACCTGTGTCCGGGTGACTGGGTCCTGGTGCGGAAACACGTAAGGAAAAGCTGCCTGGATGTACGCTGGAGAGGACCGTTTCAAGTTATCTTGGTGACGAACACTGCTGTGAAGTGTGGAGGATTGCCAAACTGGGTCCATGCTTCTCACACCCGACGAGTTCCAGCATCTCTGGAAGAAACAGCTCCTCTTGTAGATGAAAATCCAGCCGTGGAGGAAGATCCACTGGAGGGGACAAGTCAAGCTGTGGGGGTGTCTGAAGAGGCCGGTAACTTATCTGATCGAGCTGAAGGAAATCACGACGACAGTGACACTGAGTCTACCTCTGAATGGGGAAGTTGCTGTAAAGGTGATTTGAGCGCAGAACAAGCTGAAAGTAGTGATGAGCAGGGTGTGCAAACGAGAAGCAGAAGAGTGAGAAGCGCAGAGGCTCATTGGCCTGAGAGGCGGAGGCGATTGAACGTAAGACTGGCTTCCGAAAGAGATCTTGCTCATGTATCTGAAGAATCAGACCAGGAAGAGGGAGAACAAGAAATAGAGCAAGCAGGTCCGAGAAGGTCCAGGACGGTGAGAGTACCTTTTTGAAGATACGCCACTCCTGAGTGGACCTACCCTGTGACAGATGCCAAGTGTACTGAGATCAGGGAGGGTGAGGGCTGTGACAGTGACCAGTACGAATCCAAATGTTAAGTTGGATGTGGTGCTGTTGGTACCAGGACTTGAGATCGAAGGCGTACTGACACTCACCGTTCCTAATCCCCCTTACCTAAGCAAGATACGTGATTTAATCCTGAATAGACTGATTTTTCCTACATTTGGTCCAGAAATACCATCTCACGAATCGATTGTGCTTCGCATGGAACTTCTGGAATACGTGCTAAGTGCAGTTGGAGCAAGTGTGATCATTGATTACTAAAGACTTTTGTAAATAGCTATTGAACTAACCTAGAGCCGAGTGGAAGAAGAAGAAATTTAGGGACTTTCCACAGAGGACGGAGAAGGGTTAGGGTTGTCTGTTGCTGATGCAAGTGAAGAACTAAAATGGGGATTTCTGCTCTCAGAGGTGTGGTTCGAGTGACTCAAATAACCAAGAAAGAGACATTGGGTTGTTGCTGAGAACGAACTACATTGTTCCGAGACCATGGAGGCTGGAAACCCGACTCGTAGGGCTAAGTGCATTGTAGGCACCTTATAGGAGGAGTGATATTCTTTATTTTCTTAGTAGTTATAGTTTCCTATTTAGTACCACACGAGCAGGCAGTGGAGGTTGAGGGAACACCGACACCTACCACTCCTAGCAAGCTTAGGAGCAGAGAAGGCTTTGCTATTAGAAGAGAGTCATAGGTTACATGCAGATCTGTCTAAAGGCAATTTTAAGCAGAATGCGTATGCAAAGTTGTTGTATGAATACATTGATGCGATGGATGCGAAAGACTGCTATGTGTATATGCAATTGCCGGCTTCAGTAGATGAGGGTATTAGATACCATCACCTTCCATTGACATATGGAATTTCATGTAGTTTGCTGCTTAGCATATTTTATGGGCGAAACCATTTTGAGTATTTCTTTTCGAATTATGATGTTGTGCTTCCAGAAGTCCCTGCTTATAAACACCTGAATAAGTTTGATTATTATAAGTCAGAGGATACACTTGGATATTTCTTAATTCCAACACAAGAGTTAGACACCTCATATGCTCACCGACACAATTTGACATGTTTGCTATCAGAGACGGAGAAAAAGATCATAGAACAAGTAGAGGACAGGTACAAAAAGCAAAAACAGTTGCGAGATTCAGGGCAAGGTAAAGTTGATTGGACGGATGAGGAGAAGCAGCACAGGTCAAGAGGGAGTTATGGTCCAATAGCTCTAGATGAAGTGCAGAAAGGGAAGTTGTGCATTCACAGACCACAGACGTATTATGAAAATGTGTATGTGGGTGATTCTACATGTGAACACACTTTCACATTGGAGTATTACACGAAGGATTTCTTGCAGAGCGTGGTGCAGGTGATTCCTACAGTTTATTTTGTCTGCGGAAGGAATGCGTATGTAAGATTACCAGAGAAGTGGTATGGAACGTGTTATCAAGCGATTATTTTTCCCAAGATATACCATACTGAGGATTTTGCTCTCTTGGAGGGAGGACATCAGACGAGGGTAAAGCGAGGTGAAAGTGCTGGTGCAATAGTTGGAGACCTGTTTGGAGCAGTGATACCCATGTTGGGAGTGATTTTGAATGACGTGAAGATACGGGGGTTGGCAACTGTGGTGGATGAACTGTCAATGAGTACAGCTAAGTCATTAGTGTTGGTTGAGGGTGAGATGTTGTCGATAAGGACAATGGTTTTACAGAACCGTCTTGCCTTAGATGTCCTTCTAGCAAAAGAAGGAGGAGTCTGTAAACTTTTGAAGGTACAGGAATGTTGCACGTATATTCCAGACAATTCCAAGGATCTGGAGAAATATGTAAGTAACATAGCTGCCATTCATTATGAAATTGAGGATTTAACGCAAGAGAATGTGTGAGAGAAGGTTGGCAAGGGAGTTGGAAATGTTGGAAACTGGTTTGCAAATCTGGGAAGGAGTTTCCTTGGGTTTGTACTGAAACCCCTCATCATAGTTGCGGCATGTGTGATTGGGTTGTGGGGTTTGGTAAGAGTGTACAAGTGGTATAGGTCAACTAGATTGGAAAGATCGATGAGAGTGCAAGAGCAAAGAATGGAGAGACTGCAGGACAGTCAATATCGTAGCTTAAGAGCGATGGAGATGCTCAAGCGGGGGAAAGTGGCGACAGGCTCTGTTTAACTCGGTTCTTACCCTCAGGGATGGTGTGATGATGGTGATGACACAGGTCATCAAAGGGGGGAACTGAGAGAGCGCCAAACAGAAGTAAAATTTGTAGGGGTGTATCATATGCACAAGTAGTGAACACCCGCATATATAGAGGATTTACTAATCGTGTTCAAATGCAATGTAGGTCTGAGAACTAATGTATTTGCTATTAGAATTACATGGAGAGCTAATGTTAAGAGTTTGAAAATCAATAATTCCGTTTTAACATAGAGATGTCGTTTGATGTGAAGTCTTTCATTAATAAGAGATGTGTTTTAATAGATCATCATTGTGACTTTAGATCTGCTTTATTAAAATTCATAGTTGTACCTTTTAAATGTGATAAAATTGCTTGAGATAGAAAATGTATTATAGCCTTATAGCCCGCCGTAGAGGGCTATACCGGCTATTAAAGGCCCTCTCCAGCGTTAAAGGCCCCGAGCCGAAGGCGAGGGCCTTTAACAAGGGAGAGGGACTTTAATAGCGGTATAGCCCATCTACGAAGGGCTATAAGGCTATTAGAACATTCTGTCACTAGAGGACAGAATGTTCTAACAAAAAAAAACAAAGCCTTTTGGGATGTGAGGGGATTGGAATCCCCTCAGGTTCCCTGTAGCCTTTGTTCACAGCCAGAGCAGTGAACAAAGAAACATTGGAATGTTGGAGCTCCAGGCTTATACCAGCCATTATAAGCCCAGAGCGCTCCATTGTTTTTAATGGAGCTCCCAACATTCCAATGTTCTAATTTGCTTTAAAGATGGAGGCTTAAAGAAAGAAAGATATTGTTTATGCTAGGATGTTGGGCACATAAGCGTGCAGAGGCCCAGTTCATGAAAATCGTGTAGGCCTGATCGAAGATGCTTTGCTTAGCATTAAATCAAAGAAATGTTTTTGGAGAAAGCTGCCTTTAGCTAAAGTCAATTGCAACATTAAGAAATTGTGAGCCGATTCACATGTATTCCTTTGCAGGTGCCAGACCAAGTAGATAGTGGAGTAGAAGGGCCCATTGTGTATGAGCGTTAGGATACTAGGCTCAGACATGGAGGAGTAGCCGAGGAATTTAAGGAAGCAACTTGAAGCGAAGGAGAGCCTGGGACCCAAGGACGTTTTAACGGACAAGGATGGAAAGGTGCCATAATGGAAAAATCTGAAAACCAACACCTTCGAGAGGGGCGTACCTGTGGGGTTTTGTATTAGGGACAGCACCCCGAGGGAGAAGGTAGAGTAGATGAGCCGAGGAGCGAGAGGGAGCGGTTGATCAGGCAGAGAGCTTAGCTATGGCTGAGGAGTCTTTAGACTAAGTCAAAGAAAGAGAGTGAACTTCTTTGGAAGTCGCCACTGCTGACACCTTTATTAGATTGGGCTATTGTTGAGTAGGGATGTCACTTAGTATAGTGTGGGGACAGATTAACCTGAATTTATATATTTTATCAATGCATACTAAAACTCAGGTTATAGCAATTCTTGTTAGCCTGATGATTCTTGAATTGATTCTTGTATTATTCCTGAGCCGTCTGAGACTCTTCCGTAGGATTATGGTTGTATTAGTGCCTGTTTATCTTCTAAACCTTTTGCTGAGGTGTTTTTTACATTCAGTTGTTTTTGGCTTTGTAATAAATCTTCAAACTTAGTCCTTAGTCGGTGGTTCTTTCGGGGAAACCATGGGAATCGTTGACATTGATTGACTATTGGTAGATAGATTGCCTAATTCATTCTATGACAGGTAAAAAGGTCCAGTCGACCTGAGACGGGATTCTAGAGAATGAGATGCAGACTCTAGAAGGAAAATCCCACCCTTTCACAACAATGTTCCTCTAACTTCTGTTCATCTTCACCAGGGCCGGACTGGCTCTAGCAGGCATCGGGCGTTTCCCGGGAGGCTTATCTTTTTTTATTTGAAAGGTTTTATACAGGCCTGGCTCGGCCCCGGGGTATCAGAGCGCTTTATATGTGCACTCAAAATTTACAGGAAAGAGACAATTGTTCAATAGCAAAGTATTCAGACAGGTAAGATTGAAACAAGTTAAATTAACAAATGGACACTAAAAAATGACATATGCACTAAACAATTACAAGAAAGGAACAGTAGTTCAAAAGCAAAGCATTCAAATAGGAGAGCTTAAAACAAGTTAAATTAACAAATGGGCAGAGAGCAATATACATGAAAAGGCGATCAAGGAAGGCTAATATCAACAGTAGCAAGAAGCGCAGGTAAAGTTCAGTATAGAATGAAGGGGGGTGTAAAAAAATTCTGAGCGTGACTGCGGGTGAGGGATCATAAGTTAGAAGTAGGTGGGCGAGAACCAAATTGAAGCAGAGGAGGTAGTATAGACAGAGAGATTTATGGAGGAGATGGGAAAGGGTTGGAGATGGAGGAGAGGGGAGAGAAGGGGGTAGGGAGAGAGAAAACAGGTGACATATAAAGAGAAGGGGGAGAGGAGCAAGATAAGAGTAAAGTAAAAGGAGAATCAAAAAGAGGGATGCAGGGCAAGAGGCGAGGTTATGTACACCAATACTTGCTGAGAAAGTGATGTTTGAGGTCTTTTTTAGAGCTGGGGTAGGAGGCTTGAGGGGTGTGGGCCGGATTTGCAGCAGTCGGGCCGGTTTTGTCACCGGGGGCAGTTTTATATGCAATATCGGCACCTGGTAACAAAAGCATCAGTCCCACCCCAGGCCCCTTTTCCCTCCCCCCCCCCAACCCCCTGCAGGCTGGTCCAACAAAATTGCCAGGCCTGCTTGCTGTTCCTAGTCCTGCCCTGATCTTCACTGTATGAATGTCTTCTGCATTTATTACACAGGGTGACTTTAGCTGACGGGTGTGTCCCTCTGCAGAGTGTCTTCGCTCTTTTTACCACTTAGAATTTACATAAATGTTCACATCACTGAAACCTGCTGCTCAACACACCCTGCAACGGACATTGGCATCTTTTGTAACACTGTAGATAGATCCCTTCAAATGTCTAAAGGTACTTGATAACCCCTTTATCTCTGTCTTGGGACAAATAAGAAAACCTACAAATGGTCAGTCATCATCCCATTAACTTGAACCCCACAAAAACTATAGCTCTGACCATGATTGTTTCATTACTGTCATTAACCAACATCTCTCTCCTGAAATGAATTCTGAGAAACAGCAAAAGTAGATCTCAGATGTCCCACTTCACAAAAGAATATACAGTTACGTCCAAAAGAGCATAACCATCAATGCGAGGAACTGATTTCAAAGAACTACATTTTCCTACTTAGGTTCACAGACCATAATGACCATGGACGCCTATCAGAACATAATTAAAATGCATTCTTCAACTTTAAGCGAGCCCAGCACAACTGCAAACCTTAATTCTAATTCTGGACCCTTGACCCATATATAGCCAGTCTCACTATCCAACCATAGTGCACTTATCCCAATCTTCACAACTAATGTCCATACCAAGGATGATAACAGCATCTAAAACTCCACAAGCACACAGTATCGACCACCTCCTCTCGCTATATTCCTGAACTAAAAATTTAATATTGTCGATTGCATGCACAGACAAAATATGGAGCATACCAAGCACTACAACGATAACTGAGAAATCATTGGGCTTTGAGGGCGGACAGTAACAGCAGTAATTCAATGATGGGAACTAAACTGCAGTTTATGGGTGGAAGAACCTAATCAAGAACAAAGGAAGGCCAGAATGGACATTATTTATTCGTCTGAGAACAACGGACATTAAAATGGAGAGAAAGTTCATAAAAAGAGAGGTTTCAAGAACAGAGAAAACTGAGGCATAGAAAAGGAAACAGTTCAAAGAGGCTTTTAGAAAACAAGCACAAATGGTAAAATGGGGCAATGATCAATACAGAAAGTGGGACAGAGGAATAGGTAGTGTAATTGGCATAGGTCACGTGAGGGTCACTTTGAGGTTAAAAAGCACGAACAATGATTTGTTGGGAGTAGTAGAATGTGTAGTAGCAGAAATAAAGGACAACAGCGTTGATATATGAGGTGCAATAATGTGAAAAGTCTCCATAGGGGAGAACTGACAAGAAGGAATGACTTTGAGGAAGTGATCATTTCAAAAGTATGAAGGTACAATGTTGATTTCTAGAGTATTAAGAATGTCTTTTCTATGGATATGTAAAATTTATTTTCAATAAAAATATTTTGAATAAAAAAAAAAAAAAAGAAATAAGAAAATCATATTTTAAAATAGCTGTTATGTATCCCATTGATTATTCTGCAGTGAAAGGATTCTATTAACCCCCAAACATGAATGAAAAAAAATTGCATTTGGTGTGTGGTGAATCACTTCTTTGTTGTTTGTTTTCCCTGCCTGGGATTACCATGTTTTTGCATAGCAGATGCAGGCAGGGAAAATATGTACTGGGATAAGCACCTTAAGTAGAGAGGCTCTTACAATACGTGAAAGATGGTGACTTTGTGGTAGACAGGCCACTGCCTTTGATTGACTAAATTCCAAGACCACATAGGCAATTATGCTCTGGTTACTCTGACAGCAATTAATTAATGAGTGATGGAGACCCAAGCAGACAATCCTTACATTATCCAACCAGGAAATAATAATTGGAAGAACCACACAGACCTTATGTATAAACGTCTGGAAAATGAAAGTAATGCATACAGGTTTGAAATGGAAGTCATGCTTCAAAATGTTGGCCAATAGCTGGGGTTCTCTGACCAGTTCAACTGGATTAAGGATCACCACAGACCTAAGAATCAGGTAACAGATGGCCAACTGTCTGGTTGGTCCTCTACTAACATTATCTCTACTTTTCTAGCGTTCAATTTCAGTTCATGGGTGTCCAATGAGCTTCAACTAGTTTGAGATGTTAGTGGGAGAAGATCAACGTATTCAGTTTGGTATCAGTATGGTGCACAATGTAATTCAAAATGGTTCGGCAAGTGTCATGTAGGCTAACACTTAGGTATTAAAAACAGTTATGATAATGCAGAGACAGTGTGCTTGTGCTATGACAGAAATGATTGAGATTGAACAAAGAAGGGATTGCAGATCTCTTTCTTGTACTATCTGTTCAGGTGGATTCTGGTCTTGAGCAAATAGGAGTCTAAAACTAATGCTGCCATCCATTTCCCACCTGATTCATTTAATTTCCTCTCAAAGCGTGAAATCATGTTTTTGCCGAATCCAAGATATTATTGGGTCTAATAAATGCTTGTAACTTCACTGCCACACTCCTGTCTAGTGCATTAGGTAAGTATAGCTGTTCCGAAGTAGGGATGGGTTAGATTAAAGGTTTTTCACGGGAGGGATTCTGTGTGTAAAACGTGCTGACAGAACATGATCTCCTTTGTGAAGGTGACAGGAGCACCAAGATTGACATTGCAGTGAAAGAGAGGGCACTCATTGCCCTGGACGAGAGGGCATGCATTGCACCAGCATGATAGCATGCCCAGCATTGCGGTGAAAAAGCTGGACATTTTTAGTGAGGAAAACTCATTTACATTAGCAGAGAGCTGAGACTGTGTTTTGAAAAAGACAGCAGCGATTGAAACAAGCATTTGCAATGCAATAGTTCTCGCATTTGCGAGTGTTTAAGTTATTGGCAGTGTAAATGACTATGGGCCAGATTCATCAAACCAAAATCCGCTCGCAAAGGGCCAGATTCTGAGAATATGGCCCTTTGCGAGCAGTATTTTTGCATTTGGGACGCATCATCCCAAATGCAAAAATCGCAATTTTAGAAATCGCTACATTGCGATTGTTTGCATTTAAGGAATCTCAATTGGAGATTCCTTAAATGCAATGGATGAACCATTTAAAAATTGCGAATTCGCAATCTGGGGCCGCTATTTACCGCGAAGTCTAACTACGTGGTAAATAGCAAAAACTTAGAAAAATGCACTTTAGTCCTTGGGACATGTGTGTGCGCAACACCAGTGTACATTACCATTTCAGGGGTGCAACAGGGTGTCCTTTGGACACCCTGGCACCCTTGAAATTGCTTCCTTATTTGCGATTCGCTAATTGCTAATCGCACATAAGGAATGACTCCCAATTCATTCCTACGGGCCTTTTGGGCCATAGGAATGAATGGGAAAGCCATTCCTTATTTGAGATTAGCAATTAGCGAATTGCAAATAAGGAAGCAGTAGAAATCGCTAAAAATATTGCGATTTCTACATGCATCCCGTTTTGCGAGTCTTTAATAGCGAATCCTTAAAATTCGCTATTAAGGACTCGCAAAACATGACTTTGATGAATCTGGGGGTTAGCCTTTTATTTATGTGTTATAAAGCAACCCATAAATAAAAGACATTGTGATTTACAATGCCAATAGTTCAAACTCTCATAAATGCGAGACCTATTGCATTGCAAATGCTTGTTTAGGACTTGTGCCCTGAATATTGGGGACTGAATATGAGAGCACCAGCAAACTATGTGAGTTTTGGATGAGCTCCGAACACTCTCGCCTTTCCTCTCTCTTATAAACCCTTTTGCTGTCTAAGGACTGACATTCAGCAAGCTTCAGCTAGTGAGGAGAGCTGCCTAGAGCCCATCAGGGAGCCTCTCTGTAAATGAGATATACTTTTATATATGCTTTACAACAACTCTCTGCTGTCTCTATGCATTGTAAATGCAAGGTTTACTCTTACCCCATGCAGTGTTTCTTTGTGGGTTCATTTAGAAATGGCTCTTTTTTCAGGGAAATAGAAAACCAATTACAAGTATCCATAAAGAATGTGGGTGGCAGTATGAACTGTTTCTTGATCCCTACGGAGGCAAGTAGCCTTCCAGTCTCGCCCTGTAAATACAGAAAAGCCCGAGCCCTATTTGTAACAGAGAGAACAAAAACAGCCTAAGAACAAACCGCTCCCAAGAGCAGAGTTTAATGCCAGACAGAGACCGTTTCTTCAGAGAAAGTAGATGCCTTTCCTGCCTTCGCTGCTCTCCGTGAATCTGAAAGTGTGACAGGCACATGTGAATTGGAACGAGTGGGAGTCAAGTCTCACAAGCACAAGCGTCGGATGGGGGTGATTAGTAATTAGACCTGTCCAATCTTGTGCGCTTCTGGTTAGGAGCAGTGTGTGGAAGCAGCGCACGCCTGAGATAGAAAAGTGTGGATAAAGGCTGCAGTGAATAAGAATTTGGGTGCATATTAACAATCGCTGGCCGTGCTTAGCGATAATTATATTATCGCAGGCTATCTCTGGAATTTATCGCCCTGGTAGCGCGTTATTAACAACGCGTTACTCCAGGGCGATAAAAATTCCAGAGATAGCGAAGTTATCGCCCTTTTGCAGGGAACATCGCTGGTTTTCCTTGCGATAACCTTGCTGATACGACCCACAGGGTCGTATCAGCATAATCCACCCCAATGTTGGGGATAGGTAAGTCTGCATTTAAGCAGACATTAGTTTTGGAGCAAACAGCTGTTTTCTCCAATAACTAATGTGTTCTAAAATGCTGGGACAGCCTTGGAAATATCGCGATGTGAACATCAGCGATATTTGCAAGGTTGTCCATCCGGGGTATGCCCAGAGATGCAAAGGAAGGCTTTGGGAAAAAGGGTGCTAACATGCGATTATGCATGTTTGCACCCTCTTGTAAATAGGATGATAGTTTTATATCCGCTTTTTTGGCTTTTTAAGCCAAAAAAGCAGAGATAAAGCCCTTGTAAATATGCCCCATAGTTCTCCCCAAAAAATATAAAGCAGCAAACTGTAAGGAGTCTGTAATCAGCCTGTGCTCCTCTGTCTTGAACGGAAGTGAGCTATCGGCTGGCAGAATGAGTGGGGATGCACCATTTCAGAGGGGCACTGGAGGGAACCTATCACAAGCAGCAGGGGGAATAACGTTGTGTTAAGGGATCACAAAAGGTCTTGCAGACAGCGCATTTGCGCTGATGCTAGACCTAAAAACCAGGATCAAACAGCAGAGGAGAGTGTCAGGGCCTTAGCTACGAGGGGGAGCGGGGGGCATTTGAGAGCCAGGCAAGCCCAGAATAATCTTTGGCCCCCCTAAACTAGTGAGGCAGCTGGCGCACTTTAGAGGTGCAGAAGTTCAAAAGGTAAATGAGCAATAAAAATCTCTCTTGAAGTGTTGTTTTAATCTAGTTACAGTTGCTGCATGTTCAAAGACATTTTAAATGTCAGGGTGTCTTCTGACAAATTGCTTCTTTAATCACGAAAATGTTGTTCACTTTTCTTTCTTTGGAAAGTGAGAGGATTGTCTCAAGTGAACTCTGTGACAATCTGTGGTATGGATACGGCCACTGGAATTAGGCAGCAGCGGAGGCCTACATTCTGTGGCAGTGTTGACTAATTTATGTGGCAAGAAAACGCAAATGTTGCGCTTCATTGCTCCACATTGTTTAAGTGTATAGGCTCATGGATGTCTCAATTGCTGGCTGGTAGTGCGTTGCAGAGCTTGGTGTCTGGTACTGAGAAAGCAGTGCCTCCTATTGATTTTTTTGGTAACGGGGTATAAGTGGTGCAAGCCTGAGATGCAGTGTCCTAATTTGTTTGTATTGCTTGAATTCTGCTTGAATTCAGCTTGTAGTTAGTGCTTTAAATGGGCCAGTACTGTCCGGTACGGAGTACCAGCACTTTTATATTTTGTGAGGGAGAGTACCATCATTTCACAAGAGAAATGCTATACTTTTAATTGGAGAGTACTGGCACTTCTCAGAAACAAGCAGGTACTCTGGTACAGAGTACCTGCACTTCTATTATTCCATTTCAAGTACTGCTTGTAGTTAATAACTGTACTTTTCTTTGGAGGCTCAGTGAACAATGCAAAGTGCCTTTAACATAGCCCTCTTTGCTTAAGTAGGTAGTTGAGCAATTGCAAGACGGGAGTCATGTGTATGTGTTCTCTTGGGTGAAGGTAGAGAAGAAATTTAGCAGCAACATTTTGGGTGAGTTGTAATTTGCGTAATATGAATGAGGGTGTGCCAGGGCATAGGCTGTTGGCATAGTCAAACTCGGAGATTTCAAGTGAGATAATGGCAAGCAGTTTCTGTTGGTATTAGGGTTGGGCAGGATTTGCGTAATCGCGTTACGCAAATCTCCGCAAAATTATAAAAAATCTCGGCGAACACGCAGAAATTCCGCGAATGCGCAGAATTGCATGTTCGCGATGCTTTTTTCCTGTTTGCAATTGCTGTTTGTGTGCTCGGGGGGAAATATCTTGCGAACACGCATTTTGAGAACGCGAACAAACAAAAAATTTCACGAAGTCGCGCAACGCAGAATTTTGAGCAATTTCGCCTTCTCCGCGGAACGCGAAATTACCCAAATTCCGCGAGCGGAACGGAATTTACCACCCAGGCCTAGTTGGTATCCAAGGAAGCAACGTAATGTTTTCATTGTGTAGAAGGCAGAGTGCTGTTTATGCTGTTAAAATATGGTATCAAATATAGGTCTCAATGGATAGTTACTGCTAGGTTTAAGGCTTCTCTTGATATTTTTGGAGGGGCTTCATGTTCCTCCATTCATATGGCAGTAGGCTGATATTTTTGTCATTGTCTGCAGGTCATAAGCTCTGTCTTAGCTGTATTTAGCTTTATATGGTTCCTCATCATCCATGTGATTATAGCCAGAAGTCAGTCATCAAGCTTTAAATCGTGGAAGACCAACCATTTAAAAAAATGATTGGATGTTATCTACATAGTTGTAACAGGTAAGTAAGTAAGCAAAAAAACGTTATTGCTAGATTAAGTAAAATTGTTGCAATATAAAACACAGTTATAAATAGAATTCATCAACACAATAAAAACTTCTTGGCATGTGACGGCAGACGGTCTAAATGCTTGTACACCATAATTGTAACAGGTGAGATTAAATTATTAACTCAGGTTTGGTGAATAGTAGGGGGGATATGATGGCCCCTGTGGGATGCCACAGTGTTAGGTGTGTGGAGCTGATGTAGAAGGTGGTATCAACACTGGTTATCTGGACTCCCTTTTCACCTTTCACATTTGGTGTGTCCAACAAGAATTGTCTGTGTGAAGGTATTGCACAACTGTACAGGGCAATGAGTCATGTTATTCTGAAGCCAGCAACTTTCATGACATTTCCTATTTCTGATACATAAGTGATTACCACTACCCAAACCTACCAGTCATTCAGAAGAAATATTCAGTCAGGAAACTCCATATTTCAATATGGTATGGTGCTTTGATTGGCCTGTTGTGATGAGGCAGAGTTATCACAAGCCAGGTACGATTTATATTTGACTGAAAGCCTACTCTGGCCTATTGTGAAATATAGCCTGGTGAGTTAATGTATCTGCTCTACAGATTGTGTATGCTGGAGTCAGATAGTTTGTTAGGGTTATTGTGCCTGCTGCAGAGGTGTGCAAATACCATAATTAGCAGTAGTGTGAAGCTGAAATGACCCAGTCTAGTCTACCATGTCACAAAGAGCTGCTATATTAGATTATCTTTCAAAAATGGATTCATATCTATTCAACTCTGCCAGGGTCAAAACACTGAGAATATCTCTCCTTGAACCGAGATAATTTGTATTATAATTTACCTTTCCAGACATCTCCACAGAACATCAACTAACATTTTCAGATCTTTCTGTATTGTAATTTACAATATCTTTAGTATGAATCTGCTTTTTGGAATGTATTGTCTCCTTTCAAATTCTACCCTATCTTTATCAAATGTATGGCCATAGCAGCTAAATTGCTGCTGTTATGAGGTCCAATATAATTATTGTACTAAATACAAAATATTTGGTGAAAATTTGGGGTAGTGTTTTTCTTTTTAGAGAAGTATGGGAACGCAGGATGGTAGGACTTTTATGGATCCTCACAGATTCCAGAACTTCCCTTCACAGAAATATGAGGATAATCTTTTATTTAGCTAAAGTTTAGTGTTTGCAGGGCATTCTGGTTAAGAAAAAGTAGTGGGATCCACACAATCTACACCACCCCAGACTTCTTAAGGTACTTTGTTTTCAGAAATGTCTGGGCCTGGAAGGATTCCCTCAGCGCTGACTGAGTTCTGGCCTAAATACCACAGCCACCCACATCGCCAGAATTGGTCAATTTGCAAGGCAGTCTTAATCTTTGCTTGTGTTTTAGGGAGCTTGTCCTTTAATGGGCGATCGGTCAGTCACCACTGGTGGCTGGCATCTACGGAGACTGGTGAGGCATGCAAATGGGTGGTGGGTGCATGCAAGCGCGGAGAAACCGTAATGACAGCGTTTACGAAGGGCAGTAGTGTGCAGTTGCCACTTTTTCTCCCATCAAGTAACCTACCAAGGGCCTTCACTGAGGTGTTTTCTTGTGCTCAAAACGATGTATTCTATTCCAAATGTGTGTTTTATCCACTAAATCAACACATGCATCTATGTGAGAAGTAAACATCCGAAGACAGTATTTTGGTTGCTGGTCTTCTCTGAAATTCACTGATGACACCCATGTAGTGCATGTGGTAATAATTACTAAGCCAGGGGTCACTGAGCTAAGGATTGCAATATGCAAAACGCAAACAGGCATATGATCTACATTGAAGGCTATACCTTCTCCTACATATATGTACCCACGTAATATATATATATTCAAGGTATGCAGATATGGGCTTAGTAGTAGCAAATTCATACTTCCCTATAGGAACTTACCTTTAAATATTCTGTCCTTGATATTCTTGTGTGCCGATATTCTAGGGGTTGGTATTTAGTGTTGGAACCAGTATTTGGGATATAATGCACCTATAGAGCACAGCTTTAATGTTTGATCATTGCTGGGGGCCAGGCCCCCCTAAAAATGTACTTCTGACTATGGTGAGAACGGGGTAAAAGGACAGAAATTGCATAATGAGGCAGCAACAGTGGGTCAAAAGAAAGGTGGGTAATTAACACTCATGAGAAGCAGACAGTGTGAATTTACTAGAAAAAAGATCCATTCGAAATGACTGCAGAGACTGGGAAACAAGAGGGAAGACTGCATCCCAAATTTACTAAACTTTATCACATACATTTGCCGGATGTGAAAAGGTACTGTATGAAGCTATGTGGCCCAAAGGACAACATCAATTAACTTTTACATGCAAAAAGGATTTTTGCTCCAAAGATTGATGTGCATTCAGCGTTGAGACAGCTTAGTGTTGTTTAACCATGAAATCCCTACACAATGTGGGCAGTCCCAGCACAAACATCCTCAGGATTAGGATTAGTGTGACCTGGCCTCAGGTACAAACATTTCTCCAAGTGAAACAGAAGCCACAAATTGGCAAAACGTACATCGTGTGGTATTTGCTGGAAATTACACATATTACGTGTTCATCTGTTCTCAGGTATATGTTCTGGAAGGCGAGACTGAGACTTGGGAACAAAACGTGCCTAAGAGATGCTGAGCGCTTGCCTTAGCCCATGGCGCCATGCCACGTTTGGTGTGGCACAAGCAAGGCACTCTACGCCAAGCATGACAGGTGATATCGGCAGCACGCTACGCATAGAAAATGCTTACGCCCTTTGCGTGGATTTCCTTACACAGATGCATGCATGCATTGCGTTATTCTTGGTAAATCAGGATTAATATGTTTCGATACTGTGTGTCAAACAAGAGGTTAGACAATCAATCACGGAAGACAGCAACCATGGTGTCCAGAGATTGGGGGAGGCCGACTAGAGATCAGTCAGTGAGTATCGATATAGCATGCGGTGAGAGGCTAGGCACTGATCATTTGGTCAGATCTCAGACTCTGGACATTGAGATAGAGATGGCTGCAAATGGGCACCCTGCGAAAAGACAGATGTGCATCAGGGCGGAAGACAGACCCCGTGCACTGGCACTACATTTTTTAAATTGCACGAGAGGAAGAGAAAACAAACGAAAATACGGTGCATTGAAAAAAGATACATGAGAAAAGCTGAATCAACGTTGCTGCTGCCAGCAGGGTCTAGCTGTCCCATTTCACTGCAGAAAAAAAAGTGAGGCTTACGCACGTGTTTGTCTTTTAACCATCATGTGATGACAGAAATAATTCGCTTCTGACCACTCACGTTTACTTCAGGTGTTAAATATGTAGAGTCAGTACATTTAATTAACGATCAAAGCAGCTTTCGCAGATCGTTCAAAACTGTAAGTTGGGGTTTCTTTTACCACCAACTCAGCAAATTCCAACACACAGCCCAACCCAGTGCTGATGGGGAGTTTTAAAAGCCGATTCTGGAAGGTCATTGTTTCTCCTAATTGTTAGGAGCCGAGGGTTGAAAGCGGGGTTGTTTACTTTGTGTAGGTCCTGTCTGCATAGGGCACAACAAGAAGGGACACATTCTGATGCAAGGGAGTGATACACGCGTCCAACTACACTGTACATGAGGCAAGGATCTGCCTTGAGGCAGGGGCCCTGGGATTGAAAGGAAAGAAAGACTGCTCTCTTAGGGGAGAAAGGTATGGCAACCATAGACAATCCGCATATTTTCTAAGACCACTGGACGGCTTAGAGGGTGGGCAGAGGATACAGTTGTGGAAGTCAAGGTAAGGAATGAAGCATCATGGTGGAGGCAGGAGCAGTGGCAGACGCTACCCAGTAGTAGCCGGCCTACTCACAGGCTCGGAAGTGTCAAGGGCTGACAGTAAATGGACTGCATTTACCAAGGTTTAAGGTGACAGGTGCATGAACGCCTCGGGAGTAACAAAGGAGGAGCTAACCACAATAACCAGAGGGGACAACAAGAACATCGAGAGAAGAGCATTAGTTGCAATACGCTTACCTAAATCAGGAAACCATTCAAGGGGTCCACTTGCAGGTTCCCTAGGTCGGAAACATATATGGACAGCAAACACAGGTGCAGCTAGTAACCCTACAGCCCTCGGCAGAAGATGGACGCCTGAAGAATCCTAAAATGTGGTAGATAGATTTGTTTGTAGGTGCTGTCTGACAATACACACAAGGACATTTTGGGTATGGATGCTCTAGTGCACCCTATTGGTATCAACCCATTCCTGAGTTTCCCATCAGCAAGAGTGTCGCTGACACATGCTTCAATTGACTAAAGGAGAATTATATTGGAAAATTGGAAAGAAATTGTAATGGAATGCTGCACATTATGTAGTTGTCACATACAGGAGCTTAATAAGCTTATCATTGGTTGACATTCTTGTCATTCACATTGATTTTGTTGTTATAAATGTCTTTCCTTCATCTTCTTGCATTTATCACTCAGCTGGAGCATAGCTTTTTTACTGTCTATTTGATTGGCTGACTTGCATCTTTCTTCTTCCTACATTAATGCAAGTACTTTTTGGGCCCGGCTAAGGACAGCTGTAGATCTGTGTTAGCCACCCCATATTACAAATACACATGGATAAGTGTATACGGTACAGAACTTTCGGTCAACCCCCTTCAGCCATTGCCTGTTGTCATTTTATAAAGGCAGCCGTTGAGTGGGGGCTTTCCTTAAATACATGACATTTTTTGAAGGTTACTTGGGGCTTTAAGAAGTCTCCTGTGAAACCTCTCCACTGTATTGCCTTCCCACTCACAATTTATTTTAGACATCCCTTCAACATTCTCCCATCCTCCCCATACTTCTGAGCTCAGGATGTAGCCCCGTATCCACATCACTACCTCATTTATTTTGTAAAGTTCAGAGTGGCGGCCACTGATCTGTTTCTGCCCGGGAGCTCTTGTGATGTTTGTCCCATTGTTCCTCTGAAATACCTCTGGAGAAGAACCCTCTATGCATGGTTAACTTACTGCCTGCTGTAGGCTATGGCTTGGAAGTCTTTTATTCAGTTCAATCCTGGCTCAGGACAGCATCAGACCCCTTTTTCAATGCTGAAATATGGAGGATCTGTAAGGAGCCTTTCTTCAGATCAAGGAGCCTTTTATCAGAAGCTGCCAATCATAGCTAGGATCTGTAAGGAGCCTTCCATCAGAAGCAGCCAATCGTAGCTAGGAGGATCGGTAAGAGCCTTCCTTCAGAAGCAACCAGTCATAGCTCAATACTTCTGCTCTCCGGGGAAGCCCCTCCAATGAGGATTTACCCTGCTTATAGTAAAACAAAAAAGTGATTTCATAAAACCGTTTCAGCAGTTTGTTTTGACCGCCAGGCTCCAGTTATCGCCACTGATGAAATTAACTCTTCATGGGTTAGGTGAGAATTGCATTTCCATCTCTTACTGCACTGCATTTAATGAAGCTTGTACGAATTTTATACTGCCCTAGTTACCATTTTTATCAGCTCATTAGAACAGTGTACTAAAAAATTGAAAACTCGACTGCCAAACGCCCTTCTAGTTTATAAACCATTGGCTAATGGAACTTTCCAAAGGTGTTATAAAACGATTCTCACGGTCCCACGAAAAAGCTGCTTTTTAATACAAACACAACATGTTATTTAAAGCATTAATTCACATCCGCTGCTCTATATATACTGCACACGAGATCCTTTGGTCTGTGCAGGTATTCTTTGCTTTGAAATAGAAATAAGGATTCCTGAACACTCGCAGCAGTGGCAGAAAAGGGAACGAGGCACTTAGCTCTTTTAAATTTGTCCAACAATGTAACTGCTGCGCTAGTAATAGGTACACCCTTAGTGCCCAATATCAGCAAAACTCCCCATCCCTCCCACAGCAATAAATTAGAGAAATAATCAGACAAGACACATTTTTAGTGGAGAAAATTGCTGCAGGTTTATTTGCATAACAAATATGCCAACATGGTGGGTTATCTTACAGGCGATCCCAGGGCAGGCAGCCCCTCGCCGCCTGCCCGCCTGATGAGCCAAAGTACACCGTGGCCCTAGCCAGCCGCAGTTAGTTAGATTTGGGGGAGGGGATAGGCCCTCCCACCGGCGGACCACCAGTCCACCCCTTACTCATGCACCCCCAGCTAGGGGGTGCAGAGTGTTGCAGGCAACCACCGGTTGCTCAGGCCCATAACCGCCCGTAGGACTAACGGAGCGCCGTCACTCCTCCAGGGTCCAACGCGAGGACCTCCCTGGGGATATTTGGCTTTAGCACCCTTACTGTGCTCCTGCATAGGGTACCCTTCTGTACCTTACAGCCTCTGGATCGCCCTGTAACTCTGCCTGCAACACAAAATAATACATTAGATAAACACACGCCCCCCCTGCCTGTACGCTGGGTAAGCAGTGGGGAGGGAAACGGCGTCAAGGAAGCAGAAAAAAGAGGACGATCAGTGGGCGGGAGAGGTGTATGTACCTACCCCCCGCCCCCTCCTGCCCGGAAGTGACGTGGGCATATGGGACACTCAAGGGTCCCAAAGACAGGGAGGCTGACTCATCGTGTGCCATCCTGTGGCACTAAGGTGGGCCGCCCTCTTAGGAGGGCCCCCTGTGTGGGACCGGGTGAGCCCCGCATAGTGCAGCTTCTACAGCAAGCTATTCCAGCGCATGCCTGGGACCCCCAACCAAATTATCTCAGTAGAGTGCCGCAGTTTCTCCAGCAAGCAGTTCTAGCGAATGCCTGGGTCCCTCAACAAAATAAGTCTGTGGTGGAAACTCCTGCCTCCGATTCTAGAATTCCGCCTGTCGCGTCAGTCACAGCCCTTCACCCAGATCTTTGCTCCTGGCAAAATAAAGGCATAGTAGGGTGCTAACACCCTTTATTGAACACTGCACACCAATATAGACAACTGCTACAGCTGGCATATGGTTGCACAATCACTTGTAGCCATTCAAACCACTGGAGCCTCAGTGTGCCTATGGAATACTCCAAGGCACATGATACCTTAACGTGTTTTCCAGCCACTCCCCGGGGTGGCTATGGACAGCTGTACCCTTTAAAACCTTGAGGTGCCCATCGTCCCCCCTGCGTGATAGCTCTAGTCCTAGCTAGCTTCAGAGATCACACGGTTCCTGGCACTGAACCCATCTGCCCTTGCCTGTCCCAGTAAAGCCATGAGATCACACCTGACCCCGTGTTCTGCTTCATACGGCATGACAAACTAGCGCAACCCACCAAACTGACTGTTAAAACTAGCGAAGTAGCCCCTAAGCCAGCGGTTGTTAGAGGTAACCCGTTGTGTCAAACAGGGGCCAAGCTTTGGCCAGTGGGACCCTGGAGAAAATAATACGCACAACTATCCTGCCATATCTATTCCCAATGCCTGCAGATTCCTCCCCGTCTGACAGAGGTCTATCGCTGCTGCATAACCTTCCTTCTCACCCAACCCTAACGTGATTGGCCCTATGCCAAACCTCTGTTGGTTTATACCCGCAAGCCGGCAAGGGGGTGGTGAGAACAGGGGGACAGGCTGAACAGACTCCCCTCCCCAACCTACTAGGGGTTAAGACTGACGATGCGTAGCTGTATCGATGCACACCCTGGATGTGCAGAGGGACAATCCCATTAACTGGCCACTGGTTGGCCCCTCCCCTGGATTGATGATATAACTGTATTGAAACACTGTTGCAACATGGTCCAGTACCCATGGGGAATTGTCTTTTGTGCTTCCCCCAGTCAATCCCCTGCCTGTTGACCATGTTCAAAATCTTGCAGTACTACCTGCTAATTGGGATGGTCATTGGATCGACACAACCCGAAGTGATTCTGAGTGAATCGGTCCAGGTTCTACTTTGCCAAGGCCCCACCTATGCCCTTTGAGATCACCATTAATCAACCTGCATGTGGCCAGGTGGCCACCACCTAGTGGGACCTGACAGTCCTATATACCCTTCATCTCTTTAAATGCCCCATACGTATGATGTAGTGCAGGTGTCGAAGAATCAGTACTCTAATAGCTGTGCATAGTACACCCAGCACAATCGTAATTTTGTCTTGATACTTAAGGGAATCTGTTAATTGCAATGCAACTTACTGGTACCCATTATATCCCACTCAAAGAGTGAAAGTTTGCGCTAGCTACTTATGCACTGCACCTTACAGATGGGATAAACAGCAGGCACCTGCCCCCGTGAGCTAACTTGTTAGTCAAGGGTCTTTGACCTGAGGATAACACCTCGATCCCTATGCCAAATGCAAGAACACATTAGGAAACGTGCTAATATTCAATCTGTGGCCTATAGATTATGCACAGTACTTAGCAGCAGAACCTGACCCATCTCAACACGTAACAGACCTAGGAAGAAACACAGATCCTTGCAGTGCACGCATTAACCCACTGAGCTCTCTTACTAAAAGAAGCATTTGTCGTACAGATACTGCTGATAAGGTAGCAGAGAGAGTTCATGTTCCTAGTGCGGAATTCTGTAGACTAACTGGTACTGGAAAGCATCACACCATCAAGCCCTTATATTGCATGCAGCTACAATGTCCCGTAAGAGACAGCAAATCTCGTGGCATTTAACTGGGCATTTGAAGTACAGCAAAAATACAGAACCAATAAAGCTAATATGATAGCCAGCTGAGTCAAGAGGGACCCTAGGGACAGCTTAGCGCAGAGCTTTTAGGGAAGGGTACAATCTGTTACCCCCGACTCTGACGGAGCAGGAACGAGTAATGGACCTGGGCATGTCCGAAAATAGGCCAGTAGCCACATAAAATGACACGGAGATACATCAAATAAAGTATATTCCTCTAAGTACCAGTCATCTCCCCTGTGTCACAAGGTGGAGCGAGAGGAATTATCCTGCACCAATAGCACAAGTGCCCCTCTGTACGCTAAAATGTACCTAGTCGAATCACCCAGTGGCCCCAAGACTCTGGCCTGGACAAAATATTATCCTGGCATAGGATAAAAACATGTACGCTGTCATCTTTTCCTGGCTTAGTGTGCCCCAGCGTTCTGGCTCTTTGTCCAGTATCCCTCTATAGCAATGGGCGACCGTGGGAACCACTCAGCCCCAGAAGCTCTAATTGAGACCAACCAGCTAAAGTTGCAATCGAGGAAACTTCCCCCTTGTTTGCTGGGAGATTGGCCCCTGGGAGTATATGACTCCCACTCCTTGCCATTCCTATGCTGACTGCTGCCGTGGGCCCAGCCCATGAGAGTTCATCTATATAGGAGGCAAAAGGCCACGTGAAAAGGCCCAGGATAAGTGACCTTGAAACTTGCTAGTAGCTGACTCAATTGACACCAAATCATCCCCCAGGAAGCTCACGTATTGCGAGAATGGGAATCCCTTCCATTCAACAGCAGCCAACAAAACGGCGTGTAGGGGACCAACCTACAGAGTTGAGACTAAAATTTCATTAAAGCCGCGCTCAATCATGCCGAATACTAATTAACTGCACTGGCAAGTTACAATGGTTCAATTGTACCGTCCTGTAAGGTCCTACTTGACACTTAAAGACCTGTCTGCTTATTTGACATGGTGCCGCACGTGTCTGCTGGCAGCTACTGTCACTTTGCCTGCCTATCAGAATCGGGTGTACCTGCTCAGAAACCTATGGGTCTTTCCTTTCTGTAATAGGCAAACCACCAGTGCCGCTGAATCCTCACTCTCACACAAATGAAATGGTATAGAGCCATAATCATAGAAACCCGTTTGGCTTTTACCTTGACATTAACGGTTAAGTGTAAAGTGCCAACAAGAAAGCATGGCTGATACGGGATGCAGCCGATGTAATCAGACATCATGAAAATTCCCGCAATACAAAATAGGAAAGGTAAGCACTATTTTATCCATAAAGGAAAAGTGACGGGAAGGACGAGGGCAATGCGCAAACCAGCAATTTCTGGCCTCGCCGGAGGGACATGCAGCAGACGGAAGGGCCACCCGGCAAGAATCAAACCCCCAAGAAGTAAAATTGCAATAGGTAACACGAAACCTATGCGAAAGTGAGCCCATGCCTGCAATAGACCTGGTGAGCTTCACGTATCTCCTCGTCGCGGAGATCAATACCCCCCGCCGGGTAGTGAGACAAAATATCAAAATTAAAATATCGATATACAATAATATCGATGTTTTAATTTCGATAGTAAAGAATATCGATGTCCAAAATATCGACAGAGAGAATATCGTTTTTTTAAGGTATGTATGTTACTGATAGAGCAAGATTTCGCATCGCGACTTGCTCGAGTCAAGAACCTCGAAAATCTATTATAATCTCGTAACTTCAATCGTTGGTTTACTAATTTTATGTATTTTGAATGTGTGTAGGTATCATAGAGACGCTTGCATATGTGTTTTACTAATACGATTAATCCGTGTCCCTAAAATGGCCGCTGCTTGACTTTCCTCTTCTGCGCATGCGTCAGTCACACTCACGTGACTACACTTAGAGATAGTTTTGGAGGGAAAGGGTGCGCATGCGTAATAGCCACAAGATGGCGTATCTCTGTATTAACGTGGTGAAGCTTCCTGCTGCTGCTCTTGTGACATTGTTCGTTGCACTTACCCTTAATGCATAGTATATTTTTATAATGGTGAAACTAAAGTACGGAACTTATAACATGTAATACATTCATTTATCTTTATGTACTAATTTGTTTTCGCTTACTTTTCATGTATCCTCGGCACTGAGGGGTGATGGGGCTGGGGAGTCCATCTTGGAGGGAACTTCTGCGCAGAATCAATTGATGGTGCGGTGACATTGAAACCCAGCCAAAGAAGGTTGATGCCAGAGCCTGCCTGGGAACATGCACCTTCACCCAGCAAGAGCATCTAGATTGTATTATATTGTAACACATTGTATTCTTTTGCATTGTATTCCCTGCGACTTCTCGTGGGAACCCCAATCTTGCTAGGCGGCACCTTAACATGCAAATTAGGCCTTAGAATAGTCTGTTCTGATTGGTGTGTTAACCAAATCCTACTTTAGGGCCAATCGAAATTTGGGGATTCTGACACTTTGCAACATTTGGGGGGTGGTACCCTGTCCCAAAACAGTATATCTAGCCTAGGTTTAGCTAGAGAAATTGTCCGACTTGTCTGAATAGCTGACCTGTCACTGACCCAACGCACTCAATAGGTGACTTGATACAGAGCGCTGCGGAGCACTCTGTCCGAATTTGACCATAAACTAAGGTTTTACTAAACCTTAAGTGCTGGCGGAGCACTTTGCTGAGGAGTTCGCTGACCCAATCGGGGTTCCGATCGATAGCTGCAGAGAGGGTGGAGCGCAGGCGTTGCTTCCGAACTGCGGGTGCTGGTCGTATCCTGGTGGTCCTGTCCTGATCCTAATCTGGGTTTCCTGTCCTGTCCTGGGGTGTCCATTCTGCACCTGCTGTCCCACTGAGGGTTATCCTTCCTTGAGGGTTTTCCTGTCCTTAACTGACCCGTGGCCAGGGTTGGTTTTCACACCAGTCTAGGTAAATATTGCTCTAAGTTTCTTAAACTGCACCTTCCTATTTTTCTGTCTTTGCTTCAATAAAGACATACCCTTTGCATATGTTAATTTTCCATGCTTTTCTCTGCAAATCATTGCATCTCATTAAAGTCATTTACAGTTTACATTGCATAGCATGTTCCTATGTTCCCTATTTTTTTTAGTATAAATCTGTCCATAACTGTTTATGAATTAAATATATGATACGATTTTTCTCCTAAATACTGAATTGAAGTAATAACGTTAGAATTATAGCGTTGCACTTTTACCCTTCCATAGATGTATAGGTTACCCTAGTGTCCTTTCTCTCGAAACCTGACCCCCCTGATAAAGTTCCTAATGCGTGCATAAAATTCCTAGCATTTAGTACTCTCCCTCGAATTTCATTTTCGTTAATTCTGAATTCCCTCATTAGTGGGTTAGATGGTTACCTGTATACTCTTCCTATATAGTTATGTGCTCTTCGTTATTTTGATTATAGATTGCCTCATTACTATTAACTATATGATTGAAGAATCTGAAATCTAAGATAAACTTTAAAAAACTTCTCAGTTGTCCGTGGTCATTTCATGAAATAAAGTACAAAAATTGGGGTTAGTATCTTGCTGCCTTTCCTTTTACAGCTAGCTCCCTGACCCAGTGTGGTCATAGGTACCCATAACGGTGGATGGTAAGTTGGGTACACTGGAAATAATCGAAAAGGAACTCACAATGATTGATAGTAGATTGTGTGGTCATCTGATCAATGTATATGATAAAGTAAAGTATATGGGCCCGAAGCCAGAAGTGGCGAAATTATTGGTCGGGTGACCCGCGATCTCTAGCAGTAATTTTCTGGTAGCGAAGAGGATGGTTAGGGAATAGTTAAAGGTTAGGTAGGACTAGTTAGTCTAGCTAAGTCGGATGCTGCTATAAGAGTAGGCGGCTCAAGAGAAATTGATCAATCGCTTGAAATTGTTTACTTTAAAAATTATGAAATGTTTTAAAATCATTGTTCTTGTTATTATACTGTTATATGTATTAATCCATTCGTACGTAAAACGTTTTTTATGTTGTTAGGAATCCCCGGGGAATTGAATAGCGAGTGGTGAATAGAATCCACTTGCTTTGAGGTCATTTGCTCTAAGGAAAGTTGGTGCAGGTTAGGCAGAACTGGAAGCACTGACTAGGGTTTTTCTGAATGTATGATTGAATAAATGTTAGTAACGAGGTTCATTGGCAAAATTCCTACTGTGGCATAACCTAGTGAGGGTCGCACCGGAAGAGTAGCAGGTTCATCGGAGCTCGAGTGAAAGCAAAGGGGTTCGCTAGGGAAACTTTAGGCTCGGATATATCCCGGAAAGGTGGATGAGTCTAGGGGAGTAACAGGTTCACCAATGCTAGTGTGAAGGGTAGGCAGAAGAGATCTACTCGTAGTGAGTGAAAAGTAAATGGAAGTAGTTTACTTGCAGTAAAACAAATCTTTCCTGTCTAGACACTTGAGCACAGTGGCGAATGTGTATTCGTTGTTAAATAACCAAGCACTGAACACTTTAGAAAGTAAGAAAGTTTCCGTTACCTTGTGAAGGAGGGAGTCAGTCGCGAAGCGGCTCTGACGTCACTCCGTGCCGCGCTGGGATTGGTAGGCGTAGCGAGCTGGTAGCAGAGCTGAAATTGTAAAGGAGGGGTGAGTGCCAAAGCGTGAGAACTGTCTCGCGAAAGGCCGCGCACCCATTGGTCGAGATTATTTGAACTCGTGCATTTCATTGGTCGCACGAAAATAATAGGCGCACTCGGATTGGAAGTGATTTTGTAAACAAGTCACTCGCAAAAATCGTATGTGGCATTCGTATAGACCGCATACCAGACCTGATCCACGTTATATGGGATTTGAGAACGATCAGTGGAAAGGCGTCAAAAACGACATTATGTACGGAACTAAGAGAAAAGTGTCTCTCGTAAACAAAGTGAAGAATTATTTCAAAAAGGACAAGCCGATTAAAACTAGAGAAGGTGTTGTCATACCGCAGCCCAACACTCCCGCATCTTTCATGATGTTCGATAAAGGGTACAACACATGTGTATGGTTGGAGAATTGGGTGGAATACACGAAAGATGACGGAGTATTGGCTTTTCCATTAGATGGAACCTTTAATAGCAGAATTCTATTCAATTTGAGAACCCGAATGAATGATTTACATCCCAGACCTAGGTTAACGCAGTATGAAGCACTAGAAGAATGGGAAATTGAGGCTTTTGAAAGGGATAAGCCCCGAATGGATAAAGGGTTAACTAAATTTTATCCAAAATTGAAGCAGGAAGCCCGAGCCAAAAAGATGAAACAGTGGAGGCAGAATATGATAGTGGAGGGATTGTTTCCCATGATGCCAGCAGATGATCCTTCTGGGGGGAAGAAACGGTTAGAAAAATCTAAACATTGGATACCCATGGGAGAGTCGGATGATGAATTATTAGATGACCTGTGTACAAGAAGTCCGCCCCCTTATAATGAAGGACATCAACCTTCCAGTCCAGGAGATATTTCCCGAAGACTTCCTCCCCAGGAAGAAGTTAGGTCCGCAAGTGTAGGAGGGGGTTACCACATACCTCCCTATACCGAGAGTCTAGGACCAGTGGATACCAGAAAAATATACCCCAGAATGTCAGCTAGTGGGGAGATAGGATATTCCCGTGAAGGAGATTTTTGTTCTCGACCTCCCTACGGAGGCGAGATGAGACCCTCAAGTTCAGGAATGCCGTTATTACAGTCACAGTATGAGGAAGAAAGAAGATCCCTAGGCACAGGAAGTTTATTCCCAAGACCCAATTATGGTGAAGGACCTAGTGAGACTCATCCCACTGCCCCAAGTTATGCTCCCACACTGACCCCGCAGGTGTTACATGACAAATCCTTAGAGAGATTACTGGAAGAGAAGGAGCGGGAGGTTCTAGCAAAACAGAGAGCTGAGATCATTCAGAAAATGACCCAGTTAAACACCAGTCCTGAAGCATTGACAATCCCAGTAACAATCGGACCCGTGGTTTCATTGTACGGGGATCGGCATGAAAGTCCAAAACCTCCAGTCATTACTCCCGTCATAGCCCAGCCCAGACCAGAACCCTTAATTGTAGATGAACAGACGAGTGAGTGTGAGTCTGAAGTTTCACTGCTGGATCTGCCCATTAGAAATACAGGGAAAAGGATGCAGAAAAGACATAATCCTTTCAATGCGAGAGAGATTCAGATGGAATCGACTTCGGGTACTAGAAGTGTCACTTTGGTCACACCTGAGGAAATCGAAAGATGGAGTCAAGAATTAGAGAAACAAACTTCGCAAACGAAACCTTTAGACCTCTACAAACTGAGAGTAGAAATCGAAGAATTAATGGCAGGAAACGTAGGATTAGACAGATTAAATACCTACTCTGAGGAAGAGTTGTTGTTTATGTGCAAAAGTCTTACCCGCAATGTCCGAGAACTTCATGAAAAATTGACAGATACTGCTGCTAGTATGGGAATAGACATTTCAAAATCGAAACCCTTGCAGAAGCCATACCGAGCAGAATTTTCAGACAAAGATTTGGAAAACCTGAATATATCAGGGAAAAAGGCACAGGTCAAAGAACTATTGACAGTGTTGCAGAAATGGGGAGACGTAGAAAAATGGAAAGCCAGATGGGCTAGGAAAAAAGATGATGCCAGGTCTAGGCAGGTAACTCCCGAATTCGCTCTAAGAGAAGCTGAAAAACCAGAACAGTTATGCCCTATGCGTGAAGTGCCAGGAGGAAAATATGTACATGTTCCATGGTCCCGACAGGATATTGTGTCCTTTACCAATGACTTCCCAAAATTACGAGAAAAACCAGTCAATTGGTACCGGCAGGTAGAAAGATTCGTAAAAGTGCAGAAATGCTTGTGGAAGGACCTGGATGGGTTCTTCGACATAGTGGTCCCTGTAGATCTGTGGACTGAGTGTAAGATAGCCATAGCCTGGCCTAGTGAGGAATACCCGAGAGACGACAAAACAGGGGAACCATCGAAGGAAGTGATGAGGAAGTATGAACAGGTAATTCAACATTTGAAAATAAAAGTGCCTGCAAAGGAAACTGATTGGACCAAGATAGATAGAACTACGCAGGAAAGGCATGAGACAGTGCATTCTTTTTATGAAAGGCTGTTGCAGGTATTTAAAACATACAGTGGTATAGATAACATCGAGATGAAGGACATGACCCATTTCATTTACAGGTTTGTAAACGGTTTAAGACCCGAAATTTGTCAGTGGATAAAGGATAATAAAATCTGTTGGCATACCAAAAAGATAGATGAGGTCCTACGGTATGCAAAGTACTGTGAGGACGAAATGGCAGAAAAGAAAAAGGCCCTGAAGGAAAAGGTGATGTGGGCTCAAGTGAAGCTCGCAGAACAGCAAGAAAAGCAACTGAGTAAATTAAATAAAGTTACTCAGAACCAAGGTCCTGGGGGAGGGAATGGAGGAAAGCCCCGACCTAAAATGAGTAGAGAGGAAGCGAAAAAGAAATTTCCCTGCCATCAGTGCGGAGAAATTGGACATTGGCGAGACGAGTGTCCATATTTACAAAGTGATAATGCCCAAACACCTGATTTAATTCCACAGACGCAGAATGAAAAGCAAAGAAAGACCCAGCAGCAGGTAAAAATGATTCAAGTGCCTCGAGCGCCAAAGCCTATTTTTAAAGGGAAGTCTCCACAGGGTGATGATGTAGAAGTCTGGGGAGACAATGAAGATAGAAATACAGCAACTTCGCAGTATTTGTTGAATGACACTTTTTTCTGTGATGACCAGTACTGACGGGGCCTGAGAGGGGAGGACGAGGAGTGCGTACTTGGCGCCTCTTTGCCGGTAGACCAGTCAGGGCCATACATTGAAGGAAAGGTTGATGGAAATGATGTCACCTTTCTATTGGACACTGGTGCTACCCGTTCTACTGTGAGAACAGTGGACGTTCCAAACCTACCCCTCTCGGGAGAAGCAATCCAAGTAGTAGGAGTATCTAATCAATTGATTAGTACACCTGTTACCGAACCCATGGAGATCTCAATTGGAAATTTTAAACAAATGCACAGATTTGTTGTCTGCGATACCAGTCCGGTAAATTTACTGGGACGTGATTTGCTGTGCAAAATGAATTGTACCGTCTGTCGCCGACGACACTCAGCTGGTCGTTACCCTTTCCCATCCTCACCACGCCCCTTCCGACCTCCACAGTTGCCTTTCCGAAGTCCACCGATGGATGAATCTCTCCTCCTTAAAATTGAACGGGTCCAAGACCGAGATCCTCCTGATGGGCCACAATGGGCCCTCTTTACCATCTCACCTTTGGCCCAGGTGCCTGGGGGACCCTCCCGCACCCAAGGAAGAGGTCAAGAGCCTTGGTGTGTGGATCTAGAAAGACATGAGTTTCAAAACCCAGGCGAAGAGAACCGCAGGGACATGCTTTGGACTACTCAGAGCCTGCAGGAAGATCTTTCCCCTGCTCCCAGAGACCGCAAGGAGGCTCCTCATCCAGGGTCTAATCCTGGCAAGATTGGACTACTGTAACGCTATATACTTGGGGGCCCCTGAAGCCACCTTGAACTCACTGCAGAAAGTCCAAAATGCCGCAGCCCGTCTACTCACGGGCACACCTGGAAGATCCTCCGCCAGGCCGGCCCTTAAATCTCTCCACTGGCTCCCAGTCAGAGAAAGGGTCTTGTTCAAAGCCCTCTGTCTGGCCCATAAAACACTCAACAACAACGGTCCCCCTCTCCTGAAAGAACTTTTAATCCCATACAAAGCAGAGAGGGATCTCCGGTCCAATGCAGAAAACCTCATTACAGTCCCTAGAGTGAGAAAAGCCAAGACCGGTGGCCGTCGCTTCTCGGTTCACACGGCGAAACGATGGAACCAGCTACCCCGAAAACTTAGGACAGAACCGAACTATCTTCAGTTCAGAAAGACCTTAAAGACCTTCCTTTTCCCGTAAATATAATCCTATTAGTTGGCCAAATCCCCTGGAGAAGCAGTTTAGCGCTGGGATGCTCTTCGGAGTTACTACGCGCTTTACAAAACCATTAAATTAAATAAATCTTTTGCACACCAAAGGGCGTCGAAATTCAAACCCCAGATGAAGACGGTATCTACAAGCTAATGTTAATTAGACCTGACTCAGAAATAAAACGACTGACTATACAGGACTTACCTGAAGAACTCCAGCAGACAGTGAAACAAGAAGTGTGGGACTTTACAGGAAAGGATGTGGGATTAATGAAAAACATAGACCCCATACAAATAGCCATGAAGGAAAATGCAGTATACCCGAATACCAAGCCTTACAGAATGAGTGCAGAAGTAAGAGCAGGCATTGCCATTGAAATACAAAAACTGCTAGAAGCAAACATCATACAGGAAGTAATGAGTAGCCCGTGCAACTCACCCATTATGGGCATCAAAAAGCCTAGTGGCAAGTATCGAGTAGTGCAGGACCTGAGAAAGGTAAACAAAATTGTGGTTCCTTGCTGCCCTATTGTCCCGAACCCAGCAGTGATTCTGTATCAGATCCCCTGGGATGCTGAATGGTTCACTGTGATCGACCTATGTCATGCTTTCTTTTCGATCCCATTGCATCCAGATAGCAAATTTCTTTCCTCATTTGCTTTCAACAGTAACGTATATGTCTGGAACACGGTCCCCCAGGGGTACACTGAAAGCCCCTCTATCTTTAATCAAATCTTGAAAAAATGCCTGGAAACTTTAGTCTTACCGGGAAAATCTGTTTTGGTACAATACATTGACGACCTATTGGTGGCGTCTAAAAGCCATAGGGATTGCGTGGTTGACACCATTGCCCTACTGAATCACCTGAGTGAAAAGGGACATAAAGTGGCCCCTGAGAAATTACAGTTCTGTTCAAAATCCGTGAAATATCTGGGACACCAGATAGAAAAAGGTATCAGAAAAGTCACCTAAGAGAGAGTCAGAATAATTCAAAATATGCAGTTACCTCGTACTCAGAAAGAAATCAGAATGTTCCTCGGAGTTGTAGGTTACTGCAGGCAATGGATTGTGGGATTCGCAGTCCTTGCAAAGCCCTTGATACAAATGACAAAGAAAGGAGGAAAGGACCCAGTTGAATGGAATGACGAGAGCTTAACAGCTTTCACACAGTTGCGAAATTGCCTGTGTACAGCCCCTGCTCTGGGAATGCCTGATTACTCTAAGGAGTTTGGCCTTTTCTGTGACACTCGTGACAATTGTGCATTGTCCGTCCTGACTCAGGAGCATGGTTTAATCAGAAGACCTGTGGCATATTTTTCTGCCACTTTGGATCCAGTGGCTGCTGGACTACCTGGATGTCTAAAAGCAGTAGCTGCAACTTGCACCAGTTTAGAACAAAGTGAGTCAATTATTATGGGACATCCTGTAACTGTGTATGTTCCACATGCAGTTGTGATCCTATTGACTCGTACGAAAACTCAGTATCTCACCCCTAGTCGGCTGACTAAATATGAGAGGATTCTCATGGGTGCTGCAAATATAGTCATTACCCGATGTAACATTTTAAACCCTGCCACTCTACTCCCTGACTCAATGGTAATGGAAGATAAGGGAGATCATGAGCATGACTGTATTGACCTGACAGAGTTTAGTACTAAACCTCGCCCAGACATAAAAGAAACTCCTTTGCCTGTACATGATGAGGAATGGTTCGTAGATGGTTCATGCCTGAGGCATGAGCTAGGAGGCCTAAGTGCTGCTTATGCTGTAGTCACGTTAAACAAAATTGAAGAAGCATCCTATCTATTTGGAGTAAAGTCTGCACAAGTAGCCGAATTGATCGCTCTGATAAGAGCTTGCAAATTGGGAAAAGACAAAAAAGTAACAGTGTATACTGATAGTCAGTACTGTTACGGGGTTGTGCATGACTTTGGCCAATTATGGCTACAAAGAGAATTCCTGACTTCTTCAGGTACCCCCATTCGAAATGGAAAAGTTGTTCAAGACCTTTTAGAGGCAATCCAATTACCAAAGGAATTGGCAGTGGTCAAATGTGTTGCTCATAAAAAGGGCCTTGACCCTGTATCTATGGGAAATGACTTTGCTGAACGGGTGGCAAAACAATGTGCTATGGAACAAATGAGAATAAATCCCAATCGGGGTGGGGTTGGAAACAGCTGCCAACTTAGAATGTTTGAAGAAGTGCCTACATGGGATGAAGTGAGAGAATGGCAGCATGTGACGCCCTGGGAAGAGAAAGAGAAGTGGAAAGAACAAGGTTGTAAACCGAGACGTGAGGATGGTGTCATTGTGGGCCCAAATGGTATGCCTGTGTTACCCAGACACCTGCTTGCCCCAATGGCTCGATTGATACATGAGGGATCACACATTGGGAGGGACGACATGGTTTTGGTATTTCAACAGACTTGGTACAACAAGAAATTCAGGAAGGTAGCAGAATCTCTCTGCCAGAGGTGCTTGACCTGTCAGCAGTTCAACGCTGGCAAAAGAACAGTGGTTGAATTGATGAAAATTGGGAGATCAGGGGGTCCCTTTGTGATAATACAAATTGATTTCATTACCATGCCTCGTTGTGAGGGAAAAAGGTATGTCCTAGTCATTGTCTGCCTATTTTCAAAGTGGGTGGAAGCTTACCCTGCCACACAGAATGACGCCATAACAGTAGCTAAGCTCCTACTAAAAGAGTTGATACCTAGGTTCGGGGTTCCAGTCTTTATTGATTCAGATAGAGGCACCCATTTTCAGAATGAAATTTTGGCCCAGCTTTGCAAAGCATTCGGGATCACTCAAAAGCTGCACTGTGCATATCATCCAGAGGCTTCTGGAGTGGTAGAACAAATAAATGGCACTATAAAAAATAGATTGGCAAAAATGTGTGACTCTACTGGCTTGAACTGGATAAATGCCTTGCCTCTTGTTCTGATGGGACTCAGAAGCATTCCAGATCGAAGAACAGGCCTGAGTCCCCATGAGATATTGATGGGAAGAGTGATGAGACAAGCTTGGGTACCAGGATACAAACTGTTAAGCATTTCTGATGATTTGGTACTTGAATACTGCAAGCAACTGGGTGACCAAGTGCGTTCTATCTCTCGCCAGATTGGGGCAGACGCCGTCGCCAACCCGACAACACCAGTTCACAAATTGGTTCCTGGTGACTGGGTTAAGATAAAGAAGCATACTCGTTCGAGTTGCCTTGAACCAAGGTGGGGACAAAAGCGCCAAGTAATCCTGGTCACCACAACAGCGGTGAAGTGTGCAGGCGTTCCCAAGTGGATCCATGCCAGCCATACCCAGAAGGTGATACCCGACGAGGAACCTGGAGCAGAAGGTCGTCCAGCTGAGGGGTCTACAGCTGTTGGTCCTGAAGTAGCTGATATCAGACGGCCGAGCACCAGTCCCATTGGGGGTCCTGTAGGCGTTGGTCCAGAGGTAACTGATGACGTGTGGCCAAGCACTGGTACTGCTGAGGATCCCACAGTTGTTGGTCCGAAAGTAGCTGATGACGAGCTGCAGAGGATTTGGCCAGAAGATTGGATACCCATAATCGACCTTCCTGGAGACCCACTCAGAACAAGAGAGCGAATAAGAGAAGACAGAGAGTGGAATAGAGAGGTCGAGCAAGGCACAGGCGAAGACCCTCAGATCATTGAGATTCACATCAAATCTGAGGACGAAGAAGAAGGTCAGACAGGGACAGAACAAGGGATCGATACTCCTCCGCTGACTCCTGATGTCGAAAAGGGACAGACTAGACATAGTGTAATAGTTCGAGCAGAAGAAAATCAAGGGATCGAAGTGCTCGAGCAGGATCAGGCAGAAATAGAAGAACGTGTTCAGGACACAGAAACAGAGACATTTGAAAGCCAAAGTCAAAACTCACCTGAACAAGGCCAGCTTAGTAACCAGGCAGAAGAAATAGATACAAGACCTGGGACTAGTCAGACAGAAAGGGAAAAGGCAGAAATTGAAGTGCCACAAACAAATGAAAATAAAAGGACATTAGAAGAAAGCCAAATAACAGTGCCAACCAAAAGACTCAAGAAAAAGAAGCACATTGAGCCAAGGTATATTAAGAGACTAAGATTAAGAATAAAAACTGTCCAAGAGAAATTTGCAGATATAAGAAAAAGTCCCCGAATTGCAGAAATACCTGAAGATAGCTCCAAGAGAAGGAGTGAGCGAATAAAAAGACAAAACGAAAAATACAAGGATCCGGAGTGGACCTACTTAATCTTGGAGAACTTTGAAGATCTTGATATTACTGACGAAAGCGACGAAGAACAGATTACTGATTACTCTGCAGAGGAAGAGGAAGAACCGCCGTGAAATTGCTCAGCATAAAAATACCTGGGCAAAGCCACAAAGAGGGGTTAAAATTTTATTTCTGAGCCAAAATGTCTGATACAAATGTGAGTAGTAGACCTAGCCGCAGTTGTTGCAAAACATGCTGCAAGGTGTGCATATGTAGTATAGTTATAGTTATAGTAATCTGGATAGGATTAACCGTTTTCATTCCTTTTATGGTAAGCAAAAATACTAATATTGACCCTACCCAGACTCCTGACATTGAAGAACTGACAACACGAAGTGTAGAAAGACGTGAGAAAGCACTCAGACAGACAAAACGAGACTTAGAAGCAACAGATGAGGAAGGACTACATTACCACGGAGTTAGAAACAAGACTCATTTAAATGTTTTCGCAGACGTGTTAGTGCATTATGTAGAAACTATGGAAATAGAAGATTGCTATGTCTGCATGAAGCTACCTACTTCTGTGGCTGAAGGCATGACATATCATCACCTACCTCTGACCTATGGAATCTCCTGTAGTATTTTAGCAAGCTTATTTTACAAAAGAGGACCGTTACAGTACTATTATTCTAACAATGACGTGATCTTTTCTGAACTTCCTATACGTGGAAATCTGAATCCTGTACATACTAGAAGTGACGTTACACGTTATATGGGAGAATATTTTCTGACTATAGGTACTATAGACTTAAATGAAGCACACAGAGACAACTTGACCTGTTCATTACATGAACAAGAAAAGGTATTCTTAAACATGGCAGAGAAAAGAAGGGAGAGTTTCCAAAGAAAGGCAAATGACAAAAGGCAGAGAACACCTAAATGGGCTGAAAACATGGAAAGCACCTCAAATGGCGGGGCAGGGCCTGCTTTGTTGCTGGATTTCGAGAAGAAAGGGAAACTCTGTCTTCATCGCGAGAAGACTAGTTATTATAATAACATTTTCATTGGTTCCAGTCAATGTGAGCACAATTACAAGGTAATTGGGGGTTGGGGATTCAAAAATGGGTCAGAGCCTGTGTTTCCTGGAATTTATTATGTATGTGGAGACAAGGCTTATTTCAAATTGCCGGATCACTGGTATGGAAGCTGCTATTTTGGCATTGTCTTCCCGAGAATATACCATGTGAATGAAATTGCTGGAAGCAGTGAAAATACTAATGGCTTAGTGCGTAGTAAAAGAGAAAGCGTAGGTGAAATAATGGGTAGTATTTTTAGTGCACTGATACCTGGAGTGGGAGTGGTTCTGAACACTCACAGAATTTGCAAATTGTCCACAATAGTGGATGTGTTGTCTACTGACACAGCTCATGGATTTCTGCTGGTCAATACCGAAATGGTTGCGATCAGATCAATGGTTTTGCAAAACAGACTTGCTCTTGACACCTTATTAGCAAAAGAGGGCGGAGTCTGCCGGATGTTGAAGGCGCAACATTGTTGCACTTACATTCCGGACAAAAGTGTACAGCTCAAAAGATATGTGAAAAACATTACTAATTTGGAAAAGGAACTCAAACCACTCGAGGTTGACAGTGCCTGGAAGAGACTGGTTGATGGACTCTCCAATGTAGGACATTGGTTTGCTAGTTTAGGTAAAAGCTTATTATTTAAGGTACTGATGCCAATTGGAGTGATAGGTCTTATCCTATTTCTCATATTCGTCTGTTGCAAATGTCGAAAGCATACTAAGAAGTATCAGGTGAATGCAAGAGGAGTGAAACGGAGTGCGGATGAACTTGAATTGGAAGAAATGAATAATCAGATTTATAAAAAGGTGAAAAATTCTCACCCTACCAAAAATGAGAAAGAGAAACTGAATCGCCTGTTGGAAGAGATAGAAATGTACAAGGTGTGAAAGAAAGTTGGCATCTGGTTCCATTTTTTGTGATGATAGTAAATATCATCAAAGAGGGGATTGATAGAGCAAGATTTCGCATCGCGACTTGCTCGAGTCAAGAACCTCAAAAATCTATTATAATCTCGTAACTTCAATCGTTGGTTTACTAATTTTATGTATTTTGAATGTGTGTAGGTATCATAGAGACGCTTGCATATGTGTTTTACTAATACGATTAATCCGTGTCCCTAAAATGGCCGCTGCTTGACTTTCCTCTTCTGCGCATGCGTCAGTCACACTCACGTGACTACACTTAGAGATAGTTTTGGAGGGAAAGGGTGCGCATGCGTAATAGCCACAAGATGGCGTATCTCTGTATTAACGTGGTGAAGCTTCCTGCTGCTGCTCTTGTGACATTGTTCGTTGCACTTACCCTTAATGCATAGTATATTTTTATAATGGTGAAACTAAAGTACGGAACTTATAACATGTAATACATTCATTTATCTTTATGTACTAATTTGTTTTCGCTTACTTTTCATGTATCCTCGGCACTGAGGGGTGATGGGGCTGGGGAGTCCATCTTGGAGGGAACTTCTGCGCAGAATCAATTGATGGTGCGGTGACATTGAAACCCAGCCAAAGAAGGTTGATGCCAGAGCCTGCCTGGGAACATGCACCTTCACCCAGCAAGAGCATCTAGATTGTATTATATTGTAACACATTGTATTCTTTTGCATTGTATTCCCTGCGACTTCTCGTGGGAACCCCAATCTTGCTAGGCGGCACATTAACATGCAAATTAGGCCTTAGAATAGTCTGTTCTGATTGGTGTGTTAACCAAATCCTACTTTAGGACCAATCGAAATTTGGGGATTCTGACACTTAGCAACATTTGGGGGGTGGTACCCTGTCCCAAAACAGTATATCTAGCCTAGGTTTAGCTAGAGAAATTGTCCGACTTGTCTGAATAGCTGACCTGTCACTGACCCAACGCACTCAATAGGTGACTTGATACAGAGCGCTGCGGAGCACTCTGTCCGAATTTGACCATAGACTAAGGTTTTACTAAACCTTAAGTGCTGGCGGAGCACTTTGCTGAGGAGTTTGCTGACCCAATCGGGGTTCCGATCGATAGCTGCAGAGAGGGTGGAGCGCAGGCGTTGCTTCCGAACTGCGGGTGCTGGTCGTATCCTGGTGGTCCTGTCCTGATCCTAATCTGGGTTTCCTGTCCTGTCCTGGGGTGTCCATTCTGCACCTGCTGTCCCACTGAGGGTTATCCTTCCTTGAGGGTTTTCCTGTCCTTAACTGACCCGTGGCCAGGGTTGGTTTTCACACCAGTCTAGGTAAATATTGCTCTAAGTTTCTTAAACTGCACCTTTCTATTTTTCTGTCTTTGCTTCAATAAAGACATACCCTTTGCATATGTTAATTTTCCATGCTTTTCTCTGCAAATCATTGCATCTCATTAAAGTCATTTACAGTTTACATTGCATAGCATGTTCCTATGTTCCCTATTTTTTTTAGTATAAATCTGTCCATAACTGTTTATGAATTAAATATATGATACGATTTTTCTCCTAAATACTGAATTGAAGTAATAACGTTAGAATTATAGCGTTGCACTTTTACCCTTCCATAGATGTATAGGTTACCCTAGTGTCCTTTCTCTCGAAACCTGACCCCCCTGATAAAGTTCCTAATGCGTGCATAAAATTCCTAGCATTTAGTACTCTCCCTCGAATTTCATTTTCGTTAATTCTGAATTCCCTCATTAGTGGGTTAGATGGTTACCTGTATACTCTTCCTATATAGTTATGTGCTCTTCGTTATTCTGATTATAGATTGCCTCATTACTATTAACTATATGATTGAAGAATCTGAAATCTAAGATAAACTTTAAAAAACTTCTCAGTTGTCCGTGGTCATTTCATGAAATAAAGTACAAAAATTGGGGTTAGTATCTTGCTGCCTTTCCTTTTACAGCTAGCTCCCTGACCCATCGTGGTCATATGTACCCATAACGGTGGATGGTAAGTTGGGTACACTGGAAATAATCGAAAAGGAACTCACAATTATTGATAGTAGATTGTGTGGTCATCTGATCAATGTATATGATAAAGTAAAGTATATGGGCCCGAAGCCAGAAGTGGCGAAATTATTGGTCGGGTGACCCGCAATCTCTAGCATTACTAATATCGAATTTAATAATATCGAAATTTTGTTTAGTGTTATGTATTTTAATGTGTTGTTTATATGTTTGTTAAACATGTTTTGTAATGTATGTTTGAAAATTTGTAAATTTGTTTACATTTTGCGTTTTAGTATCAGAGCGGGTTGTGGGTTTATAGGGGAATAGGGTGGGAAGTAATTTAATAATAATTAATTAATTAATATATGTTTGTAAATATTTTTAATTAATACTTAATTGGTAATTAATTAATATGAATTAGTTAATTAATATAATTTTGTACATTTTTTTAATTAATAATTAATTGGTAATTAATTAATATTAATTAGTTAATTACATTAATTAGAGTAATTCTTTATATATATATAATTTTTTGTTATTGTTAATTAATTAATTGGGAAACAATAATATTAATTAGTAAATTAAATTATTTACAGCTAATGTGCTTATATATTTACTTTATTGTTATTGTTAATTAATAATTAATTGATAATTAAATAATATTAATTATGTAATTAAATTATTTAGAGTTCATGTGTTAATATATTTAATGTGTTGTTATTGTTAATTAATAATTAATTGGTAATTAAATAATATTAATTATGTAATTAAATTATTTAGAGTTAATGTGCTAATATATTTTTTTCTTTTTTTATTGTTAAATAATATTTAATTGGTAATTAATATTTATTAAGTGAATAAATGATATGATTTATTTCTGTGTAGTGGGTTGTGTGTTTATAGGGGGATAGGGTGTGATATAATTACATTTACTTAATTAAAGAGATTGTAATTTTCTTTGGTATTTATTGTTAATTAATTAGTAATTAATATGTGTTATTTAGTTCATTTATAATTACATCAATTTAGTAATATTAATTGTTATTAATTGATTAATTGAAATTTATATTAATTGTCTTTTTTATATGTGTAGTGTGTTGTGTGTTAAAGTGGGAGTAGTGTGGGAATTAATTTTTACCCCCATGCTATCCAACGCTTTCCCTACTGTTGCACCCTCTGGAGTGTGAATAGTAAATTTTTACCCCTACGCTATCCACCGGGGAAACAACCTTTACAACGCAACTTTTACAACGCATACCATTACAACGTAAGTATAGGTAAGTATATAATAATATTTTAAATTTTATATGTTTTCGTTTTTTTAAGGGGTATTTTTAGGGTTCAGGGTCAGTTTTCAGTTTTTGGGTAAAAGGGTATTTTTAGTGTTCAGGGTCAGTTTTCAGTTTTTGGGTAAAGGGGTATTTTTAGGGTTCAGGGTCAGTTTTCAGTTTTTGGGTAAAGGGGTATTTTTAGGGTTCAGGGTCAGTTTTTAGTTCTTGGATAAAGGGGTATTTTTTGGGTTCAGGGTCAGTTTTCAGTTTTTGGGTAAAGGGGTATTTTTAGGGTTCAGGGTCAGTTTTGGGTTTTTGGGTAAAGGGGTATTTTTTGGGTTCTGGGTCAGTTTTCAGTTTTTGGGTAAAGGGGTATTTTTAGTGTTCAGGGTCAGTTTTCAGTTTTTGGGTAAAGGGTTTTTTTTAGGGTTCAGGGTCAGTTTTCAGTTTTTGGGTAAAGGGGTATTTTTTGGTTTCAGGGTCAGTTTTCAGTTTTTGGGTAAAGGGGTATTTTTAGGGTTCAGGGTCAGTTTTTAGTTCTTGGATAAAGGGGTATTTTTTGGGTTCAGGGTCAGTTTTCAGTTTTTGGGTAAAGGGGTATTTTTAGGGTTCAGGGTGAGTTTTGGGTTTTTGGGTAAAGGGGTATTTTTTGGGTTCAGGGTCAGTTTTCAGTTTTTGGGTAAAGGGGTATTTTTAGGGTTCAGGGTCGGTTTTGGGTTTTTGGGTAAAGGGGTATTTTTTGGGTTCAGGGTCAGTTTTCAGTTTTTGGGTAAAGGGGTATTTTTAGGGTTCAGGGTCAGTTTTTAGTTCTTGGATAAAGGGGTATTTTTTGGGTTCAGGGTCAGTTTTCAGTTTTTGGGTAAAGGGGTATTTTTAGGGTTCAGGGTCAGTTTTGGGTTTTTGGGGTACAGGCGTACAGGGTAAAAATAAAATAAATTTATATTTAAATTAAATCAATTAAATGAAATTAAAAAAAATTACTTTAAATTATTACATTTTTAATTTATTTTAAATGTATATGTATTAGTTTTAATTTTTTAATTATGTTTTAATGTTTTTATTTAATATTTGTAAAATGAAATGTATTTTTAAATTATTTTTACATTATTATTTATACATTTAAAAAAACGATATTTTTAATTTCGATATTTTTGTATTACGATATTAATTTTTCGATATTTTTGTACTTACCTTTATGAAGATATGACTCCGATATTTTTGATTTCGATATTTTTGTGTCGATATTTTTGTATGTCGATATTCTGTCTGTCGATATTATGTCATAGATCCCCCCCGCCGCACCCCACAGCAGGGCCCAGCCTCACGCATCAAGGGTCACTGCGCGGGGTCCCGCAGCCCCCGAACGGCCCACCGGACAAGGCCTGCCAAGTAAGCGCCGGGGAGATCGTACTCTCCTCAACCCCCTTTCCGCAAGGCCCGGCCTCACACGGCCCGGGTCCCCGACGTAGGACTGCTACCATGCCAGGGCAAAACACAGCATAAGATACCATTCTGTAACACACAGGCGTAAAATAACATAACAGATCGTAACACCGCAAGCAACCTGACAAAATGTGGCATGTTCCTCATAGCCGAGCATGACATGAGGATAAACATGACGTGTCGTCACCACATGATCGCGAATGCGCCGGTATATAGTTGGTTCCTGTGGGCCCTGGAACGGCCTGAAATACACACCCTCAATACATAACCATGAGGAAAATTCCAAAAGCACTAGGTAAAAGCTTACAAAAACGCTGCTCAAAGCGTGTATCACAGGTAACCTTCGCGCCACGGCCTGCCATGCTCACCGTTAAACAAACCGATCCTCAACCTGCTACAAACCGCCCCAGGGCAGGCGCCGTGCGGCGCATTATGACATCCCCAGCGGGGACAGGCGTCCCTCAGCAGAGCCCGCCGGTACCGAAACCCACTTGAAATAAGAAGCGGTGCGTAAAAGACCGCAAAACCGCTGCTAACAGCGCGCATCGCAGGTAGACCCTCTGGAATTGATCGAGCCCCGTTCACAATGGGTAGAAACCAAGCGTAAAAAAGAATAACAACGAGGCGGGAAGAAACTATAAATCTGCTATATAATGTGCTTTCTCTGGCGGTAACAAGACCCTGCCCCGCTGCCATCTTGCATGAGGGTAAGGAGTGCACAGCAGATGATGATAACACGGCGCGGGGGCCTAGACCGCCCATGCTGACTTAACATTGGTCTCGGTCAGCAGAAACAAGGCAGGGTTAAACTGCGACCCATGTTACCCTGGCTCGGGCCCCCCAGTCGCGCTCAACCCTCTGTGCGCCATTCACCAGAATGAGGAATTAATTTCAACATCTTTGGTAACCATTAGTGGCTCCTCTTCCGTTTGGCTGTAAGACACTGAAGCTGAGCTGATGGGAACTGATGTCTTGCTTGTTGTTCACATTGTCTTTTATGGGCCATTCAACGATGGAAGAAACGCTCCGCCTGCCTCTGGAGACAGGATTACCACAACAATGCCGACGGGGGCCATCAGGCCAGCCACCGAATGTGCGATAGGAAGAAACCAGCACAGGCCCCTCCATGTGCATCGGAGGCGTCATCGGAGCTCCAAACCACATTGTAACTGAAACCGCTCCCCGAACTGAGCCCCACAGGAATAACCCACCCACACACGAACGAAACCGGGCAGGAGAGACTGCCCACAACTTGGCCGCCCCTGCCCAAAAGTTCCCCTCCCGGAACTACGCATGGAATATGGCTCCGAGCTCTGCTGAGCCCTCGCAGGCATGGGACCCACTTGGACAGAATAAATTGAGCCAGATTAGACAAGCGACCTAAGGATGTCCGTGACCCTACTACAGTCCTCTGCTCTACCAACAGAGCTATCCCAGGGTAAAAGGCAGCACTCACCGCAAAACCCGATGCCATTTCACACGGGGGCCTCGTGTCACCCCCCACGCTGCTTGACTGTCCCCTGGCACAGCAAAATACTGGAGGGGATAGACGTGAAGTGGGAGAGGGCGGAATGCCCCTGCACTCACCGACAAAGCTGACGCCAGGGACACGACAGCGAGGAGGCTGACTCGTCGTGTGCCATCCTATGGCACTAAGGTGGGTCGCCCTCTTAGGAGGGCCCCCTGCGTGGGCCTGGGGCAGCCCTGCACTTTCTCATTAGCACAAAACAAGGGCTAGGATTAAATCCTGGGTCCCTAATTTCTCCACAGGCTGACATCTTTTCTAGCGGTGGGCGTAACATACGTAATTCCGTGTAGCATAATCACACAGTTGTAAGTAAGAATTCTGCTAGGTTACGTTCGAATTACACAAGAAGAGTAATTATGTGTTTAGCATTATGTCTTAGCACAAAAGGCCACCTTTGTGCAAAATGGATGCAAGAATGCATTCTGCGCTAAGAAATAACGCTAAATGTAACAGAGATCAATAGCAAGGACAAGCAGCTTCTTGTACTCACTAAATGTGCTCTTGGGGTGCGTTTTCTTCAATATACTACGGGCATTTTAAGCTATTTTCTTACACAAAATGAAACTTCACATCCAAAATTTAGTGCAAGGATGCATTTTGCCCTAACGAACAGCACTAAATCCAGCCGAACAAGAATTGCAAGTACAAGCTCAGGCTTGTTAAATGAGCTCTTGCAGTTAGATTTCCCCCCAAATTACTCTTAATTTGTGTTGGGTATGTGGTATGTAGAATGTGGGGCCTCGCGGGTGTTCCCTGTGTGGGACTCGGGAGCTGGGAAGACGGCATTTGCTGCAGATTGCAAATAGCGGATAGACGTGAATAAAGGAGCGTCTACCTGCACCCCGTGTCTGCTTCTTTTCACTGGCTACGAGTGGTCTGTCCATTCTCCCTGCGTTCCCGAGCTGGCCTCATCATTCCTGTGGCAACCAGCGTGTTGATGTGAGCTGTCAGTTCCCTTTGTGCTCGGAGGTTCTTGGCGTGGCTTTCCTGCCCTGAGTGTGGCGTCCGTGGCACTCACGTCACCCTCGTAGGGCGTTTGCCTGTAGCACTGCACTGTTCTACTGTGGGCCTGAACTGTTGGTCGAGTGAGGCTCACAGTCATTCCTTTTCTGTGCCGGCGTGCGCTCGCGTCCCCACCTCTACTGTGCCTGATTTCCTCTAGAAATCACATGCATTGCGTGCAACGTGCCGCCATTTTGGATTGGTTCAGAGGCCATATATTTTCATTCAGAGGCGAAATAGCACATAATCATCTGGTGACAAGTATACTATTGCTGTCAATCCTGCACCATACCAGCGCAGCATTGGTGACAGGCACACCTATCTTGCACTGTGTACTGTATTGTGTGTTTATTTTGTTGGAATCTACAGTTTTTGCATTTTGCCCAATTTTTTTTACATTGTGTTTCTAGTTGTGTGGCAGCAACTCACCCATGCAAATTCACAATGGATCGAAATTCTGGAATTCCTTCTATGATCTGGCAACTGTGGAAGGACACTTTTGAGGCTTATTTAAAAGCCACTGACAGTGATACTTTTACTTCAAAAAAGGCACTTCTAGACTACAATTTGAGTGCTGAAGGCAGGCATATATTGAAAACTTTACAGTTAGATCTCGTTAGCACCCATGACAGTAGTGGTAATGACGGCGATTCCATGTTAATTGATGATTATGCATACATCATCAAAACTCTTGACAAGAGATTCAACCCTAAGAATAATGTTGTGTTGGAACGTCACAAATTTTTGCAACAAGCACAGATTCATGGGGAATCTATTGATGATTTTGGCGCTTCTTTAAGAAGGTTCGCCGCTACTTGTAATTACAGGAAGCTCAAAGACGAAATAATTTGTGATCAATGAACTGAAAGAACTTGTAATAAGGAAAGTTCAAGGAAAACTACTCTCCACTGAAGATCCTGATCTTGACACTGCTCTTAGACTTGCCAGGGGTATTAAACATTCACAATTGTGCATGCAGGAGATGAACGATATGGCCAAGTCTGATGAGGTTAAACTCTAAGTGTCAAACGTATTTCCAAACCTGCTAAGGGAAGCTCTAGTCAACATGCTGAAATAACTCCCAATAAATCACAAAATCCCTGGACTTTACCCAGTAAGGCCAAATCCAACAGGTCTGAACTAGTGTGTTTTAGATGCAGTTGCAAATCCCATTTTGGAAATGCTAGATTTTGTTTTGCTCTCAATCAGACTTGTTTCAACTGGTAAAAAAGGACATCTTGCACGGATGTGTAAAGCAACATCTTCTCACCAACCCTCCATGCTCACCATCAAGGCGATAGAGAACAGTCCGGACAGACCTCAGATTAGGAGAACTTTGGGTTATTAATGTTATCTTTTCCATCTTTACAAGCTGAGGTGGAACTAGGAGTATCTGCTTTGCTGGAATCTCGCAGGAATAAAACACCAGTTTGTGTGGGTATGTGAACAAAAGGAAAATTAACTTTTTAGCTGATTCTGGTTCTCCTTTTACACTGATAAACCAGAAGGATTTTGAGGAGTTGGAGGACATATTGTTACAGCATTCTAGTATAAAAATGTTTTCTTACGGGGGCAGGAGGGTGGATGTTTTAGGCAAATTTGATGGAAGTTTGATGTTTGTAGGGAATTCTGCCACTGGATCCATCTGTGTAGTGAAAGAAGGTGCAAATGTGTTGGGGTGGCATGAGCAAGGGGAGTTAGGAATAATTTTGGACCCAAACCATCCTGACATGGTATTATCAAAGCAGAGAATGATGGAATCCTGTGGTGTATCGATGCCAACTTCTGCGTCCTGTACAGAGATTGTTGGACATTTGATGGTTGATGATTGGGTCGGTAACCATCCCGAAGTGTTTAGCAAACATTTGGGCAAATTGAAGGGCTTCCAGCACAAAATCATTCTTAAGGATTCTGCCCGTGCGATGCCCATAGAGTGCGAAAAGTGCCTCTAAGTTTGCCTAATGAGTTAAAATTAGAAATAAAAAGGTTGTGTGACACAGGGATAATTGCGCCAATTGAGGGGTCTGAGTGGTTGGCGCCCATAGTTTTGGCGCGCAAGGCTGACAAGTCCATGAGACTTTGTGTGGACTTGCGTGCCCTCAACTCCAACATTTGGATTGATCGCCAAACCCTGCCAAACACTAACGAAATGTTGAAAACGTTGGATGGTGCAAAGTTTTTCACCTCTCTAGGGGTTTTCTCAAATCGAGTTGTGTAAGGATTCTAGACATCTCATGTCTTTTGTCATGCCCGAAGGTGCCTACCGCTATATACGTATGCCTTTTGGCTTCGCATCTGCTTCTGGGGGTTTTGAACTCCAAATGGGTAGTTTATTTGGAAACATCTTGGGGGTGGTATTTTTTCAGGATGACTTTCTGATTTATGGTAACATGTAAGCTAAACACAATGTCAGAGTGAGAGTGGTTCTGGATATTGTAAAGTTGAGAGGCCTAACTTTAAAAAGGGATAGGTGTACATTTTTCCAAGAAGGTGTTGATTATTTGGGTCATCATATTTCTGCCAAGGGAGTGGAACCTAAGATGAAAAGTTTTGATGCCATAGAAAATACTCCCAGACCTGTGAATAAGGATCAATTGCATTATTTTCTTGGGTTGGTAGAGTATTACGCTAAATTTGTAGGGAATTTCTCTGACAAAGTTGTGTGTTTGTGTGAGTACATCAAAAAGACCAATAGATTTGTTTGGAGTGTTGAATGCGAAAATAGTTTTGAATGCATCAAAAAGAAGATTGTGCTGGCCCGACCTCTAAAGCCATTTAACATAAATGATGTAACAATGTTGTCTACTGATGCTAGTGGCCTGGGTCTTGGTGCTGCCCTTATGCAAAGAAGGCAATATGGCTCTGAGGAAACCGTTGTGTTTGCCTCACGTGATTTGTAAGGGGCAGAAAGCACTTATTCCACCATCGAAACGGAGGCTCTGGCTTTGCGGTGGGGTGTACAAAATTCCAGGAGTTTCCTTTGGGGGAACATTTTCATCCTCAGAACTGACCACAAGCCCCTTGTAGAGCTAACCCACGTATTACCAAGTGGCAGTATAGATTACTGGAGTTTCACTACAAACTTGAATATGTGGCTGGTGTTAAACACCTTGTTGCTGATTGTTTATCTAGGTTATCCCAGATTGATACTACTGAAGGGAAAGAGTCTATTGACGATTTGGAAATTGTGTTTCTTGTATCTTACGTACATGATGTTGTGAAGGGTGCATTGACTGAGCAGGAATGGTTGAGTGCAGTTTCTGAGGATGTGGAGTTTAAGGCAGTGGAACATTTTATTTCAGTTGGTTGGCCCAATTGTAAGGATGCCCCCACAGAACTGATTCCTTATAGGAGAGAGGGAGAAGAATTGTCAATGGTGGAAGGTATTTCGGGCAGAGGTGGTTTGTTGGTAGTTCCCTGCTGTTTACGTAAGAGAGGTTTGGACCTTGCCCATGAAGGTCATCTAGGGATTCGGGCCATTTAAAGGAGGGTGAGAGAAGATTTTTGGTGGCCAGGAGTGTACAGAACCATTGAGCATTATGTGCGAGATTGCTGCATGTGTGTGCTTAGCGATAAGATCCAAGTTACTTGCCCTTCTCCAGTGGATCCGGTTATTGTCAAAAACGCCCCATGGTGTAAACTTGCTATTGACATTGGGGGACCTTTCGAAGCCACGGTTGTACTCCCAAATATGTTTTAGTATTGATAGATTATATATCCAAGTGGCCAGAGGTGAAGTTTGTCGATAACGTGACTACTGAGGTTGTGATCAAATTTCTCAAAGATGTGTTTTTCAGGGAGGGATTACCTGAGTAGTTGGTAACCGGTGTCCAAGGATATGGAGAATTTTCTTGCTGAGAACAGCATCAGACATGTTCTAACCTCCCTTTACCACCCACGTAGTAATGGTTTGGTGGAGCGCTTGAACCGTGTGATCAAGGATCAGTTGCAATTGGCTTTTGTAAATGAGTTGCATTGGAGGCAAGCAGTCGATGATATGTTATGGGATTTGAGGACTACACCTCACATCAGTACTGGTGTTTCTCCTTTTACTCTTTTGAGAGGTAGGGTGGCCGGATCTAAATTGAACAAGGACTGGATGTCCAGGGAATCCGTAGAGGAAAAGAAGTTGGATGGTCTGGTCGATGTGAGGGCTGCTGTGCAGAAGAAGAACTGCGCCAGAGATGTGTGTAGCAGAACATCCCCATTGTGTGTTGGCAATTGGGTGAGAATGAAAAATCCTGATTTCATTCACAAGGCGTTGTCACGTTTCTATTCACCTGTTCATAATGGGGTAGTGAAGGATTGTGTGGTCATTTTGGAGAATGGTAAGATTCGGAATAAGAGTGTGGTTTCGGTGGTGCCCAGATCTAAGGCTGCCTATGTGAATCTTAAACTGGGTGGGGAGGTGGATTCTGGTCCTGCGCCTTGTGTGAGTGCGCCTTCCAATGAACGTGGATGTACTGACCCCAGCCCTGTGCACCGTAGCAGGGTGTCTTCCGGGGCTAAGTCAACAGCTTCTAGATTCAAGGATTATTATAGGTTCGAAGTGTATCTTATTTACTATTTATTTATTTGTATTCTTATTTGTTCAGCATTTCCTTATTGTTCTTCCTCATGTTCACTCTTTTGTGATTTCTCTTTTCAATATTATAACTTGCTTCTTTCTCTGTTCTGTGAAGGAAGGAGGGTGTGTTGGGTATGTGGTATGTAGAATGTGGGGCATCGCGGGTGTTCCCTGCATGGAACTGGGGCCACGCGGGTGTTCCATGCGTGTAACTCGGGAGAGGGGAGGACAGTAGTTGCTGCCGATCGCAAATGGCGGATGGATGCGAATAAAGGAGTGTCTACCTGCACAACGTGTCTGCTTTCTTTCAATTATGCAAGCAGGAGTCATTGCATAATTATCAGCAATTTGGCATCAAAGAGTAATGCAGAATTACCAACATTTTATTGATTACTCTGTTGTAATCAAAATTCTGTCCAGGCCTAATCTCTCAGTTTGCACTCTGTAAAATGATTGACTGACCACCTTCTTGCACATAGCCTAGTGCAATTCTCTAGTTATTGCAACCTATGTCCCCTTCCTTTAGGTTTGTCAGATTCTATTTTGTTTTGTAAATGTAAACAGTTATGCAGAATAAGGGGTGCGTCTCTTTTATTTTGAGTGCACCCTCAAAATTAATAAATGTGTATGCACTTCAATTGTTTTCTTGGAGCGGTAATTAAAAAAACCTGTAAAAATATGTCCATTCCATACAGATACGCTTGCACAGCAGCACGCATAGTTGCACACAAGGTTTAATGCATGGCAGTCATGTTTCTGTTATTTTTATTTTGCTTCAAGAGGATTCCTTAACTGCTACTGACCACGCATGCCCATGCCTCTGCATGGGCATCTAGAAAAACGACATTGGCAAAGCAAAAAAAGTTTTAGAGGGAGCCCTATCAACTGCCAAAGCTTGTTTCTTTCACTTTTAGCACTCCAAGTGGGTGCATGTGTTTTCTTGTTCTCTCCCCCTTTCCACTGTGTGATGCATTCCCTTTATATCTTAAACCTCTGTGGTCTTTCTCTCACTCCGCGCTTATCCATTGCTTATCCCACTGTGTCCTGCTATTTTTTTTTTTTACTCCCCCTGGTACCTCCTTTGCTGCTCCCCATTCATCCATGTTAACCATTGTTAAGAAGTGAGGTTGACTTGCTCCCCCCACTCCTCTATTGCTACCAGCTCAACAGCATCCCTTTTTTAAATTTCCCTTTTTTTTTGTTTACATTTTTAGGGGGGGCTGGTAGCTGCAAATTGGTCCCGTCCAGCTCCTTCCTCTAAATGTGTTTTCCGTGCAACAATGGCATTTATTTTTTATTTTTGACACTGCTGAATAACTTGACCAAAACATTAGCAAAGCCATAAGGCGAGATTAGCATTGCAATGTTTATTATGACTTGAGCACTTAAATAAATAATTATCATCACCAACTCATCGGCCTCTTAAAGTTTTCCTTTTTTTTATACATGTGTATATTATCACGTTGGCTCTTTATTGGAGTATTCATGTACACATTTTATGTAATAATACTTACTTTGAATTTGAGTGTAATTATCCCAGACTTACACAACAATTTGCAATAAACAAGAAGAGGAAAGGAAACTGTCAAATAAGAGGCAAGCAAATGAGATAGACATGAAAGACACCAGATTATGAGTCATGGGCTGATCCAAAGCTCACTCTGACTGAATTTTAGGATTGTACACTGCCCTCCACAGAGGAGTTGTCCTGCCTAGGCAGACCCTGCTTGGGTGTGTTTTCAGAGGAGGTGGGTCATTGGTGAAATCTCATGTGAGGGGCTGACCGCCGGTCTGGAGAAAGCACCGGGCCTTTAACACCTTTCTTGGGGTGCTTCATTGTTTTGACCACAAAGCTAAAACAGGAAGTGAGTGTGTTGCTGCTTGGCCTGGTGCCAGATGCCACAAAAATTATGTGAATGTTTCAGTGAATCTGTGTCATAATTCTGGGAGTCAAAAACTTTGAAAGGTGAAGAAAAGTCATTTGGCAGAATCCGTGTAAATCTTATTCCTCGGGCCCCAAATAGTATGCTCAGTTAACTAACTCAGTTGGTTCAGCCATCCATGTCACCTGAACCATCATGCGCAATGAAGACATAACGTGATGTACTGGGTATCCCAGGCACCACCCCTATCTCTATGTGCACGTGCCCTGTGTCCTACACTGTTGATGGGGTGGGGGACATTAAAGGGTCTAGATAGGAACATTTCCATTAGATTGTTTATTTACATATTTGATCCATCATTTAAAAGAATATTAGAACAACAATAAAGAAGTAAAATAGACAGAAATGACACATTGGATATTGAAAATCAGCCTACACGCCCTTTAAATTCTCTCAGTGGGTTTGCCGGGCAGAAAGAGCATTGCCCTCTGAACTTTGGATAATGGAACGCTTTTGATAAAAGTGCATGATAAGAGAAATCTTAGTTAAAGTTATGTGTGTTGTTTATGATATAAATATTCCCAGGCAAAAGACGCCTCACCTGCCCGACTTTTCTAAATAGTTCCTTCAACAAAGTACAGATTCACACGGGTCGCAATAAATCACCAACTGACTTCACAGCTAAGAGCTCCCATCGCTGCCTGTGTGGGTTGGAATGTGCACTCCTGGGTGTGCAGGGGAGCAGCGTCGGCTGAGGTTCACTGAAGCAACATTGTGGTCATCGGCTTGCATTCCTGCACACAGCCCAATTGTTAACAATGTTAGTTACGCCTTACTTTATCAGCCAATAAAGTTGTTTTGTTAGACACGTTGTAATACGGATCCAAAAGTAGCACTCACACTGTTGCTGCCTCCACCCTCTCTGGTATGCTGCAACATGGTGTGCACACAGGCTGCCTACTGTATTTGTGGAGTCTCCTGTGATAGATTTAGATTCAGTCATGTCACTCTTTGGGAGCTGAGGACTATATCAGATCCGTGTGCAAAACCATTGGCTGTATTTACAAGGCCATTGCGTCGCCGGTGCATCACTTTTTTTGAGTGTGCCTACCTATATTTAAAAGTCTACGTAAAGTCATCCTGCGTGACTTTTCAAGGCCTTTAAAATATGGGCCCCTTTCATGCATTGATCCGTGGTGTTGCTTTGGGTGTGCCCACGCAACATCCATGGAACCTGTCACATTCCAAGATTTACAACGTTTTGTTAAACTAGGAATGCATCAGAATCCTTGGCCTCCCGTGGGTGGCGTTGGAGTGGTGCAACAAGGAGAAATGCTTTTATTTCTCCTCGTTTTTTCCTCTCTCTGTGCGTGCTGCATTCTGCAGCTAGAAAGAGGTACATTTTTGTTTTTGTGCAGGAAGGTGCCCCTTCCATATTCCTTATTTTCTTGTTAAAATCTCAGAGTAGAAATTATTTACTCCCTGAGGTACTGTATTTACCACATGTCGTAAATACCCCGCCCTATTTCAGCAAACTTGAAACGAGGGCCGAGGAGTATTTTATATGGGCATCAATAGCAATGGTGGCAGGTACAGATCGGGAGTGGAATGGCGGGGGCAGAGGGGGTAAAGAAAAAAAAAGTTTACCTCCTTGCTGCGTCTCTCCACCATCGTCTCTCCACGTCTCTCCTCTCAGAGAAACAGAGCACAAAGGAAGCACCCAGGCTCCCCTATGCCAATCACAATGCTGCAATGCAGCATTGTGATTGGTCTGAGCGCTATGGTATGGCACTCAGGCAGGGACTGGGAGCCTGGCCATGTTCTGCACCCAAGCTGTAATGCAGCCTGGATGGAGAACATGCTATGTGCGCATGACTGTTTGGCCGGCCCAAGACGCCTGACCAAACAGTCATGCACACTTTCAATGTGCCCACCACTCCTCCCCCTGCTCTGAGAGCAGAGCAGCCCCACCCCAACCCGCAAGGGAGTTTTAGTTTGATCCATTACATGATACAGTGGGACTTTCCAGAAAGGAAATCATACCCATGAACATATCTTCATGCATATGTTTATCTTACTTCTGAGTATGTTTACTAATTTTGACAATTCGCAATTTACTGGGCCTATTCTCTGGTCCTATTCACAAGTCACACATAATTTAACTCACATGTAACTTTACACTGAGTAAATCTACCTGTGTCAATTTACTCTTACCCCTTGTAGTAAATTTACTACTGTTGGCAAGTCACCATTTCCAAGTGTAAATTTCGTACAAAGTGTAAGCTTACATGTTCCCACTGCCGTAAACAGGGGGTGTTGCTAAATGTAGGAGTGTAAAATTACTACAGCCAAAAAATTACCCGAGGTAAGTCCAGACAGACAAATGGCCAACCACTGGTAATACAACATCATTCAATAGAAAATAATGGAGACAGCAAATAATGTAAAAATACATTACATCATTTTAGATTTAAAAACATATCAATACACTTATTTAATAAGAAATAGAATTTTATGATAACATATTTTTAGGGAATTGTAGGAAGAGAATCCTTGTTTAATCCATTCTTTGCAAGATTTTTATTTATTTTTATTTTTTAGCTGGAGGTACAATTATATTCAAGACGATCGACAATAATACCATGACTACTGAATCATAAAATGTATTACTAATTAGTGGACCTCACGCACAAATATAACTTTTATTTGACATAAATAAATAAACGGGTATTGCATAATTTTCAGACTACCAAAGAAAGTAAACCTTTGCGCAGATCCCATTGAAAAGACCTAATACCCCAATACATGTATCATCACTGCATAAAGCCAAACCCCTTAGATAACATCACCCTGCAGCCATGCTGATTTATTCTATATCATCCATAAAGTGTTCTTACTGCTTAATAAAGTTCGACATATTGCCTGATCGGACAGTAACCAGATTTTCCTTTGTTCAAAGCTTTTCATTTTCCTAGACCAGTGTTTTTGGAACTGTGAGTCATGAGCCCCCGGTGGGTCCCAAGCTTATTTTTGCTGGGTGGCAATAAATAAAGATGCCTTTAAATTCTGGGCCTCAATTTAGAGGCACCTTGGGCTGCCGGAACGTCAATTTTTGTGACATTCAAATGCGCAGTAGCCTGCTCCATATTTACGAGGTAGCACTAAGCCAGTTTTTCTGGCTTAATTCTGCCTCGTAACTATCGTCACTTTTGACAAAGTTTTCTGCATTAAAGGGGTGTGCAATGGGTGTTACTGGGGGCATTCCCAGCAACATCCATGGCTTTTTGACACTGCCCACGATTTACGAGAAATCGTAACTCCGAGGCAGCACCAAAAAGTTACGCCTCCACGGGGGTGGCGTGAGGGAGGCAAAATGATGAGAAATATCTTAAATTCTCCTCCTTTTTTTTTTCTATGTGTGCGGCAGAATGCAGCACATATAGAAAGAGGAAAAAGCTTCTTTGTGATTGTTTTTGTGCATCAAGGTGTCCCTTTCTGCACAAAAATAATCATCCCCGCAATAATGGCACCCTTACCCATGGTGCAACTGTGCCTGCAATGGCCCACAGCAGCCCATTGTACGCTGGTGCTGGGGAAAAGGACAGAAATCTCCTGATCTGATAGATTCAGCGCATACCTGCCCTCTTCTTTTGCCATAGGGCAGCGCAGCAGGAAAGTCTACGGCGCTGCCCTAAGGCAAAACCTTATAAATGAGGTCCTCTGTGTTTAACTTGTCACACTTGTGGTGATTCAAAACTTAGGTCATATGTCAAGCTGCTTTTTTTTTAACATGAGGATTGGTGTTTACTTTTCTTTCTCCAACTGCAAAGTGAGAGGAGTTTTAAAGTGAGTTATTTGACAATGTAGGGTGTTGTTTTTTGCAATACACAACAAAGTGAAAATACCTGTTAATAAACTGTATGCATACAGCAATTAGGAAAGCAGAAATGAAGCACTTGTTGGGTATTCTGAAGTGTGCTGTAAATAAGAATTTTAATAGTATCAAAACAAATCAAGACACTTTATTGGTGATTTACAAATGATAAATATTCACAGAAAACCGTTTTCCATGCATTATCATTTGTGTGCTATATAGTTTTATCAGTAAAAGTATGGGCAAAGTTAATGGCCATTTCAATGGAAAATGTGACGTCTGTGGATGACAATGCACTACCACATGATGCTTTAGTTACATTAAAAAATAGCACACCCCATGTCCATTAAAGGTAGGTGGGTGACGAACATTGGTTATTCTAAAAAACAGGGAATGGTTCTAAATAGTATGGGACCCACTGTCCAAGACCATTCAGCAAAAGAGGGAGCTGAGATTGTCCTCCATCTCTCCAATACAAGTGATAGTGTCACCAGCATCGAAATAAGCCCGTTTCACCACTGCCCCTGTTGCCTGCAAGTCTTGGGCGATAGAGGTGCCCAGGACTACCAGCCCCAGCCCCCCCTGCGGCCGTCGCCGCCAATGTCACTTTGTCAGCGCCCGGAAGAGCTCAAAGAGGATCGCAGGCTCCCGCAGCGCAGGAAGCCCGTTTCACCACCGTGCCTGTTGCCTGCAAGCCTTAGGGGATAGAGGTGCCCAGGACTACCGGTCCCAGCCCCCCTGCTGCCGTCGCCGCCAACGTCACTTTGTCAGGGCCCGGAGGATCTCAAAGAGGAGCGTGGGATCCCACAGCCCGGGACGCGCTGGGCGTGCCCGGGCCAAGGGCGCCCCTTCAGTGGAAGACAGAGGCAGGGCTGGGCACCCTCTTAGCAGCCACAAAGAGACCTGTATCATCACCATCGGCTCGCCTAACTAGGGTATGAACTGAATCCATCTATTTGCCTCTATTTGCACTAAGGGGTATTGGTGATCTGCATTTTGCTGCATCCACTAACCACCACAGTGGCCAAGTTAAGAATGTCAACTGGGGACCTTTAGAATCGACCCGTGCCGATCCTTATAAATCCCTTCGGAAGCAACTGCCTCAAGCTGACTGAATTCATTTTTTTTCGTCTTATTAAGTACAAACTTTGATTGGGACATTTTTTTTTTCTATTGAATATTTTTACAGTGTATTGTAATCATTGGGAAAGAAAGAAACGTTGTGAATGATAAATATGACAATACATACCAGCTGAATAGTAATATCATTTGACAACTATTACTTCTGATTGGTGGGTAGGGTAGAAGTGTGGCAGATTCGCCCATTACTGGACCGTTACCAGACCCTAAAATCCTGCCGGCAAGTTTGAGCGGCTTGTGGATGGGAAAATGGGAAAAAGTCATGGGTAGGAAAAAAATGGCTAAAACTAGCAAAACGGCCGACAATTGTATCCTGACAGCCATAGACGAGCTCATTGAGGGAGTCGAAACTATGCTTCCACATGGGGAAAAAGTCTCACCAAACGATCATAAGAAAATCCCAAGCTACTTCAGTAAGCAAAACAAGGTAGCCCCTACTAAACAAATTCCAAGACAAAAAAAGCCCCCCAGTAATTGTGCACCCTACACCGGAATCTCACTTGACTACGCAAGTTAGTCCTCCTCAAAAAGATTCCTCTACACCAGCCACTACTATCTTATAAGAGTCCAGCATTCCAACTAGGGATCTTATGAATTTATAATGCTCAAATAGATATGCAATACTAGGAGACGATCAAATTGAGGACCAACTAGAGGAGCTCGAGAGTACACTGATAGTTATGGTAGGGTCCAGATATATCGGGACCCAAACAAACCAATGAAGCACTGAGGGATCTTTGTCAAAAGCAGGAATCTACCCAAAAGGAGATAGAAGGGCTTCAGAGAATGATCTCAGACTTGTTAAAAACTCTGCCCCTAGCTTATAAAGAAAATAACATCTTGTCAAACCCCTCTTCTTTTCCGGTGTCAAACTGGACAAGACCCACAAAGTTAGTGAGGGTTCAATCCACCAATATGGTGCACTTACTAAAAATACACCAAAGGACCCAATATATCAGAATAAACATTCAATTAGGACACCCCCTCACCAACAAAAATTAAATACTCACAGGACTCATCAGAATGGCTTAATTTTGCAACATAATTCCTTGAATAAAGAGGGGCGCATGGCACCAGCACAGGTACCACAAAACACGAGTAGGCCAACTCCATCTAGCTGTTATGAGACAGGCTCAAATCTACCCAAGGGCCATAAAATGAAGAGCTACTACCTTCTACACAATACACAGTTAGCAAACCAAAAAATGACTACACTCAAAGCCAATATGCACAAAAGGTTTTTTTGACAAATGGTCCAAGATTAAACTAGGGAGATAGAGAAAATGAGGATTCCCTAAAAAACTAAGCTATCCATTGGATCAAACATAAGCGCCGATGTCTTTCTATAATAAAATCAGATATTGTAAGAGCTGAAAGGCTACAACAGAACGGGGGGAGCATGGATGATAATAAGCTAATATTCCATTCAAGGTATATCGCAGAAAGCCTAATTGATATTGACCTCCGGTCACACAATCTTTTCGCCTTGCAGATTATCATCAGGTTAAACACTTCAGACCCAACAACTAGATATGATCAACATCAAATGAAGACAATGAATCTTGATCCTGTTGTTACACTGACTAGTACTGAGTATGACACTCCTGACTTTGCTAGTGTTACCATCTCACATCAAATAATTCAGAGAACGGTGAATCCAGACTCCATAGTTCCAATAACAAGTACTGAGCGAAACATCCCAGAGATTGCTGTTAGTATTTATTGCACCAATGCCCAACAAACAATGCAGCGGTACAAAAGGGGGTGGTGATGGACGGAGCATCTGAGCCAATCAAACACTCACATCCAGTCAACAGATCAGGGTTTAATCCATCACCATTCTTTAGCCCACTCTGTCACCCCAGCTCAGACATGGCCATATGCAAATCAGTCTGACCCTGTGCCTCATGGGAACAGTCCAGCCCGAACTGCCAAGCCATGCCTTCCTGGACCGGAAACAAGCTTCCGAGGACCGGTTTCTCGCATTTCAGCCGTCTTCAGCCCGGCTTGCTTGAATCCAGTGGCAAAGTGAGCAAGGGACTCACGTCTGAGCATACCCTGTCAACTTATGGCGAACAAAGCGGTACAAAAGGGGGTGGTGATGGACGGAGCATCTGAACCAATCAAACAATGCAGGATACATTAAATCTAGACTTTTTAGACTGACTGGCTAGGGAAGACAGAATGAACAGGATAGTAAAGGGAGATTTCCCTGAACGAAACATGAATCCTGCTAATTCCAACTTTTCTAACTTACAACCAAGCCCTTATCTTATCCTCCACCCTATCCACCGAGACATAGAAGACAATTGTCTCACACTGAGCGAAACGCTGAATACATATAGAAATCCGTCCACCAACCAGCTAAAAATAATTTCTTGGAATATAGCTGGGCTAAAACAAAACGCTAAGGAACCAGACTGGCAGAAATATATTAAGGGCTTTGACCTCTATCTCTTGCAGGAGACATGGGCCAGGGTACCGGAGCACAAACAAGGGTATGGAACTTTTAGCGCAGATGCAGTACAATCAACAAAGGGAAGAGCATCGCGGGGGCTAATAATATGTGTAAAAATCAGCCTAAATGTTATTATAGAACCCATTTACACAGGCTCATTGGATATCCTGGGCCTGAAATTCAGGTTTTCTAATGCCAGACAACTATATCTTTTTAATATCTATCTCAGACCCAGGGAATGCTCGAAAGAAGCCCATCTGTTAGAAAAATTGAAGGAGGTCATAGGATCTCCGGATCCCAAAGATGTCATTGTCATAGGTGGTGATTTTAATTGTTGTTATGAACCTATGGTGGGCCTCGAAGTAGTGTATGAAGAGGAAGACCAACTTAGATGCATTCCCCTTCTCCAGACAAAAAACACAGTAAGGTGTACCACCTCCGCTATCCAAATGTTTCATTTTACTATCGAGAAAGGCCTGAGAGCATGCAATGGTCGTATTCTCCTTAATGCATCACACTGGGCATACACACAAGACTTTAAGATCGACAAGAGATCCGAGAGCGATCATCTTCCACTGTGCTTAGATTTAAAAGGGAAATACTTCTCATTCCATGAAACATTAGAACCCGACCCAGGAGTTGAAATAATGCAACCCTGGGTTACTAACAATAGAAGATCAGTCAAATGGCCCACTGTGTTAGACCAAGTTGAAACCCTAACTAGTATTTATAACACCTTCAGTGCCTTAGTAGAACCCTACCTGGAGTAAGATCATAAAATCATCAAGATAACCCGATATTAATTAAAAACTTGTAAAGGAAATACAAATAAATCTAACCAAGCCATCAAAAAAAAGAAAACTCTAGAAAAAGGGGCCCAGGCATCTAACCCTTGGTATGACAAGGAATGTAGATCAGCCAAAACTAGGCTTATTAGTGCCCTAAAAAATAAAAACGCAACTGAGATTAGAGTAGAAAGAACTAAATACAAGAAAACACAAAAGATAACCCAAAGGCAGTGGGAAGATAGTATCTGGGAGGAGCTTACAGTAGCGGCGAAAAATGGGTACCAAGCCATGTTTTGGAAATTGATTACCCATGGATCTAGATATGATATGACGGCTTCTGACCATTATTTAGATCCCATCACATGGCAGAGGCACTTTACAAATCTTTATAATATTGCTGCTGACTCTGATTTAGCTAGCCATCCTTCCATTATTTCTTGGGAGTCCTTGTCTATTGATCAAATGACACCATTGCAGTTTAGCAAGGAGGAAACCACCCTCACCGTATCACCCATCAAACGAGCAAAGGCGCCAGGCCCCGACAGAATCCCGGCGGGACTTGCTCAAACATTGCCAGGAAATATGGGTCCCGTATATGTACAAACTTACAAAAGCAATAGCTAGGGGGCAGCCGGTGCCACAATCCTGGAAAGGTAATAAACAAAAGGGAGGATTGAACGTATCAATAACTTGAGTTTCTTTAGAATAAACCTTTTTGACAAATAAACAAGGTTTGGTGTTTTTAGTTCGCCTTTTTAGGGCTCGCCTGAGCCAGCGCATGCGCTGCCCCGGCGAGACATTTAGGAGTGGAGATTTCTAAGTGCTACCACAGCTGTGTGGCAACAAGCTTGCGGTTACGCGCGGGAGCTCGCGCACAGCCGCCATCTGGCTTTTGAGCACAGGCGGCATCTCCCGGGCACCCTTACAGCCCGTGATCACTTTCGCGGCCGCGTCACCTTCACGGCCGCCCGGACAATGCACCACTCGCACTCAACAGTCCCCCTGAGGCACAAGCAGGCATCCACTACGGCCTGCTGTTCGCAAGTGCACGCACTACTCGTTTTTTTTTTACATCCGAGATTGTGGGTCAGGAGATTGGGGGAGGTGGACACCTTTACAGTGAACACCTTTATTTGGCATTTCTGAGTGTCCCACTAAACCATGACACAGTCTGTATACTCGTGGGCATAGAAAATATGTCGAAGAGCACAGGTCTCGTTGTAGATGTAGGCTTTATTGCTCGGAGAGTGTGGTAAGGAGGACACAGCAACACGTTTCTGCTGTGTTTTAAACGTATAATCGTAAGGGTTACTATACCGACACCGTCTCAGCTAAAGTAGCCTGGAATTTGATTTTACTGTGGCTGTTATCCATATCACTTTTTCCATCTGTTTACTGCAGTGAGGTTTGACCCTCCACCCCAGCTGTCTCTTCTTTCCTATCGTAGGCTTTCGCTAATTGTCCGTCAACCCCTCTTTCCCTCTCTTCGCTTAGTTCTGCCTGTTTAATTGTATCCTTCAGAGAAAAACTCTAATTGGCTCTTAAGCGCCTGTTTCCAATTTTTGCTTTGATTTTTTTTTTCTGCTGACTGGTCTTGCGTTTAATCATCTAATTGAGATGACAGACTTTGACATTTCATTTTCAGGTGCTCTGCGGACATGCACATCTCGCGCATGAGCCCGCGTGCCCCCATCGCTGACCATTCAGTCACTCTTCGAAAGGGTTAATGCTACCAGGAGATCTTTAGGGATCCTCATTGCCGCCCCCTGCCCACCTCTCTCAGAGAAAGGTTACAGATTGATCGAGCTTGAAGGCCGACTGTTCCTCTGAGCGCCCAAGGAAACGCTACCCGGGACATGTGGAGAATGTAAAGATCCACTTGGACCCCACTCATAGTGGTCTCGCTCATAGCGCGTGAACTTTATCCCTTCCCTGCATGCCATTTCTGTTAGTTACTGAATACTAGTTGCTCTTGCAGTTTTTTTTGTGATTAAGGAGTGTTTTCCTTCATTTGTCGTTGTGATCCATGGAAGGGGCCTGGTGTAACTGGATACAGAGATGAGCTACTACTTCTCTCGTTCAAGTGATTCCTAAAGGAAAGATGTCCTGGTGCCCAAACTCAATTTTTATTCCCAAAAATGATCACTTGAGAATTTCCAGCGATTGTTTGGGCACATGATGAGTTGGTGACCAAGGTTCTATTGGGCGTGGGGACTGGGACCACTGTCACACCTGCTGTGTTCCATCCCACTATGTGTCTTGACTTCCTTGACTGACCACATATAGTTCTGCAGCTCTACTCCTGCATTGCTTTATAGTAAAATGAATTTATCATAATACACCTACAGTACATTACCGCTATGTATGTGTGCTGAATGGGGACAGAACCTGTGCTCCATCGTCACTCTATTGATGAGTTAAGCTCTATACGGCATAGGTGACATAAATTGTGGAAGAGGCAAACGGTTCTAGTGTGCCTTCAGGGGGGATACATGATTTCAAAGAATGGCTGTCAGCTCATGTGCTGTGTAAAAGGTAACAAGCATTCCCATAGCCAATAAGTCTCGCATTTGGGACCATGTAAGTGTTTAGCCATGCAACAGTTGGTTTGTTGCACCAAGGATATTCTGCTGCATAACTAAATACTTATAGGGTCCAAAAAGCGAGACCTATTGGCTATGCCAATGCTTGTTACTATCACTGTTAGTTTTTGACATAGAGAGAGACATTGAAATCATGTCATAAAAAAGAACAGACATATACATTAAACAATATATCAAAGACTGAATACAAAATATTTACCTTTTGATATTTACATGACAGTGAGACATTAATGACAACAACTAACAAAAATGACCAGTCCACAAGTTGGAAAAAAGACTGTAATGGGGCAGACTTGTTTACAATTGACACTACTGCCACCTGCTACAAAAAGCTAGTCGATATCAAAAGTGCAACAGGCATACTGCCTTGTTTGTCCACTGTGTGAATCAGTTCAATACTAATTGTTTCGTCTAGCTGTGTATGGTTGACGCGTTTCAGATCCCTATTGTCATTGGAGGGTACTCATCAGCACCAGGACTCGGTCGAGCTCTAAAATGTAATAAAATATTACACAGGTGTAAGAGGAGGTTTTGGACTTATAGTACTTATTTCTGAGTGTTCCACTAGTACACATAGTCTTACCTTTCTTATGTAAGAGGTAAGTACAAAGGCTGTTGGTGTTCTGGTTCAAGGTATTTAATCACCAAAAAGAGAGGTAGGGTAAAGGTAGTGGTACACTCTTAGTCCCCAGCAATAACGTTTAAACAAGAAAAGAGTGTAATTCCTGTAATTACAACCCAGGAAACAGGAACACAGGAGTACAAATCCAACTAGGTTTGTAAAGAAGGCCCTCACTCACCAACCTGGTTGGTGACATGCTTCATCAATGGGCCCCACCGGGAGAGGCCGAATGCCTCCCCAGTGTGCTACAATGCCAGATTTACTGCCAGATTTACTGCGGAGCAGGTTTTTGTGAAGTGATAGGTGAGTTAGTGGTGGTGTTAAAGTTAAAAATGTCTACATTGTATCACAAAAATTGTATTGGTTGATCAATTAGACATATTAAAAACAATGTGTAGGAAGAAAGCCAAATAGATTGTTTGACTGCTTCCTTCTAATTATAATCGGGTCAACATGTTTCTGCCATGTATGGTGTGAATTTACCAGGCATTCTTCAGGACCAAAAGTGGACTAGACCTCGGCGGTATGAGCACGCTAAGGCCCACCCTGACCTGATGTGTAAAAAGTGCAAGAAAAGGAAAATCCTTTCTAAGGTAGCCTCAGTCTTAGAGGAACCAAATGCACCTGAAAAGGGAGACGGCAAAGACACACATAGAAAGAAGACATAACAAACGATTAGCTATTGTTCTCTGGTCAAGAGCATGTCAAATGTCTACCATCCTCGAGGTTCATATTGTGCTCAGGTTGTTAAGACCACCGTCACATTATTTAGCGATATTGTTTACACCAAAACGATGTGAAAGTGGCTGGCCTCAGTAAGCTGACCAAGGTCTGTGAATCTTAATTATACCAAGGGTACACTGTAAAGATAACATGCACGTCGCCAAAGAGCGTTTGGCAATATTATACGTGGTTAATAAATCAATGTACCAAAATGGCCAGTGAACAAAACAGAGGTTTTGAAGGTAAAAACCACACTCAAGATTGGTTTAAAATGTCTCACTTGTAGGGTGAGAAAATGTCACACCATGGGTCACGGGTTCAAGGTATGTCAGGGTGTTCGATATATATCTAGAAAGAGCAATATGAGATTGATATGTGGTAAGGTACCCTCGCATGAATCTAGCCACAGAGTAACATTAGTAACAAGAGAGTACATGAAAAGTAACCATGCAAGTATACCATGTGTTAGATGGTGCGTTAAACTTGCCTGTGATCTTTCACAAATGGTGCCGAATCGGTATTGCCCAAGTTCCAGCAATGTGCGCTGTGTGTCGGGAAATGGTCAGGTCAGCGAGCACGCTGAGGATTTGCCTATCAATGTTTGTAAAGGGTGCAGTTACTCGTATGCCCATTTGTGGTGGCTTGTACAGTTTACACTTCAGAGTGACTATCAGCTAATGAAATTGAAGCCACTTACTCTATCGTTTACGGGATTCCTCCTGCCATTTAGAGGAAGAGGTTGGGACCTCTCATTATTTAGTGAGTCTCCGCTCCTATGGTGTTAGAGTGTTCGACAAATGTAATTCTTTGTCTGCGATTATTTCTCTGATGTGCGTGCTCGCGCTCGGCTAGAAACTTGCCTGGACGATTGTCCATCTCTTCCCGGCACACTCCCCTTGATGTCCGATGAATGCGGAAGTAGGTTCTGACCTGTTCCAAACCTAGGGGGCATATGTATCATCTGTTTTTTTAGTCGCAAACGCTGCAATTTGCAAAAAAGCAGAGCTTGCGACAAAAAATTCAGAAAATTTCTAAAAAAATCGCTATTTGAAGATCGCAAATGAGGGTGTTGATACATATGGCCCCTAGTAAATAAATTTCCGTTATCGCTGGGGATCACGTGAAGCATTCTAAGCATTCTGCATAATGTAGTAGCATGCCAAGGAAGGATTCTTAGGATTGTGCAAAAGTGAGAAATGGACTTTCAGATTATGTCGTATGAGGATGAAATCATGTTAATTCACAGTCTGTTTGCTTCAGACATCTCATTCAGACCACTGACAGCCGTGTTAAAGCGCATAATCAAATATGCCTTTCTTTGAAGTAGTGTCCTCTCAAGGTCTCCCACTCGTGAATTAGATTTGATGACACTAAGGACTGTCCATCTTAAGACGTTTTACGGAGTGTTTTGAGTGCCTCAAAATGGGCCACCAAAGGTGCGTGGGGTACATTGTTCTTAATTCTAGATCGGTGCTGAGTTATTCTTGATCTGATTTCTTGTGTCGTTTTTCCTATATAAATTAGGGGACATGGGCAACAGATGGCATACGCCACATTTCTGGTTTTGCAATTTGAGAAATCTTTGTGTATCCATCTGTCATTATCATTGATGAATTGTGTGCCTTCCATAGTGGAGCTGCACGCTTGGCAATTTCCACATTTATGGTGACCAACTACTGGTGGCAAGTTCAGCAAAGACCGCAGTAAAGCAGATTTTTGGGTGGAATCATCCGACGCCCTGATGATTCTCTGGCCGATACTTCTATTTTTTTTCAATGCAAATAATGAAATCTGGAAGTCTTTGTCGACATCTTTGATCAAATGCCAGTTCTGGCGTACAATTTTCTTAAATAGGTTTGTGTATGGACCATATGTTGAGACACATACCAAATGTTCCTTTGGTTTTCTGAGTTGTTTCTCTAGTAACACTTCGCATGAAGTGTACCACGCCCGCTTGCAAGAATTTTCAAGTAGTCTGTGCGAAAAACCCTTTTCCTTTATTGTCATTGTCAAGTTATTTGAGTGTATTTCATAATCCTCCTTTCGGATGCAGTTCCTACGAACTCGCAGATACTGTCCGTACGGTAAGTTTTCTTTGAGGGTTTTGGATGATGGCTCTTGAAATCTAAGGCCGTATTCTTATCTGTTGGCTTTGGGTATAGTGTTGAAATCAGTCCGAATTCCTTAGGCCTTATTTCCACATCTCACAATGCAAAGCAACCGCTAGGGCGGTAGCCTCATCACTCCCCCCAGCATGGCTGAGCCACGCTCGACCTCCACGGGAGACAATTACTATACCATTATCTATCCTCCTAATCTCTCCAAATCCGCCTCCAAAGCCCTTAAATACTCCATCCTGAAAAGTCATCCTGAGACCCTGATATCTGACCATCGTCGCTGCGTATACCAGGGCACTGTCATCAACAACCTTATCTTCAATTCCAGGAAAACATCTCTCTGGCGCAATGCCTTCGTGAGCCTCCTCAAAGTACAAGAAGCAAGGAACATCCCCCATGGAAAAAAGCTCACAATCACTCCATCAGCAAACCTACGTGCTGACCTTACCATCACCTTATACGACAGCGGCATTATCCTTATTCAAGGCCCCCCCAAAAACCTCATAAAATTTGCAGACCTCTTCACCCTCCTTAAAAATTATGTTCACAACCCCTCTCAGTCCTCGTTCCCACCGGTCCACCTCTTGCCCACCCCGCCAAGTGTACCTTGCCTCTCACCAACCAATCTGCCAGTGACCAAGTCAGTGGGCGACCCGGCCCTGTAACCCTGTCACTTATGCATACCAATCGCTGCGCGCCCATACCACCGAACCTAGACCTCCTAGCGATCCCTGCTCTGTCGGCCTCCGAAACCCCCCCTAGGGCCCACCTCTCAGGTAAACCCACCCGATATCACACATCTATCACATACCACCAGAGGCGTCCCTAAACCCTTAACCTTCTGCCCACATAATCGCTCTGCACGCCGGGCTACTGACACTCCTACTAGGGCCTACAACACTCGTATGGAAAAGCCTAACTGGGCCCACAACATTGGTCGACGTACCTGCAACACCAGGCTACAAAATCAGACAATTTAAATCGCTCCCACCCCTTCTGCCCCCTGTCCGCATGATCATCCCTCTCATAGGGACCATGGCCTAAACTCACCTCTAGGCTACCAGCACATTCTATCAGAACCGCCCCCTTGCAATTATCCCCCTGCTTGCCAGAACATACCTCTCTAAGAGATGTTGATAATCTGCACCGCAGATCCTCCAAATTAACACGGAGTATCCACAAATCGATTCTGGACCTAAAGCACCTCCTTCACATCACAGAGCTTTTCTTCTCGAATCTCAGGCTCTCACAGATTGCGACCCACATTCCCTTCATGAAGCCCCTCCTTCACCCTCTACCCCTATCCCTGAGACACTTGCGCCCACGCAAACAACCTTGCCCACCTCACGGAGAAGGAAATTATTGCTCTCCTCCACACCCACAAACTCACCCCTGGCACGATCAATCCCTCTGAACTCACGGAGGAAGTAGTGGCTGACCTCCTCAGTAGTTATGATTCTGCCTTGATAACCCCATGCCCCTTACACCTGAGGGAAGAACACCCTATCTGCATCAGAAGGGTGGTCAACAGCAACCTAGCTAAAGTTCCCACTGCCGCTGCTACCCTTGATAATCACTCCTACCCCTCCCTAGCCGGCATCCTAATAAACTGCCGGTCAGCTGTAAAGCATGCATCTGATGTCACCAACCTCATCCTGAGTCATAAGTCAGACCTAGCGATCTTGACTGAATCATGGCTCAAGGAATCCTCATCACACTTCCTAGACCTCTTAGTCCCGCCCAACTATAACATCGTAAGGATGGATAGGCACCCAAAGAAAAAAGGAGGTGGTTTTGCCTGTATCCACCGCTCCAACCTCCTTGTTATGGAACTGCCAGTGGACCACACAGACTCCTGCGCATACCTCATGCTCTCCATCTCCAACAACACGTCTCAGCTGTGCAAACTTCAAATCTTTTACCACCCCCGAGGCAAGAACAACTTCTTTACGGACCTCCTCATGGAAATCATCACAGCCAAGGTTTCTCCAAACCTCAATTGACATTTTCCTTGGCGACTTTAACCTGCATTGGAACAATCCCAAGGACCCTCTGGTCAATGCCATCAGAGACTTCTTGGCCGACCAAGCCCTTACCCAAGCCTGCTCACTCCCTACTCATTCGAAAGGCGCCACTCTAGACTGGATCATTGCTAAGGAATCAGTTGTCAAACTTCTCTCTCTTGACTCCTGCGTGTGGTCTGACCACCACACCATCACCTTCCTCCTGCCCAGCACCCACAAAACATGGACACCTCAACCTGTGATTCCCAAACAATGGGTTAGAGACACTAAGAACTTTGATCACGAGAAACTGGCTGCGCATTATGTGTCCAACCTCCCCCACAACCCCTCAGTGCACCTCTGTTGACAACCTAGCGACTCATTACTCCTCAACCATATCTGACATTCACGATGACCTGTCACCACTAAAATTTAAAAGAACCCAGGTCAAAGACTGAAATCCCTGGTTCAGCGGATCCTTCAACAAGAAGAGGAGATCCCTTTAACAGATTGAACGAAACTGGAAACAACACCCTTCAGCAGCACATCTAAAACTTCTCCGCCAGACCAGAAATGCCTACAATAAGAAAATCCTCAACACTAAAAAATTATTCTTCAGATCTGAACTAGTGAATACCAAAATTGACCTCGCAAACTGTACAACAAACTAGCGAAAACCACCAAAGAAACACCTAAACCCCTATTATCTAGCGAGGAATTCTCTTCCTTCTTCTGCGACAAAATCTCTGCCCTTGGAAATGAACTTAGATCCGCTACTCACAACAAAAATCAAAATCTGCCTGCTCCACCTTCTCTCTCCGTGCTGTCCTCCCAAACCTCACCTAAAAACCTAGCGCACTGGTCCAAGTTTAAAATCTATGACGAACATTCTATCTCGAGAATTCTTGCCTCCTTAAAACTGAACAATCACTTTAATGATCCTCTAACTGCCTAGCCGCCAACTCCCAGGCTAACATCCCTTCCTGTACCTCAATAATCAACGCCTCTCTCCTACGGGGCTTAATTCCTGACTCGCTCAAGGCTGACCAAGTTATCCCCATCTTAAAAAAACCAACACTGGACCCTGCCTCCGCCGAGAACTGTAGACCCACATCCAACATCCCTCTCCTTGCCAAAGTTCTGGAAAAATGTGTGCAAAAGCAGCTAAGTCTACACATCAACAACTTTCACCTGCTAGATGACTTCCAATCAGGGTGCAGACCTGGTCACAGCACAGAAACCACCCTCCTCCACATAATGGATGTCGCCCTCCAAGCCCTCGACCTAGGCAAAACCTGTCTCCTAATCCTCCTAGACCTGTTCTCTTCCTTTGATACGGTTAACCACAAATTCTCCTAGAACGCCTCAAATTTAGGATGGGGTTAGATGGCACGGTCCTTGAATGGTTTAGATCCTTCCTCCAGGACCGCTCACAGACAGTTTTCATCAACGGTAATCTATCCGCCCCCTCTCCGGTTACGGTTGGAGTGCCCCAAGGATCAGCCCTATCCCCTACCCTCTTCAACCTTTACCTTGAACCTCTCACCGAGAAGCTGTGTGCCGCCAACATCTCCTACCTTATGTACGCATACGATACTCAGATCTACATAAAAATCTCTTCCCCTGAGGACATTCTCTCCCTGAACAAGGGCTTAAAGCTGACAGTCCACTGGCTCACCGCCAACCACCTAAAACTCGACCAAAATAAAACTGAATTTCTCCTGGTCACCCCACCCAAACCCAATCTAGACACCCAGGAATGGATCAAGACCATTACAGAACTAAACTGCCCTCCTACCATTGTTGACTCAGTGAAATCTCTTGGAATAACCCTTGACGGCAGCCTGAACATGCGCGGCCATACAAACTCGATGGGCAAAACGGCCAGATTCTACCTGAGTTACCTAAGAAACCTAAAACCCTTCCTCGATGTGGCCGACCTTAAAATGGCAACCCAGGCACCAGTCATCTCCAGACTAGAATATGGATGCTCTACTCTTGCAGGGCTACCCAAGAACTCCCTAGCCCCTTCGAAAGCCTGCCTTAACACTGCCGCCAGACTCCTAACTGGCTCAAAGAAATTGACCACATCTCCCCCACCTCAAAGCTCTGCACTTGTTTCCCCTAGAGGCCAGAATCCGATTTAAACTGGCCTGCATTACTCACAAAGCACTTTTCTCCAATTCCCCTTCCTTTCTCGCACACAACTTGTGGTATCCAGAGGATCTCAATCTGCCAAAGACCTGCTGCTGCAGCCAGCACGCTTCTGGAAGAACAAAACCTACAATCGGGCCTTTTCTGGGGCCGCACCAAGAATTTGGAACTCTCTCCTACCCGCCATTATAAGACTTCCGTCCTTGGCACACTTTAAGAAGGAAAACAAAAAAATTTTTAATGGAAAAATACCTCGCCTAACGAATACTTTCAGTCACCACATTGACTTGCCCCACTCTCCAACTCGGCAATATCCATGGTCTCTATGGATGATACCTATTCTGTACTCCTGGGAATCCCCCCAAGAGCTGAAACTGCGTGCCTTCTTGTATAATGTATCTACCTGTTTTATTTTTATGTCACATGTAGCCTGGACTTTAAACGTGCAGCGTGCTCTTCCTGTATAATGTATCCCCTACCTTTCCCAATATGATCCCTCCAGTCCCTACCCTTGTATACTACCCCTTAAACCTGTAAATCGATCTGATACCCTCATGGGTCTGGTTCGTGCTCTATAAAACTATACAATAAATAAATAAAACATCTAAAAATGTGAGGCTCATGGTGCTGTGGTTCAGACTGAATTGAATGTCTGGGTTTCGTTCCTTCAAACATACATGAAATCTCAAAAGTTCATCCTCTGTGCCGGTCCAAATGCACCAGATATCGTCTATTTATCGATACCATTGGGCCACCAGATGACCAAAGGGATTATTGTTGTAGACGTACCGTTCTTCATACCTCGCCATGTAGAGAACCGCCATCTCCGGTGCGAATGGACATCCCACGGCGGTACCTTTGACTTGGACAAAGAAGTCAAACTCAAATTTGAAATAGTTTCTTTTGAGGGCCAATGATGCAAGCAATAGTATGAATTGAGTGGGGACCCGATGGGGGCATTCTCTGCTTTCCAAGTACGATTCTAAAACATCCAATGCATCATCCTGAGGTATTTGCGTGACACAACATCCAAAGAAACTAGTCTGTGCTGATCCGGGTTGAAGGCGAAACCTTCAACTTTATTAACCCCTTCACTGCGGCGGCAATTCCGCCGCAGTGCTAGGGGGAGGAGGGGGATGCGCGGTGCTCCCATGCTCGTGACGGAACCGCTCCGTCACGAGCCTCGGGCGCACTGTGCTTGTGACGGAGCGGTTCTGTCACGGCCCCGCCCACTCAATGGAACGTCCAGCGCAGGCGCGAAATCAGCGCCGCGCAGGCGCGCCGAGCGGGCCGTGACGGAACTGCTCCGTCACCAGCACAGCGCGACCGAGGCTGGTGACGGAGCGGTTCCGTCACCAGCATGGGAGGGGTTAATAAAGTCAGTCAAATCTCTCAGATATGATGGAACATTATGCACAAATTCTTTCAGAAATACATCTACGTATTTGGAAATGGGTTCTAGCTCTGATTCACACCCGAGACTATGGGGCAACCCGGGGGTACAGTTGCGTTCTTATGAACCTTCGGAAGGAACTAAATCACAGGTGTCCTTGGATGTTTCTTTATAAGATACTCGTGTTCACTGGGTCCAAGATTCCCAGATCTAGGCCTAAAGCCACAATATTTTTGATTTCATTCTGGATCTGTTTGACCGGATCTGATTGAATTTTTCTATACCATGTTTGATTGAGGACGTGTTTACGCCCCTGTTCCAGGTATGCTGCTCTTGCCCAGACAACCATGGCCCGCATTTGTCGGCTGGTTTAATCACCACATCTTTGCCCTCCTGAAGTCGTTTATTAGCTAGCCTTTGGGAAGATGACAAGTTGTTTTTAACAAACACTTTTTTGGTCTTGAGTTGGTTGAGAGATGAGAGCACAGTTTGAACAAATGAGACATGTTTTTGGGGACACTATGGAATGGATGTAGAAAGGTTGATTTGTTTCGAAGTCCCGATACTTCTGCCATGATTGGCTCCTCTGTATCTTTGAAAAAAGCATGCAGTTGGATATTCTAAAAAGTTGCATGGCTTCAATTTAAAGGTACGCGAGATCCTGCTTACAACTAGGAATACATTTTAATCCGAGTTCTAGTACTGCTTCTTGTTCTGGTGTTAATGTCTTCTGGGATAAATTAATGATAGATGTTTTTTTCACGATTTGTAACATTGGCGCCGGGTGTGCATTTCCCATGGTTGTGATTTGTATTGCTCCTGTTTTTGTTGTTGGCCACTACCTAAAAAAGAATTATTATTTTTTTGTTGTTGATTGTAGCCGGATGGTCCCTCTCCTGCGTCTAGTTCTCCAATCGATTTGGATGAAGATGTCTTTGAGAAGGAGAGGAATTTACGCCTTGATCTCCCCTGATTCTCTGGTAGAAAATTGCGAGAGTCCTCCCTAGTTTAGAAATCTTCTCCTAGGTATGGGTATACCATTTCAAGATTAAAGGATTTTTTTGTCACGTTCAAACTTGGAGTACTTAAAGTTAATTGAATTATCTTTGTGGAACTCGCGTTATCAACATTACCAACGGGGAAGGCGGCTGGAGACGATTCATTGCCATTAGAATTCTATAAATCTTTTAAAAGAGTATTGCTTTTGCGTATGTGTAAAGTGATACAATCTGTGGCAATTAGCGGGCAGGTACCGGAGTCATGGAACACAACACAAATTGTATTTTTTTTTTTAAAAGGGCAAACTACCAACAGAGTGCGGATCATATCGGCCTATTTCCCTTATCAATACTGATGCTAAGGTCTTTTAAAAAATCTTGGCGACTCGCCTAGCTCCGCTTATGCTGCGGCTAGTTTCTGATAGACAACATGGGTTCATTGTGGGGAGAGAGACTACCGCCCACGTCAACATGGCCATTGGGGCATTCGATTTTGCAGATAAGAAGGTAATCGACTTTGGCATGATATTTTTAGATGCCGAAAAGACCTTTTGACCGAGTTAGGTGGGATTTCTTATGGGCCGTACTGGCCAAAATCGGCCTTGGATCTCAATTTCGGTCTTGTGTACAGGCATTATACGGTAACCCACAGGCCAAGCTGTCATATGGGGGAGTGTGTTCCCCTCCATTTCAGATCTTGTGTGGGACGAGTCAGGGATGCCCCCTGTACCCGTTATTATTTACCCTTTGTATAGAGCCATTTCTATGCACACTACAAAATTGCACACAAATCAAACCATTAGAAGCTGATATCTCTAAACTTAAGATCACGGCTTACATGGACGATATTGCAGTTTATGTAATTAATCCAGAGGAGGCCGTGATAAGTATCAAGGAAGAAGCAGGCAAATTTGGCAAAGTTGCAGGCTACAAACTGAATGCTGACAAAACTCAGGTACTTACCTCTGCTGGGATTCAGAATTCTACTACTGGATCTTGTGTTACTGTGATTTATTTGGGTGTAAAGATAATGGCTAAAATTAACCGGATTATCGATTTAAATTACGAACCCCTTTTAAAAGAAACTACTAAATTGTTAAAAATTTGGTATAGGCACCCTATAGGCTTGCTAGGCAGGTGTAACTTGATCAAAATGAAAATTCTACCTAAATTTTTATTTTTGTTTAGTTCTATTCCTTTGAAAGTCCCTAATATATTTTTCAAAAAACTCAAAGGGGTTTTTAGCAGGTTTATTTGGGGATATAAAAAACCGAGGAGTGCGAACGAGCTGCTTAAAACCACATTTGATCAAGGTGGGCTCGGCTTTCCAGATTTTAAACTTTATTTCTGGGCTGCTTTCACGGGCTGCTTTCATAGTCTGCTTGCTGTAGATCAGACTGATTCCATGTTTGCGTGTATGTTAGGGAACCAGAGGGATAAGTTCCTATATGGAATTAGAGATCCAAATTACTTTAAAAGGGTAACATTTAAGGTCGTCAAAGATACTGTATATATTTGGCAAGCAATGTCTACTAGGTGCAATTTACCGATATTCCATAAAAACTACCCATTGTGGGGGAATCCCACTTTTCCTGAGGTGTTTCAGGATCAAGCTGGTAAAATTTGGGTGATTTATATAATGATAGAGGGATTAAATCATTTGAAAATTTACGACTAGCTTATATACTTCCGGCCCATTTCTTTTTTAAGTACCTGCAGATTAAGGACTATTTGGCCTCTAATGTGGCAGCAAAAGAAATAAAACACTCAATCGTCTGGGATTGCATTTATGGGGGGAAGTCCAAATCTCTTATCGGCTCAATGTATGCTCACTTACATAGTTTCAGACCAGATGGAAGTGAGAAACTAACGGAACGCTGGACTCAAACCCTGGGGATAATGGTTTCACCTAGAATGATCTAACGGGTCTTAGGCTATGCTAAGGACTTGGTTCATTCTGTTAGTTTGCAGCTCCAGCAAATATATATTACCTGCATGTTGTATTACACTCCAGCTAGAATAGCTAAATGGGCCCAGGGAAATAATATGGGGGATAAGAGAGATTGCCCAAAATGTGGACTATATGCTGCTAATTTGAAACATATTTTTATGGAATGTCCAGAATTGAGTGGGTACTGGAAGAAAATCGAACAAATACTTCACTCTAAACTAAGATTGGATCATTCACTTACGGATCTCGAAATTATGTTGGGATATAAAGATGATGACCCAGCAGTAGCACGTCTTTTTACAATCTTGATGGCGGCTGCTAGGCTGGCTATTGCCAGGGTATGGGTCTCTGCTACACCACCTGTGGTGCAGGATTGGTGGGCAATCATTAGAGATACTTATGGCTTAGAGGCAGCCCTGGCAAAGGCAAGGGGTATTAGATCACTAGCCAAACTAGAGGCGCTATGGGGACCATTGGCTCTGGATGAACTAAGGTAGTTAGATCAGGTTAATATGAAATAAGATGTGTATCCCTTAAAACATCTCCGTATTCGTTATGTTATTGTGAGGTTTCTTTTTCTGGCTTATGTATTTTCATTTTTGTCTTTTTTATACTAACTTCCAGATTTTGTTTAGTGTATAAATTTGCCCTTTTGGATGAAAAAAAAATTTAAAAAATGAATTATCTTTGGATATGGCAATCTCTTTATCAATATTTTCTAATAAGCTGTCGGCTTCAGTGACTGAATGATTGTCTTTAATCGACTGAATGAATTGTTTAATTTCCTCTACTTGTGTGTGGCAAAGTCTCTGGGGAGTTTCAATAGAGTGCACCATAAGGTCTCTACTACATTTGGGGGGTCATTAGGATGACGGGCGAACTTTGTCTGCCCGTCGTCCTAGCGGTGAAAGGGACCGCCCGCCAGAAGGGCGGGGGTCCAGTGGCCAGCATTAGGATGCGCCCGCCACAGTGGCGGGCTCATCCAGCATTCCTACCATTGTGGCGGGCGGTGCACTCAGCACCGCCCGCCACAATGGCAGGAAGGCATGCTGTGTGTGCACTTCCATACACAGCATGGCAGGCACTGCGCGGTGCCTGCCATGCTGTGCATGGAACTGCTGGGGGTACCATAGGTACCCCCCATGTGCACCCCCCACACCCCGGAGTCCATGGGGGACCGCATCGGGCCACGAGTAAAACTAGTAAACAAAAGGGAGGATTAGACGTATCAATAACTTGAGTTTCTTTAGAATAAACCTTCTTTTTGACAAATAAACAAGGTTTGGTGTTCTTATTTCACCTTTATACTTTCACCGTTAGTTTTTGACATAAAGAGAGACATTGATTCATGTCATAAAAAAAGAACAGACATATACATTATACAATACATCAAAGATTAAATACAGTCTTTTTTCCAACTTGTGGTGTTAGTTGTTGTCATTAATGTCTCACTGTCATGTAAATATCAAAAGTTAAATATTTTGTATTTAGTCTTTGATGTATTTTTTAATGTTTATGTCTGTTCTTTTTTTATGACATGATTTCAATGTCTCTCTCTATCTCAAAAACTAACAGTGAAAGTAAAAAAGTGAAATAAAAACACCAAACCTTTTTTATGTCAAAAAGAAGGTTTCCCAAACACCTAGTGGCCTACAGAATCTGCTTCATAGCCTTAATGAATATTGTAAAGTGAAAGGACTCTAGGTGAATACCACAAAAAACGGAATACATGACTATTAGGCCCCCACAGAAGTTTCAAGAACAAATTATACTTGAATGGGACAGAGCTAGAACGTGTATCTAATTTCACATATCTGGGGGTCACTTTGCACTCCTGGGCCCCACAGATAGGGAAGTCAAAGCCTATATTGACACAAAATGCTACCCCCACCAAAATGGGGTCGCACACTGCTAATACACCAGCGGGATCGCCCCTAAGGACCATGGTAACTGTAGTACTGTTCTCTGCGATGCATCTTCTTTCGAATTCTCGCGTATCTTCAAATCTTCGCCATCCCTGTACACGTGTTTCGGGGTATTTACCCCTCATCAGCAGGGATTAGGCCATCTTCTTATCTTCTGGGGTTGCTGCGTGCTGCCAAATATTACCAGGTATATTACCACACAAAGGCGCGCAGGTGCGGGGTCCCGAGCTCGTCAGCTCAAAGCTCCAAGGAGCATAAACATTCACCAAAATGGGGTCGCACACTGCTAATACACCAGCGGGATCGCCCCTAAGGACCATGGTAACTGTAGTACTGTTCTCTGCGATGCATCTTCTTTCGAATTCTCGCGTATCTTCAAATCTTCGCCATCCCTGTACACGTGTTTCGGGGTATTTACCCCTCATCAGCAGGGATTAGGCCATCTTCTTATCTTCTGGGGTTGCTGCGTGCTGCCAAATATTACCAGGTATAGTACCACACAAAGGCGCGCAGGTGCGGGGTCCCGAGCTCGTCAGCTCAAAGCTCCAAGGAGCATAAACATTCACCAAAATGGGGTCGCACACTGCTAATACACCAGCGGGATGGCCCCTAAGGACCATGGTAACTGTAGTACTGTTCTCTGCGATGCATCTTCTTTCGAATTCTCGCGTATCTTCAAATCTTCGCCATCCCTGTACACGTGTTTCGGGGTATTTAGCCCTCATCAGCAGGGATTAGGCCATATTCTTATCTTCTGGGGTTGCTGCGTGCTGCCAAATATTACCAGGTATAGTACCACACAAAGGCGCGCAGGTGCGGGGTCCCGAGCTCGTCAGCTCAAAGCTCCAAGGAGCATAAACATTCACCAAAATGGGGTCGCACACTGCTAATACACCAGCGGGATCGCCCCTAAGGTCCATGGTAACTGTAGTACTGTTCTCTGCGATGCATCTTCTTTCGAATTCTCGCATATCTTCAAATCTTCGCCATCCCTGTACACGTGTTTCGGGGTATTTACCCCTCATCAGCAGGGATTAGGCCATCTTCTTATCTTCTGGGGTTGCTGCGTGCTGCCAAATATTACCAGGTATAGTACCACACAAAGGCGCGCAGGTGCGGGGTCCCGAGCTTGTCAGCTCAAAGCTCCAAGGAGCATAAACATTCACCAAAATGGGGTCGCACACTGCTAATACACCAGCGGGATCGCCCCTAAGGACCATGGTAACTGTAGTACTGTTCTCTGCGATGCATCTTCTTTCGAATTCTCGCGTATCTTCAAATCTTCGCCATCCCTGTACACGTGTTTCGGGGTATTTAACCCTCATCAGCAGGGATTAGGCCATCTTCTTATCTTCTGGGGTTGCTGCGTGCTGCCAAATATTACCAGGTATAGTACCACACAAAGGCGCGCAGGTGCGGGGTCCCGAGCTCGTCAGCTCAAAGCTCCAAGGAGCATAAACATTCACCAAAATGGGGTTGCACACTGCTAATACACCAGCGGGATCGCCCCTAAGGACCATGGTAACTGTAGTACTGTTCTCTGCGATGCATCTTCTTTCGAATTCTCGCGTATCTTCAAATCTTCGCCATCCCTGTACACGTGTTTCGGGGTATTTACCCCTCATCAGCAGGGATTAGGCCATCTTCTTATCTTCTGGTATTGCTGCGTGCTGCCAAATATTACCAGGTATAGTACCACACAAAGGCGCGCAGGTGCGGGGTCCCGAGCTCGTCAGCTCAAAGCTCCAAGGAGCATAAACATTCACCAAAATGGGGTCGCACACTGCTAATACACCAGCGGGATCGCCCCTAAGGACCATGGTAACTGTAGTACTGTTCTTTGCGATGCATCTTCTTTCGAATTCTCACGTATCTTCAAATCTTCGCCATCCCTGTACACGTGTTTCGGGGTATTTACCCCTCATCAGCAGGGATTAGGCCATCTTCTTATCTTCTGGGGTTGCTGCGTGCTGCCAAATATTACCAGGTATAGTACCACACAAAGGCGCGCAGGTGCGGGGTCCCGAGCTAGTCAGCTCAAAGCTCCAAGGAGCATAAACATTCACCAAAATGGGGTCGCACACTGCTAATACACCAGCGGGATCGCCCCTAAGGACCATGGTAACTGTAGTACTGTTCTCTGCGATGCATCTTCTTTCGAATTCTCGCGTATCTTCAAATCTTCGCCATCCCTGTACACGTGTTTCGGGGTATTTATGCTACCCCCATTGTAAAAAAACAATTTGCAACGTCCACCAAAGCCATCACTCCTGCTCTGGAAGTATAAAAGGCCAGTGCCCAAACTGCAGCTCTATATGGTGCAGAGATTTGGGGAATTGGCACTCTTAAATCCATAATTACTGTTAAAAATAACATTCTGAGAATGTTTGTTGCCCTTCCCCAACATACACCATTGACACCCTTGTCCTACGATCTGGGTATTAAATGCATCGAGCCCCTAGCAATTTTGAGAACTAAATAGTTTTGTTGCCTAATGGTCAATGTCAAAACACAAGGAGGGTGAGTCTCAATGTACCTTATGCAGAATGGGGTTTGATGAAGACATTGCACATGTTTTGTTTTTCCGCCTGACTTACAAACCACAAAGGTATTTAGGTCAGAGTGCACTCCTTCTCTTTCACGTAATCCATTTGTTTGCTAAATTTTTACTTGCGTGCGTCCGTTCAGAGATCCGTCCCAGGACTCTAGTTCAAAAGTGAAATTCACAATGGACTGTCAATGCAATCCAGACTTCCGCACTACTGAATTGGGAACTTTTCCCTTCCAAGTATCATACTTATTGCCATCTTTCATCAACAGTTTAACCATATCCACCAACATTATTTGCTCCTCCACTTGCTTGAAAACATCATGGAGACAGCGAAATCTCGTAAGAATGTTTATTACTCATTTTCATAAACCAGCCAGAAGGAAATGGATAAAACCAATAGCTAGGTGCCTCAGTGTTAGGAGAATGAACATCATGATGAGAATATTAAAAACCGATAACTCGCGTCTAATAATTTTTGCCCTCAGCCGATTCCTACTGGCTGTTAACTTTACAAGGGAAAAGGGAGGGAAAAAATTATAATTTTACAGTTGGTTACCAACCCAATGCACCCAATAGGAGGTAACACTGTGAATCTGGCAAGAACAATCTTGATTAAATTACTTGTTCTGTTTTGTATTGGCTCATATAATTTTAGTAATGATTCAATGATTTTAAGAATTGACAGCCCCTTCCCAATATATGCATTTTACAGAATTTTTGGGGGGAATTTTAAATCCTCCCTGTGTATTCTATTTTTCGAAATATAAATTCACCCAAGTCGATGATCGAGTTTAATGGTAGAGTATAAGATTCTGCTACATCAAGCATGTATTGCATATGCACTTTTTAGGAACCAGATATTAATGTAGAACAAGCAGTATTTTACTTTGATTACATTGCACATGCACTTTATAAGCGAGTTATCCCCAGGTTGTTAAGACCAAAAATGGAACTTATCTAGACTTAAAATGAATTATAAAGAACCATAAGTACATAGACCTGATGAGGTGAATATCGGAGGAATGAGTTTTTTTTTTAAACATTTTTATTCTCTATGTATTGCATTTTTTTGTTCTTTTACTTTTATGGCCCTACAGGCTGAAATAAAGTATTTTGATGATGAAATAAAAATCAACTTTTGACATCTTGGTGACATTTCCTGCATAGGGTAAGAACCCTGCAAAGCAAGAATAGGATTAACATGCGATTCAAACTTGAAGTTGACCTTCTAAGTATTGAAAAATAGAAATCCAAAAGTCATCTAGTTTGATACATTGCCACATAAAGGGGACCCAACTTCCACTGTCTGCAGATTTGCATATAAATTAAAGATTGGGGCACCCTGCATTGATTTTGTTTAAGAACTGTGTCTGATATATAATCACTTGGAGTAAAATTGCTTTACGCAAATCTTTGCACCTCTTAATGCAGAGAAATGTAATTCAGACATTGTTCCCCACTTTTATAAGTTTAAAACAATGTCTTCTCATTTTACCCATTTACTAGAAATGTTCGGAAAGATATCAGTATTATCAATTGACAGCAGAAATTTGTTCCAGCTCCCTAACTTCATAGAGTGAGGACTGCCCATTAACTACACCACCAAGTCATTACTACTAATTAATGTTTTGAGATCAGTGTTTTTTAACACATTATGCAGGTCTGGGCCAACCCTCTTACCATTTGTTATCCGTGGACCTTTTCTCGCCGACTGAAAGGTAAAGGGGGTTAGCAATAAATCAATCAATTTAATTAACAGTGCAACCAATTTGGCTACACAATAAGAACCAGAAATCAGAGACTATACTTAAAGCAGATTTAGCACAAGTTAGCAGTCAGGTTAAGATAAACAAATCTTACTATGATGCTGTAAAGATACAGAATAACAATCGGGTACCTCAACCTCCCAAAAAAGTTTTGGCAGACAAGAAGTTCAGTCACTGCAGTACAAAAGACCAATAACAGAATGTGATGCTCAGAGAAAGGTTTCTGATTCTTGCTTCTATACATGAGTGAAGTCATCTTAGTTAAAGTCAAACTAATGAGGAAGGTTTAATAACCTAAAGGAAGATGCGTGAAGGTGTTAGCATTTAAGGAGCTTAGTCAAGAGTCTTCTTGCGATAGGGGTATACGTGTTAGCCTAAGGCACACTCAGCAAAGAGGAAGAGGGGATAAGCATAGAGGTCTACACCCGTCACAGTCCAGCGGAAAGTTCTCTGACATCAATCAGTGAGAACAACAGTTATTACCACAAAAGTCTCCAAAGTAACACCCCTATGGTCACATCATCAGGGGCTCCTTTGTCCTTTCCAATCTCACGTTAGCAGTTGAAATATTAAAAACTTCTCCCAGGCCACACATGGGAAAGGTATTGTCCTTTGTTACCTGTGATTCCTTGCAACAATAATAAATGGACACTTTCAGTTGACACTCTGGCTCTCTGTGTTCCTTGTCAAGGTCCTTTTTTCAGGCTCCCACTCTATCACTAATACAGTGTTGTATATATTCAAACTAACAAACCCTCTGAATTGTACCTGCAAAGAAAAGACATGCAAGCAGAAAATGGAAAACAGCATTTCATGCAGAAAGAAACACCTACATCCCAACCGGTCTGCACACCTTCCCCTGACCCATGTTACTAAAAGACCTTGGAAGACACACTTACCGGATTTATGCCGTCTACATCGCTGCTCCTCGCTACCGCCACTTGGGACTTGAGCAGGACTCCAAGACCCCCTCTAAAGGGTCTGATCCACTGCAGGAAGCTGTGGAAAAGTAAATTTTGCCATGTTGTATGTGCCTACGTGTTCCCCATGTTATGCTATATGTGCATGATCGATATGCATGTATTCCCCTCTGATCAATTAAAGACGCAATTACAGTTGTGTCCATCTCTAGTATGCCAGTTTCCAGTCCTCGTGAATACAACGAATATCAGGCCTATGTAATCCTACGTTGCCACATTTTACAGTGTGCACGTAAATTCATTGAATTGTCCCCGTTTCTAGGCCTCAAAAGGGCCCGGACTCAGATTCAGCTCCTGTCTCCTGAACCCTCTCCGAGGAGCGATACAGCCCCCACCTGTATCCCTGACCCTTCACTTACTTTCATGCCTCGCAGTGCCCAGCTCGGCCTGGCTCTGCCTCCCAGTCTGCCAAGAGTATGTTATGATTCTAGTTATCAGTCCAGCCCTCCTTCTCTGCATTCCTAAGCTACTGAATCGCATCAATAGTTTCCGTCATGGTCTAGCCTTTATGTCTCCATGTAAGAGAAATACTGTATTAATATTCATAGAATATTCCTCGCACACACACTACATGTAGAATTATGCATGCACCAGTCTTAATGTCTGTTAGCCTTTGCCCTGATAACTTTTGGATTCTATCAACATGTTCTCTAAACACGAGATACTAGATAGGCTTTAGGTACATGTCGCTCTGACACTCCAGACTTTCGTCTCCTCTTCTAGCGCAGAAGTCATAGCCCCCCAGTTCTCTCTAGTAACACGTCATTGTCAGTTTGCGCGCACCACTAGGTTAGAGGTCCCAGCTGCTCAGGTAGCCCCCTCCATGTTTCCGCCCCATTTATGACATATTCTGTTACGTTTGCATCACATGTCTATGTATACGCCCTGTACACACCTCTTGTTACACCCACTTTATGCCTTATCTTTCGCGACTGCTACAAACTCCGCCTACTGCTACGCCTACTGTATTGAATTCAATGTATTTTGTTTAACTATATAAACCAATGTACTGTTATTAAAAGTCATGCGCATCATTCCCAGATCCTGCCCCGGCAGCTGCCGGGCCCTGCCATCCTATTCCCGTACAGGCTGTCCTGTTCCAGTCCTTTATGCTTAATTAAAGCCTGTCAACTCCAGCTACCTCGAATCTTGACTCTTATTTATTGAGCTATCTGTTTATATTATATCCAGTCAAAAATAGAACCGGTAATTAATTATTTATTTACCACATAATGGCGCCCGAATAGGGACTTGCCCTTTCCCCACGCGCCGGAGAAGCCACGCAGGCCCCCTGATCCTCTGCAGCCGTGACAGAACCATACCGTGCACGTGCAGATATTTCTGCTTCAAGTATCCCTCAGGCCCACGGAGGAGACGGAGGTTGCGGTCCAGCATCCAGACGAGGCGGTGGAGGAACGCGGCGAGTCCCGACCAGAGCCCAAGCCGAGAGTCCAAGGTCCGAGGTATCCGGAGGCCCACCTGTAACTGAAGTCCGAAGTTCGTCCGTCCGTCGTCGTAGCAGTCCAGTCCAGTCCGAGGCCTTCCGTTCTTGCTGCCCGGTGAGTACCGTTGCTGGGGTAGTATCTAGACAGGGTCAATTAATTTGTCTCTGGTCCGTGGGTTTGGGTACACAGATCCAACACGAAGTGTCCACTTAGGTGGATGCGGGTCCTGACGTGTCTCTTTATGAGACCGGTAAGTTTCGTACTGTTTTAGCAGTGCATCTAGTCATTCCAGTAAGTTCTGTTCTGTTCTCGAGAAATTCATGTGTTCTGTTTTCAGTATTTCAGGTAGTATTCTGCCCGAACTGTTATTTTAAATGTTATTCCATGTGTTTTCAATGTCGTGGTATGAGTGATTTGTTTTCTTAAAGTTATTATTGTGTTTATCGTGTATTGTATTGTGTTCAGATTCAGCCTAAAGTATGCCTCTGTTCTCAAAGTTACGTCAGTTAAAAACTAGAAAAGGTCTGCTCGAGGAAGCAGTTCCTGTCCCGCCTAGGGACAGTCCAGGTCATTTTATGTATCACAAGCATGGCATAAGTGCCATATTATATCTAGACTTATGGGTCGAGTATACTAAAGATCTAGAAGAGAAATATAGATGGCCTGTATCAGGTACATGGGATGCCGAGTGCATCATGCGAGTAGAAGAAGTATTATGGAAAAAGAAATCCAGACAGTCCCAGAAAGATGCCATCGAGTTATGGCGCAAAGAATCTCATAAAAGAACCGAAAAAGAAATCAGAAAGTCAGAATTAAGTAGAGAATCCTCTGAAAGAGCCCAAGAAAGGGAATTAATCGAAATAGGTGAACGAGTTAAAGCCGAACAGTCAGACAGACAGAGAAATGCCCTCATTAAGGGTATGTATCCTCTTCTTGCCGAGGGCTTGCCAAAAGCAACCCCGGAAGCACCATGTAATTTTCCGCCGCCATTAGTTCCGATTAAGCTACGTCACAAACCGACCGCAGCTGATATTTTTCTCTCGTCCTATTTGGACGACAGAGTCCCAGAATATGCAAATCCTGTTCCGCCAGCTCCTGTAAATAATGTAATTCCTGTTCCTCCAGCCACCGGGGCACCTGTTACAGCACCTGTTACGGTACCCCCGGTCCAGCCCGTAGTACAAGTACCCGCTACATCGGTCACTCTGCCAGCACGAAGAGTATCCGTCGACGATTCCAGTTTAGGGGCCGCGGGGGGAGGTCCTCCTGGTACCCCGCCACCACACAAACATGTAACGTTAGTCGAGTTACATGAACGTGCGTTACAGCGTACGCCCAAATATCAGTCCGTTGCAGATATCAGACGAGCTCTCACCGAATGCCGTTATGATCCAGTCCCAGGCGATGATAATATGGTTATATATTCATTGCGTGTAAGACGGGTGACCGAGTATTTGGACACCCTACCGAATATGAAAGAAGATCTAGACAGAATATATCGTTTCATCCGTACAGGGGAAGATCCAGAAAGTATTGGCGAAATCATGTCTCTAAGGAAAGCTGAGACCCAGCTCATGTTATTAAAATTTCTAATTAATTGTTTAATAAGGGAACAAGATTGTCCGACTAAAGATCCGACCGAAATGAAAGTTCTGACAAGGTGGAGTGATAATATAGCCGAGGGTAGACACAAGACACTCAGTAGTATAGAGAGTATGTACAAGAAAATTCGTAAGGAAATAATAAGGTTACACGACAATCGTAAAGCAGCACAAGTAAGTGAGAAAGAAAACGACTCTTCTACTGAAGAGGTAGAAGACGAGAATCCTACCAGAATAGCGTATGTAGGTAAATCTAGATTTCCAGACCGACATTTACGCCTAGAACACAAGAAAGTCGTTCATCTTCCAGCACCAGAACAAGGTTCTCTAGAACAAGTATTTCAAGCTACCGATCACATTCTGAAATCACGTATCGGTTATAGTGAACTTAGTACCATGCATGAACAAGAACTAGCCCGATCAGCAGTCCGATGGATTACTGATTCTACCACTTTTCCAAACGAAATAGTGGCACAAATGTTTCTGAAACTGCCCCCAGCCGAGCAGCGACTGGTGGGTATGTATATGATCCAGCACCTCATTACACTGTATGAGGGACAGCATTCTGATCCAGGTCCGTTACATGATGTTCTGAATGAGTTACTCCAGTATAGATGGAAAGGTTTAGGTACCGATTTAATTAGTATCATTCTAGAACAGTGCCACAAATATAGAACGTTTCTGAATCCGCATTTTGTTCATGTTTCACCTCCAGAAAGTAAATCATTTTACATAGATAGACAGCATCCGTTACGAGAAGTACACCCAGTTAGAGGAACGGGTGGCGATCTAGAACGAGTATTTGTTTACACCCCGATTACCAAGATGGAACTCTTAGAGATGAAGAAGTTAATTCCCTGTCACAACAAAGATCCAGCATGGTTCCACCGAGAATTAAAAGACATGCTCCGTATGAGAGAATACACGTATCCAGATATCATTAAAATGTTAAAGGTCCTGTTGCCCGCAGGGGTATATGAAAAACTCAAGGAAAAAGAATGGGAGGTGGGAGAGAAAAAGATTGATTGGACAGCTCTAGAAGCTGAAGATAATGCACGTGTACCAGGTACCGGTCTTGGGGACAAATGTAAAGAATTGCCAGAGTTATTGATTCAGGTTTTGCCAAGATTATTAGCCACGAAAAAGGAAGATTGGGATGCCATCTCAGCATGCAAACAGAAACAGGATGAAGACACTAGTGATTTTTATTCTAGATTCGAGAAATGCTTTATCATTAACAGTGGTCTGAAGACAGGTAGCGAGTCATACCCTCATCTTTTTGTTACTAAACTAGTCGAGAATTCAAGCCCACAAGTTAAAAATCGAGTTTTGAAAGTCGAAAGTACCTGGCAAGCTAATACCCCGTCACAAATGCTTCAGATGCTCCAGTATCACCAGAATAGAATCAGGGAAGAGCAAGAACACGAAAGGAAACGTATGAAAGATACGAAAATGAAAGTATTAGTTGCCCAATCTGTTCCACAAGACAGTCAGAAGAGGGGTCCGAATCAAACCAGTCATCCTGCAGCTCCCGTTAAAGGGACATGCAACTATTGTAAACAGCCAGGTCATTTTATAAACGAGTGTGCAGTTCTGAAACACAACATAGCCACTGGTAAGACTAAAGAAAGACCACGTCCGCCTAGACAAGAACAAGTTACACAGACTTCACAGCCACTACAGAATGCACAACAGACAGTTCCAGCACCGCAGCCTATCGCTGCAACACAGCATGTTTCACAGCAGATGTACCAGTATGCCCAGACAGAGTATCCAGAGTATCAACAGTATTCATGAAACAGCCTAGAGAGGGAGGTAGGCTTGCCTCTCATCGAGATACCTGTAGATCAAGAGGGTCCCTATGTTCACAGTCAAGTATTAGGGAAAGACAGAAAGTTTCTGATTGATACAGGGGCAAGTAGGACTACTATCAGTCACGACGAGGTTCCAGGGGCTCCGCTCTCAGGCTCTAGAAATGTTTCCCTTGGATTTTCAGGAAAGCCTATTGTAAACGAGATATCAAAGCCAGTTACTCTAGAAGTTGGTCCATTGTCCCGAACTACTGATTTGTTACTTACGAAATCATGTCCAGAAAATTTGTTAGGCATTAAAACATTGAAAGAATTAGGTGCAGTTATTTGCTGTTCTCCAGAAGGAGTCCGATTGTTTTTGAGAGACTTTAAAGGTCATTATGTATTACGTGATTTTGATCCAAGATTGTCAAATGTACCGCAGCATTTATGGGCGCAAGGTCCAACTGATGTTGGTTGTATGCAAATCACACCCCATCGTGTGGCCCTCAAGCAAGGTATAGTCTTGCCAAGAATCAGACAGTACAGATTGCCACCTGAGGCTGTAGCAGCCTTATCCAAAATTATTGACGAGCTTATTGCTCAAGGAGTGGTTGTAGAAACTGACTCCAATGTATGTAATTCTCCTATCATTCCAGTCATGAAACGTACTGATCCAAATGCACCTCCAGTATATCGATTAGTGATTGACCTTCGAGAACTTAATAAATGTATCATACCCCAGTATCCAGTAGTCCCAGATATTTCATCTCTGTTGACAGCTATTGATTCTGAAGCCATATTTTTTTGCTGTGATAGACCTCAAGAATGCATTTTTCAGTGTTCCCATTCATCCAGACAGCCAGTACCTTTTTGGTTTTTGTTTAAATGGAAGGAGCTATAAATTCACACGAGCTCCTCAAGGTTTCACAGAAAGTCCTAGTATTTACAGTCAAGCACTTAAAAGACAACTAGACAATATTCACATGCCAACTGACACTGCCCTGCTCCAGTATGTCGATGATCTACTGATCACAGCCCGTTCTGAACGTGACTGCGAGCGTGCGTCACTTACAGTTCTGTATTTCCTAGCCGAGATGGGGCACAAGGTGTCCCCTTCGAAGCTCCAGTTCTGTGTCCAGCAAGTGATCTACTTAGGCCACTTACTGTCCAAGTGGGGTAGGCAGTTGACACCAGATCGTATCCAGTTAATAGCGAGTCTTCCACAGCCCAAGACACAGAAGGAGGTACGTGCTTTTATTGGCCTCACTTCTTACTGCAGACAATGGATTCCTCAGTATGCATTTCTAGCCAAGCCACTGATACAGTTAACGACACAGGAGGCAGCCGTATCGACTGTCCTCCCTTGGACATCTGAACATACACTTGTTTTTAATGAATTAAAGAAAGCCTTATGCCAAGCACCTGTTCTAGCTACACCGAACTACAGTAAGCCTTTTACACTTTTTGTCACAGAACGTGATGGTACTGCATTATCTGTTCTCACACAAGATCAAGCAGGACAGTACAAGCCTTGTGCTTATTTTTCGAGCACATTAGATCCAGTAGCCCAGGCTCTGCCTGCGTGCCTCAAGTCAGTTGCAGCCACAGCTCTAGCTATCAGACAAAGTGATTCCATAGTATTAGGACACTCCCTGACAGTACAAGTTCCACACTCCGTGGAAGTTCTTTTAAACCGAACACAGACTCAGCACTTGACAATTGCACGTTTAACAGGTTATGAACTGACACTGTTCCAGCCACACATAGAAATCAGACGCTGCAACATTCTAAATCCTGCTACACTGTTACCGTCAGTTACTTCAAATCCTGCCACACATGACTGTGTGGAAGTCATTAATACTATGACTAAGCCAAGACAAGACCTGACAGACATTGCATTACCTGATCCCGACCTGACACTTTATGTGGATGGTTCATGTATGAGAACTAGTACAGGAGAACTAGTAGCCGCGTATGCAGTGACTACTGAAACTGAAGTTATAGAAACACACCGTATTGACACCCTGTCTGCTCAAGCAGCAGAGCTAGTTGCTCTGACCCAAGCCTGCATACGTGCCAAGAACCTGAAAGTAAATATATACACAGATTCACGTTACGCATTCGGAGTTGTACACGACTTCGGAGTGCTCTGGCAGGAGAGAGGTTTCATGACTTCTCATGGAACCAAGATTCAGCATGGTCTCCTCATTCAAGCTCTGTTAGATGCAATACATTTACCGACAGCTATCGCTATCATGAAGTGCAAGGCACATACGAAAGTTACTGACATCATTTCCCAAGGTAATGATCTAGCAGATCGAACAGCCAAGCTCACAGCTCAGACACCAGACATTCCAGTTAACAAGACACAGACATCCATTCCAGAACAGACTACTTGTATGACAGTCAAGGACCCTACACAAGATGTCATAGACATACAGTTACATGCTACTCCTGAAGAAATCAAGAAATGGTCCGAACAAGGAGGGGTCCAGACAGATCAGGGATGGGTGACGAAGGGAAAAGCCACATGGTTTCTCCCCGACTCTATGGTTCAAGTCATTATCAATACCGCACATAGTCCAGCACATCTAGGAGAAAAAGCTATGTTAGACAGTATACAGAACCTTTGGTTCAACAAGCACTTACGAGCTGCAGCCAAGCAGAAAGTCCGTACCTGTATGATATGTTGCCAGTTCAATCCAGGTAAAAGTGTCCCGGTGGAACAAGGTGGAGTCCAACCTCCTGACCACCCTTTTGAAGTCCTCCAGATGGATTATATTCAGATGGAGCGATGTCGAGGTTTCAAGTATGTTCTTGTAGTTGTATGCGCTTTGTCCAGGTGGACAGAAGCATATCCAGTTCCAGATTACACAGCAGCGACCACTGCCAAGCAGTTGGTTCGTGAATTCTTCCCCCGTTATGGACTCCCTAGGGTCGTGTATTCTGATAACGGCCAGCCTTTCTCATCTGAGTTAATGAAGCATGTTTCCCTTTTGTTAGGGTACCAGTGGAAGTTCCATTGTGTACGCCATCCTGAAGCAGCCGGTCTCGTAGAGAGACATAATCAAACCCTGAAAATCCGTATTGCTAAGACATGTAAAGAGAAAGGTGTAGACTGGCTAGTTGCCCTGCCAGTTGCTTTATTCTTTATGCGAATGGTCGCACACTCCAGATCAGGTCTGTCCCCTTATGAGGTCGTATTCGGCCGCCCCCCAAATATGTGGGGTACACCTAGACCCCGCAGTATTACAGATGTTTCCAGTAATATGTTGACAGATTACCTAGCTTCCTTGATGTCTGCCCTACACTCTTGTCGTTCACAGGTTGTCGCCGCATTTCCAGACAATACCGAGGTGAAACCGCATGAAATCGTTCCAGGAAGCCTCGTACTGGTCAGGAACTATGATCGTTCAAGTCCGCTGGACCCCCGTTGGAAGCAACCTCAACTAGTCCTTCTGACCACCCGTACGGCCGTGAAGTTGGAAGGCCGTAAGGGTTGGGTCCATCTGTCGCATGTCAAGAAATTTCATGGACTCCGAAACAAGACTTTTAATGACATTTCTACAGACATTTCCACTTCCAAAGACTGCCTGAAACCAGACTCTAATCCTGACATTAAGTCAAATCCAGAACTGAATGTTCCTCTGTTAGAGAAAACTCCGCAGCAGGAGTATAAATTAAAGCTCCGGTCTAGTAAAATAAGTCAGCCAGTTTAATTGTCTAAGTCCCTCTCGGGTGAAACGGTTAGACAGGTATCTGACATGTATGAGATAGACCCCCATAGTGAGAGAGTTAGTCAAAACTCTATCCGATGTATCATTTTTCTAAGTTTTCTATTATTCTTAAGTTTGATGGTTACCTGCACAAGTTATGCATTGCATTTATGTTTTCCAATCATCCATGTAAATAAGTTTTCTAATGCTACAGTAGAGCACACATTTAGTGATCTGCCTCCTCACGAGTTATCCTATCGTCTTGCTATGCGTAATAACACATTCATCAGAATGTTACACTATTCACACCAGACTAGCAATGCCACTAATTGTTGGGTGTGTGGTCGACTCCCCCCTTTCCAGACACCGAAGGGAGTTCTGCCACTCTTTCCTTATCCGTTTTCACATAATGGTTCGTGTGGAGCATGGTCCATGTTAACATCATCTTCAAATGATATGTCCCTTCTGAATAGAACATGTTTTCCAGACAAGCAAGGTCTCCCCCATAGAACAGGGTTAGATCTAGAAAATGAAGTTTACAATTTGGGAAATTATTCTTCGAATTTTATGGTCCTGAATGTTCAGTCTGATACTACTCCAGACTTACCTGCTATTTCAGTACTACCAGTCAAAGGCGAATTATGTGTCCGAAAGAATGGTTCCGCACATGTAGGACATAGTGATTGCACTACTATTGTCGAGTATAGTGACAGTGGGAAATCTATTTTCAAAGCTTCACGTCATTCTTATTTTGTTTGTGGTCAGACCGCATATGTTCGTCTGCCCCTCGATTGGGATGGAATATGTTACATTGCCTTCCTACTGCCACCAGTTTTTCTAGCCCCATCTGATTATCACAGAAACACACATCTAGTACACATTAGACATAGAAGGGAGATTGAGTCCCCAATTGTCGATCAAACTGAAACTGCTCTAGAACAATATCAAGATTTCAATAAAGGTTTTTTCTTCTTTATAGGCCCTGTCCAGAATAGTAAGTTAATACGTAGACTAACCAGAACCCTTGAAGCAGTAGTGAATGAAACTACTTCTGCTCTAGGTAATTTAACCGAAGAGCAATCTGCTATGAGATTTGTCGTGCTCCAAAATTGTCTCGTTCTTGACGTCATACTGGCCGATAGAGGAGGAGCATGTAGAGTCATCGGATCTAGTTGCTGCATTTTCATTCCTAATAACGCGCCGTCTGTTGATTCAGCTATAACCAGACTTCATAAAATTGCCCATCAGTTACACCAGAATCCAGGCACCTGGACATGGTCCAGTTGGCTCTGGAGTATTATATCTGCCTGGGGATGGAAAGTATTGTCATTTCTAGGTATTGCAGTAATGATCATATTCAGTTGCTGCCTCTGTATACAATGTGGCCCTGCGATTTGCGGCATTTGTGCTACCTCTTGTATTCCTAGTCCTAAGTCCCGTTCCAAGACAATTCGAGACGAGCAAATGATGCTATATGAAATGATAGATGGTATCATGAATATAGATGTTTCCTGATGGAAACGTAGGGCACAAGGAGGGAATGTGGAAAAGTACATTTTGCCATGTTGTATGTGCCTACGTGTTCCCCATGTTATGCTATATGTGCATGATCGATATGCATGTATTCCCCTCTGATCAATTAAAGACGCAATTACAGTTGTGTCCATCTCTAGTATGCCAGTTTCCAGTCCTCGTGAATACAACGAATATCAGGCCTATGTAATCCTACGTTGCCACATTTTACAGTGTGCACGTAAATTCATTGAATTGTCCCCGTTTCTAGGCCTCAAAAGGGCCCGGACTCAGATTCAGCTCCTGTCTCCTGAACCCTCTCCGAGGAGCGATACAGCCCCCACCTGTATCCCTGACCCTTCACTTACTTTCATGCCTCGCAGTGCCCAGCTCGGCCTGGCTCTGCCTCCCAGTCTGCCAAGAGTATGTTATGATTCTAGTTATCAGTCCAGCCCTCCTTCTCTGCATTCCTAAGCTACTGAATCGCATCAATAGTTTCCGTCATGGTCTAGCCTTTATGTCTCCATGTAAGAGAAATACTGTATTAATATTCATAGAATATTCCTCGCACACACACTACATGTAGAATTATGCATGCACCAGTCTTAATGTCTGTTAGCCTTTGCCCTGATAACTTTTGGATTCTATCAACATGTTCTCTAAACACGAGATACTAGATAGGCTTTAGGTACATGTCGCTCTGACACTCCAGACTTTCGTCTCCTCTTCTAGCGCAGAAGTCATAGCCCCCCAGTTCTCTCTAGTAACACGTCATTGTCAGTTTGCGCGCACCACTAGGTTAGAGGTCCCAGCTGCTCAGGTAGCCCCCTCCATGTTTCCGCCCCATTTATGACATATTCTGTTACGTTTGCATCACATGTCTATGTATACGCCCTGTACACACCTCTTGTTACACCCACTTTATGCCTTATCTTTCGCGACTGCTACAAACTCCGCCTACTGCTACGCCTAGTGTATTGAATTCAATGTATTTTGTTTAACTATATAAACCAATGTACTGTTATTAAAAGTCATGCGCATCATTCCCAGATCCTGCCCCGGCAGCTGCCAGGCCCTGCCATCCTATTCCCGTACAGGCTGTCCTGTTCCAGTCCTTTATGCTTAATTAAAGCCTGTCAACTCCAGCTACCTCGAATCTTGACTCTTATTTATTGAGCTATCTGTTTATATTATATCCAGTCAAAAATAGAACCGGTAATTAATTATTTATTTACCACAAAGCTCTGATCGCTCACACCCTTCGCTGCCGCCACCAGAATTGCTTCAGGACTCAGATACCCCGCTAAAGGGTCTGATCCACTGCAGGACGCTCCGATCGCTCCCACCCTTCGCTGCCGCCACCTGGATTGCATCAGGACTCTGAGGCCCCCTCTAACGGATCTTATCCTCCGTGGGACGCCCTGATCGCTCCCGCTCATCGCTGCCGCCACCTGGATTGCAGCTGGACTCCGAGGTCTCCTTTAACCGGTCAGACCCACTGCGTGATGCCCGATCGCTCCCACGGTGCACTCAGATCGACTGAGACGAGCCCCCCTCCACCCCCGACCGCAGCTGAGGGTTTGTCTCTCTTTTTCTCGCTGTCACCTGGCCTTTGATGCTGGTGCTCCATTTCCTCCACTTGCCCCCTCTATTCCGGGGATCTCTCAATGCCGCTGCCCTCGTCTCCCCCGTCATGCTGAGAGGTGCATGAGCAATCAGGAGCTGGGACTTCCATTGTCCAGACCGCCATCCTGACGAAACCTCCTGGAGGTGTTGTCTCTGTCTCGGTCTTGCCCCGTGACCGGCCTGTGCTCTCTCCACTGTCTGGCCGCCCGGTGCTTGTAAGTGTTCCGACTCGGCTTTGCTGGTCCTGGTGCCTACAATTTGACGCTCCACTCCTACTCGGGCCTGTCTATTGGGTCCCGAAAAAGGCTCTCTCTCCCTACAGGGTCTGGCCGGTCCAGATCTAGACGGAGACTCTACCCCGCAGCTCTGGCCCCGGTGCACCCTTCCCGAGCGAACTCGCCTGAGCCCCGGCTTTCCTGCTTTCCTGTCTTGGCGCCTGCAATCCAAAATCTCAGATTGCTTTGCTCTGGGCTCCTTGGTTGGCCTCTTTTCCTCACTCAACTGTACTTCATGGTTGAGGCCAGCCCTGCCTCCCAGCTACCTCCCCACGTCCTCCACTGATCCCAGCCATATTTGCTGCAGCAACCCCTCTTGGTGACTCTCAGATGGCTGTTGCTCACTTGAGTTTCTAGGGATGCAAAGATGGATGGTGGAACTGTAATCTGGATGACACATGATCCCGCTCTTAGTAAAATCCAATCTCCAGGTTGTCCTCCTTCACCCCCACCATCCTGGTACAGAAGGCGACAGAGAAGAAGGACTCTTTTCTCCCCTCAGCCTCGGTTGCCATCTTGAGAGGGAGTCAGCCTTGTTTTGGGGTTTAAATTTTGAAAACCTAACTACCCTGTCATGCTCCTAAATATGTTTTTTTTCTGTCAAAGCCCTACCTCTCCTCCCCCTCATTAGATTCTCTCCTCCCCCTCTTCCTAGTTTTCCACCTTGAAATAGCCCTTCTCTAGGATGTCTGGCTTTCCTTTCTCTGCTCTACCTATTTAAATGACAGGATATTACTTTTCCAATGAGTTTCCTTCTTCTAATCCCTCTTCTGCTTACTCTTACAACGTGCCCTCATTGTCATTACCTCTCTATGTTAAGTTATTTGTTTACTGTCAAGATCGTTCTTGCTGTTTTGACATTTATCAATGATTGTTGCTATTTGTTACTTACCCTCTCTGCTAATTTATTTATTTACTGTCATGATCATTCTTGCTGTTTCGAAATGTATCAACGAATGTTGTTAATTGTTACTCACCTTCACTAACTGTTCTTCCTCCTCGTAGTCTTATCCCACGGACTTCTTTATTCTCATTACCCCCATCAGTCTCGTTCTCTCCCCCCTCCTTCTGCCCAATCTGCTCTCTCTCTCTCTCTTTCATCTCCTTGGTCCTCTCTAATTTGTCCCTCTTTTTCTTACTATTATCCCTGGGACTTCTTTATTTTCATTATCCCCCTCAGTCTCACTCACCCCCCTGACCTCCCCTTACTTCTTCCTACTCTCATTCACTCCTGCTGGTTCCACCTTCCACTCTCCTCCCTCTCCCACTTTTCCCTCCCTCTTCTCACCTCACACTTAATCCTCCTCCTTTCTTGACCCCCCTTATCTCTTGGTGATACCACCCCTCACTGTCGTCCCTCTGCCCCCTTCTCCCCTTTTTCTCCCAATTTCACCACTAGACTCACAACTTCCCCCCCCTGCTTATCTCCCCTTTGCACCACCTGACCACTGTAGCGAATCTCACAATGCCTCCCTTCATCCATACCCCCCTGGCTCCAGAATCTCCCATCCTTAGACATGGCCCAAACTTTTGGTCCATCCTGTACCCCCCAAACTTTACCAAAAATGGCAAGAAAAACTTCAAACACAAACTGCTTATGCTTCACCAAGAAACCCTATTTGCTGACATCTACCTTAGCCCTACCGCCATCATAAAAACAAACTACATGTTCTATTCTAAACGTCCCTCTAAATGGAAAAGTATCTTCCTCCTACACCTTCCCATCTCCAATTCCTGCAAAATCCCGTATGGTATGAAACTTTCCACCACTCTGTCCCTAACTTTCTCTGGTGAAATCGACATCTCTATTTTTAAATCAGGTAACATCATTATCCAAGCCTCCGAATACCACCTCTCCATCTTTGATCGTCACTTCAGCTCCTTTTCACAATACCTTCAACCTTCCTTTACCCCTGACCTCCCAGACTCCCAAACACAAGCTGCCGCTTTGGCCCCCATCTACCCTACCCCTTCTCTCTCAGTCCCTGACTCACTTAACTTCATCGAGTCCCCCAACGCTCTGATGTATTCCCCCACGGCTGCATTAGCTTCCCCCCTCCCCGTCTCTCTTACTACCTCCTCTACATCACCCCTCCTCCCAACTCTCTTACTACTTCCATAACTTCCCCCCCTTGCTCCCCCGCCCCCCTGATCCCCCTTCGACCTCTCGAATATCTTCTATCTCCCTGTCTCCTAGTTACCCTACCATAATGCCCTCTACTACCTCCACTTCACCTCCTCTTGCTCCACCTCCCCTAGATCCTCCATCAGCTCCACGCATTACTCCTATCTCATCGACAACCCTATCCCCCACTCCTGCTACACCTCCCTGTGATCTCCCATCAACTCCGCGAATACCTCCAATCTCATCGACTACCCTAACACCACTTCCTCCTGCTACACCTCCCCTTGATCTCCCATCAGCTCCTCCAATGACTCCCATCTCTTCTCCTAGTAGTCATCGCCCACTCGATCTAACCTACTGCTGCCTACCCTCCTCCCATCCTCTACCTTACTACCTTAACACCCCTCTCTCTCCCCCACCCGGCTTCCCACCCTTCCCTCACCATGGACCATCATTCCCGTCCAACTGGGACCTTCCTCCCCTCCCCTCTGATCTCCAAACCCCCTTCCCTTTCTCTCTCCTTACCCAATCTCTCTTCAATATAGAACTCCACCTCTCCACCCTCATATTAGAACTCTCTTCTCTCAGAAATGATTTCAACTCCCCCCCCACAAGGAACCTCTCTAATCACTCCTCTCCCTCGGACTCCACTCAAACCCACCCCGCACCCCCCAACCTAGTGAACCCGCCTTGTTATAATTGTTCACCTAGTTCACCCCTCTCCCCTAGCCATTTACCCTCCCCTGACCTTAACAAAAATTACCCCCATAACTCTCCATTTACCAACCTCTCTCCTCCTCCCTCAGCTATCCCGGTGATCCTGGGATTGAGTAGGTCCCCGTCCTCCCCACTGTCGCCTAGACCTCCCCAACTACTCACCACCATCCACTGCTCCTCTACACTATTCAGCGACCCTAAACCCCTCAACTGCATGCTGGTCAACTGCCGATCGGCAGCCTGTCATGGTTTAGAAATCGCTGAAACCATTCACAGTGAAAGCATTGTCATCGCTTTCCTCACGGAAACATGGCTCAATGCCCACTCCTCTTCTACCCTTGACATGCTTTCTCCCCCTTGTTACTTCATCATCATCATGACAAAATTGGAGGGGACATCGCCTTAATCTATAAAGAAGAACTTCAACTTCTACCCATACAGCACTTTAGTTTTTCCACTTTGTAATACCTTGGTGCTGTACTGACTACTCAGGGCTCCCCCCTATTCAGCTCCATAACATCTACCATCCCCCTGGTGACCCTCTTTCCTTCGTTGAGGAACTGTCTGATCTCCTTATTCAATCTTCAATTTCCAAACCTAGAAACCTCTTCCTTGGAGATTTTAACTTCCACTGGAATAAAAATGACAACCCCTCGATTAAACTCATCAATGACTTACTTGGCTAGGGCGATGACTCTAGAATCTGGGGATCACGGTTCGATCCCTGGCACCGGCGGCAGATTAGCCTAGCACCATGTGACTCTGGGCAATAGCTGCTTAATCTTCCCACGGCCCCCAGCGCCTAGAGACCCTTACGGGTGATTGTTCGCGCTTTACAAATGTGGATTATTATTATTATTATTGATATTAGCGACATGAACCAGCTCTGCAACTCTCCTACTCATTCCAAAGGTGCCACCCTTGACGCTAATATCTCTAGCAAGGATCTGGCCTCCCTCTCACACATCATCCCCATTGACTGGTCCGACCACCACCTCATCCTCTTCTCAATCAACTGCTCTGTGCCCCCTCCCCTCTCCCTAACTCATTCAAACAAACAGAAGCTGACCAGAAATCTTCACCTTATCCCCCCGGGCGAACTGGAGTCTAAAATCAAAGCTCACCTCCAGGCCACTCCCCACTCCCAAAGTGCTTGCGATCTTACAGAGCATTACAACAATTTTATCATTGAGGCTCTTGACCAAATCGCCCCGGCCAAACTAAAACTGCAAAAAATAAACCCTCTATATCCTGGTTCAATACCGACCTCAACAATGAGAGATACGCCCTCAGACTGACTGAATGCACCTGGAGGCAACAGCCTTCCCCCTCCAATCTGGTACACCTCAGAGCCGCAATGGTCAACTATAAAAACCACATCTTCAATGAAAAAGCTTCCTTTTTCTGCTTTCAACTAGACAGGGCTACAAATCCACCTAGGGAACTCTTTCACATAGTTAAAAAGCAAACTGCCTCAGCCCCTCCCAAACTACTGGCCACAGTCAAGAGAGGTGAAGAAATTGCCAGTTTCTTCTCAGATGAAATCTCTAGGATTGATCAATCCTTCGTACTATCCCCCCTCCCCCAATGCCAGTCTATACCCATCAATTTGCCATCTTTTTCTCCCCCCACCCCTACGCCCCCACCGCATTCGGCCCTTCTCCCTCTAGCTGTCACCTCCTCTGATTCCTCCTACCTCACCCCTCAACTAAAAACACATGGCTTCCTGTAATAATCTCTGTCCAGTCTCAGGAAGGGATGTCCTCAACATCATCTTCAAGCTCAAACCATCCTCCCATACCAAAGGTCCCCTCTCTGCCTATCGTGTACAAGACCTGAAACACATCATAGCCCTATACTGGACCACTATCATCAATTCCTCCTTTGCCTCTGGTGTTGTTCTTGCGTCCCTCCAACTAGGTCAAATCACCCTCATCATCAAAAAAGCCACAAGCGACCCTATTGACTTAAATAACTTACGCCCGATTTCTAACCTTCCTTTCCTATCCAAGGCCCTGGAAAAATGTGCCCTACTTCAATTGGACAACCACACTGACACGTTCAACCTTTTGGATGCCTTACAATCAGGTTTACAAAAGGATTGTAGCACAGAAACAGCCATGCTTAACATCATTGATGACATACACCACTCCCTTGACAAAGGGGAATCCTCCCTTCTTATTCTTCTTGACCTCTCGGCTGTTTTGATACTGTTAACCATGCCGCCTTACTTAATGTTCTCAAAGACCGCTTTGGCTTTGGCTGTACCGTCCTCAAATGGTTCACCTCCTTCTCCCAACACAGAAACCTTCATGGAACCCCTCACCCTCATTCTCAAACAAGCTAAAATCAGTTATCACCTCTATGCTGATGACAACCAACTTTACTATAAGATCAAATCTCATGCTGATGTCCTCCATCTGAGCGATGCCCTGTCCAAGATGTGGTTCTGTTGCAACCACCTGAAACTTAACCCTAAAAAAACTGAAATCATCCTATTCTCTCCCAAAAACAACTCTCTCCCTATTCAACTCTAGATTTCTGACATCAAAGCCCTTAACTGCTCTCTCTCCGTCTCTAACTTTGTCAAATCTCTCGGCATCAGCGTCGACCTGAGCCTCAGTCTTACACCCCACATAAAAGAATTCGGCCAAAGTTTCTCTCTTCGCACTACATCATCTATAAAAAATTAAACCCTTTATTCCTGCTACTTCAAATCAGTGGTGCAATCATTAGTCCTGTCTAGAATCGACTACGGCAATGCCACTCTCACCGGTACCCCTAAATCTCACCTTGTCCCTCTCAAATTCGTCCTGAACCTTGCTGCCAGGCTCATCTCTGACTGTAAGCGTTTTGAACACATCTCTCCTGTCCTCAAAGACCTCAATTGGCTCCCTTTTGAAGGCAGATACACCTACAAGACTGCTTGCATCACACACAAAGCCCTCCATCAAAATACCCCATCCTACCTCTCCAACAAACTCCACATAGCTGGTTGTTCTAGATCATTGAGGATCACCATTGCTCTTGTCCTTTCCCCCCCTCTATTAAAAAAGAGCTCAACACAATCTCGATCGTTCTCTGGCAACGCACCCTCCACTTGGAATGCTCTCTCCAAAGAACTACGTTGCACCTCCTCCTACTCCAGCTTCAAAAACTACCTCAAGCGTCTACTTCTCAACAAATACTGGGATCCTTATGTTATCATCACTGGCTTCCACCTACTTCCCTTCCTAAACTCTTTACTCTCTCCTCTTTTATGTGTCACCCCCCCCCATCCCATCCTATTCTCTCATTCGGGCCTCCCCTTCCCTACTTCCCAGGATTAACCTTCTTTCCTACCCCTGCTCTCTCCTTCCCCTCTCCCTCCCTAGTTGCCCTCACTCCCCGGCCATCCTCTCCCTCTTTCCTTACCTCGCATTCTTCCTGTCCCTCTATCTTTGATCTGCTGTTCAACCTAGATTTCTTTCTTTCCTGGCAAATTTCTCTCCATTTAAGTCTATTATGTCTCTAACCTCCTAATCGTCTCTGGACCCTGATGTACTTAAGACATACTGTCATTTCTGTTTCTTTTACCTAAGCCTGTATTACCTAAATTCCTTTAAAGTGCTCTGATACTCTTGGGTCCAGCCAGCGCTATATAAAACCTTTTTAAATAAATAAATAAAATACAATGAATGGAAAATTTCAGTACATTATGTTGCATACAGATTAAATCTTAAGCACTTGTGTAAATGTGACTAAGACCATATATTTAAATGCAAATATAAAAAACGAGTGCACAAATTACTAAATCCTTTTTGTTTCTAAAGTAAATTCATGTTATTAGTGTAAGGATGGTTTATTCAATCACCTAAACAGTAAATGTAATCTAATGAGTTAAGGCACACAGTGTATATTTGAATCTCCAACTCTATAGTGAATGCACTTTAATAGTGATGTCAAGTGCAACACTTTACATTAATATTGTTAGGACACACAAAGTACCTGTGCGAAGTACACACATATATTGCATATTTGTGGCATGTACGGGTGGAGCCAAAATGTCCCTGCTCCAATCACCCCGCTGATGGCAAATCAAGCCTATTGTCAAGAAAAGTATCTCTTATGGACAAATCACAGTCTAATTTTCATCATCTTTCTTCCTCCAAATGTCATCATAGTATTTAATCACATATAGAACATTTATAGATTATAAACAATATCAAATTCATGCGATTTGAAACAAAATGAAAGAGCGGGGAGTCTTGACACTTCTTTTCATCATATAATCTTTATTTTCATTTCCAACCAGAACTATAAAGCCCAGCCAACGCGTTTCGTACAATAGATGGACTTCATCAGGGCTGTAAAACTGTTAGCAAAAACATTATAGAAATTATCCAAAACTTATATATATATATTTACACAAGGTCTTTCGAAGAAGACCTATATTATACAATATACAGTAAGAAAGGTCAGATAGACATGAACATGATAAATAGGACATGAGGCAATTCTACCTCTAATAATGACAATTTCTCTCAATACTGGAATTGTTATCCTGTAGTAAGATGCTCCCTGCCTATATCCATTCTTAACATTTGTTTCCAAGGTTATGGTATTTGTGTTTTTCATATGGAAAAGCAGCCTACATATAATCCAAAAAATTATCGGACAGGTTTCACAACATATAATCCTCATTGTTATTACAAATGCTCTCAGTTCAGACATGATCTGTATATAGGCGTATCAAAGAAGAAAAAAGTGGACATCCAGATTATAATCCACAAATATATAACGTATTCTACGTCCCATTTATAATACCTGAAAAAGTAGTCAATGAGGTACTTCCTATGATTTGAAGTACAGCAGTACTGAAGGGTTTTATGACAGTTGGAAACAATAGCACATTAACCCACTAAGGGTCTATTAAATAAAATATTTATATAAGTAGCACTCACATGTGAATCAGTTCACAAATATCAGCAAAGCAAAGCAATCTACGGATGTGAAATCTTGAAAGCCAAGAGTTTTGTGACATCTTGTTAATAATATATATCCAAGCAAAAAAGAAGAAATCAAAATCTGTCATGGTTATAATCAATACATCCATCCAATATTCTCTGAGAGGGCTTCAAGTTAATTATTAAAAAAAAAATTGATTTCCCACTTAAATTATCACTCTCGTTGATCTGGGCTTGGACGACTCTATTGTTATTCAAGAAGCTGATAAAAGCGATAATATTGTGATTTTACGTATCCAGGACTATGATTATGAACTTAAAAGATACTTGGAAGATTATAGCAGTTATATGAGGCTTGCTAGAAAATATGGTAGAGGCTACCAATTTGCTATCTATGAAACTACACTCATGGAAGGAGACAGGTCTATTAGACAAAAAGGATTTTGGATATCCTAATGTACAGCATCCCAGATCTCCCTTCATATACATCTTACCAAAGGTACATAAGTCAAAAAACAATCATCCAGGGAGACCCATCATCTCGGGCATTGGGAGTCTGACTGAGCACCTCTCGGAACATGTTGATTTATTTCTTAAACCCTTAGTGGTTAACTTACCTTCTTACATCAGAAATACCACAGCATTATTGACTAAATTACTTGATGTAGAATGGGATCCATCTTTAATGTTTGCCACCTTGGATATAGTGGGACTTTATATATGCATAGAGAACAGACTGGGGCAAATAACATTGCAACACTACCTATCCAAAAGAAATGCAAGCTTAAGAGAACATTCGAAGATGATTTTGGAGATGTGTGACTTCATATTGCAGAATAACTTTTTTCTGTTAAGGGATTAATGGTACCATCAAATAAGGGTAACAGCCATGGGCTCAAGGTTTGCTCCCTCTAACGCCAACCTGTTTATGGGTTGGTTTGAGAGGGAGCATGTCTGGCCCCCCGGGGCTGCTACTTGGACAGACAACGTAATAGTTTGGGGTCGTTTTATTGGCGATATTTTGATTATCTGGAGAGGCAATAAAGAGAGTCTGAGAAGTTACGTTGAATATCTAAATGACAACATGATGAAGGTAAGCCTTACTAACTTTTGTAGTAAAACCCAAATTGATTACCTGAATGTACGGCTGTACATTGCGGATAACAAAATACCCAGTAAACTTTACAGAAAAGAGACTTCTACTAACAGCTTATTAAGGGTAGATAGTGCCCTTCCAAGATCTGTCATCCCAGGCATTCCTTATGTTGAGATGATACGCTTAAGAAGAAATTGTAGCATGGAGCGAGAGTTTGTAGACTCTTTGGAGGACCTGAAACAAAGATTACGAGACCACGCATACCCTGAGCAACTTTGGCTAAAAAGAGAATTATGAAGGTCAAAAGATCAGACACCTTAAAACCTAAAATCAAGAGAAAAAACAATGACTGCATAGCTTTATTAACTATGTATAATCAACACCATCATAAGATTTACAAAATTCTAAAAAAAAAAAAATGGAACTTACTCAGAGGTGAGGGCCCACAATTAGAAACAAGATAACGAGGAATTACGAAAAACCTCCAGTGAGTATTTCAGCTGGTTCCTCATGGCTAACACAACTAAGAGGTTTTTATACTTGTGGCAGTTGCATTATTTGTGAGAATGGCTGCAAATGTGAGGATTTTCAGTATAACACACACAATACATTTCTAATTAATCAGTTTATTAATTGCAATAGTACTTTTGTGATGTATGTTATAATTTGTAATTGTAGTAAAATCTACATTGGCAGCACTATTAGATCACTCAAGATGAGGATACAAGAACATAGGAGGGCTGTCATTAATAAAGATCAGAAATCACCACTTGCACAGCACATGCTCAAATGTCATCCTAACTGAGAGTAAGACAAAATGCGGCAAAATGGATTAGTAGATTGAGAAGTGTACAGATGGGCCTCAATTTAGAGAGTGAACTGCATTTCTTTCTATAAGTTTATACGTATATCTCGAAAATCTAATGACCTCATTATAATGACTAACTAGTTTCTTTTGCTGTCATTTTTTCTGAACTGGTTTTAAGTTTGAAATTGAAGAAGAACATTATGTCTGATATGCAATTTAGGACTATATCCTGTGTACATTTTAATTAACGCAGAGTTACTCATTCCCAGAATTTAGAAAGACATTTAGAGCTTGCACTCTAGAAACGTATACTGTTAATTTAAAATATCTTATGAGTAATTAAATGACTAAAACAAGTGTCACAGAAGATGAGATTTGAACTATTTGTATTCAAAATTGTACGATTATTTCACTCTCAGTTTGGAATGAACTGTAAGTATTCAACCTCATTTTTAAACCTTGGGAATTGGATTATTAAAACAACTTTGTGCTTTTTTGAAGGTCTTTATCATATTTTAGAATCTTAATGATTGGTTGGACTTGTTTTTTCGTTACATTTGCACAGGAACTGGAGGTCTGATTGTTACGGTGAGTAACAGGCTCTTGCAATAAAATTCTCTCTGAGCTGCACTGGAAAGGAAGTAACAGTAAGAGCACCATTCCACTCAATGGAATTGATTCGGCAAGTCTGTGCAATTCAGAGGAAAGTACTATGAACTTGCTGGAACCGTTGCGTCAGTATTCTGAGGTTGGTTGGATTGCAAATCATTTTGGAATAAGATTAACTTGCTTGAATGTAATTGGAGTATGGATCGCAATGATGAACTCATTCGGATCTTTCAATTGACATGTTTTGGAATGAAGGGAAACTTGTGCATTTAGAATCTTCCTTAGGAGCAATCTGATTGGGCGATACATCAAGTGGACCAGAGAGGGAATCACATGTATGTAAATAGACTGCCTTTTTAGGTCTCGCTAGACGTAAGCAAAAGCGAAGCTTTTGCGTCTAGCGAGACAACTTATGTTGTTACTTTTCAGGGAATGAGGACAGCAAAGTGCTACGCGCATTGCAGGCCGAGATTCGACCTCGTGAGCGCGCACGTCGTCACTCACGCATGCGCACAAAGAAAGCCATAAACACACTGCATATACACACACGCACCCCCCCTTAAACATACACACGCGCACACAGACAGACAGACGCACGCACAAACACACTCAAACAGACACACACACACGCGTACACCCCACCCCCACCCCCACTCACCCCTCCTCTCACTCAACACACTTACCTGTTCTGGTGGTGCTCGGCGGCGGATCAGCATCTCGGGCGGCGGTAGCGCTTTGCGGGGCTCTCTCACCACATGAGAGCCCCGCCTTCCCCATGCGCCCGGCCGCTCTTCACCCGGTCCCCCATCTCGGGACCGGGACTCAATGCGGAGCCTTCGTGGCTCCTCGGGCAGCTCTCTCTGTCTCTCGCCGCGATGGGGCGGGACTTCCGGTTGGGGCCGCGCTGTGATTGGCCGGCTTCCCAACCGCTTCCGGGTCGTCGCGGCGGCCCGGCGGGAATTTTTTTAGGAGGGGCACGGGGTCCGGGGAGGTAGCCTGCCTCGCCGGTGTTGGTTCCCTCGCAGCCCCTCTCATCGGCGTGCGAAGTATCCCGCAAGGTTCGGTGCTAGGCGGTACTCCCGGGGCCTCAGTCTTTAAGCCTCTTCCCATCCAAGCCTTGGCCAGTTCATCGAGGAGTGGGGTGAGGGGTATTGGAGTTCTGTCTGGCAACCACTGGGCTGCCGTGCTATCGCCCGACCACCCTCGGGTGGGGGGGGCTCCTGACTCCTGTCCCTCTCTGCTCACCGTTGACGGGCGGCCCCAGACAGCCGCGGGCTTCACATTTTCCCCCTGCGATCTGCTGAATGCCAGGTCAGTTGTTTCTTGTTAGGGGGGAAGGGGTGGGGGAGACTCCTCTCTTGCTCCTTGTGTCTTCTCTTGGTGGGTTCCACTGGGGTAGGGGGAGACCAGGGGGGGGGCACCCAAGCCGTCAGAGCCAGCGTGTGGGCTCGAGCACAGTGTTGTGTGGTTGGACGTATTTGGCACCAGCTTAACTACCCAGTACCTCTTTCACCATCAGGAGGCCCTCTCTCCCCCCGCATCCTTTCAATCCATTAGGGGGCAGATCCTCTTCCCCCGTTTGTGAGGTAGCCGCTGGGCCCGAGGCTTCTTATTTGCGGTTTTCCTCTCCGTCTCCACGCCGAGCCAACCAGGTAAAAAGCAAGGTAGCCCTTTCTTTTCTTATACCAGTGCGGCCTCAGACCCTCTCCATATCACAGTATCCTCTCTAGATGGCATCCCACTCTTGAGTCGTTGTTTCTGCCGGGGGGGGGGGGGTGCTGCCCTAACCCCGCCCGCTCTCATCCACGTGCAGCCCCTCTCACCTGCGTATGGATTTGGGCCTGATGTCATGCGTTCCGATGGATGCAACCCTGTGAACCACAATCTAATGATGGCACGGGCCGTGCGGTCCGATAAACCTGTGCCCTCTCCACAATCGCTTCCTCGTTTCAAGGGGTGAACCACAATCTAATGATGGTACGGGCCGATGCAATAGGTCGCGCATTCACTAGAGTTTGAGCTATTGGCATTGTAGATTGCAATGCCTTTTATTAATGTGTTGATTTTTCAAACAAATAAATAAAAGGCATTGTCATTTACAATGCCAATAGCATAAACTCTCGCAAATGCGAGACCTATTGCATTGTAAATGCTTGTTTCATTACCTAGGAATAGCTGTAGAATATTGGGGATTGGTTCACTGTCTCTCTTGTAGTGAGTGGCTTAAGGTCTTTCCCGTAGACAACACATTTCTCACTTTTTATTGGTGCATTGGATTGACAGGAAACGTATGTATTTTGAATGTTTTTCCCTTATGAGCAATCCTATTGGGCGATACATCCAGTGGACCAGAGAGGGAACCAAATGTATGTAAATAGATTGCCTATTTTCTTTACCTAGGAATATCTCTATAACATTGGTGATTGGTACACTCTTTTTCTTGTAGCGATCGGCTCAATGACTTTCTTGTAGACAACACATTTCTCACTTTTGATTGGTGCATTTTACCCGGACCAGAGAGGGAATGTGGGTTAAATTTTGATTTTTGTTAGAAAGGATCAAATTGGTTTTCCATATTGTTGCACCAAAGTGATTGGAGCTTTAAAGGGGGTGACTTTAATGGCACATTTTTCTTGCCTATGATTGGCTAACTACTTGTATAAATACTCCTTGAAGGTTGACAGTAGACTAGGCCTGGGCATCAAATTCCGTTCCGCTCGCGAAAATTGCGATAATTTGACATTTTCGCGTTCCCCGGAGAGCGCGAAAATCCGCAGTGTAGCGGAAATTTTTTTCATACTCGCGCTGTAAAAATACGTTCTCGCGCACACGATCGCCTTACCTGGATCCCCACGTTCGCCGACAAGTTTTCCAGATCCGGTCGCGTGCTCCACAAGATATTGGATTGTTGGTAGCCATTTTGCGCTATCTCGCGATCAAGTTATTCGTCTCGCGATCATGCACCGCGAGAGTATGAGATCTCGAACACGTCATTCTCCACCGTGAGTGAGAGCGTGAGGACGCAATCACGTCATATCGAACGCGACATGGAGCGAGAGAACCCAAACACGTCATATCCAACGCGACAGGGAGTGAGAGAACGCGAACACGTAATTTTGGACACGCCATCGACTTCCGGCGCAAGTAATGTGAAGCTCGAGAACTCGAACATGTAAAATTTTCAATTTGGAAAAGAATATCAGCTCTAGCAGCACAAAACCTTCTGCAAATGATGATGTGGATGAAAAAACTCCTCAGATTGACATTTGGCTGTCCTTTTTTGTGCAAAGAGTCCTTTTATAAAATGGAGGGAGAGGGAGGAAGTGCCACAGAATCTCCAACTTCCTGTTCTTGTCCAGCAGGCTCCTCCCAGTGCTTTGTCCATCTCCTGCTCATTCTGCCTTTGGATTTTGAGCTGGAAAGATCACTCTTTTTGTCTGCTGCATCATTGCAATTGGATTTGAGGATTTTTGAAATGGATATTTTACAAGTAAGTGGTTGTTGTGTCTGTTTGATTGTGGGCATTGTAGTTGTTGCAACTACAATTTAATTTTGGTAACTATCATTCCTTTTTTTTAAAAATGTTGTCAGTTGTAGTTAGTAGTAGGGCCCGAGCTAGTCATGGCCTCATGGGTGTGTGCATGATGAAGCAACTGTTCCTTAGGTGTTTTTTTAATGTATTTCATTTTCAAGCATCATTTAGGGCCTGGATGGCATTGGATTGAGTTGAGAAATTTGTTTTTTGGGGTGGGCTTTCTGTTGCTGGGCCTGGCCTTGTGGCTGGTTGCCATTATGAAGCCTAGGCCTGCAAGCTTGTCTGGCCTTGACAGCCAACAGGCCTGCTTTCATCCAGTAGGCTCAGTGCAGGTAGCCACAGCTTTATTAATCAAGTGTTTCTGTGTGGTCTGTTGAATTTAGACATCATTTAGGGCATGGATGGCATTGGATTGAGTTTGGAAATGTGTTTTTTTGGGGTGGGCTTTCTGATGTTGGGCCTGGCCATGTGGCTGGTGGCCATTATGAAGCCTAGGCCTGCAAGCTTGTCTGGCCTTGTCTGCCAACAGGCCTGCTTTCATCCAGTAAGTTCAGAGCAGGTAGCCACAGCTTTATTAATCAAGTGTTTCTGTGTGGTCTGTTGAATTTAGACATCATTTAGGGCATGGATGGCATTGGATTGAGTTGGGAAATGTGTTGTTTTGGGGGGTGGACTTTATGTTGTTGGGCCTGGCCATATGGCTGGTGGCCATTTTGAAGCATAGGCCTGCAAGTTTGTCTGGCCTTGTCTGCCAACAGGCATGCTTTCATCCAGCAGGCTCAGAGCAGGTAGCCACAGCTTTATTAATCAAGTGTGTCTGTGTGGTCTGTTGAATTTAGACATTATTCAGGGCATAGATGGCATTGGATTGAGTTGCGAAATGTTTTTTGTTTAGGTGGGCTTTCTGATGTTGGGCCTGGCCATGTGGCTGGTGGCCATTATGAAGCCTAGGCCTGCAAGCCTATCTGGCCTTGTCTGCCTACAGGCCTGCTTTCAACCAGTAGGCTCGGAGCAGGTAGCCACAGCTTTATTAATCAAGTGTTTCTGTGTGGTCTGTTGAATTTAGACATAATTTAGGGCATGGATGGCATTGGATTGAGTTAGGAAATGTGTTTTTTTGGGGTGGGCTTTCTGTTGTTGTGCCTGGCCATGTGTCTGGTGGGAATTATTAGTGTCCTGCTTTTGCCATATGGGCCTGCATTGTTTTCCTATTGGCTTACTGTTCCATCCATCTACCCCATTTGCCAGTAGCAGCTCCATGAATGATATGATGCTCAAATAATTTAATGGCAAATAGGGTCAACCCCACTTCCATTACATTTTTATTTTGGTGGTTCTTATTCTCCTATGCTTCCTGAGAGTGTAGTGTGTGTACACAGTAGTATAACATAGCCCTTGTTGACAAAGTCTCAGAAATGGCTAGACTGTATCTTTTGTTTGCACTAGTACAGTAGTAACTTAACCACAACAACAAATGCAACATTTCACTAATGTTCTTCTCCTGGCTTATTTGCTTTTAGGTGCACAAAAAGCCAGAGGAGGAGGTGTCTTCATCATCCCCCGTTGTACTGCCAGCCAGCCAGAAGTCCTGCTGCGCATCACGTCCATGTGTGACCACAACTTGTTGTGCATCTGCATCCTGCCTGACATCTGAAGAAGATGGCCCCAGGTCCAGTACCAAGAAAGTTGCCGGTGAAAAGAAGGAACAGAAAAAGGAAGTGCCATTAACCACGACTGGTGTGGGACCAAAAAAGTTACCCCTGCAGCAGTGTTGTTCGGGAATCAAGCTGGGAGCAGCACCTACGCACCAGCGGACTAACCTAGGCCCAAGCCCTTGAGTGTCGCAGAGGTAGCCAGTCTACTAACGAGTAGCGATGTTGAAAATTCATTATCGTAAAGTAGTACATAATCAATGCAGGAGGAAACTCAGCAGATAAGTATGTGGGTAGAGGTGGGTGGAATTTGCGTAATCGCGTTACGCAAATCGCCGCGAAACAGTAAAAATTCTCCACGAACACGCGGAATTGCTTGTTCTTGATGCTTTTTTACTGTTTGCAATCGTTGCTTGCGTGCTAGGGGGGAAATATCTCACGAACACGCATTTTGTGAACGGCAACAAGCAAAAAAATTGCGAAGTCGCGGAATGCAGAATTTTGGGCAATTTCGCGTTCTCCGTGGAACGTGAAATTACCCAAATTCTGCAAATTCCGTGAGCGGAATGTAATTTACCACCCAGGCCTTGTGTGCAGCCGCAACAACAGCAGCAGCCACAAGAACAACAGCAGGAGCCGCAAGAACAACAGCACAAGCCACAAGAATAGCAGCAGCAGCCACAAGAATAGCAGCAGCAGCCACTAGAACAACAGCAGCAGCCGAAAGAACAGCAGCAGCAGCCGCAAGAACAGCAGCAAGAACAGCCCACAATAGTAATTGTTGCTCCTGAAGTAGGGGCATTTCAGGAAATCGAGCTTCCTGCAGACAAAGTGGAGCAAACCACTGTTTCAGAAGATCTATTGTCTTCCAGACCACCAGCAAGGAAAAGGAAGCTTAGTCCATCATCTTCTTCTTCAAGCCCCGCTTCTGATGATCGTGATGCCACTTGGCAGCCACCAGCTCAGTCTGAAAGTGATGCACGCCACAAGACAATGCTTCCAGAAAAACTCAGAGTTATGGAGGTAGATGTAGAAGAGGGGGATGATGTTGATGAACATGAGCCAGTCATCACGCACATCACTCCCGCCTCAGAGGGGATGGAGACCGACATTATCACCCTATCCAGAAAGGCTGCTACTGAGCAGGATGTAGCACGGATGCCACCAACACAGATTACACCACCACGACCTCCAGCTGCCATATTTTCAAAGGCCCGGCAGGGACCTACTACATCCAGCTCAACCATCTCAGTAGGTAGCGGTATTAAAAGTCACAGTGTAGCTGCACAGAGTCACATTCCAAGTACACCCTCCAGGTCATCTGGTATTGAAAGTGGCACATCCAGCAGTGCCAGAAAGTTCTCCTTCCCAGTTTGGGACTTCTTTTCTGTTAGCACCAAGGATGAGAACGTTGCTATATGCTCAATTTGTCGACAAGGTGTTCGGCGGGATAAGCTTGGTACAAACTATGGTACCGGAGGCCAAGCAAGTCATCTCAGAATACACCACACTATAGTGTGGGAGAATCACCTACTTCATTTAAAACAAAGTAAACTCAACCCATTGAAGTTGGGAATGAAGAATCAGGGGACGATATTATTGCGGTGGAAGGTGAAGAAGAGGGAGGCATTTCTAGCCCTGTCCCCAGTAGTGCAGTGGTACCGCCCACATCCTCCTCAGTAACATCTGAGTGGCACCGCAGTAAGAGTCATACTCAGAGTCAGCCTGGGACACCAAGGCGACCGAGTACTGCAATGAGACAAACTGCGTCGTTGAGCCTAAGTGGGTTTATGAAAACAACAGGACCAAAAAGGAAAGTAATCCAGCCTACCATTGAGAGCATGCTTAGGTTGGAGGGGCAGTTCCAACGCAACCACCCAACGGCATGGTTGTACAGTGCGAAGCTGGCTAAAATGTTAGCACTGGACCTTGTTTCTTTTTCATTTGTGAAAGGGGTGGGTTTCCTTGAATTTGTGTCAGCCATCTGCCCTAAATGGAAGGTTCCCAGCCGGTCCTATTTCGCAAGAATTGCTGTTCCGGCACTACTTCATGATGTGCTGGAATTGGTTGGACAAGCTTTGCAGCAGAGTGCTGTTCACAATATCCACCTGATAACAGGCATGTGGACCAGTTGCCAAGCCACAGATTACATGAGCATCACTGCACATTGGGTCTCTTTTTTGGAGGTTAGAGATAAGCTATCTGAACTAGGTGTTGTTGACACAGCTGAGATTTTTAAAGCTACTCGAAAACATGCAACTATAGCCATGTTCGCCATGGAGAAATCTCATACTGCTGTAAACATTTTGGAGGAGTTTCGCAGCAAGGTTTTTGAATGGCTGTGCCGAAGAGGGCTTCGTATTGGTTTTGTTGCCACAGTTGGCAGTAAAGTACTTAAGGCCATGGACCTTGGTTCCTATTTCAGGGTTCCGTGTTTGGCGCACTGCATAAACATTATAGTTCAAGACTTTCTGAAAAAATAACCCATAGTCAGCAACTTACTAGCCACCTGCCGAAGAATATGCACTCATTTCAGCCATTCTTTTAAAGCTCAGAAGCAGCTGAGGATCATTCAACGTGACTATAAGATGACAGTCAAAGCACTCATCCAGCAGGTGGCAACACGTTGGAACTCAACGTATTACATGCTTGATCGTCTGTTTGAGCAGTACAGGCCACTCAATGAATATGTCATGCAAAGACTGGATGCTACTGTGAAAGGCATGACCCTTCAGATGGACCAATGGAGCCTAGGTAAATGCCTGACTGAGATGCTTCGTCCTTTTGAGGTCTTCACATGTGAAGTCAGCAAGGAGGACTGTACAATGGGCAAAGCTATCCCATTAATGCAAATACCAGAGCATCAGCTGAAGAAGGTGTCTGAATCATACAAAGGTGTAGAGAAAAAAAAGGAAGCCTATGACTTAGTGGAGAGCTTAGCCCATCGCTTAGCTGAAAATACAAGGGTGCACAATAAGATTTTGTCACAAGAACATTACATTTCTGCCACAATTCTGGATCCACAGGGAAAATTGGGACTGAAGACATTCATTCCTTTTTCAGAGATGGATGTTGCCCGCTACAAAACGTGGATAGCTGAGGCAGCGAGTAAGTTGGAAAATGAACGCCTGCTAATTGAAATGAATTTGTACTTGTAAAGCGCACTTATACCCCAACTGGGGTTTCCTGGCGCTGTACGCATACCATTGTGGAACCCTTCCTGGCTTTTCCCTGTGAAATGTCCACTCCTGGGCACCCCCAAGGTGAAGACAGGCATCCCAGCGCTGTTGGGGCCGCTGTGGAGATTAAGCAAGCTATTGCCCAGAGTTGCCGAGTGGGACCCATGATTAGAATAGGCACCGAGGTGAGAATGATCAAGTCCGAGGAAATTGAGCCCAAGATCTGCCGAGGCGGGTATTGAACCCTGGTCCCGGGCCTGACCTCTGCATCAGGGTCTGCCGCTCAAACCATTGAGCCACACTTCTCCACTAATTAAAAGCCCGCAAGATCAACCCACAAGAAGTACTGCAGCAGGGCAGGTAGCATCAAGTGCAACTTCAGAGGCTGAGGGTAGTGTGTTTGGCTCACAACACTCACCATCACTATCAACAACAGCAACAACAACGGGATCATTAGGCCCAGTATAATCGTTAGACGATTGGTATTTACAGTTAGACATTAATAAACACAGTGCTGATGCACAGAGAAAAGAGCCCGAAAGGTTAGCAGCAGCACCCCTGAACATTGAGCGGATGGTCCAGGCCTATCTGGACGGCCCAACAGAGATGTACATTGATCAAAACCCATTGCACTATTGGTATAGGAAAAGGGCTGAATGGCTACTGTTCAGCAGGCTGGCGATAAGCTATCTGGCTTGCCCTGTTGCAAGTGTCTCTTCCGAACATGTTTTCAGTGCTGCTGGTTACATTGTAACAGCGAGAAGGACCAGTCTCTCGCACAAAAACTTGGAGAGGTTAACAATGATCAAAATTAATCAGCACTTCATACCACCGAATTACACAATACATGAAGCAAGGGAGGAAGATGAGGACAGCGGCTCAGGTGACGGAAGTAGTGTGTCACATGATTACCTACTACTGGCTGAACCCCCAGAGTTTGAGGATGAGCTATACTTCCCTGACAATTAGGCTTGCACTTACTGTCTTCCTCCCTTATTTTCCTTTATTTGTGTGTCTGTCGTTCCAGTTACAAACTTTGAATCACAACAAATCCATTACCACCGTCTTCTACTCTTCTTATTTCAATATACAAGTTTCAGGTGTCTGCTTTTCACAGTACAGTCATCCGAGTCCAGCTCCTCCGCTCCATCATACTGAATCTCCCTATATCCATTGCCCTCATGATGATTGAATGATGGAAAATAGAATAAAAAATAAAAAAATTCTAGTCTCGTCAAAAGAAGTGGAACATGATGACTACTATAGCTATCCTCCTTTCAGAGCAGAGAGAGACTGCCCATTAACTGACAATTATATGGAAAAGGTAATGATTGATGCCATGCATTGTACGCAGTGTCGCAGACCGAGTGATTTTGTTGTTGTTTGTTGTGCATGAAGTTATGTCATTGTGCACTAATCATCTTTCTACAGTACACACTAAACGTAACTCAAGGCAATTTTCCCCTTCTTGCAAATATTTTAATAAGAAATTTGTACTTCTACTGAAGCTTGATACATTGCTTTTGATTGAATACAGGAAGGGGACTCAATCTGCACACTGAGTATGAAAAACAGCTGCCTACAACTAAACACCAACAAAACAGAAGTACTCATAATGGGCCCAAACCCCGACGCCTGGAGCGACACCCGGTGGCCCACCGCCCTCGGAAACCCGCCAACCCCCACAGAACACGCACGAAACCTGGGAATCATCCTGGACTCCGAGCACAAAATGGCCTGCCAGATCAACTCCATCTCATCTTCCTGCTTCCACACCCTCCGCCTCCTTCGTAAGACCTTCAAATGGATCCCCCTCGAACACTGAAAGACACTCACTCACGCCCTGGTCACCAGCAGACTCGACTACGGCAACGCACTCTACGCCGGAATAAACAAAAACCTCATCCGCAAGCTACAGAACATCCAGAACGCCGCCGCAAGACTGGTCCTCAACCTGCCAAAACACTGACACATCTCCCAGCACCTGCGCACACTCCACTGGCTCCCCGTCGAGGCGAGAATCACCTTTAAGATGCTCACCCACGCACACAAGGCCCTCCACGGCACCGGACCAGCATACCTGAACAGCCGACTCAAATTCCATGCACCCCGAAGGACCCTATGATCAGCCCAGCTCTCCTACGCCGTGGTCCCCCGCACCAGAAAGACCAGATCGGGAGGCCGCTCCTTCTCCTTCCTCTCGGCCAAAGCATGGAACGCCCTTCCGCTCCACCCCAGACAGACAACATCGCTCCCCATCTTCGCAAGAAACCTCGAAATCTGACTTCGACAGACCCCCTCCTTGATGGAATGGAACCTGCACCCCCCTCCCCACCCCTAGCGCCTTGAGACCCTTACGGGTGAGTATTCACGCTTTAACAAACCCCTGATTGATTGATGGACAACAGCACCATCCATGATGATGATGGCGAAAAAAGACGGCCCGTTAACTTAAGATGAGAAGGAACAGGTAATGAAAATGAATGTTATGCATTGGACACCTGACTCTGAGCGATTGGTGTTTGTGTTTTTGTTGTTTTTTTGTTGTGCATGAAGTGAAGTCAAAGTGTACTAGTAGTCTTACTGTACACACTAAAGAGTGACTCAAGTCAACAATATTTCAACTCTTGTTGTGTAATAACAAAATTGTACTTCTACTGCAGGCCGATCTTCACAGTCAGTCAGTACAAGTACCAGAGATGATTGATGGAATAATAACAAGTCAAGAGGACGTTTCACGAGTGGCATAAAGGGGTAAACACGTCAACAACAACCACAGCAGACCCAAATGTCTGTGTAGAAGTGGAGTAGAGTGTAGCGGTGGGATGACTGTGGTGCATTGATTTACTAACTTAAATTGTAAAATGCTATGTTTGGATATGTGCTTTGTCCAACGCTTTAAAAAAAGTACTGTAAACGGAGGATGTGCTAAGCGACGTGCCGTCACTGTGGGCCTGCCCTGTCCTGTTGTTGTTGAAGGTCAATGCTGGAAAAAGACTAGAGTAGAGATTATGCATACATGTTGCCTCAGAAAGTGTTCTTGTTGCACTACACCATAACTTGTGCAATTCTTTCAACTTTGTTTCTCAATATCCCTTTTGTTTTCCCTCTACAATTACAGGCCGGGCCTTGCCCTATACTTGGGAAAACATGACAATGCACACTTACCTTACCAATAAATCTACATTTTTTTTCCAGGCGGGCAGTGGTGACTGGCGACACCCAAGATTGATGGACAAGAGGAGGACCAAGAGGAATGCAGAGATGCAAATCCAGTCTACATTTTTTTACCAGGATAGCACAGTAACAGTATCAACTTTCATCATCTTTTAAATAATTTGATTCATTTTTTTGTCCACAGTCTTTACAACAGTGTGTTCTTCTTGTTGTTGTTATTATCATTAGGTTTGCTCTCTGTTATAAAAAAATGTTTTGCTATCTGTAAAAGTATTAAGCCCGGATCAACTGAACAAAAAGTGTATGTGATGCGGAACTCCTAATCAATCATCATCATGCATGCATTTCCTTTTTCTCCCTTAACATATTGATATGGATATGGTAGTCTACAGAGTTTGTTGTTAGGTGTTTGTCCATGCATACTGTCTGTTTTTCATTTTCAAACCTTTCCCCAAAGCCCCCCTTCCCATCCATTTACCAAACCCTAACCCTCTTCCCCCGGGCTGTGTGACTTAATGAGGTGTGACTAAATTAAATGTACACCAATAATTAATCACACGCTTGCTGGGGCGGGTGTGGCGAAAGCAACAGTACTTCAATTTCAAGGCAGAGCGATGATCTTCTTCTGCTTGCCCACCCATGAGCAGTATATTTTAGAGGTGATTTTTATTTAACAAAGGAACATATGCCTCCGCATTAATTGCCGGCATCGATTGGATTTGTCGTTATCCTCATACACAACACTAACTGTTACGCTGTAGGCCTAATAAAGTGACTCGACACAACTATAGTTTGGAACTCTGTCTAGTAGGCTATCCCCACCACCAGTATGTTTTGGTGTAAAATATTTTTGCATATTATTGTTGCTCGGTAAGTTCTGTACTGTACTTCATTTTACTTCTCCTCGAACAGTCTCTCAAAGGCGACTGACTGTCTCATTTTCTTTTTTTGCAAATGCTACTTCCCTGCCAGTGTCTACTACTACTACCACCACCACCCCAATCATGGCATGTTAGAAAAATTAAACCATGCAGCTATCGCTGTACCTAAGTTAAACATCAAGCAAAGATAAGAGAAGTTTGGGGGAGGAATAATTAATAATAATAATGGACATGTTTTCAATTAATTCACACACCCCTTTGAGTCCAGATAAAGAATGCATAGACTTGAAGAGAGAGACTGAAAATACTAGTAGGACAACTCAATCAGTGAGGGGTGTCGCATCTATCTGTTTGTGTCTTACACAGTCAGCCAATTATTTAAATCAAACACTGGCTATGGGCAGACCTGCACCAGCAAGGAAACAGTGTGATGTAAAACAGTAACCCCACCTACAAAACATTGACAACATTGCATTTAAAGTAGAAATATAGGGGCAGATGTATCATCCGTTTTTTTTGTCGCAAACGCTGGATTTGCAAAATAGCAGCGTTTGCGACAAAAAAACGGGATTTGGAATGTATCATGCAAAAAGCCTCGCAATATTAAGGAATCGCAAATTTTACTATTCCTTAATATTGCGAGGCTTTTAAGAAATGGCATATTGCGATTTCTTATTTGAAATGTATTAAGCATTTCAGTGTTGCCATTTTTGACTAAGAATTTGCAAATTACCACCAACTTGTAGTTGGTGGTAATTGGCGATTCTTTTCACAATGCACTTTTTTCAAATTCTAAAGGTGCCATATGACGCTCATACATGCCCTTAGGGCATGTATGTGTGCCATATGCGCACCCATTTCAAATTCAGGGGTGCAGCAGGGTGTCCTTAAGACACCCTTGCACCCTTGAAATTATTCTCAATTTGCGATTAGCAAATTGCTAATCGCAAATTGAGAATAATTTCACATTCATTCCTATGGGCCTCCTGGCCCATAGAAATTAATGGGAAATTATTCCTTAATTGCGATTAGCAATTTGCTAATCGCACTTAAGGAATTTTAAGAAAACGCTAAAAAATATCGAATTTCTACATACATACAATTTTGCACTTCTCAAATAGCGATTCCTTAAAAATCGCTATTTGAGAATCGCAAAATGGTATCTTGATACATCTGCCCCTAAGATTTAATATAACCCTAACAAAAATAAAATATGTAAAAAAATAAAAAAAAACCTGACCCACCCCCCTCCCTAACCCCAACTAATGTCCGTAATGAGAAATTCCAAATGTCCAAAACCCCAAACTCCCAATTCCCACCCACCAAAACAAGAATTAAAAAAGGGGCAATAGACAGGGACTCTATGTGTGGCGGGATTGAAGGACGACACTCATTTGCTCCTCTAGTCGGGCGACGCGGCGCTTTAGAACGTGGCAGTTGCAGCCACAGTGGGGGGGCACCAGAGATGGAAATGCGGCGGCGGGCGGCCGCCAGACAGTGGCGCTGTACTGCTGGAGGGCGGTGGCTGGGTCCCGGGGCACTGGAGGAGGCTTCAAGTGCTGAAGCGTCCTCCTCCTATTCCAAGACCACCAGCCGCCGATATTCTCGCTAGACTGCCTCAAGCTTGCAGCGCCATGCCTTGGCGGCCAACTCCTTCCGATCAGGTTTGGAAGGAGTAGCTGTATATCAAAAAGAAAAAACAAGACAATTGTAAAATATACTCTTAGAAAAACAGTAGGACAAGTTAATTATACACATAGTGGCATGGTAGCACTATAAAGCACAGTACATAACATTTGTGGTATGTATCTATCCTCCCACTTGCTTGGGCTTTAACATTTGCAGGATTTTTTTCAGGCATTCAACCAACCATGCATCAGATTTTTTACTATCAGCCACCTTTGCAATTTGCATGCTTGCATCACACGTATCCTTCTCTCTGTCAGTCATAAATATATAATCTCGCCCGTCCTTCTTCCTTCCACCCGTCTTTCACTTTTTAGTTCAACACCAGGTGACCTGATCTGACTTTTAGTCTTCTCCATAAAACTTTCAAAGCGGAGTTGAAATCACAGATAGATGAGGCCATTGGTTACTCAATACTCCCGCCCCTAATGCCTTTACTAATGCCAATTAAAGGGTGTCTTCACTCTTCAAACGTTCACAACTCTTACTTACTTAGGGCATCATTAGGATCCTCACGCTAAAAGGGACCGCCCTCCATAAAGGCGGGGGTCCCATGAGGGCAATTAGGATGCGCCTGCCACAGTGGCGGGCGCATCCCATATTTTTAACATTGTGGCGGGCGGTGCTGAAAGCACCGCCCGCCGCAATGCTAAAAATACATGTTGTGCTTTTCCAAGCATAACGTGACAGGCCTGCCACATTGTGCTTTGAAAGACAGGGGGGTACCATAGGTACCCTCCATGGCGGCCCGCAACGGGCCCCCCAAGCATACTCCGCATGCCTTTGAGGAATTCCAAAATGCACATTATATGGCTGGCGGTGTGTTTCAGACACCGCCACCATATTGAACCCTTTTCAGCGGACTGTTTCTATCCGCCGCGGACCCCCCAGCCATTGTAATATGGCGGGGAGTCTTTTATACAGGGATGGCGGGAGGTTAGGTTTGCCCCTGCCGGGCCGGTGGTGAGTACCGCCGGCCCGGCGGGGGCAATCCGCCTGCCATCCTAATGGGGCCATTAGTCTCAACAGTACAGTATACATACAGTACACCCTTGCAGTGATTGCAATGTCAATAGTTAAGGATTATGAATCTAACTTACCACCGCCCGCCACTGGTGCTGGCTCGCTCCAGTGGCAACTGCCGCATCCTCTCCATCCGCGTCGCCTTCACCGCTGGCCCTGGCAATGGTGGTCAGTAGTGCGCCTAGAAAACATTACACATTTTGTAAGGGTCATATACACCTCCCCCTATTGGTCAGTAGCAAGATTGAAAAATGAGTTAATAGTATACAACATACATCACTAGTACAAATCAGGTAGTAGTAGAGTAGACACTAGTAGTTATATATGGTCCCTAGGGTCATTTTAGCCTTTGTTTAGTTAGCCCAAGCCATGCAACCATTTTACCTTTGTGTCTTTTATTTTTGCACATGTGACGTTACCTTGCAGCTTGTTGTATAAGACACATTTGAGCCCACATGACCAAATGCTGCTACTGTCTAAGCGCTGCGTACAAGGTCAACCTAAACATTAACAAGCCACTTTTTTAATGAAGTTCTTGTGTACTGTTAGTCCATATTGCTTATCCATAAATGCTACACTTTTTGGTACAGCTGAGAAATGCTTGCAATATACTAACGCGCACCATTTTATTTTCGCATTACAGACGGAAGATTCCCTTCTACGAACCAGAGCTTTGCAGAGCTTATGATGCAACAACTACCAGTACTAGGTTCTTCTAAGGTGAGGGGTCCCCAGAATTCACTCAAAGATCTTCATTTATTAATGTATATAAACTATATTCCTACCTAAGGGATGGTGGTGCTTCCACCACTGTTCAGTTATCACGTTTTATTTCCCAACTGTAAGTAAGTGTAACTATGTTTATTGTTTTAATGTTATTGATTTTCCTATTGGTGCTGCATTATAAAACAACGTGCAGAGCTTGTCAATTCAAAATACAAATTTTGAACTTACATAGACTTGGTGGTATTTAGTATGGACTTACACGAGTGAGCGAGCGAAAGGAAGGGTGTGCATGTGCATTGCTTCCACAACTGAGAGGTTGGGTGTGTTATGTTCTGGGTTGCCTACTTGTTGGGTATCTTGGGGGAGGGTTCGGAGAGCTAATAGTGACAAGACACTACTATAACTAGTCGGGCAGGGGATTGTGGTGGGTTTTGAACTTCTGATTGAGGTGTGTGAGGGAGGTCCAACCTCCCATCACCAACATCCTATTTTCTTGTGCAAAGTTCTGTATGTGCAAAATCCCTACAACAGTAGTAGTATGTCCTATCATATCAAAATAGTAATAAATCTGGTTGGGCATTTGTTGGTGTGAATTGTCAAAGCCTCAAGATTAACAAAGACTCAAGATCAATAAGACCAGAAGTAGTACAAGAGGACGACCCAAAGGACTGGACTCAATGGCTACTGGTGAATCTGAGTTTTATTTAAAACCTTTTAAATAAAGAGTGGCCAACTGGGCAAGCTTAGCTACTACAGTACAGACAGACTAATAGTAGTAGTAGTACAGAGAGTCATCATAGCAGAGGCAGGGATAACAAGATTTTCGAAACAGTACAGATCGAAAGATAATTGTTGGTAAAAAATAGCATTAGGAAACGGAAACAATAGTTCGGGAAAAATATGGTGCAGTAAAAGTTATGGAATAAGAATTATTATTAAAAACAAGAAGACTTACTAGGGCCAGCAGAAGACCCTGCGTTGGTGCCCTCCTCTTAATGTTGGTATCCCGCCGATTGGGCCCCTGTCTGCCTGCCCCTGGGTGCTGAACAGGAAAGATATAAGAAAGAGACAAACATTGATGGATGGTGTCAAACAAATAAAATATTTTTAAAGAACGGTAAAAAACACTTATGCAAAGAACAATTGCAATAACTCAATTGACCAATCTCCTCTGGTCAACAAGTAGTATTGGGGGATTCGCGGATCGACTACTTTATTTATCAACACTAATGCAGTCTTCCATTCTGATTCCAGAATACTAACTAAGCCTAAATACGACGTACCACCTGACCTAGCCCACCTATTCCATGTGTGCCAATTGTACATTAAGTATGCATTTCCACTTCTTTTAGTCCTCAACAATGCATATGGTCAAATGGAGGACACATGACTACATTTTTCTATACACCAAATTTTTGATTGATTGATTGATGCTGATGTTCTGCTAGTGCTAAGCCTATTACCACTCATTGAGCAAATTAGAAAAGGTTCTAATAAAGACTAGGGTACTAGCATCACGTGACGTAACAAAGGGGGCACCACGCATACCACTAAAAAATTACGAACTCCTACAAAGTAACTAAACCTAAGTATCAATCCGCCCCTATCTCGTCGTGACAGAACAAAGTAAGGACTAGAGTCACTATAGCATTACGTAACTTAATTTCTCTAAAATAAACTCTTACATAATCACGCTAAGCGAGCGCAAACGCAAAGTTGCAAACAAGTGAGATTAGTAGTAGCGCAGAAGAGCACCTGCGTCATAAGAATCACAGAAGACTTTTAAACATAATAAATAACCTGTAATGTAAGCAGCAGCATTCTAGCTGGTTGGAAAAAATAGATATTCGCAATATAATTATATAACACAGAGCAGAAGAACAGACACAAAGTAGTAATAATTAAATAGTTACTCACCAAGACCCGGGACCTCCACTCCTAGCAGGTGCAGCAGGTCCTGCTCCCGGTCCAGGATGTCGGTCCACCGGTGCGTCAGCTGGACCTGGGTGCGCCGAACCCCAGAGCAGCGGAACACTGCCCGGCGCACCTTCCCCCACCGCTGCTGACACTGCCGGAGCCCGTACCCGGACCCAGGCCAGCCACCTGCTGCCAGGGTTAAGGGGAGGTTGCGCTGCACAAAGAAAATAAGTGCAGCCAACTCCATCTCCCCAAATAAGGCCCGTGCCTGCACCCCTTGTGGGCGCCGCCTTCCGCAAGGAAGGCGGTCGCGGCTCTGGCTCCTGCGGCGAGCCCTACCCTTGTAAATGGTTCTGGGGTAGAGAGAGAGTGAGACGGGGCGGGAAAGAAAAGGTAATCAAATTAAAAACGTAAGTAAAAGAAATTAAAATAGCAGGCAATAGAAAAAGAGTGAAAAAGTAGCTAAAAAAACACACAAAAAGTAGACAAAAACCAAAAATATAGAAGCAGGAAAATAGTCAGAGAGATAATAAATAAAAAAGATTTTAAAAAAGTGTCTTGAAACAAAGGATTGGAAAGATACAGGGAGGATTGAAAATCAGGCCCTAGAACTATATCAATAGAGTGAAAAACAAGATGGCCGCGCCCATTGTGACCACGTGCGCAAGTTCGGGCGATATATTCTCCACGAGCACTCAAAAAAGCACCGCAAACACGTAAAAGCGTTCCCGAACAGGAAATACGTACCGCGAACAAGAGCGAGCATGTATTACACGACTCGGAAAAGGAAGTAAGCATCGCGAGCGGGCGGGACAAGTGAAAACAAGATGGCCGCGCCCATGAGTGACCGCATGGGTAAGTTGGTGAGACGCGATCACGCAGAAAATAGCGCAAACGGGCGGAAAAAAACTTCTGCGTCTTCGTGATATTTCCGCAGGTTTGCGGAGATTTTTTAAATTTTGCGCGATAGTTTGCAAAAGTGAATTTCGCAAATTCTGCCCAATCCCCTTTTCACTTGTGCATGTTTGTATCCCTTACAGACTACAAATGAGAATAATCCACAAAGAGCAATTAACAGGAGGGGTTTCAAGATTCTTCCAACAATTCCACTCCGGAGTTTCCAAACCATCTGCCTACAGCAGAAAGTCCATTCCCAATTGCTTCCCATGCTTCTTTTGCTTCCAACCCATTCAAATCTGTCTTTATGTTAGTAATGTTCTTAATACATCTCTTCAAGTCCTTACTCTCATCAGGAATATAAGTACAACATTGTTGAATTATAACATCCGTCACACTATGTCCTTTTTCGCAAAGAGAACATCTGATGCAAATCTATTCTGAAAAACCATGGATCTGATAGCAATCCTCTCAGTATCTAATTCTAAAAATTCCCAAGCCGTACTAGTAGACAACTTATCAACTACAGTGGAAAGCTTTCTAATCTTATGCAAATGCAGTATCAGTCCTACAGATGGTAGTAGGAAAAATACGTTTCCCACAATTTCACTAGCACTGTCACCTGTTTGTTCTCACCTGTTTTTCCCCTGTTGGGTCAGCAAGATATCCCACATGATAGACTTTTGGAAAAACTATCCCTATATAACATGTTCCATATCATCTCCTAGGTAACCTGTAATAAGCATTCTTCCCACAAATATACGAGACTTCTGGACCGGAGGATGGCTATATCTGAATATAATCTCCAATCCCCATGGATTTCAAAAGCGTGGTCTCTTTCCCTTTAACCTACAAAATAGGTTTCTAAATGAGATTTTCTAGTATATATACACAATTTCCCACGAGGTTGCCAATCTAATTCTGGTGCGGCTATGTTTCCAGCTAACTTATGCTCAAGTTCTTCTTTAGCCCATGTTGTTACATTTGTGTGATTTGCTGCTCTGGCCATAATAATTCTTCTCCTATCTCCTACTGATTCTATAAATGTATTCTCAACATTTGTCAATATGCAAGTCAAATCGTGTCTATGTGTATAAGGTGTATATAATGTTGGGTTTAAAGGGATTTCTAATATCTACAGTGTTCTTGCAACCAGTTGACGATTCAAATATTTCAGCAAAGGAATTTCTAAAAAGACTAAGGCTCTTACTACAACTTTAGCAGTCTTCGGCTGGGACCATCACCGCCGCGATGCTAGGAAGACCACCAAAGCCATGGCAAGCCCACCCGTCAGATTGTGACTTTAATTAAAGGTGGGCGGGCGGTGCTGTGGCATTCTGACTATAGAGAGCCTGCAGCATGTTCCTGCACCATCTGGTGCATGCCACACTGTGCAGGAACAAGGGTGCCACTCCAGAGGGGCACAACATGTGCCATCACATGCACCCCTAAGACCAGAATCGGCCGGAGGCCCTGTAAGGGTCTCCTTACCTGCATGTCCGCCAACCTTTTCATAGCGGGGTCCCCGCCATAAAAAGTGGATATGCAGGTAGGAATATACTCGGCTATGCCGGCAAGGGCACTGACAGCATATTCAGGCTGGTGGTCAGACCGCCACTGCAGTGGAATCCTTGATCCCGGTGGAGGCGGCGGTATTGTAGTGGTCCCACCGACACACTCATACTAGGGCGGACAGGTGGTGGTGGTCAGACCACCACTGCAAGTACAGGAGTCTCAGGACCGTCGTACTTGTAATAAGACCCTAAGTCGTAATTTTAATAATAATATTGGAGATGTCCCTTTCCATAGAAAAGACTCATCAACAAACTACAAGACACACCATAAGTCAGGGGAATATGATGATAGGCAATACCTTCTGCTTTAGAGGCAGGCAGTCACTAACATCCATAGTGTCAACATATTCATAAAGCAATTTAATATAAACATTCAATGGATAGGCTCCTCTAGATGCACCTACATTTAAGCCTTTCACTCCTATTGAAGGTAAACTACTGTCAGTAGGAAATGGTTTCGAGGAGCACTTGTAGACCTAACCTCCTCTACTTGAGAAACAGTGGGTAAGCTCAACATTAAACACAAAGCAATTAATATCAAAGTCACAAAGACAAATACTCCTGAACAGAAGGATCTACATCTATCAGGGTCCATGATTTCTCTGAGGCTAGACAGTTTGGATGTAAAATAGCAGCATAGTCATCTTGGTATGGTTCCACCTGTGCAACAGCAGAACAAAGTTCAAGTGCCTTTTCAGCAAAATATTTCATGAGACTTCCTTAGCCCTACTCTGTGTTCTTCTAAATAACAACCTTATGCTCCTTCAGCAGACTCTGGCACTAAACAGCTGTTGCAGTGACAAGCTGACTTGGTAGAGGCCTCACCACCAAGTTTCCAAGCACGACTTGCATATGTGCTTCTGCACCAGGACCCAGTCGTCAGGATTGAGGTCATGGCACTGCTGCTGTTGAGGCAGGGCTGTAGCCTCACCAACCTGATGGGACACTGAATGCACAACATCAGGCAGTCCTTTCCAATAATCAAGAAACATGTCATCTGTAATGTTCACAAGCACATTTGCATGCACAGCGGGCAGTCTAATGGATCTGCCCATGATTACCTCATGGGGAGACAATCCTGTCCTCCTATGCGGAGTAGTGCGTAGGCTCGTCAATGCAAGAGGCAAAGCATCAAGGATATTGAGGCACACCCTTTAGCCAACCAGGATTTTAAAATCCCATTTTCCTGTTCCACAATACCGGAAGCCTCCAGTCGATAAATCCAGCATAGCCTCTGTTCGACTTGCAATGCTGCACACATCTTCAGGGCCTCTTTATTAAAATTAGTGCCTCTGCCCGACTACAGAGAAGTCGGGATCCTGAAACGTGGCATTACCTTCCTCAACAACAATTAGCCATTATGATACTATAATTTCTCCTGGTCGGCCCTGCTTCAGCCCAATGGGAGAAGATGTACACAATCACTAGGATATATCCCAGCCCATTGCACACAGGCATCTTGATAAATTCCAGCTGCATCCTGTTGATGGGACCAATTGAACTACCCTTCGTGACTCAGGGTTACTGCAGTTCTCCTACCTACATGCTGCTGCTGACACATAACACATCTGTGACATAACCCTTCTGCCACCAGTCTGAGCCTGGTGTCTCTATCTACATGTGCAGGTTCATGATAATGTCTCGCCGTTGGCGGCCACAAGCTATCTGACCCCCACACCTGCCAAGAGGTGTCACAATACAGATTGCAAGAGGGGGGTTCAAGTATCTGGGCATGCATATCACGCCGCAGCCAACACAATTTTTCTAGCGTAATCTACTGTCACCCCAGAGGAGGCTCCGTAGTGATGTGCAATACTGGAACTCCCTCCCACTGACGCTCCTAGGCCGAGCGGCCCTGTTCAAGATGAAGGCTCTCCCCAGGTTTTTATATGCTCTACACAACACGCCAATCCCGGTCTCCCATTCCTATTTCAAGTCAATTGAGGCGGAGGTAGGCCACCTCCTCTGGGAAGGGAAGCCTCCCCGCATAGCAATGTGCAAGCTGGTAAAGGGTTTGCACGATAGCGCAATTGCCCTGCCCAACATTCAACTATACTATTGGGCCTCCCAGCTCATAGTGGTTAACCAATGGCTTCAAGCCCCACAGGACGAACCAGCCCTGCGCATGGATAGACACACCTTTGACACAGATGGAATCCTGGGCACACTATATAATAAACCCCGGAAACACGCATTGATTGGCCCTACTGCGCACACAGTGCGCATCTGGTTTATAGTAACCCTGGGCGTAGTCCGCGTAGTAGAGCTATGCATAGCTACGCGAAGTGTACTTCGCACTATGCGAGCTACGCAAACTTCCTAGTGCGCTGTGCAAAATGCTGATTGCACAGTGCCGGATGCTTGTCCGCACTGTGCAATCAGTGCAAACCACATCTTACACAGTGCAAGCGGTTGTTATCCGCCGCTCGAGTAGATTTCTACTCGAGCGGCAGCTTTCTCAACTCGGACTGGTAGTTTCTCATCGCAGGCGGTCGCGAGCATATGCGACCACTCGCAATGAGAAACCTGACCTCCCCGCGTTGAGAATCTCGCAGGGAGGTTTATTTTCCACGGTCGCGATCGGCAACTTGATGTGGGGGACATGTGGAAAAAGGGTGGGTGGTCACCTTTACTCATTTACAAGCAACGTACCAGATGGCAGAGATGGAGCAATACAGATACCTACAAATTAAACACGCACTTACGAGAGCCATTCCTCTGGGAACTGATCTCCCCGAGTCTTCGCCGCTTGAGGATCAATTACTGACAGACTGCCTAACCAAAAAAGCAATTTCTCTAATATATCGTAAGTTGGTTAACCATCAGTAAGAACCCACATACAACCTTAGAGAAAAATGGCAGGCTGAGTTGGGAGAAATGGACGAGCAGGACTGGCAGGAGGTGCTAGCATCCCCACACGAAGTGGCAATCCCCTCCAGACTCCAACTAGTGCACTGAAAATACTGCACAGAACATATTACACCAGAACAACACTTCACAAAATAGGCAGGACTGATACACCACTGTGTATGTGGGGCTGTGGGTTGGCTGGCATCTTCTACAATACACTGTGGGACTGTCCCAAAATCACACAATACTGGGGGGCTGTCATGGCTACAATTACTCAGGTATGTGGCTTCAGAGTCCCCCCCTGAACCAAAGAGGTGCCTTCTCAACATCTTGGAGCCAACTGACCTTAACCATGCAGCTCAGGACTGGGCGACCCTGGTATCACACTGGCTAAACGGAACATTGCTCAACATTGGGGAGCGGAAACGATCCCCTCCCACCAACAGTGATGTCGCAACCTAGACAGGGCCATGGTAGCGGAAAAGGCAGTTTTTATTCACAGAGGGTGTCCCCGAAAATGGACGCGAGTGTGGGGGAAATGGAACTCATTTGGAGAAAACATATGACCCGGAATTGAGTGACTAACAACACTAATGACAGGCCTCATGGGCAGATTGTTATTAACTGTGGAGACGGGCATAGGGGGAAAGTTGGAGAAGCGAAAGCACCTATATTGTGTTTACTCTAATGCACTACCTTGTACAATGTATGAACCGATAAATACATATGTTTGTTATCAGCATTGTTTTATGCAAATATCAATAAAATGTTGTTTAAAAAAAGCTATCTGTCAGCATAGGTCTTCCATCTCGTGAAACTCAAATGCCGTCTACATCTCTTTTGACACAACCAACTCTAATCCAGCCTTGATGTTCTGCTTCTGACACTTCCTCCCGTAGCCTCTTAACTTCCTACCATGCATCAACAGTGGTTAATAACAGATTGCAATTTGTCTCATCTGTTTCTTTATTTAAAAGTACAAGCATTTAAGGCACAGTATCTGGCAGTCTCATCTGCATGCTTGCTACCCACTATTACATATACAGGTCAGTTGCGGTGTCCAGCACACTTTAGGACCACAATCTGGGCAGGTTGGTGTAACACCTTCAGCAATTTATGTACACTTTCCCCATTGCAGATTGGCGACCTCAAAGAAGTCATAAATCTGCGTTGTGATCATAACTGTCCAGTCGTGAAAAACACCAAAGCCATACTGACTGTCAGGGAAAATTGTCTCTCTTAGCTGGTCCGAAACACAGCATGCTCTGGTAAGAGCAATGAACTTAGCCACTTGTTCAGAAAATAGTCTTGGAAGCCAGGAGGCTTCAACCACACCTGAGACTGTATAGACTGTGTAAGCAGCTCTCAGGTTTCCTTCATGGTCTCATAAGCAGGAGCCATCAACAAACATCACATAATCTAATTCAGGCAGTAGCACATTTTGTATGTCAGGTCTCTGCTTGGTGCAAAGGTCAGTAACATCAAGACAGTCATGCTCAACCTCCCCTTCCATGACATCATTCCCAGGTACAGGTAAAAGAGTAGCAGGATTGAGGGTAGTGCATTCCTTTGATTTTACATACTCTGCCGCACGTATTACTTGGTCATAATTTGCCAGGCAACTCTTGGTGAGATTCTGCGTTTTGGTGTGGGTTAATAGTACCTCCTTAGAATTCAAAAACAGTCAGAGGATGACCATAACAATGCTCTCATACTGCTCGATGTTGACACGTGTGGAAGCCATGGCTTTGAGACAGACGGGCAGAACAGCAGCTACTGGGTCAAGTGTAGCTGAAAAGTATGCTACGGGTCTGTGGGCATTCCCGTGCTTCTGGGTTAGCACTGAGAGAACGCAGCTCTCCCTCTCATTGCAAAAAGAAGCAAAACATTTGTTGTAATAAGGCATTTCCAGTGCGGGAGCATGACAGAGACTTTATCTTGGCTCTGACAATGCATGCATGCAGATGTCATCCATGGTACCGGAACTGGCACATCTCTGTGTGTCAGCCTCTGTAAAAACATGGCTACTAGGGGAAAAATAGGGATCCACTTCGACACCTTCCTTGCTCCCTTCCCAATGTGCTATCATAGGTACAAGACGTCTCTTTTACGGTACTGCAGTTTGGTTTGGAACACTTACGTCCATTCTCTGCTAAGTGCTTCAACAAAGCAATTATGTCTCAATTTACAGCCTTCTGTGTATTTGATGCCATCAATGTACTAGACCATGAGTGAGTGGTAGGGCATCACCAGAGACTCCCAATTCTTTTTAAGTATCTTGTTGAAGATGGACTCTTCCATATATCCTTGTGAGACTCGACACTGTGCCGAAACACAGCTGCCGAACTGAAAAGCAAAGAGGAACTGGCTGTCCTCCTGAAAAGATATGGAGAAGAAGGCTTGGCACGAATCGATGAGAGACAACCATTCAGCCTCACATCGAATTTGAAACAAAATCACCGATGGATTTGGTACCACAGGACAACAACGGTGTTGATCTTTCTCAAATCTTGCATTATGTGATACCTGCAATTGGGCTTCTGCAAACTCATAATGGGTGAGTTACACAGGCTCACCATAAACTCCTTCAAAAAGCCTTGCTGAATCATCGAGTCAAACACAGGAGTTATCCCAGCAATGATTTCAGGGGTCAAATTATACTGTGGGATTTTTGGATACTCAGCATTAGGTTTCACTGGGTTGCAATGTGGTTCAACACCTTTAATGAGACCTATGTCTTTCCCTGAAGTCCCAGATTTCAAGTAACACTGTGTCTCTCAACTCTGGGGGCAAATCATCTGTTGCCAAAATAGGGTAAAAGCTGATCCCCGTTTTCTGACTGACAAGTTTATAGGGAAAGTCTTTATCATAAATCAGCAATTCAAATGGCATTTGGGGTACAGTAAATGGAACAATTCAGCTTGTAGGAAAGGTCTTGTCCAAGCACATGTACAGGAATCTTCTCACACCCCACAAATTAGGGCTGCATTTTATTTTTTTTAAAATAATCTTTATTGAGTTTTTCATATTTTACCCCCCGCAAGCAAATCAGCATATATATACATCAGACAAAGTGAAGAAACACCCATCAATGAGAAAAAAAACAGAACAATAAAAAAAGAAAAAAATCTCCAAGTCTTACTAGTGTACAGGGATCTTCACTCTAATCCATAAAACACAGAATTATATTTCAGAACAGAGAAAGAAAACCATCAAAGCAGCAAGAGAAAAGAATATTATCATGAATTCAACCCCAAACTATATTCATCATTCTTTTTTTTCTCCATTTTATTAACGGAGCCCAGATGCATTGTCCCAAAATTTTTATTTCCTACCCTTCCTATCATAAATTGCTCTCTCTATTGTGTATATAGAGAGTAGGCGAGCCAGCCATTGCTGAAATGTGGGAGGGTAAAGGATCTAGCCAGGCAGAAGCAATTGTAATCCTTAAAACAGCCATAGCAGCAAATAAAAACCTATATGTGCACTCCACTTGGGTCACACTGCTAACTCCTAACAGAATTAATTCATGGGTTAATTTGATTTTCACCCCATGTGACTGATCTAGAAATTCCTCAATCAATTTCAATAGCTCTTGCAGATGGGGACAAGAAGCAAACATATGAACCAAATCCGCATCCACCCCACCACACCTTGGGCAGGTTATCCCTGATGACCCGCCCCACTGAACAATTCTGGCTGGCGTGTAATACAGCGAAAACACAGTTCTATAATGCTGTGCCTGAAGCCCAGCGGAGCATAGAATCGCCTGACCCATCTCTAAAGACCTCAGAAGTACACCCGGAGCGGTTCCCACTCGCTCAGCCCACTTAGTCTCTTGTTTGAGTAAATCATCTTGCTTTAACCTTATTAATTCTGCATATATCAACTTAATGCCCCCCTTATTCCTTCCTTGCATTATATCAATGATGACATTACTATCGAACCCACAATCCCCCCTGTTTTTATTAACAAAAAAGCTATGAATTTGTAAATCCTGAAGGTACTGTGGCCTCTGGGACACGGTTGTGGATAGCTAATGCGGGCAAAGGCACAATGTGACAGCCTATTGTACTGGAGGCTCGGGCGCCACATCGGTGATATCTTCGGTGGGAGCACAGGGTGTTTCTTTGATCCCTCCACATAGTATTCAGTGCCTCGATGCAAATGCAGAACGCCAGCAGAAGATAGTCCGGATGGATTTTCTGGGAGAGAGCCTGGTGCAGTCTGGGACAGGCAGTTCTGGAGCAACAAACAGAGGAACTGGTGGTGTGGGCTCCAGCAGCCTGTGTCAGCAGGAAGTAGCGCTCACTGTTGCTGCTTTGTGCGATGCACTTCAATTGCCGACCTTAAGCGCGATGGAAATGGACGGTGAGAAAGGGCAAGGGGAGAAAGAGGGGGCTACACCTGTTTGTGACCCTATTAGCCCCAGTAACCCGATTGAGACCACTGGTAGAGGTAAATTTGCAGCATCTATAGCACTGGAGGCTAGCGACGAAGTCCCAGGCATGCAGCAATTGACATCGAATCTTAAATCCTCTCAGAGCCGGGAGATCAGTAAGAATCAGGATGGTGCTGTATGTAATCCAGCGCATAATGGAGGGGTTGCGTTGTCGTGGGTTGATGCCACCCTGCAGTCCCCAGATGGGGATAAGTTCTCTTCCTTAAATGATGACACTGGCACTGACACTTCACAGGCAAGCGAGCAGGAGACGTTACAAGAAAGTGAAACTGGCTGGAAGTCTCCGGATACATTACCAAGGCGTCATAGCAAACCTGCGAGTTCAAGGCGGAGAGCTAGTACCAAAGGCAGATCCCCAGATCCGGCAACGCGCCAGCTGGAGTGGGATCATTCGACTTCCCACTTTAACAGCGTGGAATAGTAATACCCCTGAAGAGCTTGGTGAGGGGGCTAGAGGTGGGGCTAGCAGCACTAGGCCCACACTGGAATTATTATATACAACTTGAAAAACAACGCAGGGGGAGGCTAGGCAGGAGAGCAAAAGATTGCAGCTTGCCACCAAGAAGCTTGAAGGGGCCATTAGGGAGACGAATAAACTTTGTTCGGATATGGCAGATCGCATCGCTCAGGTGGAAAATTGCAAGGCAGCTGTTGAGGAGGAAGTTGAGAAAATCCAGATTTTCAAAGCTGCCCAGGAGAAACAAGTCCATGATATAGACTGGAAGCTGGAAGACTTTGAAAACCGGCAGCGCCGTAATAATATTCGCCTTCTCGGATTGGAGGAGGGAATTGAAGGAGATAATGCTCTGACTTTTGTTGTAAAACTTTTGAGGGGTGCCTTCCCAGAATTGGCACAATGGAATTGGGAGTCAGAAATACAACGGGCGCATCGATTTCCATGGTTTAAAAAGGCCCAGACCAATAACTAAGGCGCCCAGCCCAGAGCCCTGCTGATTTTTGTTTGCAATTTTTTGCTGAGACAGGCAATTATGGATCGGGCCAGACCGGATTCTAAAAGATCATTAGAGAGGCACACATTCTTCGCTCAACCGGACTTTTGCCACACTACGGTCGAGCGGAGATGGAGACTGCGCCAACTGATTACCACCTTCCAAACTGAAGGTTGTGAAGCTTTCCTGCTTTTTCCGGCGCAACTTTAAGTCATACACAAGGGGAGAGTCAGGATGTTTGTTTTAGAAATTAAGGCCCAGGATTTTCCCACTGAAATCACAGATTCAAGAGTATGAAAATCTCTTGGGAATGCTTTTGAAAAGGGGGCCACTGGAAAGGATTGAGATATGCTGTATTGGAATGGACTGATTTTTGTGGCTCTCTGGACTCAAACTGTTAACTGTTATCTGGGGTTTGTTTGCTTTTTTGTTTAATAGGTCATAATATTGGGTATGTGGGTGGAGGATTGTGCTGGGCACTGGCTGGGTAGGGTTTGTTGGGCAGCGGGGTATCCGGGGGGGGCAGGCGCTGACGGTCAAGGAGTCACAGCAGTCATATCTAGGTCATGATCGACCTAGCTGCCTGTATGGGAGGTAGAGGGTGGGGGCGGGGAGTGGGTTTCGGGGGGAACACAAGTCGGGAGTATGCAAGCAGTCAGCATCGCAGGGGGAACTTTGTGTTGTAAGATTCTGTGAGGAAGAGTTTAGGTGGACACAAAAGAAATGCAGCTGGTTAGTTAATATCACTCAGGAAGTGACTCGTAAGACGAAATCCCAAAATGATCACAAAAAAAGATATTGTAAATAGGCTCATTGGCGATGGTGCTCAGAATATTGCAGCGTGACCTTACAGTTTCTGACAGTAAATATTTGTGGTCTTAGTGACCAGGTTAAGAGGAACAAGGTAGCAATTTGGCTAAATACCCTACATGTGGATTTTGTGTGTATTCAGGAAACGCACATTGAGGACTGTAGAGCACGTGTATTAGTACAGCTTGGCTATAAACTATTGGTTCATACAATGCAGGGTTCACGAACCCGGGGGGTGGCAATTCTAACCCGGAGGAATGACATCACCGTGTTTAGAAAATCTGCTGATAAATAGGAGCGGTGGGTTTTGGTGGAATGCTCGTTTAACAATTTTAAATTCACACTTGGTTCGGTATACGGGTCCACATGTGATGATGCAGAGATATTGGAATACCTAGATTCTAATCTGGCAACATGGCCTGCCCAGATAATCATTAGTGGGGACTTTAATATTAATGGTCTGGGGGTACGCTGGGAAGATCCGCTTAGCAAATATGTAGAGAAAAAAAGGAAGGTGGGTTACGCCTTGTCTAACTTAGTCTGTAATAACGGGCTATTTGACACATGGTCCTACTTGAAACCGCTGGATGCAGGTAGCACATTCTTTTCTGCACCACACAAGGCTGTCTCCCGCCTGGATTACTTTTTTGTGTCTAATCAGTGTATTTCCCAGGCAGGGATTGAGAAGTATCCCCAAACTATTTCAGATAACAATCTTAATTGAATCTTAATTTTACAATGTTGGATAGAAGGAATAGAAGGAATGTTGGGTGGACCTTTGAACGGAGGTTATTATATGACCCTGATTATATCTTATATATGAAAGTGTGGATTAGGGAGTTTTGGGAACATAATCGAGGTTCTTCGCAGGTGGGAATTGTCTGGGATGCGTTCAAGGCTGCTGTAAGAGGGGAGACAGTGAGCTATAGCTTGCGTCGTCAGAAACGGGATAGATTAAGGGATGGTGAAATAAGGCAGGAACTGGTTAAGCTCAAGGAAGCATTGGGGATGGCGATTATGTTGGGTGAAGCGCTTGATGAACTATTAGTGAAGTTAGCTATGAAAAAGGCGGAAGCAGGGGATCACTATGCCAAAAAAGCAGCTGAAATCTATATGGCTAAAAAAGAACAGAGCTATGAATTTAATGAACGGGTGGGCCATATCTTGGCTGTGAGAACCAGGCAAAAAGTCTCTGCGAGTGAGGTTTCTGAAATCTTTGATGGTAACAGAAGGGTTATCACGGAGGCTGCAGGCATTCGAGAGGTTTTTAGGCTTTTTTTTCATCAGTTATATTCTGGCTGTGCAAGGGTGGTGTTGGAGGATATCCGTGAGTACTTAGACGGAATTCCAAATCAGAAGGTAGATCGTAAAGACAGGGAAAAATTGGAGATGCCATTCTCTCAGCATGAAATAATGGAGGCTCTGCAAGACTTGCCTTCTGGTAAAGCTGTTGGCCCTGACCAAATCCCGCTCGAATTCTACAAAATTTTCAAGGATGATATAGGCTCTGATTTAATAGACGTAATGACACTGGCACAAAAAGGGGGGCCCGCTCCGGAATCATGGGCAGGAAAGCCAAATATACGTATTAAGACCCTTGTATATTGCCATATAATGACCTGGCGTATGTTTGGTTTGTGACTCTTTCCTCTTTCTAACAGCCACCTTCACATCTCCCCTTATTAGCCTTTGCAGTGCTTTAAAAAATGTCATTTTTGATTTAAAAAAATACGCAAAATTCATAAATGACTTTTCATTTCCTATGTCTGGCACCGGGGTCTCATTCCCTTTGTCCCTTCGTCCAGGCTGTGTGGCACCCAGTGTCCTCACACTGCTCAGGGTCATTGTCAGATTGCTGTTTCGCGGCCGTTCAATGCCACCCATGTCCGCCGAGGATCTCGTGGGCAGAAAGGAGTTCCCGCCCCGAACCTTTCACTGTCAGGTACTGTCAACACGGTTGTTTTGCTGGATTAACCCATGTACACGTCTTGAGTCCTCGGGCCACTGCGTACCGCAACATTTGGCTGACTCAGACCACACATTAGGAGCACTCCATACGTTCTGGGGCATTCACGAGGCAGCGCCAGGCACAGCCCCTCATCATCTCGATCACTGCCGGGGGACAAACGCCGGCATCACCGCTGACTGGGCCCAAGCCCGAACCGCCAGATCAGGTCCTCCCTGGACTGGAAACAAGCATCCTAGGACCGGTTTCGGGCTTTCAGGGCTCATCAGCCAGGATAGCTTGACTCCAGTGGCATGGAGAACACGGGACTCACCTCTGGGCATACTCGTCCCACTCGGGGTGACAAATGCAAAAAGAACATTGATGGACAGAATGCAGAACAATGTCATACATTCTCCCCTGTACAGAGATCTGGGCCTAAATCCATTGTTTTCTTGCTCATTATGCCATAGCAGATTGGACCCAGCCATATGCAAATCAGTCTTGACCCTGCACCCAGTGGGAACAGTCCAGCCCGAACTGCCAGGTCAGGTCCTCTCTGGACTGGAAACAAGCATCCTAGGACCGGTTTTGGGCTTTCAGCCCTCTTCAGCCAGGATAGCTTGACTCCAGTGGCATGGAGAGCACGGGACCCACGTCTGGCAATACCCGTCCCACTCGGGGTGACAAATGCAAAAAGAACAATTGATGAAAAGAATGCAGAACAATGTCATACATTCACCCCAGTACAGTTTCTGCTCACCATGCCATTCCAGTTTGGACCCAGATATATGCGAATCAGTCTTGACCCTGCGCCATGGGGTCGCGAAGTGGGCAAAAGAACTATAGATTTAAACCAGATCTTTTGACTGGGGGAGAATGTTTGCATGGTCAGCATACTGTCCATCATTTGTTTGCTGTAACATTTTTCGCTCTAAGTGGGATGGGTATACCCAGACGTGGGTCCCTTGCTCACTGTGCCACTGGATTCAAGCTAGCCTGGCTGAAGAAGGGTGACATACCCTGAAACCGGTCCCAGGATGCTTGTTTCCGGTCCAGGGAGGACCTGGCCTGGCAGTTCGGGTTGGACTGTTCCCATGGGGCACAGGGTCAAGACTGATTTGCATGTGGCTGGGTCCAAACTGGGGTGGCATAGTGGGCAAAATAACAATGGATTTAACTCAGTTCTTTGATTGGAGGAGAATTTTGCATTGTCAGCATTCCGTCCATCATTTGTTTGCTGTAACACATCTTTGTGTGCTATGCCTACAAACCACTGCCCTGGCATACATCAGTCATCCCTCTAGCTGTGTACCCTATGCCAGTGGTGAGGGTATAGGTGCATGAGCCCTGTCCCCCTACAGTGCCCAAGTCCATTCCTGGGCACTCTAAGTGCATTGCTGCCATTAAGAATATATGCTGCTGGGAGTTTGTCACTGCGAACTCCACAACACCATAATGGGTGCACTGAAGACTGGGAAGTTTGGTATCAAACTTCTCAGCACATTTAACCCACACTGATGCTAGTGTGGGATTTGATTAAGTATGGGTGCTGCTCCGCTTGCAAAATTTGTGAATTTTCAGCAATTTCGCGATCCACGAATCTCGCGAAATTGCCGAAAAATTCGCGAATTCACGAGCGGGCGGATTTTTTTTGTTGGGCCCAGGGAAGCACAGTTAAGGTAGGTGCTAGAGTTGAAGCTAACTTTGTAACCATTTTAGAATGGCACCGGCAAGCTGCCAGAGGGCTTACTGGCGCCATTCTAAAATGGTTACAGCGTTAGCTTCAACTCGGGCACCTGCCTTAACTCTGTAAGTGCTTCCTGTGGGCCAAAAATTAAACCTCAACAGGAAGCACTTACAGATATAAATAAAGCAGCTGCCCGAGTTGAAGCTCAAATTCAGTAACGTTTTAATCAGTCCAAAATATTAGTGAGCACGGTCGAGGCTGGGTAAGTGTGCTTTAACCCCATATCTGCCGTCGAAAATTATCTGTAATACCCGAGGGAGGTCTTTGCATCCCTGAGTTTCTCGAGCACAAACCCCGTTCCTGGGACCAGGAGGCTGCTTTCTCCCCCCCTGATGCCCTGCTCGCTCTCTGACCCTTCATACACAAGGCATGTTGACACTCATAGAAGCCCCGCACCACACACTAGCGGTATCAAACGTCTTCCCGCCCTTTCCCAACTATGATGGACAGCTCACTCAAGGGACCTCGGCGCCTTTTGGTGCTGTGGCAACGTTACAGGCACACATGGTCAGTGGAGACAAATCTTCTGGCCCTACGCAGCTGCAGTGTAGGAAAAGCACTATCATTTACCCAACGAGGTAGCACTTACTGTATTAGCCAGTAGTACTCCAGTTGAGTAGAGGTATTGCACAAAACTGTGGTATCTTCGTGGATAACTATGCAGGGCAGGATTCATTCTGTCACTAGGCTCCTGTCACAAAAATTAAACCTCAACAGGAAGCACTTACAGATATAAATAAAGCAGGTGCCCAAGTTGAAGCTAAAATTCAGTAACAATTTAATCAGCCCATAAGCATTAGTGAGCACGGTCGAGGCTGGGCAAGTGTGCTTTAACCTATATCTGCCGTCGAAAATTAGCTGTAATACCCGAGGGAGGTCTTTGCATCCCTGAGTTTCTCGAGCGAAATCCCCGTTCCTGTGACCAGGAGGCTGCTTTCTCCTCACCTGCTGCCCTGCACGCTCTCTGACCCTTTATACACAAGAGGCATGTGAACACGCATAGAAGCCCAGCACCACACACTAGCGATATCAAACGTCTTCCCTCCCTTTCCCAACTATGATGGACAGATCACTCAAGGGACCTCGGCGCCTTTTGGCGCTGTGGCAAAGTTACAGGCACACATGGTCAGTGGAGACAAATCTTCTGGCCCTACGCAGCTGCAGTGTAGGAAAAGCACTATCATTTACCCAATGAGGTAGCACTTACTGGATTAGCCATTAGTACTCCAGTTGAGTAGAGGTATTGCACAAAACGGTGGCATCTTTGTGGATAACTATGCAGGGCAGGATTTATTCTGGCACGAGGCTCCTGTCACAAAAATTAAACCTCAGCAGGAAGCACTTACAGATATAAATAAAGCAGGTGCCTGAGTTGAGGCTCAAATTCAGTAATATTTTAATCAGCCCAAAAGCATTAGTGAGCACGGTCGAGGCTGGGCAAGTGTGCTTTACTCCCATATCTGCCGTTGAAAATTTGCTGTATTACCCGAGGGAGGTCTTTGCATCCCTGAGTTTCTCGAACGCAATCCCCGTTCCTGTGACCAGGAGGCTGCTTTCTCCTCACCTGCTGCCCTGCTCGCTCTCTGACCCTTTATACACAAGAGGCATATGAACACTCATAGAAGCGCCGCACCACACACTAGCGGTATCAACCGTCTTCCCGCCCTTTCTCAACTATGATGGACAGCTCACTCAAGGGACCGCAGCGCCTTTTGGCGCTGTGTCAAAGTTACAGGCACACATGGTCAGTGGAGACAAATCTTCTGGCCCTACGCAGCTGCAGTATAGGAAAAGCACTATCATTTACCCAACGAGGTAGCACTTACTGGATTAGCCAGTAGTACTCCAGTTGAGTAGAGGTATTGCACAAAACAGTGGCATCTTTGTGGATAACTATGCAGGGCAGGATTCATTCTGGCACGAGGCTCCTGTCACAAAAATTAAACCTCAACAGGAAGCACTTACAGATATAAATAAAGCAGGTGCCCGAGTTGAAGCTCAAATTCAGTAACGTTTTAATCAGCCCATAAGCATTAGTGAGCACGGTCGAGGCTGGGCAAGTGTGCTTTAACCCCGTATCTGCCGTCGAAAACTAGCTGTAATACCCGAGGGAGGTCTTTGCATCCCTGAGTTTCTCAAGTGCAATCCCCGTTCCTGTGACCAGGAGGCTGCTTTCTCCTCACCTGCTGCCCTGCTCGCTATCTGACCCTGTATACACAAGAGGCATGTGAACATGCATAGAAGCCCCACACCACACACTAGCGGTATCAAACGTCTTCCCGCCCTTTCCCAACTATGATGGACAGCTCACTCAAGGGACCTCGGCGCCTTTTGGCCCTGTGGCAAAGTTACAGGCACACATGGTCAGTGGAGACAAATCTTCTGGCCCTACGCAGCTGCAGTGTAGGAAAACCACTATCATTTACCCAACGAGGTAGCACTTACTGGATTAGTCAGTAGTACTCCAGTTGAGTAGAGGTATTGCACAAAACGGTGGCATCTTCGTGGATAACTTTGCAGGGCAGGATTAATTCTGGCACAGGGCTCCTGTCACAAAAATTAAACCTCAACAGGAAGCACTTACAGATATAAATAAAGCAGGTGCCCGAGTTGAAGCTCAAATTCAGTAACGTTTTAATCAGCCCAAAAGCATTAGTGAGCACGGTCGAGGCTGGGCAAGTATGCTTTAAGCCCATATCTGCAGTCAAAAATTAGCTGTAATACCCTAGGGAGGTCTTTGCATACCTGAGTTTCTCGAGCGCAATCCCCGTTCCTGTGACCAGGAGGCTGTTTTCTCCACACCTGCTGCCCTGCTCGCTCTCTGACCCTTTATACACGAGGCATGTTGACACGCATAGAAGCCCCGCACCACACACTAGCGGTATCAAACGTCTTCCCGCCCTTTCCCAACTATGATGGACAGCTCACTCAAGGGACCTCGGCGCCTTTTGGCGCGGTGGCAAAGTTACATGCACACATGGTCAGTGGAGACAAATCTTCTGGCCCTTTACGCGGCTGCAGTGTAGGAAAAGCACTATACATTTACCCAACAAGGTAGCACTCACTGATTAGCCAGTAGAAAGTACTCCAGTTGAGTAGATGGAAATCCCCCAAAAATCTGCGATTTCGTGTGAAAATCCGCGAGTTTGTGGACTTTTTTGCTATTTCGCGTGAATTTGCGGACCGCAGAGCCGTACAATTTGCCCATACTTACATTTGATGTAAAATGCACAACAGAGGGCATATTAGAGATGCCCCCTGAAACTCGACCAACTCCTAGTGACCTGACTTAGGGGCTGGTTAGGCTGCTACCACCAGACATGTTTCTGGACCCCTGGGTCGAGAGCTTGCTGCTCTCGGGGACTGAAACAATGCACATCCTGGGACGAGGTGCCAAGCCTCCTCCCCCAGGATGGGAAAAACAAGTGAGGAAGAGAGGTGTGCCCTTCTCTGCCAACTCCAACCTCAGGTGGGGTAGGCGAGGTGAAGCACAACCTCAAGTCCCCGCCATCTTGAGAATAGGGGGACCTAGCCAACCAGGTACAGGCTCCCGCCCCCTCCCACTGGAGGGTGGCACAATAGGGGGTGTACCCAACCCCAGTGAAGGGACCCTTTGGTTCCTGCCCTTACCTACCTGTAACGTCCCTAAATATAGTATTTACCTTGCTTCGGCAGATCCAGAAAAGTTTCTAAGTGTGGAGTTTTGAAATCTAGGAATATTCTTTAAAAATTGTACAAATAACCAAAACGTGTTTACTTACCTGTTTGCAGGCAATGTCCCAGTGCTGAATCTAGGTATCCAGCACTGAGTTAGAAAAGTAATGTGAAAAGTAACTTACCTGCAATCTACTAGAAAAGCCTATTCATTTTAATGTACTGCTCCAAAAAGTTTCTAAGTGTGTAGTTTTGTAATCTAAAAATATTCTTTACAAATCATGCAAATAACCAAAACGTAATTACTTACCTGTTTACAGGAAATGTTCTCTTGCTGAAGCTAGGTATCCAGCACTGAGAAAAGTAATGTAAAAAGTAATTTACCTATGTACTCCAGCAAACACCCTGTCACTTCCCGTGCACTCCTCCAGTCAGCCATCCAGCACCATGTACTAATCCAAACACTGCACCAAAACCCAAACAGTTATAAATTCACCCAGGCACTCTACTTGAAGTACTCTAATCATTCAGTCAGTACCCAAGTACTCATGCAGTGACCCAGGCCTTAACAAATGCACTGCTACAAACCCCTCTCCACTACGCATGCAGGCCTCTAACCACCTACACACTTGTCTTTCACACCTTCAATTACCCAGGCAGAACCTATACGATCTAGCAACAAGCCTGTCACTCCCCATGCACTCCTCCAGTCAGGCATCCAGCACCATGGACTAATCCAAATACTGCGTTAAAACCCAAACACTTATAAACTCACCCAGGCACTCTCCTTGCAGTACTCTAATCATTCAGTCAGTTCCTAAGTACTCATAAAATGACCCAGGCCTTAACACAGACACTGCTACAAACCCTTTTCCACTACACATGCAGTCCTCTAACCACCAACACACTTTCACACCTTCAATTACCGAGCCAATACCTATACAGTCCAGCTAACACCCTGTCACTCCCCAAGAACTCCTGCAGTCAGCCATACAGCACCATGTACTAATCCAAACACTGCACCAAACCCAAAAACCTATAACTTTACCCAGGCACTCTCCTTGCAGTACTCTAATCATTCAGTCAGTACCCACGTACTCATGCAGTGACCCTAGCCTTAACACATGGACTGCTACAAACCCCTCTCCACTACGGATGCAGTCCTTTAATGACCTACACACTTGTATTTCATATCTACTATACCCAGGCAGTACCTATACACTCCAGCAAACACCCTGTCACTCCCCATTACCTCCAGCAGTCAGCCATACAGCACCATGTACTAATCCAAACACTGATCCAAAACCCAAACCCTTATAAATTCACCCAGGCACTCTCCTTGCAGTACACTAATCATTCAGTCAGTACCCAAGTACTCAAGCATTAACCCAGGCCTGAACACAGGGACTGCTACAAACCACTCTCCAAAATGCATGAAGTCTTCTAACCATCTATACACTTGTCGTTCACACCTTCATTTACTCAGGTAGTACCCAAACACTACAGCAAACACCCTGTCACTCCCCATGCACTCCTCCACTCAGCCATCCAGCACCATGTATTAATCCAAACACTGCACCAAAACCCAAACACTTATAAATGCACCCAGGCACTCTCCTTGCAGTACTCTAGTCATTCAGTCAGCACCCTAGTACTCATGCAATGACCCAGGAGGCCTTAACATATGCACTGCAACAAACCCCTGTCCACTATGCATGCAGTCCTCTAACTACCTACACACTTGTCTTTCACACCTTCAATTACCCAGGCAGTACCTATACACTTTAGCAATCACCCAGTCACTAATCATGCACTCACATCACCCGGCATAGGTGGGAACCATATTTAGGAGAGATAAAAACCCGCAACATTTGGTGTGGGGCGTAACCCTGTGATTACAGCCGCTACTGACTAATACACATGTGTGAACTGGTCAAAGGCAAGAGCCTTAGTAACACAAATAATATGCGGAAATATCGTGGTCATAGACAGAATACAAGCCTTAATAGAGAGCCCCAAAAAAAGAGCCCAATTAATCTAATGTGAAGGGAATTAAAAAGAGTGCGAGAGACATGTAAGGTGGATATCGCTGGGCCAAATGTAATGTCACTAGGTACCTGTGTGGAAAGTTCCAAACTCAGTGTAGTCTAAAAGAAATGATATACAAAGAGAAGAAGGTGGGAGTTGTTACTCCGAGTGTGGGAACTGAATATTTGAACATAGTAGTCCTGGGAAATACGCTAAAAAAACGTGACAGTCAAATCCTTACCCCTCAGCTAGTGATAATTCCAACCCGGTGAGGTACAAGTCCATCAAAAGGGCAAATGATTAAGCGCCAGAGGTTGCAGAATGACTTTAATGACCTCAGCCACACCCTGAGAAAAAGTCTGAATAAACACTGGGGTATTCTACTGGAAGACTGTTCTCTGTCTGGTATCATCACTACTCGCCCCCAGATTACATTTAGACGTGGCAGGACACTACGTACCCGACTTAGTCCTACTGTTCCCAAAGCTAGCACCACTCAGACTTGGCTTACACCCCACACCTTGGGTGGGGTTTTCACAAATATGGATTCTGTGGGGTTTGCAAGTGGGCGAAACACAATGTCAAAAGCTATAACAACAAATCGTATGTTATAAGATCTAACATTAACTGTACCACAAGATTTGTGATCTACATTATTGAATGCACATTTGGCTGACAGTATGTGGGCAGCACTATTAGGCCACTGAAAGAAAGAATTGGAGAACATGTGAGGGCTTTACACCAGCAGGACGTGAGATACCCTGTAGCAACCCATGCTGCACTATGTAATGCACAGGGCCCACAAAAGATTTTTATTTTCCTTGGGATTGAATCCATCAACCACAGCCCACAAGATGGGAATAGAGAGTTACATCTAAGACGAACAGAAGCCATGTGGATCATGAGGTTACACACAGTAGAACATGGGCTCAACTGTGATTCTAAGATGTAATATTTCTTGGGTGATTGAGTACTCAGACGATAAATACGTGTTTTTGTGTGCTTCGGTAATGCTGTCCTGTAATTTATGCCATGGATGCACCTTTTGCCTCAACAGGTGGAGTGTATGTTGCAAACTCCGTTACCAGTTAAACGCTCTGTAATGCTTTTCACTATGAATTAATCATTGTAATTGATTATGGGTTCACCCCGAACAACCTGAGGGTCGGTACACGTGGGTACCAGTTATTTGATGTACACCACTTTTCTAAGCACCGTACCAACAGCCTTGGATGCACCCTAACCCAAACATGACATTTGTATATTGGTGTTTTTGCTCTTTAGATTCTTTCTTGGAACACATGAGCTATGTGAATATACATTTGTTTCCCAGTTATGGGATTTGATGAACTACGCTTGCTACGTGATAACATGTTTGTTCAGCAGTAACTTGTTTTGTTTAGCCAATGCGCAATTTTGCATGTTAAGAATCGATTGTAATATGATGACTGTGCAATTTTGATTGCCTCCCTCCTTTCCCTTAGTTTTACACACATGAGCAATAGCGCATCCGTGTTTTATCTCCACCCGCATAACCCCCCCCTCGGTGACTGTTCGTGGGGTACTTCTTTCTTCTTTCACACTTCAATTGCTGGGCTTTTCCTCAACATACATTATTGTAGTTGGGCTAACATCTGATCGGTTCAGATCACCTTATCCTTTCATGGAACTTTATTGAAAGGGTCACCTTATCCTGTTGTGGATTTATGAATATAATACGCATTCTCCATCAGTCATGACCTTAACACATGCACTGCTACAAACCCCTGCCCACTATGCATGCAATCCTCCAAACACCTATACACTTGTCTTTCACACCTTTAATTACCCAGGCAGTACCTATGCACTCCAGCAATCACCCTGTCACTCCTCATGCACTCCTCCACTCAGCCATCCAGCACCATGTACTAATCCAAACACTGTGCCAAAGCCCAAACACTTATAAATTCACCCAGGCACTCTCCTTGCAGTACTGTAAGCATTCAGTCAGTACCCAAGTACCACTGTGCAAATGCACCCCCTGGCAAGTTGTAAGTTGGGGAATTAATTCCTCTTCAATACTGAGGGTCCCTGGGGGCAACTAGCCCACCAGGTAACTCCAGTATGCACCAGGGAGCTGCGTTGCCGAGATGTGTTCAGATGCCACGCCCCTTTTTACACCTCTCTGAAATGCAGCTCTGGGGCGCTCACTAGAGGTACCTAGTGGGCTAGTTGGACCCTAGGTTCCCTCAGGATTCAAGGGGACTTAATCTGCCAACTTAAAATGCCCACAGGGTGTGTTTACACAGTGGTAAAGGGAGGGGATGGGGCTTGAGGTGACGTGTGCAAGCACGTCCTGTGGAGCGTTTTCAGTTGGGGAAATAATTCCCCTTCAATCCTTAGGGCCTTGTGGGGCCAACTAGCCCACGAGGTGCTTCCAGTAAGCGCCACTGCGCTGCGTTGCAGAGAGGTGGCCTAGGCCGTGTCCCCTTTTTACACCTCTCTGCAACACAGCTCTGTGGCGCTTACTGGAGGTACCTAGTGGGCTAGTTGGACCCTAGGGACACTCAGGATTCAAGGGGACTTAATCTCCCAACTTAAAACGGCCACAGGGCGTGTTTACACGGTGGTGAAGGGAGGGAACGGGGCCTGGGGTGACGTGTGCAAACACGCCCTGTGGCGCGTTTTAAGTTGGGGAAATAATTCCCCTTCAATCCTGAGGGCCCCTGGGGTCCAACTAGCCCACCAGGCGCTTCCAGTAAGCGTCACTGTGCTGCATTGCAGAGAGGTGATCTAGGCCGTGACCCTTTTTACACCTCTCTGCAAAGCAGAGCAGTGACGCCTACTGGAGGTACCTCGTGGGCAGTTGGACCCTAGGGACCCTCAGGATTCAAGGTGACTTAATCTCCCATCTTAAAATGGCCACAGAGCATGTTTACACAGTGGTGAAGGGAGGGGACAGGGCCTGAGGTAACGTGTGCAAGCACGCCTTGTGGCGCGTTTTAAGTTGGGGAAATAATTCCCCTACAATCCTGAGGGCCCCTGGGGGCCAACTGGCCCACCAGGCGCTTCCAGTAAGCGTCACTGTGCTGCATTGCAGAGAGGTGATCTAGGCCGTGACCCTTTTTACACCTCTCTGCAAAGCAGCGCAGTGACGCCTACTGGAGGTACCTCGTGGGCAGTTGGACCCTAGGGACCCTCAGGATTCAAGGTGACTTAATCTCCCATCTTAAAATGGCCACAGAGCATGTTTACACAGTGGTGAAGGGAGGGGACGGGGCCTGAGGTAACGTGTGCAAGCACGCCTTGTGGCGCGTTTTAAGTTGGGGAAATAATTCCCCTACAATCCTGAGGGCCCCTGGGGGCCAACTAGCCCACCAGGTGCTTCCAGTAAGGGCCAAAGCGTTGCAGAGAGGTGGTCTAGGCCATACCCCTTTTTACACCTCTCTGCAACGCAGCTCTGTGGCGCTTACTGGAGGTACCTAGTGGGCTAGTTGGACCCTCAGGATTCAAGGGGACTTAATGTCCCAAATTAAAACGGCCACAGAGCGTGTTTACACAGTGGTGAAGGGCGGGGACGGGGCCTGAAGTGATGTGTGCAAACACGCTCTGTGGCGCGTTTTCAGTTGAGGAAATAATTTCCCTTCAATCCTGAGGGCCCCTGGGGGCCAACTAGCCCACCAGGTGCTTCCAGTAAGCACCACTGTATTGCGTTGCAGAGAGGTGTTCTAGACCGTGCCCCATTTTATACCTCTCTGCAATGCAACTCTGTGGCACTTTTTTAGACATACCTGGTGGGCTAGTTGGCCCCTAGGGACCTTCGGGATTCAAGTGAATGGGATTCAGTACTCTTGGATTCATAGAAACTACGTCAATGGCAAAGAATTGTTGAATATTGGAATTGTCTCTGGAATAACACGAGAACCCCAATGTGGGTTGGAATTATCACCACATTCATAATTACTTCCAGAGTTACAATTTTGTGCAAATCTACCTATACTTAATACCACGTATCTGAGGATTTACTAATATAACCTTTGATACACACACTCAAAAATAGAAACTAACATTTTCAAAACAATGGAGATACCAATACCATTTACAACACATCTATTCAGTAATTCCAAGATCTACACACACATCCACTCATTCGCCAACAGTTCTATACAGTCACTCATACATGTACTCACTCATCATATGTACTCATACACCTATACATCCTGTTACACTCTGATACTAATCCATATTTTTATTTATTTATTTATTTTATTTTAAAGGTTTTACATAGCGCTGGCTAGACCCGGAGGTATCAGAGCGCTTTACATGAGTATCAGATCATAGTTACAGGTTACACAGTTATTAGAGCATGGCAACATAGTTACTTGTAAGGTCGAGATAAAAAATAAGCACAAATACGTAAGGGGAAAAGCAGGCAAGGGGAGAGATTTAGGGGGTTAGGAGCAGGGGAAGAAAACAGATAATGAAGGCGGGAAAGAGGAGGGGAGGGTGAGAGACACAGCATGGAAAGAGGAGGGGAAGGGCGACGGGGACACAAACCGATAGACGAGTCAAAGAAACGTCCAAAGTCCAGTCAGCTATGATCCCAGGGGAAGTAGTATCATTTCCCAATCTCTGTTGCGAGAGGCTCCTTTTACGCAGTGGACTCTCTCAGAGGGGTCTCTGAGACTCCAAGGCCTACATACCAGATCCTACCCCAAAAAGGGGAGAGGGAGTGCTTTGGCAAGTGGTGCCATACCATACCTCGTCTGTGAGTGGCTCCCTTGGCGCAGTGGACTCTCTCTCAGCGGGTTCGCTGAGACTCCAGAGTATAAATATTGGATCTTTCCCCAACAAGGGGAGAAGGAGTGCTTAGTCAAAGGGCACAAAGGACAGGGGGCTAGGCAGAGTAGCAGGCAAGGGGAGAGATTCCGGGGAGAGGGGATAGGAGCTAGGGAAGTAGACAAAGAGAGAAATAGTACTAAATGGGAACATATTTAATAATGTGTTTTATATAGCGCTGGCTCGGCTGCTGTTCCCCTGCGGGATCTCTCCTGCTCATCTCAGGTCTGGCGCTTATGCGGCCACCATTTTGTCGCCGACCCTCCGGTGGCTCACCACTGTAATAGCTCAAGGCAGCCCCAGCAGCCACCGCCGATGTAGCCGATTTCGTGAGCCCGCTCCGCCTGCTCTGCTGTGAGTTTCGGGTAGGCACTTCCCCCGGGACCGCTACATGGCAATCTAGCGCGGCAGAGCTCCGTAGCCTTGCTACCGCACAGGCGCCATCTGGAGCCGCGCCCCATAGAGTTACTCAGACACATAGTCACACATGCAAACAAAGTATCAAACATCCAGTTACTTGTATATACAGTTATACACACACCACCACACTTACTTCTACAGAAACTTACACTTACTTACTCTCTTAAACAATCACTTATAGAAACATATACTTATTTATACAGGAACTCTTCCAATCTCTCAATCTCACATACACCAATACTCACAAATACTAGTTTAAAACACATGTATTTACTCATAAAGGCACTATTGAGACAGTCATTCACTCACTGACACACCCATACAGTCCTGCATACATGCTGTGTTCAACACATACAAACAGTGAGTCACTCATTCATGCATCTATGCACTAATACCCCCCACCTAACCATATAGACACTAAGACACTCATACTGATGGTCAAAAAACCAACTAATAACCCATATAGACACTCATGTAGCTACTCACCAACCCTTGCAGACACTTATACGCAAAGTGAGAGACTTATTCAGATATTTACTTATTTAAACATTACTCACTAACCCATATTCACTAAGATACACTTAGTCAGTTATACAATCAATTTAACAAAAACAATCATCCATTTAGACACATATACCCATTTATCCTTCCATCGACCTTGAGATGTACATATATAAAACATATTTAATTTTCAGTAAAACACACATTCACTGGATGATGTCATCAGTGATGTCATTTGAGATATCATCAGTGATGTTATGAGTGATGGCACTGACCGTGTCATGAGTGATGTAATATGTGACGTCATCAGCAGTGCATTGCGAGCGCGCGAGTTATAGTTAGCTAACTAACTATAACAGAGGAGTTTCCATGGTTTTGTACGAGTGAAATGTGCAACTAACTATAACGCCCCTGAAACCTATGTTTTTTTCAGTGAATATATACATATATATATTCACTGAAAAAACCATAGGTTATAGACCATATATAGTTAGGAATTAGCATTTACAAAACCTTATTTTACTCACACAAAACCATTGAAATTCCATATATAGTTAGTTGCACTAACTATATATCGCGCACCCGCAATCCACTGCTGATGATGTCACATATTACATCATTCATGACATGGTCAGTGACATCACTGATGACATCACTGATGACATCACTGATGACATCTCATTTGACATCATTCTTGTGCTAATACGATAAACCTCTTCAGACTCTAATATAACCTTAGATACACACACTGTCACTCATCCATGGAGTTACTCACACACCTAGTCAGTCATGCAAAGAAACAATCTCACCTCCATTTCCTCAACTATACAGTTATACACACCTTACTTATTCAAACATATACTAACACATATTTACTCTCTTATACAATCCCTGATACAAGTTCACAATGATCCATACAGCCACTCACACATTCACTAGCTCTCATGCACAGTTATTTATATATGCCAACTCTCACATGTACTTTGTTTTACATATGTACTTACTTTGACATGTAGCACTGAGATATCCATTCACTCACCAATACACTCATGCACACAGTCAACCGCCCATACAGGTGTTTCCACATGCACTCTTGAACTCATACACCTAGTGAATCAACTGCTCACACATCTATGCACAGAGTCACACACCTCCCAGCCACCCCCACACAAACTCAATCTCCCATACAAATACTTGGGCAACCAATCAATAACACATATAGCCTCTCGTATAGCTAATGATCAACACATGCAGCAGTTTACATCACAACAGACATACTGATGCACACATTCAGACAGTTTAGTCACTAACCCATGCATTTAGTACGACACATTTATTCACTCACTCATACAGTCAGTCACGCACCTACTAAATCCTTCATCCAGACACTTATACATCCACTCATTCTTCAATATATCAAACATATTTAAACTTTACAGAAACACACAGTCACTGGATGATGTTATCAGTGATGTCATTTGAGATGTCAAATGAGATGTCATCAGTGATGTCATCAGTGATGTCATTTGAGATGTCATCAGTGATGTCATCAGTGATGTCACTGACCATGTCATGAATGATGTAATATGTGACATCATCAGCAGTGGATTGCGGGTGCGCGATATATAGTTAGTGCAACTAACTATATATGGAATTTCAATGGTTTTGTGTGAGTAAAATAAGGTTTTGTAAATGCTAATTCCTAACTATATATGGTCTATAACCTATGGTTTTTTCAGTGAATTTTCAAGGTTTTGTAAATGCTAATTCCTAACTATATATGGTCTATAACCTATGGTTTTTTCAGTGAATTTCATTGGTTTTTTAACAGCTAATATCTGTAGCTGTAAAATGTATTCTTCTTTAAATCCAAAAATATATTTTATATGTTTATTAATAACTTTTTTTTTTAATATTTTTTTTTCTTCGTTCCCGCTTCGCGAATCGGGAAGCTTCCCGTTAGCTGACCTTGATGCCGCGAAATAGACCGCGAGCCGGTAAACGTTTCTTTACCGCAACTGCCGTGTTAGAAAACAACATCGTGACGCCTCCCGTCCGCATGACGTTTCGCGTTGTCGCGTGATACGTCATATGACGTGCTACGTTAGCGAACTCGTACGCTTACCGAGTCGCAAAGCACAGGTTTCTGGAAGCAAACCGGGAGGCCCTGCAAAGCGCGTAACGTAAACACAGCAGGTCATGTGACTTGGTAATAACACTTTTCATTGGTTCATTTCACTTTCGGTTTCCTAATGATGTAAGACTAGGTCATATGATCTAAAATGAACACTTTTCATTGGTTGAGAACTATTTTTTTTCCCAAATGGTGAAAATCCCTCCTTCTTTCCTCACTCTGACTTTCATCATTGTGAGAGAAAGACCCTTTGTTACCAGTGAGCAATGGCTTCTTTACTAGCTTCAGCTGGTGCTTCCCCACCACCTCCACCACATCCAAGGAAGAGTGGACCACCTGCTAAAGTTATAATTCAGCAAGAAGAGGAAGAAGAGGAACAGGACGACCTAGATAATCTCCCTATTATGGCCAGAAGATCTGTTGTACCGGAAGTAACGGGACCAGAGGGCAGGGAGATGGTGCCAAATATACAAACGAGATTTTGTGAAGTAAAACAAGTCTGCGTACATTGCAGTGGATTCATTTGCTACGGAGAAAGTAGCATCACTCTGATCAACAGAGCTATTGACAATCATGCTCATGTTTGTCCGAAACTCCCCAAACAATAAATTCTTTTTTTTTGTTTTCTTGCTCCTGTTGAGCCCTTTACAATGAATCGTTTTCGTTGCCCCCTCCGAAAAAAAAACAAAAAAAATATAAAACTGTTCAGAAAAATTCAAAAAAAGTAAAAAAATGTTCAGAAAAATAATAAAAAAAATATAAAACAACAAAAACAATTTAAAAAAAAGTTCTTTTCAGAACTACCTCCCCGTTATTAAAAAATTGGTACAATATTTGCAACTGTGCCAACCTCTATTTCTCTTAGTTCGCTTCCCAGTTCGCTCCCTGGTACGCGAACCGGAAGCGAACCAAAAATTTTTTTTTTTTAAAAAGAACAGTAAGTATAAGGGAAGGAAACAGACAGTTATGTTAAAAGAAAGACAGCTATAGGGGAGTAAACTAGAGATACTATTACCCGTAATCCACTGCTGATGATGTCACATATTACATCATTCATGACATGCTCAGTGACATCATCAGCAGAGGATTGCGGATAACAGTATCCCTAGTTTATTCCCTATAGCTGTGTTTCTTTTAACATAACTGTCTGTTTCCTTCCCTTATACTTACTGTTCTTTTAAAAAAAAAAAATTTAGATCAGTCAGAAACAGTGAAAGTAATGAAATATAAAAGACTACGTAGAATATGAGCACTGTATGCAACAACTTTGACACTTACAGAAGCCTCACCTTCTCCATGCCTCCTACACAGTTCTACATGTACATCATAAATGCAAACAGAACAGAATTAATTATACATGTTAAATGGTTTATTTTTGCTGTTCTCAGAATGTATCAAATTTCACTAAAACAGTGACTTGAAGGTATTCATCATATAACAGCGGGGAAAAAACAAACACAATCAAAATGATTGTGTTTAAAAAACCCATACAACATTACAAATCAGAATTCAGAACTCCTTAAAGTTAACTTACTTTCCATGACGGCCAAGGATGTCCTATGAACAGCTTACACTCTGTTGTGCTGTTATTACTTTCAACCCGCCACTTTCTGAAAGAAAACCTCCATCGTTTTCAAAAACATGTTACATACAATAAATGACTTCTTGCTCTCTACCACAAGTTTCCCCAAGGCCAAATCTTGTCAGAGCCATGTATAACTCTTGGATTTCTTGTTAGCCAATCCCGTCTTTTCGCATTTCCGCAACTTTCAGAATTAAAATGTTGAAGATCATTTACACAATCCTGGACTAGTAATATCTTCCCCTTCTTGCTCAATCATGTTCTACATTTCCTATCACACTGATACTGCTTACTATGAAGCAGACTTACACTACCTTTATGACTAGTACAATTATTTAATTCTCTACATCACTTTTAATCACAAAGCAATGTAAAACAGTAGACAGCATTGCAGACTTACATTCCCTCTACTCCATGTTTTGATTGGCTGCTTCAATTAGCTTATAAAAAGAAATAGTTTTTCTGAACTCATTCAAAGTGCACGTATTTCTCAATAACGTCCAGTGTTATGGTAAAAAGTTATGTCTCTGTACTACACTTGTCCTCAAGGCCAAATAGTGTAGGAGCCATGAAAACTTCTTGAAATTCCTCAGAGCACATCCCGAGATTCTTTCCCTAAAATTTTGGTTTTAAAAACACCAGGTAAGAGTTTTTAAGGTCATATGGCAATTTTTTTTGAAAATTAAAACAGAATCATTGCAGAATGACCAGCCATTTCTACACTTTAAATAAGCTGTATAATGTCCTGATGTTATTGAAGGACCATCATGATATATAATTGCTACAGTTACAAAAGTCCTTCCTGATATTGACAACTGTGAAGCCACAAAATTTTTAATTAAAGTTGTCAATTTTGTTCCATCAGGCCTACATCGTTGGAACATTAAAATGACATACTGGCCATATGTTCGTATAAATAATGTGGACATCATTTCAGATTTACATTGCCTACACTCCATATTGTGATCAGCTGCTTTTACTAGCTTATTAAAAGAGACTGATTTACTGTCTGGCAAAGTTAAATATATAAATCTTTCTGAGTCTACACTAGTACTACTTGATACCCTACAGTTCTCGCAGTCATGCTGCCATTGATAAGAAAGCCCAAACAGGTGATCTACATCTACACCTTCAGCATGCAATACATCAAGCATATACATTAAAAACTCCTGACAATCTTGCTGACTATTTTGAGAGAATTGTGTTTGGCCTGAACATCTGTCTAACCGATTTCGAATTTCAGACACACTTTCTATGTTTGTTCTATCAGTGCTACATTTCTCTAACACAGAATTTAACAAACTGCAAAATCTTTGATCAGAATTGACCACAATCTCTTCTTTTACATTTTGTAGAGAAAACAAAACATTAACCACTACATTAGCATAGCAGTTGACACCAGAACTGTTTTCAAATTGAAAACCAACAACATCTTCAACAGAATCCTTTTTGTTTCTGCTTATAATTTCAGGTTCATCGACTTTTCGTCTTTTTGCTACAACCTCCCCAGTATTGGTCACATTTCTTCGTTTCCGGCCTACCACACGTTTCTCAAACAAAGGATACTGAGGCAAATGTGGCGCATACTCTCTTCTCAACCTATTGTATTCCTTAACACAATCTAGATCCGCACAAATGTTTGTGACATCACACTCAATCAAGTACAATCCCGATAAAGTCCTAACTCGTGACAATGCCACATATGCCATACCCTCCTTGAACACAGAACTGCCAATATTCACCAATGCACAGTCTACACTTAAACCTTGCGATTTATGGATTGTCACCGCATATGCCAAGCAAACAGGAAACTGCTTACGACGAACATATAAGTCTTTTACAAGCAAAAATCTAGCAGAACAACGAGCAATTAGCTGTACTTCCTCAATGCCATCAAATTTAATTTTTAAAAATTCAATTCCATCTCTATTTCTGTATTTCACAAAATCAACAACATTACCCATTGATCCATTTACCAGACCTCTTTCAACATGTAAATTCCTTCTTAAAATTATACGGCAGTTCAAGCACACATTCAGAGTCTTTTCAAAACCCGCAGTTTTAGATATACTCTTCTCTAATGAATCCAATTTTGTTTTCAGATTCTCAGACAAAATAATTGTTGATCCCATATGCTCTACTCTGTCAATAGCTTCCAATTTCACAATCTCTTGCTTTTCTAAATGCAACATTTTGTTGTTGAATTTGGCACATTGTGCAAGAGTTGGCATCAAACATATTCCAGATTTTTTCTCAGTAACTTTCTGAAAAATATTCTCAGGCACAACATCTTCGTCTGGATATAAATTTGTCAGTAATCGTCCATGTAAAGCTTCTTTCCCATGCTCGGTCACTTTTCCAATTCTAACATCTTGTAGAATAGTCTTGTAAACTTCATCCTTTGCCTGACGCATATTTTCATGCAGTTCAGCATAATTGAAGTTTAACCATATATTGACGTTGCCAATACTCCCTAAGCACTTCCTGGTATCTTCATGCGTGAGCATTTTGAACACAGGTTGCCCTTTCACTGGTGTCAGCTGCAGAAGATCTCCGAAAACAATGATGTGTTTGCCACTAAATAACACATCATAATCTGTTTTGAGAACTTCTTGCATTCTCAAATGCACAAAGGCAAGCATGACATTGGAAACCATGCTTACTTCGTCAATGATAAGAAGTTTCATTTTCCTCAAGACTCTTGAAACTTCAAAACAAGCATCTCCAGATAGCTTGTGATATTCTAATTTGTTGTCATGCTCCACTGGCAGCATCAGTAAACGATGTAAAGTAATCCCTTTAATGTTATGTGCTGCCAGTCCAGTTGGAGCGGTGACAACACAAGACAGCGATGACTCTGTCCTTTCCTGCAAATAACACGAAATTGCTTTAATAAGGAAACTTTTTCCAGTTCCCGCTTCTCCACTCACGTACAGTCGGACAGGCTTCAACGACGTACATGAGCACTCTTTCTTGTCATGACGTAATCCATGATCAATTTGCATGGTAAGTTCGTCATATATTTTCCTCTGCTCAACGTTGAGTTGTCTTTCCAACTCTTCTAAGTTAACCGCATCCTCCTGAGCATGTGCCATGGCTCTTTCCACTTCATTCATAGCAGTGGCAGCTTCATTTTCGATAAGAGGTCCTCCTAGTGGATCCTGACTCAATGAAGCAGAACTCTGACTGTCCTGAGAACTGTCTCTGGCAATCTCGGCTGCAATCGTTGCTTCCTGCTCAATTTCCACATTCAACATTTCTACATATTTGGGAAAAGCAGGACATTCTATGGTCTCCTTGGCAGCATTGAATGAGTCTTCGTAACAAAGGAAATATCCAAGCAGTTCTCTCTTCTGCACGCCAAGGCTTAAAAAGTTGCAAAAGTGCTAAATAGAAAAACTCCTTTTTTTCAGGAGATTCGCCACTCAATTTTCGATGGTTTATCAAGTGGCATTTTCTTTGCTTGACCAGACATCCCTCACTTCCTATTACAGCATACACTCCTTTCTCAGTATCTTCTTTGATGTTCCTCTTGAATATGTAATTTTGCAGAACCTCATACAGACAAACATTCTCGAGGTGACTGCTTCGATTTGGATAATATGTATCCAACATGTTGCTCTTCAAAATGTCGGTACTGTTTGGCTCCTTTTCCGCCAAATACTCAATTTCCCGCACAGGTTTCAGAACTCGATTACGCGTTGCAGCAAGACCAACACTCGCCCAAACGATACTCCTGGACTTGGCATAGAGACTTGCTGAAGACAACCGGTCAGAACATTCGTAAGCTCCGATTTCTCGATGCAACAACATCTTCAGACTGAAACTGTACAACTTCTTGCTGAGGCTCTTTTCATGGGACATGTCCTCCCACATATCCTTCAATTCTGTCTTCTCTTTTTTGGTGATGTAAGATGTCACATACCGAGCCACAGCCATACAGTTATCAGCCACAAACTGTATATCCATGTTAGCATTCCACATGGACAAAATCACCGGGTTGTAGTCGTTGATGTACTTAGACTCTTCGTTCCTCTTCAAATTGTATGTGTTTTTAGGTGATTGCTTCATCACATTATGTCGCAGCGAAGACATCAAACTGTTCACTCTTCCTTTAGAAATCACCGATCGTGGAAAGCCGAAACGACATTTGGTGTAGAACTTGTCTTTGTTCCGGAATTTACGACGACAGTACTTTCCACATCGATGGCTTTGGAAACGTAGAACTTTTTCTCTTAGGCTTTTTTTCTCCTTTGCGTTTGGAACAGCACACGTAGAATACTGTTCTATGAAACTCATCACTGAGTCGTCTGCATCCGTTCCAAATTTAGGTGCATCCTTGATCCACAGCAACATATGTATATGAGGAGCACCTCTTGCTTGGTACTCCTTCCTCCAGAAGAAATCCAACACCTCTCCAAGAGGTGGATTCTTCTTATTCATGATGAAAGACATCATACCTTCAAATCTATGATTGAAGTACCTACATACATTGACTGGATCCAAAGAGCACAGTTCTCCGGGTGTCTTGAATTCGATGTTTTCTACGTTAGCATTTGCCTCTCGTAGAAATTCAAGTAAGTCTTCCCAGCCATACTCAGCACAGCTCAAAGTGAGGAACCATGTGGGAGTTCCTAAGTTCCTCAGCATACATTTTAAATCACCATGACGACGGTACCAGTACTCATTAGTACCACGCTGACACGCCATGAGATTAATCAGGTGAGAATCCAAAATACTGTCTTGGACATTGACTTTATCCATAAAGTCACTTGCCGAGATGTTTTGCATGTGTATACCACTTTTCAAGATGTGGTTCAGTGCATATGACAGTCCAGACAGATCGCTTTCAAACAGGAGATGAAACAAATAAGGAATGCATTGTCGAAACCTAGGATCTCCTGCATACAATCGCAAAGTCCGGTATTCAGAAGCAGGAATTTGATGAGGTCGCTCATCATATCTTCCTCCCTGACCTGTTGGAAAAAGCTGTGGGAAACACCGAGCTTCCAAACTTTCCTCCCAAACACTAATGGGACTCCCTTTCGCTTGTTTCATTTGAAACAACTCAATAGCATTCCCCATGACTTCCTTGGAATGCAAAGGATGAACACTATAATGTTCATATATTTCTTCACTAGTACAGGGTTCTACTTTCTCAATTTGACCAGCACACAAATCGCTATCCTCTTCCTCACTTACTTCCTCTTCTGCAACATATACATTTTTATAGTATTTATTATATTTTTTCAAATACAATGTTGCCCTTTTGACTTTCCTAACATCTACTAAATCTTGCCATATTTTCTTATTCTTTGTCGGAACCCCATTAACTAAGATAACAAGAGGTTCCTCTTCCACTTTTTCTACTCCAATTGTGTTAATGTTTTTCTTCAAATCTAGAGGCAAATAAACAACTCTTCCCTTTAATCCTCTCTGTAAATCTGATGGAGGCAATGTCCCTGTCTTTGGCTCCATTCTTACAATAGCCTGAAAGGGATGGATACTTTGAATCAAAATAGATTCATAAGTATTTAAATCCTTCAATTCAGAAGGAATCTCAACCAATTCCAGATTATTATGAACTGCTCTAGCAGGCATCTGGTTTTGATTTAATTTGTTACAACAATAAGTACACGCACGTTGATCCAATCCCAAATCAAAACAATTTTCTACCATCAAGTATGTTGTAAAATCCTTCCATTCACTATTATTTTCCCTTTCACTTTTTCCATATAAATCCACTAACTTAGTCTGATTCTTATAATAAGTGCGTCGACAACACACACAAGTGAAATTTGGCCTCTCACTTGATTTCACCTCAAACGTCGCAATTTCCCTCTGGAAATTATCTGTACTGGAAACCTGTACACTATCTTCCACATTAATCTCTTCTTCTTGGTCAATTTCAACATTCTCCTCTTTACTTCCAAAGTAACAAAACTCAATTTCTTCACATATATTCTTCACATCTATTTCAGAACCATGCAAAAGAGCAGCACATAATTGTTTAAGCATAATTGCTGGACTCTTAGCATAATACAACATTCTAACTAATTTCCTCACTTTATTATGATGCACTGCTAGCATCCTGAAATGATGAAAAACACTCTGGCATACTCTCCTGGAAAGACAAGCCAGTGAATGACCATGCAAACCTATCACTTCTCTCACTCTGCAAGGATCTAATTCTTGCAACAACTTCATTTTCTGCTTCAAACTTTTCTTACTAAATGACCGTATAAAATCACAAAGCAAATTGATGGAATCCTGTCGTACACTGCAAATACTACTACACTTCCAGGTGTACACAGGACCCTTAGGACGTCTCCCTAAAACCTCATTACCTAACACCTCTTCTATCTCTGTTCTCACAAGTTTTTCTTTTTCAACTGGACAACCATCTTTCACTTCATAAGCTCGACCACTGGTGTCAACTGCATGCACCAAATCATTATCCTGGAAATAACTCTCCTCATTAAAAAATGCCTCAGAGCTTGAACTATGCATCCATTCTCCAGAAAAAACTTCACAAAAATTACTACGATTAACTATTCTCTTCCATCTACTATTTCTTTTGAAATCATAAATTACCTTGTTTAGCTTCCTAATTCTATTGATTGTCAAAATAAATAACTTACGTTTAATTTCAAATGCCTGATCAATAACTTTCTCAACTATTTTTTTTCTCTTATAAAAAACCACTTTCTGCTGACCTTTCTTAATATTTTTTAACAAATTCCCAATTATCCTGTTGCGGAACATTCGTTTACGAATATCCCTAAACTGTTGTTTCCTTCTACTTTCATGCATAGAGTTATCTCTTACTCTAGCAGTAACATTTCTCATTGGCCTTTCCTTACCATTTGAATTCTTTCTCCTTTTCTGGACTGAAACATTTTCTGTAGTAATATTTTTTTTACTACACATATTTCTTATGACTGTTTTTCGACTCTTACCCGGTGCTTTCTTGGTGACTTGACAAATCTTTTTGTTAGAGGACTGCTGCATTATTCCATGGTCCTGCTGTCTTTGACGTTTTGCAGCCTTTCTTACTCTTTCTTTGCTAGGCATCCTAAAATCTTGAAATAATCTGCAGTTGAATCTGTGGTAAAATATAATAAAAAATTTTATTAACCACTATTACCCAACAGTAAATTAATAACAGTCATCAAAAACTTAACACACTACTTAAGTATATAATATACTGAAGCCTATCTCCAATTTTTCACTGAACAGGACTCATCTCTTCTTAACCTTGGATAAACCTCACCTACTCTGTGTCCCCTGCACATAATTAAATGTAAAGGGGCAGATTTATATTAACTAGCACATCCCCAGGGATGCACCAGTTAACGTGCACCGCTGCTCTGCCACCCACGGTGTGCCGCATTTACAATCAGATAGGACAAAGCTACATCAAAACCCTGCGCCTGCTTGAAGCAGGCATAGATCTTGACGCAGGTAGGCTGAAAGCTAAAGCAACAACTAAGTGTCGTGTGCAGAAGTTACAAAAAAGGAAAAATGGCGTTTAAACCAGTAATGAGACCATGCTAACGTAATACAGAGTAAAAATATCCAGGATCTACATCAGTTTGGGGTTCACGAACCTGGCAGGTACAAGGCACTGAGGCTTTCCACCGTGCATGTCTCATCCCAAAACATATGTTGTTTGTGAATGAAACAATTTCCCAGACCAAATGCTTTGGATTGGCTACTTCTAAAAAATTAAACACCCCTACTATCCCGGAGTTAGAGGAATATGATGGTTGGAGTAATTTTACTCGTTGTCTATTAAAGATTTACAGGCCCTACTCCGTAATTCTTCCTTTAACATTTCCAGTATAAATCCAAAAGGTTGACTGCTTTGGCAACGTGCCTTATCCACGGTTTAATAACGCTGCCTTTTGCTTTATATAAGTTTTCAAATTGTATGAAATATATACCAATAGGTCGTTATTAACCTTTAGGTAGTGGTTTTCTTCATGAAGTCTGGTCGCTTCCATACACATACAGATTTTCAAAGATGATCAAGAACTTTATCTGAATGGAGAGGAATGCACTGAGACGCCAGATCATTCACTAATGTGTAGGCACATACAGTTACACGGTTCATGCAACAAACACCGACCAAATATGGCTTGCGTGTTGCAAGGCACACCAGTTCCTGCTATCATCCCCACGTTCAAGTTCTTGGAAAATGGTAGTTATTTGATGCTCAATAATGAAGATTGTTCTGGGTTAATTAAAAGTATTCATTTTATCGTAACAGTAAATGAACAGGTTATTTGCTGCAGAAATGTTCTATTTCCTCCCACACATGAACATAGGGAGTTTTCAATCTGGCCACAAATACCAACCTTGGGAGCACATTTCAACGGCATGGCAAGAATAAGAGCTATTTTGTCTCAGAGAGAGGTGGCCTTGAGTTCGGCCCGTGAAACTTTCGTGCTTCACACAGCGAACACCCGTACAGAGGTGCAGACCCTTTTAAATACAGATTCGCCTTTCCATTTCAGCAAGATGGTTCGGACTATCTCTAACGCGTCCTCCACAAAGGGCCTGGCGCACTTTTTTAAAGTTGTTACCAGTGGTCTCGTGACTTCATTTGAGAAAATCTTTGGAGTCATCCCTGCTTTCTTACATTCTATTTTTTCCACTCTGCTTCGTGGATTCCCATTTTTACTTGCATTACCAGCGGACGCTCTTGTGCTTTTTTACATTTTTAAATATGGATGTCCCTCCTGTGCAAGCTCCCGCCCTGCAGCTGCTGACACTGTTCCGCAATCGCATGCTAGAATATTATGGCACAATGCCGTTGGCGATATTAAGCACGGCATATGGATTATCTTTTCTATGCTGATGTGATTCCTTCAAATCTAAGACACTAAAGTATCGGCACGCCCTAAACCAACACAAAGAGACCTTCTTAGCAAATAATATATTATGTGTATTAGGGAGGGTGAGATATAAGCAGCCGCGGGCCGTGGAGGGAGTTACGGTGGGGCAGGGATGCGGGGAGGGGGAGGGGCAGGGCGGAGCCCTCTCCACCCTGCCCCTCCCCCTCCCCGCCTCCCTGCCCCACCGTAACTCCCTCCACGGCCCGCGGCTGCTTATAAGTGTTGCTAACTCTTATTCATTTACAGCATGTTAACATACTGTCACCATTCGCTTTTTATGTACTATTGACTATGCTGGTAATTTTGCTACTGATAATATGTGTACTTGTATAATCTAAGATACTACGCCTGAGAAGACGGCATTAGTAAATAAACATTTCAAATACACATGTGTTCTTCTTAACTCCATGTTCTCGTTTCTAAGAAATATATAACGACCGACTGTTCATGAGTTCCACGTATCCTGAGGTACTATAAGTTCATATTCTGGATTGTCTAAACATTGAGAGTTTGTTATATCCAATGTGACACTGTACCTAGCTTGCTAAGGGGTTTTGATTACTAAGGTGAGTTTTGGGACACCCTAATTCGCCGAGGTTCCAATCCTCTGTCCACAGTTCTGTGTCAGAACAGAAACCCTGCGACAGGGGCACCCTTCAACCTTACTGGAGCTTCATCACACTTGCGATACAACTCCAGCAATGCGCCAACTTTACGGCACAAATACGTCACGCATCTGTGCTGTTTTTGCCCCATGATGCGCCGCATTGTAAATGCAGCACACCATAGGTGACGGAACAGCGGCACAGAATGACTAACACATCCCTGGTGATGCGCCAGTCATCATAAATCTATCCCTATGCTTCTTATCTTGTTAGAGATAAACCGCCATATGTATCATCAAAGTTTTTTGCATTTCCTAAATAGCGAACTTTAAGGAATAAATAGCGATTCTTTACCATTCCTAGTTTGCGATGACCTATTTGCTAATTACAAATTACCCATTAATTTCCATGCAGCAGGAGGCCCATAGGAATGAAGGTGCAATTTGCGATTAGCAATTACCTCATCGCAAATTACGAATTTTCCCGACGGTGCAGGGGTGTCTCAAGAACACCCTGCTGCACCCCTGAAAAAGAAATTTGGGGTCATATGGCGCACATAAATTTTGAAAACATTCCTTTACCTCAAAAACGATTTTCAACTCATAATTTGAAAACACTGCACATGGGGAAATGACTTAAAATGTCCTTAAGACACATAAAAGCATTTTTTGATTGCCTTTGCAGCATGTTTCAGTCACCTTTAACATGCCTATGTAACGGAAACATTCAAAATCTAAATTTGCCATGCACAGGTGGGAGCATATTTACAAGCAATTTGCTCCACAGACAAACTTCTTACATTGAAATGGGAAAAATAACATCAGAGACTCTCAATTACCTTATAAAGAAGCAGACACCATTATGTCCTTCTCATCAATATTAAAACCATTGCTTTTTCTCAAAAACGATTTACAAGTCATAATTTGAAAACACTCCACATCTCCTATGCACATAAAAGCCCTGTCAGTACTAATACTTCACATTTTCTCCAATTACAATTTCTCAAAGAAACAAAATCTATTTGTGAAACACTTGAGACAAAGCAACATTTGAAAAATACAACTTTCTTCATAATTTTCTCCTTAAAGCACACTATTTTCTATCTAAATTAAAGAAATCTTTTCTCACCTTAGCAAATACTTTGAGTTTCAAAACAGTCTCAGAAACACACCAATTTGTCTTCAGCAGAGCAAAAGGTATGCACTCCAGAGTCTGCAGCTATCAAAAGCACAGAAATGCTGTAATTCCTCACACATATCTCTCATGTCACCCAATCAAAACTCTTCCCTCACTTTTTTTCAAAGCAAAACCCTTCCCCCCTCTGCCCCCTCTCTGCTTTTTCTGCATAGCAACCACCTCTTGCAAGACCTCTCACACAACAATGTTGCAATTGAACTCTGAACTCTCAGTGCAACTGCATATCCAGAGCATTCTTTCATTTAATGATTTTTTCTTCGCCACTCAAAATACATCTTTCAACGAACTCATCCATGCACACTAACTTTCTGTTTTCAGCAATCAAAATCCACCAATCACTCTTACTGCTTCATTAACACAGAAACTCCTCAGTTTTTTTCATTTTACACTCTCATTTTTTCAACTGCCATTTCATTGCCACACTTCATCTGACTGCAGCAGAACCTTCTCTCACCATGTTTTCTGTCTGGATTGTTGGACATAGTTACATATATTGGGCTCAGAGGTACGCTGAAAACAGGAATTTACCTAACCTCAATTTACAAGATGTGGAAATTAAGTGGTTTGGCCACAGAGGATTAAAATGTCACCAATTGATACCATTGGTGAAAACCTTTATGCATTTGCCAAAACCTGACCTGTTAATTGTGCACTGTGGAGGTAATGATTTGGGCACTTTGACTGGGGTAGGTCTGGAAATGCTTTTAAAGGACACCTTTGAGCAATTGATGGCACTTTTTCCTCAGACTGCCTTGGTATATTCAAATATATGCCAAAGACAGAAATGGAGGTGGTCGAACCAATTTTGTCCACAAATTGAGAAATCGAGGAAGCATGTAAACAAATCTGTTTCAGCTTACATGAGAGACCATGGAATGGGCTCCCTGTACAACAATAACTTGCGTTACTACATGCAAGATATCTACAGAGGAGATGGAGTTCACTTCTCAGATGAGGGCAACAGAGTTTTCACTCTGAATTTAAGACTGTGCATTGGTACCTACTTATAAGTACCTAAATGTACCATAAACCCAAAAGCTCTTCTCAGAGCTACCCTACATCTGATCACTCACAATTATTATTTTACTCTAACTTTTTTCACTAATTTTCAAGAAAGTACGCTCCCCAGAACGCTTCCCGGTTCGCGAACCGGGCGCACTCCACGCAAAAAAACTAAAAAAACGGTATATTTTTTTTTGCCCTGCGAGACCCTTTCAAAGCCTCCACATCAAACCTAGGGGGTCAGGGACGATCTACTATGCCCCCTTATGGTCATTTGCCCCTTCGCTTTGGCCTCCTCTTGTCTCTCGATCCTACCGAGAGACAAGATGGCGGCCGCTACAGACTGTTTGGAATGTTTACAGACGCCGAAAAACCAATCAGCTTCGCAAACCTCCGTAATGCGAAAAGTACGCGAAGCGCTGTTACAGATATATATCTTTTTTTGAACGTTAATTTCTCAAAATCCACTGGAGCACATATATTGAGACCTAGCAAAGGCACATCGGGCTACCAGTCCCTACAATTTTGCCAAGTTTCGTGCAAATCCATTCAGCCGTTCAATTATTATTATTTATTTTTTTTTTGCCCCGCGGGGCCCTTTTAAAACCTCCACATCAAACGTAGGGGGTCAGCGAGGATCTACTATTCCCCCTTATGGTCATTTGCCCCTTCGCTTTGGCCTCCTCTTGTCTCTCGATCCTACCGAGAGACAAGATGGCGGCCGCTACGGACTGTTTGGAATGTTGACAGACGCCGGAGAACCAATCAGCTTCGCTTCACAAAGCTCCGTTGCGCGAAAAGTACGCGTCCTGGGACGCTGCCCGGTCCGCTGTTACAGATATATATCTTTTTTTAAACGTTAATTTCTCAAAATCCACTGGAGCACATATATTGAGACCTACAAAAGGCACATCGGGCTACCAGTCCCTACAATTTTGCCAAGTTTCGTGCAAATCCATTCAGCCGTTCGGGCTAAAAGTGAGGCCAACCGCCCTATGGAAATTAACATGGGGAAAACGCGTTTTGGGACCCCCCTTTTTTCTCGGCCCCCCCTTGACGAACCCCCCCAAAATTTTCAGGAGCTGCTCAGAAACAAAATGTGCCATTTTCCTGAAAATTTCAGCCAATTCCGTCCACAAACGCCAAAGTTATTAGACATAGAATTTTCAAAAATCCCATAGAGAAAAAATCCTAACTATATATACCTACTGGCGACCGCCAGTAGGTAATATGTATATATATATATATATATATATATATACATATATATATATATATATTACCTACTGGCGGTCGCCAGTAGGTATATATAGTTAGGATTTTTTCCCTATGGGATTTTTGAAAATTCTATGTCTAATAACTTTGGCGTTTGTGGACGGAATTGGCTGAAATTTTCTGGAAAATGGAACATTTTGTTTCTGAGCAGCCCTTGGAAATTTGGGGGGGGTTTGTCAAGGGGGGGCCGAGAAAAAAGGGGGGTCCCAAAACGTGTTTTTAACATTGAGTTTTCCATAGGGCGGTTGGCCTCACTTTTAGCCCGAACGGCTGAATGGATTTGCATGAAACTTGGCAAAATTGTAGGGACTGGTAGCCCGATGTGCCTTTTCTAGGTCTCAATATATGTGCTCCAGTGGATTTTGAGAAATTAACGTTTAAAAAAAGATATATATCTGTAAGCGCGCTCCAGGCAGCGCTCCGGTCCGCGGACCTTAAGCGTACCGGAACTTCGCGTAGCTAAGCTGATTGGCTCTCCGGTGTCTGTCAACATTCTAAACAGTCCGGAGCGGCCGCCATCTTGTCTCTCGGTAGGATTGAGAGGCAAGAGGAGGCCAAAACAAAGGGGGAAATAACCATAAGGGGGCATACTAGATCCTCCCTGACCCCCTAGGTTTAATGTGGAGGTTTTAAAAGGGCCCCGCGGGGCAAAAAAAACAAAAAAATGTTTTTGTTTTTTTTGCGTGGGGAGCGCCCGGTCCGCGAACTGGGAAGCGTTCTGGGCAGCGTACTGCAATGAAAAATGAATGATAGACTTTTCAAATGCTGTATGTTAATTGATTGTTGTTTTTGTTGATTATTTTTTATTTTCTTTATTTTTTAAGCATTTTTTTTTATTGTGATTGTGTTTCATAATTTATTAAACTTTCTAACATTTCATTGTCAGAAATTTCATAATTATCATGGAATATACATTGTAGTGTCTGAGGGTGTAAAATGTCCTCATTTGCAAGGAGGTTATCTACTGCTTGTACACATTGCAGTAGTTCATTGTCCCAAGTTTCATCGAAAAATTCAATGTCAATTTGATCAATTGTATCAATCAATTCTTGGCTGCTCTCTTGCAGGTCCATTTCAAAAGAAACTTGGTTTTCGCCTTCCATTTTGCCTGAAATTTGGATTAAAAAAATATATATTAGTAGAGATAGGGCAATGTTGGGAATAATTTTAGATAGGCATTTTTTATCAGTGAATTTATCTTTGGGCAGTGTATAGTATCAGAGTGGAAGTAGGAATATAAAAAAGTGTATGTGATTTAACGTAAGTAAATTCATAATTATACAAGAGAAGCCTAACTCCATCCATAACTATAACAGAGAAGTCTCTCTAAATCTATAACTACTACAGAGGGATAGTATACATCTATCAGAAAAAGTTTACCATATTAACTTATAGTGCACAATATACTTCAGTTTTAAAAATAAAAACTTACCTTTAGAAAGAAGTTGAAGGAATTAGTGAAAATACTATTGAAATGTACAGCAAGAAGTAGTAGTCAAAATGGCGGTGTTTTCTTCTCTTCCTTTATATACATTCAGGTATATAACCAATGAAATGTCAGGTAAAAAAAGTAGAAAATGAAAGTAACATTTTCATGTTGTCAATTCCAACACTTCAGATATGTTTTGTGAAGTAATTTACCTCACGGTATTTAGAGAGGTCTACAGGCTAAATGACTAAATGGAATTCCAATCAAATTTGTGAAAATGGTAGGGATTGGTATGTAGTATGAGCTGATCTATATTTGGTGAAATTGTCTCCAGTGGCTTTTCTGTGAACTACTTTCCCACCTTTTTTGATGGTGCGCTTCCCAGAGAGCGACCCGGTACGCGAACCGTTGAGCGCCCCGGTTCGCGAACCTTAAGCGTTCCGGGAGTCCACCATTTTGTGTTTCGGTCGAATTAAGATACAAGATGGAGGGCAAATAATGTTCAGAATGGGTAGAAGGGGGCACGGTAGAGTTATCTTGACCCCCTAGGTTTTCTGAGGGTGGCTGAGGAGGCTTATATGTGCGAAAAAAAAACATTTTTAAAAAAAAATTCGCGAGGTTAGCTCCCGGTTCGCGTACCGGGTAGCGCCCCAGGGAGCGTACTTTGTTGGAAATTAGTGAAAAATGTTAGAGTAAAATAATAATTGTGAGTGATCAGATGTAGGGTAGCTCTGAGAAGGGCTTTTGGGTTTATGGTACATTTAGGTACTTATAAGTAGGTACCAATGCACATTCTTAAATTCAGAGTGAAAACTCTGTTGCCCTCATCTGAGAAGTGAACTCCATCTCCTCTGTAGATATCTTGCATGTAGTAACGCAAGTTATTGTTGTACAGGGAGCCCATTCCATGGTCTCTCATGTAAGCTGAAACAGATTTGTTTACATGCTTCCTCGACTTCTCAATTTGTGGACAAAATTGGTTTGACCACCTCCATTTCTGTCTTTGGCATATATTTGAATATACCAAGGCAGTCTGAGGAAAAAGTGCCATTAATTGCTCAAAGGTGTCCTTTAAAAGCATTTCCAGACCTACACCAGTCAAAGTGCCCAAGTCATTACCTCCACAGTGCACAATTAACAGGTCAGGTTTGGGCAAATGCATAAAGGTTTTCACCAATGGTATCAATTGGTGACATTTTAATCCTCTGTGGCCAAACCACTTAATTTCCACATCTTGTAAATTGAGGTTAGGTAATTTCCTGTTTTCAACGTACCTTTGAGCCCAGTGAATATAACTATGTCCAACAATCCAGACAGAAAACATGGTGAGAGAAGGTTCTCCTGCAGTCAGATGAAGTGTGGCAATGAAATGGCAGTTGAAAAAATGAGAGTTTAAAATGAAAAAACTGTGGAGTTTCTGTGTTCATGAAGCAGTAACAGTGATTGGTGGATTTTGATTGCTGAAAACAGAAAGTTAGGGTGCACGGATGTGTTCTTTGAAAGATGTATTTTGAATGGTCAATAAAAAATCATTAAATGAAAGAATGCACTGGATATGCAGGTGCACTGAGAGTTCAGAGTTCAATTGCAACAAAGTTGTGTGAACTTGCAAACACCAGAAGTCTTCCAAGAGGTGGTTGCCATGCAGAAAAGGCAGAAAGGGCAGAGGGGGGAAGGGTTTTCATTTGAAAAAAAGTGAGGGAAGAGTTTTGATTGGGTGACATGAGAGATATGTGTGAAGAATTACAGCATTTCTGTGCTTTTGATAGCTGCAGACTCTGGAGTGCATACCTTTTGCTCTGCTGAAGACAAATTGGTGTGTTTCTGAGACTGTTTTCAAACTCAAAGTATTTGCTAAGGTGAGAAAATATTTATTTAATTTAGATAGAGAATAGTGTGCTTTTAGGAGAAAATTATGAATTATGTGGCGCAAATTGCTTGTAAATATGCTCCCACATGTGCATGGAAAATTTAGATTTTGAATGTTTGTGTTACATAGCCATGTTAAAAGTGATACAAACATGCTGCAAAGGCAATCAAAAAACGCTTTTATGTGTCTTAAGGACATTTTAAGTAATTTTCCCATGTGCAGTGTTTTGAAATTATGATTTGAAAATCTTTTTGGGGAAAAGGAATTGTTTTTAAATTTATGACAAGGACATAATGGTGTATGCTTCTTTATACAGCAATTGACTGTCCCTGATGTTATTTTTCCCATTTTAATGTAAGACCTTTCTCTGTGGCGCAAGTTGCTTGTAAATATGCTCCGACCTGTGCATGGGAAATTTAGATTTTAAATGTTTGTGTTAAATAGCCATGTTAAAAGTGACCCAACCATGCTGGAAAGGCAATAAAAAACACTTTCATGTGTCTTAAGGACATTTTAAGTAATTTCCCTGTGGGCAGTGTTTTCAAATTATGAATTGAAAATCGTTTTTGAGGTAAAGGAATGTTGTTAAAATTTATGTGCGCCATATGTCCACAAATTTCGTTTTCAGGGGTGCAGCAGGGTGTTCTTGAGACACCCCTGCACCTTTGGAAAAATTCCTAATTTGCGATGAGCTAATTGCTAATCGCAAATTGCACCTTCATTCCTATGGGCCTCCTGCTCCATGGAAATGAATGGGTAATTTGCAATTAGCAATTTGCTCATTGCAAATTAGGAATGGTAAAGAATCGCTATTTATTCCTTAAAATTCGCTATTTTGGAAATGCAAAATAGTTATATGATACATATGGCGGTTGATGTCTAACAAGATAAGAAGCTTAGGGATACATTTATGATGACTGGCGCAATGAAGTGGACATCACTTACTTCATTGGTAGAGCTTTACATGTATTATGTCCTCTGTATTCTTCATCAAGCGTAACTTTAATCTGCAATCCTGAGTAGGCCTCACCTTAAACAAACCTCTGGATAGGCCACACCTTATCGTCATCCTGAATTAATCATTTAAAATGCTAGGGACAGATTTATGATAGGTGTATGCCTCTTTTGCGCCACTTACAAAACACTGTCCACGGGGAAATGACTTAAAATGTCCTTAAGACACATGAATGTGTTTTTTTATAGCGTTTGCAATTTTTTGGGGTGACTTTTAACATGGGTATGTGACTCAAACAGTCAAAATCTAAATTCACCATGCACAGGTGGGAGCATATTTACAAGGAATGTGCTCCATGGGGAAAGGTCTTATAATGTAATATGGGAAAAATGACATCAGAGACACTGAAATGCCTTATAGAGAAGCATACACCATTATGTCCTTGTCATAAATTTGCAAACCATTACTTTTCCCCAAAAACGATTTTCAAATCATAATTTGAAAACACTGCACATGTGGAAATTACTTAAAATGTCCTTAATTCAAAATTTGCTATTCCTTATTTTGCGATTGCACTGAAGGATTTGCAAATTTTGCGATTCCTTAAATGCAATGTATCAAACAAAAAATATGTAAAAAATGATATTAAGGATTTGGAAACTACCACCAACTTCTAGTTTGTGGTAATTTGCGAATTCTTTTCAAAAAGCATTTTTTTCCAAAAAACAAAAGGTGCCATATGACGCCTATACATGTCCTTAGGGCATGTATGTGTGCCATATGCCCCCAAATTTCTTTTTCAGGGGTGTAGCAGGGTGTTCTTGAGATACCCCTGCACGCTTGAAAAAATTCCTATTTTGTGATGAGCTAATTGCTAATCGCAAATTGCAACCTTCATTCCTATGAGCCTCCTAGCCCATGGAAGTGAATGGGTAACTTGCAATTAGCAATTTGCTCATTGCAAATTAGGAATGGTAAAGTATTGCTATTTATTCCTTAAAATTTGCTATTTAGGAAATGCAAAATAGTTTGATGGTACATATGGTGGTTCATCTGTAACAAGATAAGAAGCTTAGGGATACATTTATGATGACTGGCGCAATAAAGTGCACATTACTTACTTCATTGGTAGGCCTTTACATGTATTATCTCCTCTGTATTCTTCATCAAGCGTAACTTTAATCTGCAATCCTGAGTAGGCCTCACCTTAAACAAACCTCTGGATAGGCCACACCTTATCGTCATCCTGGATTAATCTTTTAAAATGCTAGGGACAGATTTATGATAGGTGTATGCCTCTTTTGTGCCACTGTGCGTCACTTTTATGATGCAGCGGCGGTGCAAAAGATTTGCTATGAGGCGACAACATTACAAATTGATGCATTTAGGCAGATATGTCATGGTGTAAAAAAAACGTACCACATGAAACCGATGCAGCAGTGATGCAAAAGATGCACCATGTCGCAAGACAGGCCTCACTTGGGGCCATATGTATCAAGCTAATTAGCATTCGCAAAGATCAAAATTCTACGAATTTCGGCCTTTGCGAATGTTAATTAGACAAATGGTATGTATCAAACAAGTTTGATGCAAAATAAGGAGTATCAAAATTTGCTATTCCTTATTTTGCAATTGCACTGAAGGATTTGCAAATTTTGTGACTACTTAAATGCAATGTATCAAACAAAAAATATGTAAAAAATGACATTAAGGATTTGGAAACTATTGTGGTAAATTGGTGGTAATTTGTGAATTCTTTTCAAAAAGCTTTTTTTCAAAAAAACAAAAGGTGCCATATGACGCCAACACATGCCCTTAGGGCATGTATGTGTGCCATATGCCCCCAAATTTCTTTTTCAGGGGTGCAGCAGGGTGTTCTTGAGACACCCCTGCACCCTTGGAAAAATTCCTAATTTGTGATGAGCAAATTGCTAATCGCAAATTAAACCTTCATTCCTATGAGCCTCCTAGCCCATGGAAATGAATGGGTAACTTGCAATTAGCAATTTGCTCATTGCAAATTAGGAATGGTAAAGAATTGCTATTTATTCCTTAAAATTCGCTATTTAGGAAATGCAAAATAGTTTCATGCTACATAAGGCGGTTCATCTGTAACAAGATAAGAAGCTTAGGGATAGATTTATGATGACTGGTGCATCACCAGGGATGTGTCAGTCATCCTGCGCCGCTGTTCCGCCACCCATGGTGTGCTGCATTTAGAATACGGGGCATCATGGGGCAAAAATGGCACAGATGCGTGACGTATCTGTGCTGTAAAGGTAGTGATTGCTGGAGTTGTATCGCAAGTGCGATGCAGCTCAAGCAAGGCTCAGGGGTGCCCCATCTCCACAATGTTGCGTCAAGACCTATGCCTGCTTAAAGCAGGCGCAGGGTTTTGACGAAGCTTTCTCCTATCTGATTGTAAATACGGCACACCATGGGTGGCAGAGTAGTGGTGCACGTTAACTGGTGCATGCCTGGGGATGTGCCATTTAACATAAATCTGCCCCTTTACATTTAAGTATGTGCAGGACACACAGAGTCGGTGAGGCTTATCCAAGGTTAAGAAGAGATGAGTCCTGTTCACTGAAAATTTAGACATAGTCTTCACCTGCTCAGCATTGCTGGACATGGCTAAATAATAGCTGCAAAATATTACTCTTGTTAAACAATTTTACTATTATAATCTCTGAGATTTGTCTCTTACTCTGCAACATCTCATTGTTGTTATCTTTCTTTAAAGATAAAGACAACCTCAACATGAGCGACAATCTGCAATCAGTTGATTTTGACCTCATCATTGAACTTGTAATTGAAACATCAGTGGATGTTGATCCCTTGGTGATTTAAATCCTGAGGATGAAGAAGAGCGTGATGAGGATGCAGATTTGTCCGAATTATATGACATAGGATGGGAAGCTGACCTGCTTGAGCCTATGGAAATATAAACATTTATTTATAAAATTTATAATTAATAAAAAGTAAAAAGGTAAACCGTTTAATTTAAAAATAAAGACACCTTCAAAAGCAGGTTATGTGTAGTGTCTTCAATAAAATATTAAAATATGCTCATAAAATTAGATCAGATTCACATATAAAATAGCACAGGTAACATAAATATAAATGTCATTTCTTTTCTGCTATTTCTGTATTGTAAATTTGCAAGGACTAAAAAATCTTCTATTTAAAATGTCAAGTAGTGTGTTAAGTTTTTGATCACTGTTATTGTTTTACTGTTTGGTAATAATGGTTAATAACATTTTTTATTATATTTTACCACAGCAGTTCATTTCAAGATTTCACCATGCCAACAATAGAAAGACAGAGAAAGGCTGCAAAACGTCAAAGACAGCAGGTGAAAGAAAATAAGCAGCAGTCCTCTAACAAAAAGATTTGTCAAGTCACGAAGAAAGCACCGGGTAAGAGCACAAAATATTTCATAAGAAATATGTGTAGTAAAAAAAATATTACTACAGAAAATGTTTCAGTCCATAAAACGAGAAGGAATTCAAATGGAAAGGAAAGGCCAATCAAAAATGTTACTGCTAGAGCAAGAGATAACTCTGTGCATGATAGTAGAAGGAAACAACAGTTTAGGGAGATTCGTAAACGAATGTTCCGCAACAGGATAATTGGCAATTTGTTAAAAAATATTAAGAAAGGTCAACAGAAACTGGTTTTTTATAAGAGAAAAAAAAAAGTTGAGAAAGTTATTGATCAGGCATTTGAAATTAAACGTAAGTTATTTATTTTGATAATCAATAGAATTAGGAAGCTAAACAAGGCAATTTATGATTTCAAAAGAAATAGTAGATGGAAGAGAATAGTTAATCGTAGTAATTTTTGTGAAGTTTTTTCTGGAGAATGGATGCATAGTTCAAGCTGTGAGGCATTTTTTAATGAGGAGAGTTATTTCCAGGATAATGATTTGGTGCATGCAGTTGACACCAGTGGTCGTGCTTATGAAGTGAAAGATGGTTGTCCAGTTGAAAAAGAAAAACTTGTGACAACAGAGGCAGAAGAGGTGTTAGGTAATGAGGTTTTAGGAAGACGTGCTAAGGGTCCTGTGTACACCTGGAAGTGTAGTAGTATTTGCAGTGTGCGACAGGATTCCATCAATTTGCTTTGTGATTTTGTACGGTCATTTAATAAGAAAAGTTTGAAGCAGAAAATAAGGTTGTTGCAAGAATTAGATCCTTGCAGAGTAAGAGAAGTGACAGGTTTGCATGGTCATTCACTGGCTTGTCTTTCCAGGAGAGTATGCCAGAGTGTTTTTCATCATTTCAGGATGCTAGCAGTGCATCATAATAAAGTGAGGAAATTAGTTAGAATGTTGTATTATGCTAAGAGTCCAGCAATTATGCTTAAACAATTATGCGCTGCTCTTTTGCATGGTTCTGAAATAGATGTGAAGAATATATGTGAAGAAATTGAGTTTTGTTACTTTGGAAGTAAAGAGGAGAATGTTGAAATTGAGCAAGAAGAAGAGGGTCATGTGGAAGATAGTGTACTGGTTTCCAGTACAGATAATTTCCAGAGGGAAATTGCGACGTTTGAGGTGAAATCAAGTGAGAGGCCTAATTTCACTTGTGTGTGTTGTCGACGCACTTATTATAAGAATCAGACTAAGTTAGTGGATTTATATGCAAAAAGTGAAAGGGAAGATAATAGTGAATGGAAGGATTTCGCAACATACTTGATGGTAGAAAATTGTTTTGATTTGGGATTGGATCAACGTGTGTGTAGTTATTGTTGTTGCAAATTAAATCAAAACCAGATGCCTGCTAGAGCAGTTCATAATAATCTGGAATTGGTTGAGATTCCTTCTGAATTGAAGGATTTAAATACTTATGAATCTATTTTGATTCAAAGTATCCATCCCTTTCAGGCTATTGTAAGAATGGAGCCAAAGACAGGGAAATTGCCTCCATCAGATTTACAGAGAGGATTAAAGGGAAGAGTTGTTTATTTGCCTCTAGATTTGAAGAAAAACATTAACACAATTGGAGTAGAAAAAGTGGAAGAGGAACCTCTGGTTATCTTAGTTAATGGGGTTCCGACAAAGAGTAAGAAAATATGGCAAGATTTAGTAGATGTTAGGAAAGTTAAAAAGGCAACATTGTATTTGAAAAAAAATAATAAATACTATAAGAATGTATATGTTGCAGAAGAGGAAGTAAGTGAGGAAGAGGATAGCGATTTGTGTACTGGTCAAATTGAGAAAGTAGAACCCTCTACTAGTGAAGAAATATATGAACATTATAGTGTTCATCCTTTGCATTCCAAGGAAGTCATGGGGAATGCTATTGAGTTGTTTCGAATGAAACAAGCCAAAGGGAGTCCCATTAGTGTTTGGGAGGAAAGTTTGGAAGCTCGGTGTTTCCCACAGCTTTTTCCAACAGGTCAGGGAGGAAGATATGATGAGCGACCTCATCAAATTCCTGCTTCTGAATACCGGACTTTGCGATTGTATGCAGGAGATGCTAGGTTTCGACAATGCATTCCCTATTTGTTTCATCTCCTGTTTGAAAGCGATCTATCTGGACTGTCATATGCAGTGAACCACATCTTGAAAAGTGGTATACACATGCAAAACATCTCGGCAAGTGACTTTATGGATAAAGTCAATGTCCAAGACAGTATTTTGGATTCTCACCTGATTAATCTCATGGCGTGTCAGCGTGGTACTAATGAGTACTGGTACCGTCGTCATGGTGATTTAAAATGTATGCTGAGGAACTTAGGTACTCCCACATGGTTCCTCACTCTGAGCTGTGCCGAGTATGGCTGGGAAGACTTACTTGAATTTCTACGAGAGGCAAATGCTAACGTAGATAACATCGAATTCAAGACACCCGGAGAACTGTGCTCTTTGGATCCAGTCAATGTATGTAGGTACTTCAATCATAGATTTGAAGCTATGATGTCTTTCATCATGAATAAGAAGAATCCACCTCTTGGAGAGGTGTTGGATTTCTTCTGGAGAAAGGAGTACCAAGCAAGAGGTGCTCCTCATATACATATGTTGCTGTGGATCAAGGATGCACCTAAATTTGGAACGGATCCAGAAGACTCAGTGATGAGTTTCATCCAACAGTATTCTACGTGTGCTGTTCCAAACGCAAAGGAGAAGAAAAGCCTAAGAGAAAAAGTTCTGCGTTTCCAAAGCCATCGATGTGGAAAGTACTGCCGTCGTAAATTCCGAAACAAGGACAAGTTCTACACCAAATGTCGTTTCGGTTTTCCACGACCGGTGATTTCTAAAGGAAGAGTAAACAGTTTGATGTCTTCGCTGCGACATAATGTGATGAAGAAATCACCTAAAAACACATACAATTTGAAGAGGAACGAAGAGTCCAAGTACATCAACGACTACAACCCGGTGATTTTGTCCATGTGGAATGCTAACATGGATATACAGTTTGTGGCTGATAACTGTATGGCTGTGGCTCGGTATGTGACGTCTTACATCACCAAAAAAGAGAAGACAGAATTGAAGGATATGTGGGAGGACATTTCCCATGAAAAGAGCCGCAGCAAGAAGTTGTACAGTTTCAGTCTGAAGATGTTGTCGCATCGAGAAATTGGAGCTTACGAATGCTCTGACCGGTTGTCTTCAGCAAGTCTCTATGCCAAGTCCAGGAGTATCGTTTGGGCGAGTCTTGGTCTTGCTGCAACGCGTAATCGAGTTCTGAAACCTGTGCGGGAAATTGAGTATTTGGCGGAAAAGGAGCCAAACAGTACCGACATTTTGAAGACCAACATGTTGGATACATATTATCCAAATAGAAGCAGTCACCTCGACAATGTTTGTTTGTATGAGGTTCTTCAAAATTACATATTCAAGAGGAACATCAAAGAAGATACTGAGAAAGGAGTGTATGCTGTAATAGGAAGTGAGGGATGTCTGGTCAAGCAAAGAAAATGCCACTTGGTAAACCATCGAAAATTGAGTGGCGAATCTCCTGAAAAAAAGGAGTTTTTCTATTTAGCACTTTTGCAACTTTTCAAGCCTTGGCGTGCAGAAGAGGAACTGCTTGGAGATTTCCTCTGTTACGAAGACTCTTTCAATGCCGCCAAGGAGACCATAGAATGTCCTGCTTTTCCCAAATATGTAGAAATGTTGAATGCGGAAATTGAGCAGGAAGCAACGATTGCAGCCGAGATTGCCAGAGACAGTTCTCAGGACAGTCAGAGTTCTGCTTCATTGAGTCAGGATCCACTAGGAGGACCTGTTATCGAAAATGAAGCTGCCACTGCCATGAATGAAGTGGAAAGAGCCATGGCACATGCTCAGGAGGATGCGGTTAACTTAGAAGAGTTGGAAAGACAACTCAACGTTGAGCAGAGGAAAATATATGACGAAGTTACCATGCAAATTGATCATGGATTAAGTCATGACAAGAAAGAGTGCTCATGTACGTCGTTGAAGCCTGTCCGACTGTACGTGAGTGGAGAAGCGGGAACTGGAAAAAGTTTCCTCATTAAAGCAATTTCATGCTATTTGCAGGAAAGGACAGAGTCATCGCTGTCTTGTGTTGTCACCGCTCCAACTGGACTGGCAGCACATAACATTAAAGGGATTACTTTACATCGTTTACTGATGCTGCCAGTGGAGCATGACAACAAATTACAATATCACAAGCTATCTGGAGATGCTTGTTTTGAAGTTTCAAGAATCTTGAGGAAAATGAAACTTCTTATCATTGACGAAGTAAGCATGGTTTCCAATGTCATGCTTGCCTTTGTGCATTTGAGAATGCAAGAAGTTCTCAAAACAGAGTATGATGTGTTATTTGGTGGCAAACACATCATTGTTTTCGGAGATCTTCTGCAGCTGACACCAGTGAAAGGGCAACCTGTGTTCAAAATGCTCACGCATGAAGATACCAGGAAGTGCCTAGGCAGCATTGGCAACGTCAATATATGGTTAAACTTCAATTATGCTGAACTGCATGAAAATATGCGTCAGGCGAAGGATGAAGTTTACAAGACTATTCTACAAGATGTTAGAATTGGAAAAGTGACCGAGCATGGGAAAGAAGCTTTACATGCACGATTACTGTCAAATTTATATCCAGAACAAGATGTTGTGCCTGAGAATATTTTTCAGAAAATTACTGATAAGAAATCTGGAATATGTTTGATGCCAACTCTTGCAGAATGTGCCAAATTCAACAACAAAATGTTGCATTTAGAAAAGCAAGAGATTGTGAAACTGGAAGCTATTGACAGAGTAGAGCATATGGGATCAACAATTATTTTGTCTGAGAATCTGAAAACAAAATTGGATTCATTAGAGAAGAGTATATCTAAAACTGCAGGTTTTGAAAAGACTCTGAATGTGTGCTTGAACTGCCGTATAATTTTAAGAAGGAATTTACATGTTGAAAGAGGTCTGGTAAATGGATCAATGGGTAATGTTGTTGATTTTGTAAAATACAGAAATAGAGATGGAATTGAATTTTTAAAAATTAAATTTGATGGCATTGAGGAAGTACAGCTAATTGGTCGTTGCTCTGCTAGATTTTTGCTTGTAAAAGACTTATATGTTCGCCGTAAGCAGTTTCCTGTTTGCTTGGCATATGCGGTGACAATCCATAAATCGCAAGGTTTAAGTGTAGACAGTGCATTGGTGAATATTGGCAGTTCTGTGTTCAAGGAGGGTATGGCATATGTGGCATTGTCACGAGTTAGAACTTTATCGGGATTGTACTTGATTGAGTGTGATGTCACAAACATTTGTGCTGATCTAGATTGTGTTAAGGAATACAATAGGTTAAGAAGAGAGTATGCGCCACATTTGCCTCAGTATCCTTTGTTTGAGAAACGTGTGGTAGGCCGGAAATGAAGAAATGTGACCAATACTGGGGAGGTTGTAGCAAAAAGACGAAAAGTCGATGAACCTAAAATTACAAGCAGAAACAAAAAGGATTCTGTTGAAGATGTTGTTGGTTTTCAATTTGAAAACAGTTCTGGTGTCAACTGCTATGCTAATGTAGTGGTTAATGTTTTGTTTTCTCTAGAAAATGTAAAAGAAGAGATTGTGGTCAATTCTGATCAAAGATTTTGCAGTTTGTTAAATTCTGTGTTAGAGAAATGTAGCACTGATAGAAGAAACATAGAAAGTGTGTCTGAAATTCGAAATCTGTTAGACAGATGTTCAGGCCAAACACAATTCTCTCAAAATATTCAGCAAGATTGTCAGGAGTTTTTAATGTATATGCTTGATGTATTACATGCTGAAGGTGTAGATGTAGATCAGCTGTTTGGGCTTTCTTATCAATGGCAGCATGACTGCGAGAACTGTATGGTATCAAGTACTACTAGTGTAGACTCAGAAAGATTTATATATTTAACTTTGCCAGACAGTAAATCAGTCTCCTTTAATAAGCTAGTAAAAGCAGCTGATCACAACATGGAGTGTAGCCAATGTAAATCTGAAATGATGTCCACATTATTTATACGAACATATGGCCAGTATGTCATTTTAATGTTCCAACGATGTAGGCCTGATGGAACAAAATTGACAACTTTAATTAAAAATTTTGTAGCTTCGCAGTTGTCAATATCAGGAAGGACTTTTGTAACTGCAGCAATTATATATCATGACGGCCCTTAAATAACATCAGGACATTACACAGCTTATTTAAAGTCTAGAAATGGCTGGTCATTCTGCAATGATTCTGTTTTAATTTAAAAAAAAAAATTGCCGTATGACCTTAAAAACTCTTACCTGGTGTTTTTAAAACCAAAATTTTAGGGAAATAATCTCGGGATGTGCTCTGTGGAATTTCAAGAAGTTCTAATGGCTCCTACACAATTTGGCCTTGAGGATAAGTGTAGTTCAGAGACATAACTTCTAACCATAGGACTGGACGTCATGGAGAAATACGTGCACTTTGAATGAGTTCAGAAAAACTGTTTCTTTTTATAAGCTAATTGAAGCAGCCAATCAAAACATGGAGTAGAGGGAATGTAAGTCTGCAATGCTGTCTACTGTTTTACATTGCTTTGTGATTAAAAGTGATGTAGAGAATTAAATAATTGTAGTAGTCATAGAGGTAGTGTAAGTCTGCTTCATAGTAAGCAGTATCAGTGTCATAGGAAATGTAGAACATGACTGAGCAAGAAGGGGAAGATATTACTATTCCAGGATTGTGAAAATGATCTTCAACATTTTAATTCTGAAAGTTGCGGAAATGCCAAATGACGGGATTGGCTTACAAGAAATCCAAGAGTTATAAATGGCTCTGACCAGATTTGGCCTTGTGGAAACTTGTGGTAGAGAGCAAGAAGTCATTTATTGCATGTAACGTGTTTTTAAAAACGATGGAGATTTTCTTTCAGAAAGTGGCGGGCTGAAAGTAATAACAGCACAAAAGAGTGTAAGCTGTTCATAGGACATCCTTGGACGTCATGGAAAGTAAGTTAACTTTAAGGAGTTCTGAATTTTGATTTCTTATGTTGTATGGGTTTTTTAAACACAATCATTTTGATTGTGTTTTTTTTCCCCCGCTGTTATATGATGAATACCTTCAAGTCACTGTTTTTAGTGAATTTTGATACATTCTGAGAACAGCAAAAATAAACCATTTAACATGTATAATTAATTCTGTACTGTTTGCATTTATGATGTATATGTAGAACTGTGTAGGAGGCATGGAGAAGGTGAGGCTTCTGTAAGTGTCAAAGTTGTTGCATGCAGTGCTGCACTTCTGCGTATTCTTTCATATGCTAGACTACATCTGCACAATGAGATACCTAAGCAAAGGAAACACAAGTGATGTGATTGTGAAATGAGCAAAATAAATTGCACGTATTTCAATTACATCACCTGTGTTTCCTATCATTACGAATCATATTGTGCAGATCAAGTTTAGGTCTGTCCAGGGAAACATAGGAGGTTTGGACTTTGTTGAAGAGTGCAGTGGACATGACTCACTTCATTGGTAGACCTTCACATGTATTATCTCCTCTGTACTCTTCAACAAGTGTAAATCTCATCTGCAACCCTGAGTAGGCCTCACCTCAAACAAACCTCTGGATAGTAGACATCTTATTGGCATCCTGAAGCAATTATTTAAAATTTTAGTGTCTTGCGACACTTTTCTGAAACAACAGCAATGCAAAAGATGCACCATGTTTTAAGATAGGCCTCACTTCATCTGCATCAAGATACTGTTAGTTTAAAATGTATATCTTTAGGACTGTGTAGGGGGCCTGGAGAAGCAGAAGCTTCTGTAAGTGTCAAAGTTGTTGAAAAACTGTTTGTCCTTCAATCTTTTCCCTTGTCTTTTCTAATTTTTAAATACATGTTTTAATATTTTTCAAATGTTTGTTCTCTCTTTCACAGATTGAAAGTATAAAAACAAAAAGTGAGTAATTTAACGACAATTATAAGGTAAATATTTTGTACTCTTTTCGTTACATTTCTATCACATTTAACTACTATTAGTTCCACTGCTTCATTTCTTTAACCCTCAGTTTCCTGCCTTTGCTACTTCCCTCATTCCTTTCTCTATTACCTACTTACTCAACTCCTTCCACTCTTTTTCTCAGTCCCTCTCTTCTCATAGTTCCTCACTCTTGTTCACTCACTCCGTCTCTATTACTCTTAGTGTCTTTGACTGATCACTCTATCACTACTTGTTCATAATGCTTTCTCTGTGTAGTTGAAGCACACTAAGGGGAATATTATGAACACAGCCAATAACATTATTGCTCTTTTTATTGGCAGAAAACTGGTGCAAAAGTGGTTTTAGCGGCAGTTTTCTGCCACAAAAGCAGCTTTAGCGACACATTTCTGCCAATAAAAGCTGCAAAACTTTTATTGCCTATGTTGATGATATGGCTCTATGTTACTTACATTTCTTTGCTGTTTCAATTAATCTTTTTCTGTTATTTTTTGTTTTCTGTTTTCTATTTTTTCTCTCTGTTATTCCTCATGTTTTAATCTTATTTAAAAATTCACTCACATTCTCCAAGAAACTCTTCTTTGTTAATGTTATACTCTCTTTTTTTTCTTTCACTTCGTTATCTATTTTGTTTTTCACAATTATACCCTCTTCTGTCTTTTCTTCGGTAAATAGATCTATTAAACAGTATCTCTTCTTTACTCCCTATAGCTGTCTTTCTTTTAACATCACTCTCTGTTTACTTTCCTTATACTTACACTTTTTTTTTCTTTAAATTTTTTTGGTTAGCTCCCGGTCCGCGTACCGGGAAGCTAACCCGGGAGCGAACCAAAAGAAATAGAGCTTGCCAGAGTGCTAAACATTCTAGCAATTTTTTTTGAAAGGGAAGGTAGTTCTGAAAAGAACTTTTTTTTTAATATTTTTGTTGTTTTATATTTTTTTTTATTTTTTGAATTTTTTTTGTTTTTTTTGTATTTTTTGAACGATTTTATATTTTTTTTGGTTTTTTGGGGGGGGGGGGTAAACAACAAAAAACAGGCGTTGAAAAGGGCTCAACAGGAGCAAAAAAAAATTACTGGGGGCGGTTAGGGCAATCATGGTGTTCATACGCCAGGTTGAGTGCATTGATGCTCATGTTGCCACAAGCTAATAATGCACGACAGTGCATACATAAGTGAATCATGTGCCCAAAATTTTCTTGAATATTTGGCACAGTTTCCCGTGCCTCTTCTGGTGTTAGAGAAATCGGTATTGTTGGTCTGGCCACAGGAGTTGGTCTTGGATTGTCCTGCATATCCCTTATTTCCGCCCGGCTGTAATTTAGTGGATGCTTCCTTGTCATGTGCCTGTGCATTGTGTGATTTCCATAGCTATATTTTTTGTCCGTCCCTCTGGACAATTGTTCTTTGCATATGCGGCAGGTGACATACCTCGCATTGACTTTTTTTTGGCCAGGAGGGATCGAATAAAACTGCCAGATGAAACTGGCTTTCTTTCTGGAAACCCGGGGCAACTCTTCTAAGAACTGTGGTTCTTCTCCCTCCTCATCCATTTCTTCATCTTCCTCCTCAGTGTTGGTAATGACCTGGGGAGGTGGTCCTCTCTTCCCATGAGGAGGTGGAGGTGGTGGTGGGGGTCCACCAGCTGAAGCTACCAATGAAGCCATTTTCCAACAAGCAAAATAGGTCTTCCTCTCACAATGATGAAAGTCAGAGTGAGGAATGAAGGAGGGGTTTTCATCATTTGGGAAAAACAATACTTCTCAACCAATGAAAAGTGTTATTTTTAGGTCACCTGACCTAGCCTTACATCATTATGAAACCAAAAGTGAAATGAACCAATGAAAAGTTTTATTAACAAGTCACATGACCTCTCACGCTCATGTTACGCGCTGCAGAACGCGCCCCGGTTAGCTTCCGGGTCGCTGAGCTTCGCGCCTCGGTCCGCGCCCCGGGACACTTCCGGGTGCGCTAACGCGGTACGTCACAAGACGCATTACGCGGCAACGCGATACGTCGCGCTTTCGCGACGCGCCCCGGTTAGCTTCCGGGTCGCTGAGCTTCGCGCCTCGGTCCGCGCCCCGGGGCACTTCCGGGTGCGCTAACGCAGTACGTCATAAGACGCATTACGCGGTAACGCGATACCGTCACTAAGTTGATTTTTTACCGGTTCGCGGACCGGGTCGCGGCATCAAATTGAGCTAACGGGAAGCTTCCCGGTTCGCGGACCGGGAGCGAAACAAAAAAAATATAAAAAAAAAATTATTAATAAACATATAAAATATATTTTTGGATTTAAATAAGAATACATTTTACAGCTATAGATATTTGCTATTAAAAAACCATTGAAATTCACTGAAAAAACCATAGGTTATAAACCATATATAGTTAGGAATTAGCATTTACAAAACCTTGAAAATTCACTGAAAAAACCATAGGTTATAGACCATATATAGTTAGGAATTAGCATTTAAAAAACCTTATTTTACTCACACAAAACCAATGAAATTCCATATATAGTTAGTTGTACTAACTATATATCACGCACCCGCAATCCACTGCTGATCATGTCACATATTACATCATTCATGACATGGTCAGTGACATCACTGATGACATCACTGATGACATCTCAAATGACATCACTGATGGCATGGGCGGCCTCGGCTGCTTGCTCTTTGGTTCTGTTGCATCGGAAACACCGGAGCCCACGTTGCTATTCCCCCGTTGTGGCTTCTACTCTTTTGAAAAGGAAGGAGTTTGTTCTGCATATATATATATCCAGAAAACTCCGATATCCTGATGAAATAATCACCCAGGCAAAGAAGCGGATACGGACCACAGAATCGGTGCAGATGAGTTTATTTGGTGCAGTAAGTCGCCATGACGCGTTTCGCGCTGCAAGGAGCGCTTGATCACATGACACAGTGAAACTTTTTTACATTGGTTTAAATATACTGCAAGTTACTGACGTTTTTGCAGGTCACATGGTATAGCATACAAGTTGAACTGACATAGACAAAATACTATATGTAAAAACTACAGATATGTCTTAAACTATGTTTTCATCAAATTAGCCTTTTTACAACAATTGCAATAAACGCAGGTTTTATCACAGTTCACTCAACATAAAATCAAGTCTCGATATAATTTTTCGTCAGTATAAAAAACCAATGACTCAAGTAATAAATGTTCAAAAAAGTACAAAATAGTGCAAAATTGAAAAATTCAATTTGGGGGATAGCAGCAATAGATTGACAGTACATGTTTACTTTCATTAGCAAATAATTGAGCCTGACAACTGTCTAAATACTCTCAAGTAGTTGTATGAGGCCAAGAGTGATATCAGTATCATAAAGACAACATTGTAGCCCCAATGTTGTTCAATTCAAGTGGACAAGTTCACTAATACAGAGTAAAGTGCAAGTGCTTGGTGAATTCAGTTTTAAAGACTTGGTTAACTGGATCTCATAATTTCTAAGACTTTTGCTTATATATATATATATATATATATACACCAATAACATAAAAACATAAATAAAAAAACATATTATCATTTAAAACATTCAACTATTTTAAAGTCTTTAAATTAAAATGTTCAACTTCAGTGAATGCAACAGATCTCATAATTTCTAAGACTTTTGCTTGAGATATATATATATATATATATATATATATATATATATATATATATATACACATATATATATATACATATATATATATATATATTCACTGAAAAAACCATAGGTTATAGACCATATATAGTTAGGAATTAGCATTTACAAAACCTTATTTTACTCACACAAAACCATTGAAATTCCATATATAGTTAGTTGTACTAACTATATATCGCGCACCCGCAATCCACTGCTGATGATGTCACATATTACATCATTCATGACATGGTCAGTGACATCACTGATGACATCACTGATGACATCTCAAATGACATCACTGATGACATCACTGATGACAACATCCAGTGACTGTATGTTTCTGTAAAGTTAAAATATGTCTTATATATTGAAGAATGAGTGGATGTATAAGTGTCTGGATGATGTATTTAGTAGGTGCATGACTGACTGTATAAGTGAGTGATTAAATGTGTCTCACTGAGTGCATGGGTTAGTGACTAAACTGTTTTAAATTGTGCACCATTGTGTCTGTTGTTTTGTAATCTGATGCATGTGTTGATCATTAGCTATATGACTAACTATATGGGTTATTGATTAGTTGGCCAAGTATTTGTATGGGAGACTGAGTGTGTGTGTGGGTGTCTGGGAGGTGTATGACTCTGTGCATAGATGTGTGAGCAGTTGATTCACTAGATGTATGGGTTCAAAAGTGCATGTGGAAACAGCTGTATGGGCGGTTTACTGTGTGCATGAGTGTATTGGTGAGTGAATGGATATCTCAGTGCTACATTATTGTGAACTTGTATCAGGGATTGTATAACAGAGTAAATATGTGTTATTATATGTTTCAATAAGTAAGGTGTGTTTAACTATATAGTTGAGGAAATGGAGGTGTGATTGATTCTTTGCAAGACTGATTAGGTGTGTGAGTAACTCCATGGATGAGTGACAGTCTGTGAGTGTCTGTTTACACTGAGTGTATCTAAGGTTATATTAGAGTCTGAAGAGGTTCATCGTATCATCACATGAATGATGTCATGAGTAATGTCAAATGAGATGTCATCAGTGATGTCATCAGTGATGTCATTAGATATGTCATCAGTGATGTCATCACTGATGTCACTGACCATGTCATGAATGATGTAATATGTGACATCATCAGCAGTGGATTGCGGGTGCGCGATATGTAGTTAGTACAACTAACTATATATGGAATTTCAATGGTTTTGTGTGAGTAAAATAAGGTTTTGTAAATGCTAATTCCTAACTATATATGGTCTATAACCTATGGTTTTTTCAGTGAATTTTCAAGGTTTTGTAAATGCTAATTCCTAACTATATATGGTCTATAACCTATGGTTTTTTCAGTGAATGTATATATATATATATATATGTCACAAAGTTTACCAGAAGCTTGAGGCCGCACAACGTAGCAGGTAAGGTAACGCCTTTTTATTTCGAACATGCTGGCAGCTACTCATCCCCTTTTAGAGTCCTTGGCCTGACGCGTTTCAAAGCCATCATCGCTTCTCATCAGAGGCCGTAACAGCGGAGCGCAGCGGTGAACCTAATATAATGTCGGCAGAGTCTTATCCGGGCTCAATGGAGGGCCAAAGAACTGTGTCCTTAAGTGTGTGTGCGCAGCGGATGGAACCCACCAGAGGGTAAAAATGGGCCTTGATGCAACAACAATTCCCAGCGTGCATCATAAAAAGAAGTACCATCGAGTAGGCGCACTAGTAGCCACAAATGACATCAAACACGCAGGGGAGGCGTGGTCTCAGCCACAAATAACCTTCCGCTGTCTCGGCCTCTGATGAGAAGCGATGATGGCTTTGAAACGCGTCAGGCCAAAGACTCTAAAAGGGGATGAGAAGCTGCCAGCATGTTCGAAATAAAAAGGCGCTACCTTACCTGCTACGTTGTGCGGCCTCAAGCTTCTGGCAAACTTTGTGACATATATATATATATCTATATATATATATTTTTTTTTTTTAAACAAAGGTCCGATCTTTCGGGAGGCACACGTCAGCTTTCCCATTTCCTCCAGGTTGCAAACTTTTTGATCGCACTTTGTTCGCCCTACGCCTTTCGAGGCCGTTCTGCCTCTCATCAGGGGCTGGCAGCTTTCTTCCCCGTCGCTCGAAGGTCTTTGTTTAAAAATAATACTACACGCCTGTCCAGGCATGCGGGAGAGCACCATCGTGAAAAGACAATGAGGCTGGAGTTTGAAACCATGTCCAACTGTAATACAGCACAGCGCCCTGCACCTACCAAGGAGATGCCTCATGATTGCTGATCCAATAAATATGCTGAAATTACCGTCGCTCGGAACTCACTAAAGGCAAAGTCGAATTCTCTAGGGACTACACATCCCAGCGTGCATTAGATAAAATGAGCTGAGCGCGGCACCTCAGGTGCATAATTAATTATGCACGCTTACAAGAGACCTTCGAGCGACGGGGAAGAAAGCTGCCAGCCCCTGATGAGAGGCAGAACGGCCTCGAATCGCGTAGGGCGAACAAAATGCGATCAAAAAGTTTGCAACCTGGAGGAAATGGGGAAGCTGTTGTGTGCCTCCCGAAAGATCGGACCTTTGTTTTAAAAAAAATAAAAAAAAAATATATATATATATATATACACACACACACGTATATATTACCTACTGGCAGTCGCCAGTAGGTAGTTATAGTTAGGACCTTGTTTCTATTCAAAAAGAGTTTTTTCTTTTCTCAATAACTTTGGCGCTGGTTGACGAATCTTCGCAAAATTTTCAAAACTAGTGGGGCGCTCTGATCAGCTCCTATCATGAAAGTTTTGGGTGATTCGGCAAGTGGGGGCAAGAAAAATGGGGGGGGCCCAAAACGTGTTTTTGCCATGTTAGTTCCCATAGGAAACTTTAGACCCGGCTACAGCCTGAACTGCTGAACGGAATTACACCAAATTTGGCACAAACGTAGCCCTGGTTTCAGAAAGAACTATTTTTGTTAAATGGTGTAAATCTGTTCAGTAGTTACTGAGAAAATCAAAAAATAAAAGTTTCGATATATAGAGGCACAGAGGATCCGCGCACCCTGCCGATCACAAGCTGCATTCTAATTGGCTGTCAACACTTCAATCCAGAATTGTTGGCAGCCATCTTGTGCCTCAGTAGAACCGAGGCACAAGAAAGCAGTAAAACAAATGTGCAAAACAAGAAAAGGGAGCAGGGTAAAAACAACCTGATCGCCTTGGCCTGCTCAGGGGGTCCCACAAAAGCATTTTTTATTTTTTTTCAATCGTCCGAATTAGCACTGGGTGCGCTAATCCGTCAGAGAAAATTTTAAAAAACGAAGCGCGGTTCGTTTAATTGAAGTGGCCCAGTAGAAAAAAGTGTGGGGGGTCCCAATCCCCCCACACTGCCCCAGGGACCGTCACCCCCTGGGGCTTTTCATAAATATTTGCAGGGGCACAAGGCCCCTCCGTGGCCCCGGGGATCACCACCCCCTGGCTTTTATTATTTAATTAGCGGGGGCACACAACCCCCAGCTGCCCTGGGGACCGCCACCCCCCAGGCTTTTCAAAACACCTGTGTGGGGGGGGCTCACCCTCATACGCCCCTTGGACCGCCACCTTCCCGGGGCATTAATATTTAAATATTAGGTCCGTAATGGACCCCTAAGCCCTGGGGAGGGGGGCTGCGCAGCTCCTGGAGCCAGTGATGGCCCTGGGTACAGCCACCCCCCAGGGCCAGCTCCTGCAGTGTCCCAGGGTGCTCACCCCCAAGACACTGCTGTTTGCAATGACAGGGCGGGAGCCCCATGGCTCTCGCCCTCTTATTGCAAACTGCAGTCTCGCTGCTCTCGCTTCAATGAAGCAAAGCAGATTGCTTTTCCACAAGAGGAGCTGCATGCCAGCAGGGACCGTGTGGGCTTTGGGGCTCCCCCCACTGTCTCCAGAGGAGAGGGCCAGCCCTGGGGGATGGGGTCCCTGGGGATAGAAGTGGCCCGGGAGGGGGGCCATGTGCCACCCTCCCCTGTGTATTTTTTTTTTTTAAGGAGAGGGCAGGCCCTGTGAATGGGGTCCCTGGGGCCATATTTGGCCTGAGGAGGGGGGTCCCCCACAACAAAAAAAGGGATGGCCAGGCCCCAGGGGATTGGGTCCCCAGAGCCATAAATGGCCCAGGAGGGGGGCCACGCGGCCCCCTTCCCCCTAAAGATAAATAAATAAAGGTGGGCACCGGGATGGGGTCCCCGGAGCCAATAGAGGCCTAAGGAGGGAGGGCAATGCAGCCCCCTTCCTATAAAAAAATAAGTTGTTTGGCCATGCCCCGGGGGATTGGGTCCCCAGGGCCAGAATTAGCCCACGCGGCCCTCCTCCCATTTACATTTTTTTTAAAGGAGGTACAGACCCTGGGGGATGGGGCCCCGAGGGCCACAAAATAGGAAAGGAAAGGGGGGCCACACAGCCCCCCTTCTGAAAAAAAAACACTGGTAACGCCGAGGCCCCACCCCCTCCCAACAGCACTCTGCAAACGTGCCCTGTGGCGCGTTTTAAGTTTGGAAATTAATTCCCCTTCAATACTGTGGGTCCCTGTGGTCCATCTAGCCCTCCAGGTACCTCCAGTAAGCGCCACAGGGCTGTGTTGCAGAGATGTGGTCCAGGCCATGCCCCTTTTTACACCTCTCTGCAACTGAGCTCTGTGGCGCTTAATGGAAGTACCTGGTGGGCTACTTGGCCCCCAGGGACCCCCAGTATTGAAGGGGAATTAATTTCCTAATATAAAACACGCCACAGGGCGCGTTTGCACAGTGGTGAAGGGAGGGGGTGGGCCTGTTGTGACATGTGTGCAAACAAGCCCTGTGGCACATGATAAGGTGAGGAATTAATTCCCCTTCAATCCTCAGGGTCCCTGGGGGCCGACTAGTCGACCAGGTACCTCCAGTAAGCTCCAGAGGCCTGCGCTGCAGAGAGGTGGTCCAGGCCACGCCCCTTTTTACACCTCTCTGCAATGCAGCTCTGTGGCACTTACTGGAGGTACCTGGTGGACTAGTTGAACCCTCAGGATTCAAGGGGACTTAATCCCTCAACTTAAAATGCCTGCCCTATTAGTACATAATAGGGCAGGGGCATTAAAACTACCTCTTAAAATGCGCTATGGAGCGCGTTTGCACAGTGGTGAAGGAAGGGGGCGGGCCTGAAGTGACATGTATGCAAACACGCCATGTGGCATGTTTTAAGTTGGGGAATTAATTCCCCTTCAATACTGGGGTTGTCACCTCAGGCCCCCCTCCCTTCACCCCTGTGCAAACGCGCTCCATAGCTCATTTTAAGAGTTAGTTTTAATCCCCCTGCCCTATTATGTACTAGGGCCTTACAGAGGAGGTCATGCTAATCACAGGGTACCCCAACGCATAGTGTTGCCTAGTGTATGTAGGTGTTTTCACTGTATTCTAAGTGTTTTTTAGCATAGCACTGGCTCTAGGCCTGGTTAGTGAGAGTCAGTTACCACCAGTACCCGTCTGAAAAAGTTGAAGGCACAGGAGGATTTTGCAATTAGGCCTCTTTCTGCTCCCCTCTGTTGGTTCTTTCTGCACATGTCTTGCTTCTTCCTGCACTTTTCTTCGTCTTTGTAGACTTCTGTTGCTTCTTTCTGCATTTCTTTTGCTTCCTTCTGTGCGTTTTGTCTTCTTTCTTCACATGTCCTACCTCTGTAGGCTAGTTGGAAACTAGCATTTAAAAAAAAAAGGTTTCAGGCACGTTATAGTTAGAAATGAGCATTTAAAAAAACATTGAAATTCACTGAAAACAACATAGGCTTCAGGGACGTTATAGTTAGTTGGACATTTCACTCATTCAAAACCATAGAAATTCCCCTGTTACAGTTAGTTCAGCTAACTATAACTCGCGCCCCCGCAATGCACTGCTGATGACGTCACATATCACTTCACTCATGACATGGTCAGTGAAATCACTGATGACATTACTGATGACATCTCAAATGACATCACTGATGACATCACTAAAGACATCATCCTTGTGAGAGAGTGGCAGACCTCCTCTCACCCGTATATAACCTTTGATACACACACTCTAAAATACAAACTACCATTTTCAAAACAATGGACACACCAATACCGGTTACAACATACCCATTCACTAATTCCAAGATCTACACACACACATCCACTCCTTCACCAAAGTCCTATACAGTCACTCATACATGCACTCACTCATCATATGTACTCATGTACCTATACATACACTTACACACCGCCACTCATCCATAGAGTTACTCACACACATAGTCACACATGCAAAGAAAGTATCAAACATCCATTTACTTGCATATACTGTTATACACACACCACCGCACTTACTTCTACAGAAACTAACACATACTTACTCTCTTAAACAATGACTTATAGAAACACATACTCATTTATACAGGTGCACTTCCAATCTCTCCCTCTCACATATACTCACTTACATACACCAATACTCACATATACCAGTATAAAACATATGTAGTTACTCATAAAGGTACTACTGAGACAGTCATTCACTCACCAACACACCCATACACAGACTCATCCACCCATACAGTCCTGCACACATGCTGTCTTCAACACATACAAACAGTGACTCACTCAATCATGCATCTATGCACAAAGTAATACCCCCAACAAAACACACAGACACTCCTACTGATACTCAAAAAACCAACTAATACCCATATAGACACTCATGTAGCTACTCACCAACCCATGCTGCCACTTATACACAAAGCGAGGGACTGATACAGATATTTACACATTTAAAGATTAATCACTAACCCATGTATTCACTAAGATACACTTAGTCAGTCAATTATACAATCAGTTTCACACAAACAAAATCATCCATTTAGACACTTTTATATGCACTTATTTTTCCATCGACCTCGACATATACATATATACAACATATTTCATTTTCACAAAAACACACATTCACTGGATGATGTCATCAGTGATGTCATCAGTGATGTCATTTGAGATGTCATCAGTGATGTCATGAGTGATGTCAATGACCATGTCATGAGCGATGTAATATGTGACGTCATCAGCAGTGCATTGCGGGGGCGTGAGTTATAGTTAGCTGAACTTACTATAACAGGGGAATTTCTATGGTTTTGTACGAGTGAAATGTCCAACTAACTAGAATGCCCCTGAAACCTATGGTTTTTTAGTGAATTTTTAAGGTTTTTTAAATGCTTAATTCTAACTATAAAGTGCCTGAAACCTATGTATTTTCAGTGAATATATATATATATATATATTACCTACTGGCGGTCGCCAGTAGGTATATATAGTTAGGATTTTTTCTCTATGGGATTTTTGAAACTTCTATGTCTAATAACTTTGGCGTTTGTGGACGGAATTGGCTGAAATTTTCAGGAAAATGGCACATTTTGTTTCTGAGCAGCCCTTGAAAATTTGGGGGGGGTTCGTCAAGGGGGGGCCGAGAAAAAAGGGGGGTCCCAAAACGTGTTTTTAACATTGAGTTTTCCATAGGGCGGTTGGCCTCACTTTTAGCCCGAACGGCTGAATGGATTTGCACGAAACTTGGCAAAATTGTAGGGACTGGTAGCCCGATGTGCCTTTTGTAGGTCTCAATATATGTGCTCCAGTGGATTTTGAGAAATTAACGTTTAAAAAAAGATATATATCTGTAACAGCGGACCGGGCAGCGCTCCAGTACGCGTACTTTTCGCGCAACGGAGCTTTGTGAAGCGAAGCTGATTGGTTCTCCGGCGTCTGTAAACATTCCAAACAGTCCGTAGCGGCCGCCATCTTGTCTCTCGGTAGGATCGAGAGACAAGAGGAGGCCAAAGCGAAGGGGCAAATGACCATAAGGGGGAATAGTAGATCCTCGCTGACCCCCTACGTTTGATGTGGAGGTTTTAAAAGGGTCCCGCGGGGCAAAAAAAAAAATAATAATAATAATCGAACGGCTGAATGGATTTGCACGAAACTTGGCAAAATATTAGGGACTGGTAGCCCGATGTGCCTTTGCTAGGTCTCAATATATGTGCTCCAGTGGATTTTGAGAAATTAACGTTCAAAAAAAGATATATATCTGTAACAGCGCTCCGCTTCGCGTACTTTTCGCGTTACGGAGCTTTGCGAAGCTGATTGGTTCTCCGGCGTCTGTCAACATTCCAAACAGTCCGTAGCGGCCGGCATCTTGTCTCTCGGTAGGATTGAGTGACAAGAGGAGGCCAAAGCGAAGGGGGAAATGACCATAAGGGGGCATAGTAGATCCTTCCTGACCTCTTAGGTTTGATGTACCATTTTGCCAAGTTTGGTGTAATTCCGTTCAGCCATTCAGGCTGTAGACGTATGTAAATGTCCTATGGAAAATTGCATGGGGAAAACACATTTGAAAGTGTTGAAATTTAGAACCAATTAAAATGTTAGTTTGGTTTTGTATTTGTGTGTGATGAAAGTTAATTGGTTATGTATATATGTCAAATGAGAGGAAACCACAGCCATTTTGTGATACTACTGTCTGAGGTACATTTGTGAGGAATTTTTGGTGGTGAATTTCTGGTGTTTGATTTACACAGTAAAATGTAAATGTAAATGTAGGTGTACTTATATAGCGCAAACCTGTCACCCAAAGGGCATCCTGGCGCTTGCTTAGGGAACCCGTCCTGGTATTCCCCTGTGAGAAACCCCGGCAGGGTGTCCACAAGGTGAAAGCCAGGCATCCCGCCGCGAGGGGCCGTAGTGGAGATTAAGCAAGCTATTGCCCAGAGTTGCAGAGTGTGACCCCGTGATTCGAGTAGGCACCGGAGCGAGAATTGTCGAGTCCGTGGAATTTTGAGCCCGAGACCCGCCGAGGCGGGGAATCGAACCCTGGTCCACGGTCGGTCTCAGCTTCCGGGTCTGCCGCCTCTAACCACTGAGCCACGCTTCTCCACAGTACTAACACTTCTCCTACTTTTAAAAAGGTGAGTTGTTAATTTGTAAGGGGAATTATGTTGTACACTTGAAGATAATTTGAAAAATGTTTTCTGTTATTTATTTGCAGTCCTTCTGTTATACTAAATACTTGATAAAGTTAGTTTTATATTATGTATTACTAAAAACGATAAATGAAAGTGATTATTTTTTTCTGCAATTTACAGCAAGCAATTTCAAAATAAAATGGCTCACAATGAAGAGACCGTGGCAATTTCTTTTGAATTGTCCACTACATTGATTGAAATTGAGAGCACCAATAATGAAATATTGTCACAAGGAGGAGATGACTTGTATGATTCCATTAGATTGATTGAAATGGACAGCACCAATAATGAAATATTGTCACAAGGAGATGACTTGAATGATTCCACTACATTGATTGAAATTGAGAGCACCAATAATGAAATATTGTCACAAGGAGGAGATGACTTGTATGATTCCATTAGATTGATTGAAATGGACAGCACCAATAATGAAATATTGTCACAAGGAGGAGATGACTTGAATGATTCCACTACATTGATTAAAATTGAGAGCACCAATAATGAAATATTGTCACGAGGAGATGACTTGAATGATTCCACTACATTGATTGAAATTGACAGCACCAATAATGAAATATTGTCACAAGGAGGAGATGACTTGAATGATTTTTTTGATCAATCTGTTGATGGCGAATTTATCGAATGTTTGGAGACCATAGAGTTAGAAGAATCATCATTGCAGACTTTTCATGAGGAAATTGCTGATGAGGACATGTTACTAGTTCTTTCAAATTTAGAAAATTCTGAAGAATAAATTTATATTTAGAAATCAAAAATTGTTTGAGACATTATTCATTTTTATTTTTAATTTATGAGGTTGTAGCGAAGTGATTGTAGTATAAAATGAGACTTATAGTATAGAGTGCAACATTTTTATGTTACATGGTAAGTTTACTCATATTTACTTCCCTTCTGCCACTATATTATCTCCAATGTGTATTTGACATCTCTTCTTCATCTCCGGCCTCCTTTCTCTCACTGTGTGTCTCCGATGCATCTTATCGCTGCTATTTTGTGTAATTACAGAAGAGAGTAAAATAAAATAGTTCAGAACGTGAAAAGGGGGCAAAGTAGAGTACTCCTCACCCCCTAGGCCTTTTTAGGCGGTCCCAAAAGGATCAGTTTCTGCTTTCCTGAGAGATTATGGTATGAGTTCCATATACCACAATAACTTGCATTACAACATGCAAGATATCTATCTCCTATTACCAACTTTTGGAGATATTCGCGCTAAGCGCGAATATCTCCAAAAAGTAACACCTGCCCTGAGCAGTTCTTAGCCATGTTATCCAATGGGAGGTGGATAACATGGCTAAGAGCATTAGCTCGGTAATGCATGAATATCGCTGAGTTTTTAGCGATATTCATGCATTGCGGCCGTTTATTATCGCATTTGCGATAAACCTTGATAATAGCAAGGTTTATCTTCGATAATTTCTGACGATGCTTAGCGGTAAAAAATTCGTTGGTAAGCATCGTTAGCGATAAATATCGCTTAACTTTGGTAATATGCCCCAACGTCTGTTAACGTTCGATTCGAAGGAAATGAGGAAGTGTTGAAAAACATTGTCTGCGCCATCTTGCCTTTTTTGAAATGCCACACTTTTGTCGTGCACGGCAGCCATTTTAGATGCCTTGACCAGACCCACTCTCTGCACGCTGTCGATTCGTAGCATGGCTCCTCACCCTCGCAAGCATCTTCCCCAGGCACTGGTCACCCCCGCTCTCTGTCTTATGCATGGGCAATAAACCTCCCCCCATCTGCGCTGCTCTTCCCTGAGAATCACACTCTGTGCCCGCCCGACACCTCCCTTTCGCCCTATTCACTACCGCACCCTCTGACACTCCTCTTCCTCTGTGTCCGATTGTCCAGGCTATCACCTAGCCCTGCAGATGTAGTTTATGGCCCCAGCTGTAAAGAATCACCCCTCTTCAAAGGAGTTATAGTAGATCAAGGCCCACACCCGATGAGATCCGTCACACCACATGTGTTCCTACTATCTGAAAACCATCCTGTATTGTGATTGGGGAGGGGACCGAGCCTGAAGCGGAAGATTCCAGGAATGACTCTTTGTACATCAAAGTTTTTACAATTATGTGTCACATTAAAAATATATAGCACTCCAACAAAGTAGTAGGAATATAAAACTTTAATAACATATAAATATATACAACAAAACAAAAACAGTAAAAACATTTAAACAACGAAGAGACCGTGGCAATTTCTTTTGAATTATCCAATAGATTTATTGAAATTGACAGCACCAATAATGAAATATTCTTGTCAGTAGCGGTCTGTTGTGCGAATAGTTCCAAGGCAGCAGAACGCGCTGAAATCTAGATGGCACGAAAGTGATGTCTAGTAAGTTGCCGCCCAGCAAATAACGGCGTGGGGCGCCGCGGGGGTGAGTGAGTCCAGTAGGCAGTCCAGTAGGCACCACAGCTATTCTTACCGGCATTGCAGAATTACTGCTGGGGACAATGCCTGTGCTGTAGCAGGGTCACAGCAGAAACAAAAAGGATTCTGTTGAAGATGTTGTTGGTTTTAAATTTGAAAACAGTTCTGGTGTCAACTGCTATGCTAATGTAGTGGTTAATGTTTTGTTTTCTCTAGAAAATGTAAAAGAGGGGGAGGCAGTCCAAAGTTCCGTTAAAAGGGCAAAGGAAAGGATCGGTGGTTTGAACTATCAGTCAAAAAGGGGAGGGGGTGCAACAATTTTTCCTACCGGGTCACACTGTGCTTTCACCGGAACTGAGGTCTGCAGGATTCTAGTAATTCAAAGTGAGGCTGGCGCCAGCATGGGAGCGCCGACGTCCCGCGGATACAGTTTCGTCACTCCACGGGCGATCATGGCAGTCATTCCCCATCGGGGGTCGGAGACTCCCGCGGCTCCTCTAGAATCTTCAAGGTCGTGGAGGACTACGGTGGTGGAGTCAACCAGTGACCGGGCCATTTCTTTATGCTGGGCCCGCTCTTGCCAGGTCGACCGCCATTTTGAGAGTTCGGTAGCTACTGGCGATCGCGGGGTCAAATGAGCGGACGGGCTCCACCCTGCCGGGCGAGACGTTGCAGCATGGCCACAGTGGAAGAACCCTTTTCCGGGCGCCTGGAGCGCTGAGGGTGCAGCTGGGAAGCCTCCACCTGGGGAGGCGGGAGAGGCCTGTTCGCACCGTCTCTCCCTCCCAGTGCACCCCACGGCGTCTCGCTTGAGATTTGTTATGGCCGGACCAGGCGATGAGGACGAGGGGGAGGGGGGTCGGAGGCATGTGCAAGACATCCCCCCCCAGTGTTGTCGCAGCCATTATTCATGAAAGAAGAAGTGTCCCGTCCGTCTTCGGGCCGGGCTTCCGGTAGATGTCGGCCGGACGCCCCTGGCTCTGGCCCCATGAACGGGTTTCTTGGTTTATCGGCTGCAGCCGGATCCCGTCGGCCTCGGCCCCCCGACCGTTGGTGGCCGGACCGGAAGAGCATGTGGCGGGAGTACCTGCAACTCTCAAGGGCCACCGCGGCCGGACTGGGAGAGAGAGGGGAGGGTCGAGGAGACATTCCCCCCCCCTGCAACAGTTCAGCGTTGTAAAGGCAATCCCCTGGCCGGGTCCCACTGGCCTCGGCCTCTCCTCCGGCTACACCCTACGTTAGGATCTCCTGGCCGAGGCGTGGCAGCAGGACCTGCCTTATATGGGCTGCTCCCGGCTGGGCGTAGCCGCAACCCTGCCCCACCTTGGAAGTTTCCAGAGTGGGGGCGGATGTTCTACTGACTTGCATTTTCCCTAGTCTATCGATTTTTTTGGCGTGGCAGGCGGTGGGACAGCGAGGGGTGATTTGGTTTCTCTTACTGTTTTTCTGGTCTCTCACCACTGGCATATTTTAACGTTTTCTTGTTTCTAGGACATTAATAGGTTTTATCATTACGTTATGTTATCGTTTCTTTGTTCGTTGTTTAATAAAAGTTCATGTTCATCAGTGGCCTACTGATTTTCGTTTTCCTATTCTTTTCTTTCCAGGTTGTTTCATGCTAAAGTTTCTGTTAACAGGATACAGTGATCACTTCGTTATTATTGCATATGTCCTTTTCACTAGGGGTGCTCTCTGGTCGGGCCAGATGACGTATCTCTAGTAAATGGTCCGGGTGAAACAGGTGCATCAATCAGTGGGGAGTAGATAGGCATGACAGATTACAACGGGGGAGAAAGGTCCGCATTACGTACCCTTTCACTACTTGCAAAGATTTTCCTACGTTTATTTGCAAACAGGGAATACCTCCAAAAAGAACTAATTCCCAAACAGTCAATGTTCGGACAATCAATCAATCAATGAGGAATGAAATAGGTACGACGTGTTAAAGGCTTGCGTTACCTACCCTTCACTATCTGCAAAGGGAGAGAGAATATTTCTATTCTTCCTCGTTTGCAGGCAGAGAAGATCCTTAAGAGAACCAACTTCGAACAATTCAATGCTCGATTCAAACAATCAACAAGGGGTACTGTGAACACAAATGAACACCGCTTATGTACATACGCATTGCTATTTTCAACAGGTTGTTCCTAATGTTTCTATTTTAGCGAGGTCAAAAAGAGATCCCATTAGTGGCCTACTGATTTTGCTCGATTCCTTTTGTTTTTTTACACGATTTTTCGCTATCTGCAAAGACTAAACAGAGTATTGCGACTCTGTGCTTGTTTGTAAATAGAGAATGAACCAAAGAGAACAATCAATCAAATGGAGAGAGAAGCAGGCACAACGGATTACAAAGGGGGCAAAGGGCTGCGTTAACTACCCTTCACTATCTGCAAAGAGAGAGTACTCCTAATAGAAATGAGGGGTGGGGGGCAGCATTCAAAGCAGATCAGTGTGCATAAACACGAAAATGTTTTTACTTACCACGTACTTGACATTCGACAGCTTATGATATTTGCTATTAAAAAACCATTGAAATTCACTGAAAAAACCATAGGTTATAGACCATATATAGTTAGGAATTAGCATTTACAAAACCTTGAAAATTCACTGAAAAAACCATAGGTTATAGACCATATATAGTTAGGAATTAGCATTTACAAAACCTTGAAAATTCACTGCAAAAACCATAGGTTAGAGACCATATATAGTTAGCTGGACATTTTATTGACATAAAACCAATGAAATTCCATATATAGTTAGTTGCACTAACTATATATCGCGCACCCGCAATCCACTGCTGATGATGTCACATATTACATCATTCATGACATGGTCAGTGACATCACTGATGACATCACTGATGACATCTCAAATGACATCACTGATGACATCACTGATGACATCTCATTTGACATCAATGACCACATCACTGATGATATCATTCATGTGACAATACAATGCATCTCCTCACATTTTAATATAACCTCTGTTTCACCCAGTGTTAAAAAGAGAGTATAATTTTTGAAACCATTGACACACCAATACTAGTTACTACATACGCACTCACTGATTGCTACGTCTACACACACCTTCACTCATTCACCCATACAATCATTCATACATACAATCACTCATCTTTACAACACTATCATATGCACTCATACACCTATACAGACACTCACAGTCTGCCACTCATCCATGGAGTTACTCACACACCTAGTCAGTCCTGTAAAGAATCAATGACACTGCCATTTTCTTGTCTATACAGTTAAACATAGAGCACCTTACATTTTCAAACATATACTAACACATACTTACCTTCTTATACAATCATTGATACAAGTACAGATTGATCTGCACAGAGTCACACACCTCCCAGCTAGCCACACACACACTCAGTCTCCCATACAAATACTTGGGCAATCAATCAATAACCCATATAGTTACTCATATAGCTACTGATCAACACATGCAGCAGTTTACAGAACAACAGACATAATGATGCACAAATTAAGACAGTTTAGTCACTAACCCATGCACTCAGTGAGACACATTTAATCACTCACTCATACAGTCAGTCATGCACCTACTAAATCCTTCGTCCAGACACTTACACATCCACTCATTCTTCAATATGTAAGACATATTTAAACTTTATAGAAACAAAAAATCACTGGATGTTGTTATCAGTGATGTCATCAGTGATGTCATTTGAGATGTCATCAGTGATGTCATCAGTGATGTCACTGACCATGTCATGAATGATGTTATATGTGACATCATCAGCAGTGGATTGCGGGTGCGCGATATATAGTTAGTGCAACTAACTATATATGGAATTTCATTGGTTTTATGTCAATAAAATGTCCAGCTACCTATATATGGTCTCTAACCTATGGTTTTTGCAGTGAATTTTCAAGGTTTTGTAAATGCTAATTCCTAACTATATATGGTCTATAACCTATGGTTTTTTCAGTGAATATATATATATATATATATATATATAAAGCTACAAGGGCAGCGGTTGCCACCAGGAACTGTTCTTGGTTTGGGACCCCAGAACATTTTAAAATGATGGACATGGGTATCGTGGGAGAATCACATCTGTAGATTGAAGCAAACATCACCCACTGGAGGGTACGATTATCGGGGCTGGGCGACACACTACAAGAACCAGCATGCTGCATATTGAAATACATTGGGAGTCCACCAGAGGGCAATTACTGTGCTAATTAACAGAGAACTTGCCGGGTTATAATGTGTGTCTGGGCAGCCTCGGGATGTTTGCAGCTCCTCCTCTGAAGAAGGCCAAGGTGGCTGAAATGCATAAGGACATAGGAGCGTGTTTTTAACTGCTGTATTAAAACTTGAATTTCACTGCGATGTTGTGCGGCTCACTCTTTCCCTTCGGGAGAGGTTTGGTAATATATATATTACCAAACCTCTCCCGAAGGCTCACTCTTTCCCTTTGGGAGAGGTTTGGTAATATATATATATATATATTACCAAACCTCTCCCAAAGGGAAAGAATGAGCCGCACAACATCGCGGTGAAATTCAAGTTTTAATACAGCAGTTAAAAACACGCTCCTATGTCCTTATGCATTTCAGCCACCTTGGCCTTCTTCAGAGGCTGATATATATGAGGATGATATATATATATATTATATATATATATATATATATATATATATATATATATCTGCTCCAAAGTTTCTCAAACCACAATCACGCGGACAAAGAGATGGCAGCACTCTCAGGGTAAATGCACAGTATTTATTCAAAAGAACGCGCTTTCGGCACTCGGCCTTCTTCAGTAATGAGTCAATAGTCACGGCATGCCTCTCCCATTTAAAATCATCACATGACGTGTAGACAAAGAAAACGGACTTAACTGTAAACATATATGTGGTCGCCATATTGGAACGGGTAATAATCATAACGATAGATGCATCTATACATCCTGTCATCTCTAATTCATCAATATCGAGGTGCACATTTCACCCTGTATGGGTATACCCTTATCAAATGCAAACAGTTAATTGAATATAATATAGTCTGTACTTGTTAGTCAATCGACAAGTTGTGATCTTGCCCTGAATGGGCCTAAAGTCCAATTCCTCTGTCTATGTCAAAAAAATATATACATTGCATACATAATAAAAGTCATGTATCACATCAATTACATATTATCATAATTCAAAAATAACGGAAACATCCTCAAACTCCATATTGTTAATTATATCAAATGAACTCCCAAATCTTCATGGATGTTTAAACCCATTGGCATTTTGGTTTGCAGATCGATTATGTATCGCGACTCTAATCGTCTAAGTTTCTGTAGCCTATCTCCTCCTCTTTCATTTAAGGGGACAGAATCTAGACAAAAATACGATAACAGATCCCTGTTACGAGCATGTTCTAGATCAAAGTGTCTGGCCACAGGATAACTTGCATCTGCATTCTGAATTGCCCTCTGGTGCTCTAAAATCCTTAGTTTCACCGGATTTGTAGTGCTGCCGACATACCTCCTGCCACAAGGACATGTCAAGCAGTACACCACATAAGGTGTGGTACAAGTAAGGAATTTCAGAATTTTTCTAGGTTTCTGCAACCCAGGAACATTGTACTGTACAGTTCGCTTACTTCCCTTACACGCCTTGCAGCGACCACACGGAAAGAAACCTTTCAAGGGTTCTGACTTGGGTTTAGGCTTGTTCTCCTTATGGTGACTATGTACTAGATAGTCCTTTAGTGCCCTGGCTTTCCTAAAGGTCACCAACGGGTGGGAGGGTAGATCTTTCTTTATGATATTGTCAGTCATCAATATACTCCAATGCTTTCGCATGATGCGTTTTAAATCTGAAGCATTGCTGGAGTAAGTAGTAATGAGTCTAAACTCTCCACCTTTCGATTTAACCTGTTTCTTGGCTAGAAGTGTCCTTCTGTCTAGCTTACTAACTTTATTCAAAACCTGTCTGAGGACCCCATCTTTATACCCTCTGGCTTTAAACCTCTGTATGCTGCTGCCTGCAGCCTTACAAAATTCCTGGTCATTGGTGTTTTTCCTCTTAATCCGGAGTAATTCACCATACGGTATACTGTTAACCAGACTGATGGGATGGCTGCTGGTGGCATATAGCGTAGAATTCCCAGCGGTTATTTTCCGAAAAAGTTTAGTTTGCAGGCTGCCATTCTCGATAAACACTGTCAAATCTAGATAATTCACCTCTGTCTGGCTGATTTCCCCCGAAAATGTTAAGTTGTGATCATTGAGGTTTAATACTTCAATGTATTCTTCAGCCAATTCGACTGACCCCTCTATAATAATAAAGAGGTCGTCAATGTAACGATACCATCCCTTCACAATATCGTTCCATTTTTTATTTTCGGGTGACCAAGCTACCTGCTCCTCCCACCAACCCACGAAAAGATTCGCGAAGCTGGGGGCGGAGCAGGTACCCATCGCCACGACTGTCAGCTGTTTAAACAGCTCCTTACCAAAAAGAAAAATGTTGTTGTCCAGAGAGAATTGCATAAATTCAAGCAGCATTTTGTTGTGCTCAAAGTATTTAACAGGTCGACTTTCAAGAAACCATGCAATGGCTGACAGCCCGATCTCATGTCCTATACAGGTGTATAATCCAGTAATGTCAATGACCAACATTGTGTACCCTTCCCGCCATTCAAATTCGTCCATGCAATTCAAAAAATGTTTGGTATCCTTCAAATAAGATTTCAAATTAACAACATAAGGAGAAAGAAAAGAGTCTATATATGTAAATGTAAATGTAAATGTAAATGTAGTATACTTGTAAAGCGCACAGCTGCCCCAGCAACGGGGCGTCCCGGCGCTGTATAACTCTGGGGAACCCGTCCTGGCTTTCCCTGTGGGATGGTCCCTGCTGGGAGTCCCCAAGGTGGAACCAGGCATCCCCGGAATTGGTGGGGCCGTTGTGGAGATTAGGCAAGCTAATGCCCAGAGTTGCCGAGTGTGATCTCTGATTAGAGTAAGCACCGAAGCGAGAATTATCGAGTCCGCTGACCAAGGTCCACGACCCTGCCGCGTCGGGAATCGAACCTTGGTCCCGGGCCGACTTCTGCTCTCGGGTCTTCCGCCTCTAACCAGTGAGCCACACTACTCCACTACATTTACATTTACATTTACATTTACATTTACATTTACATTTACATTTACATTTATATATATATATATATATATATATATATATTTATATTTATATTCTTCAAGAACAAGTCTCACCAAAAAGCTTGCCGAACTCACAGCAGGTGCTTATGCTTACATGAAGGTAGAATCACAGTACATATAAACCCACACAAATTGCAGAACACTCACTGGGTCAATTGATATTCCTTTTTATCAAAGTTGACGCGCACCCGTGTTTATGCCTTCCTAAGTACTTATAGATTAAAAACATTTGGCACATTACGATTACAATAACGATCTTTAAAAGGTCACGTCTTGACTCTCATTGGTGGACATTTATCGTCTTAACCAATGGTAGGGGACTGCAGTCGTCTTCACTTAATGTTTGTAACTCTTGGCGCCATGTTAGCATGCGACAGTCCCTGTGTTCCCACACATGCCATAGTTTTCGGTTCATTGTCCCAATACTTCATCACTCCCCATTGGACATAGGAACATACAGGGGCTGAGATTCTCACTCAATGCTAACCATTTGAATAAAAGGAATATCAATTGACCCCATGAGTGCTCTGCAATTTTTTGTGGATTCATATGTAGCGTGAGCCTACCTTCACATACGCAGAAGGTGCTTCTGCGAATGTGAAGGTAGGCTCACGCTGCTGTGAGTTCAGCATGCTTTTTGGTGGGACTTGTTCTTGTTATTTATCAGCAATGTGCCTGAACCGTCGCATTGAAAAAGGTTTCCGTCCAGCATGGTGGTGAGTTATTCAAACTCGAGGATATCTGATTATTCAATCGATACCCACAGACATTCTGTTCCTATTTTTCGGTAAGCGAGGAGTCATTGGCACGAAATATGGGACAGGACTATGTGTGAGGAGCCATTGTTAGCATTGAATGAGAATCTCAGTCCCTGTGTGTTCCTATGCCCATTGCAGAGAGATGAGTATTGGGTCTTCACGAAGAGACAGCGTGGCTCAACATTGATGCACCACCTGCATCGTGAAGGGGTCGACGCCAAGGCCTTCATTCACTGTGTGAATCGGTGGTGACGCTTCACCTCCCTCCACGGGATCAAGGCAGAGCTTCCCTAACTCCTTGCAATGAGTCTTTGACGTCGAGATTTCCTCTAGCCAAGATACTTTGTCAGCGAACCTGTTTGAGTCTGTAGCCGGCCGTCCATCGCAGTTGAACTGAACTATAGATTTACACCGGTTTAGCACAACCTCATGTAATCCGTTAGCGCTATTGACTTCTAAGCACTATTTTTGTGTTATTCTTTAAAAATTCATACTTTCGGTTCTTCTTATTGGATTTATATAATTTTGGTGTTGTTTTACTCATAAAATTATTCTCCATTTTTTAAACTGGTGAGGAGTATTTTTCTGGTGCGTAGAAATAGAGGAAAACTGCTACAAATGAAAATAGCAAAAAACTTCTCATTAGCACCCAGCCCTCCCTGATCGTCCAAACCACAAAATGGGCAGCAGAAAATCTGAAACATATCCAGTCACTTCCCTTCTCCAGTTAACATTCAGTAGAGTGGACCATGACCAGCTATCTGAGAAAATCGTTTTTATGGCTCTGACCCCTGCTATGCAGATCATTCACCCCACACCACGAAAAAGGGTCTGTTTTAGTGCAGATTACATATCTCAGGGTACACACAAAATAAAGCCATGTTTGATCATTGCGAGAAAAACACAATGGAGGAAAGATACGGAAAAGACCTTCCTATCACGTTGGCAGGTCAGTCAAGCTTGGAAAGATTGAAAACAATGGGCCACTCGGACTGTGTACACGACCTTTGCTTCCTCGTTTGTCAGTCACTCTATTGGTTCTTGTCTAGAACTGAGAGAATTGCTTCATTGATGGGCTTAGGAAAAGGCTAATAGTATCAGGAAGAAACCTGATTACATAACGTCCTTCTGAAGAGAGCATGTCAAGCGTGGGTGTTGTAACTCAGAGTTCACAGGGTGAGACTGCAGATCACCTGCGTAAGTCAACACAGCATGACTAATACATGTCTCCTTCATGCCCCTGATTATATCTCAAGTGCTGTTCAAGTATGTTGTCATAAATTCTGCTCAAACAGCAGAAATAAACAGCCTCACAGGCATATGTCGCAAACAGGGTGCAATAGACTCTTCGGTCCATGGAAGCTAAATCAAGCATGGGGATTAAAGAGGTCTGGCACACTACACAATTGTTTACTTGACTCGGACAATGTGTAATGCCAGGCCAAAGGCAACTTACAATTAAGATTTTGTAATATTTAGTTGATGATGGCTCTTGTTTTGAAATATTGTCATGAACAAAGCAATGCAAATATAACATTGAAATAGAAGGCAAATTAGATAACAGAGATACAATGAAGTACATTCAATCTCATCAATACAGCTTACAATGCTTCCCTTATGCAAATTCATTGTCATTATATTGTGAGTTATTGTCTCTCCTGAAGGAGGTATCAAATTCAGCTCACTGCTATCCAATAAAAAGTATGACTCCAGAATCGAAGAATGAACATGGTAGTAGAAAAGAAGAGTCTTGTACAGAGTTTCTCAACTTCAACATTGAAGCTCTTTTGCCTTAAAGTTACTTTAAGGAAATGTAAATGTAGGCGTATTTGTAAAGCGCACTGATACTTCAGAGTGTCCGGGCGCTGTTCTCATACCGCTAGGGAACCCTTCCTGGTTTTTCCCTGTGAAATGTCCACTCCTGGGCATCCCCAGGGTGCAACCAGGCATCCCTAGCGCTGTTGGGGGCTGTTGTGGAGACTATTGCCCAGAGTTGCAGCGTGGGACCCATGCTTAGAGTAGGCACCGAGGCGAGAAATCAGGTCCGGGGAATTATGAGCCCAAGATCCGCCGAGACCAGCCGAGGCAGGAATTGAACCCTGGTCCCGGGCCAGACCTCTGCATCAGGGTCTGCCACTCTAACCATTGAGCCACACTTCTCCACTATTTGACCAGTGTACACTACTGAACAGTCGATACCACTGGATGCTGCTGGAGACAAATGGAAACTACAAGAGTTGGCAGCTGTCGGACTCCTAAGGAAATCCCCAGAAAGACAAGCCAGCAGTCATGCAAGCACACACAAAGGTCCTCTGTTTAGGCAAAGACAAAACTATCTACCCTAGGCATATGCACAACAAACCAGAAAATCAAAACCCTGCTCTGACAACAGGATATGATAATGAAGCACCTCTTAGACGCTTTCTATGTTCGCATTGCACCCCTGCTTAAATTGCAAGTTAACAGTGTGCAAGTTGTGGCATCTGGCAAGATGTGTAGTACATGCATACATCAGTCTTTGTTGACATGGTTGTCCATACAGCAAAAGAGACTTGTAGAGAGCAAACTCTCCCGATGTTTCAATCAATCCTTTTCTGTCATATGTTGGGTTGAATTCATGCAGGTATTTTTCCATAACCTTATGTTGGTACAAATGTTATTTATAGTAGGTAGAATACAATCAGTGATTTTCTATTCTGGCGAAATGTTCAATAAAAACAGCTTAAATATTAACATTTCTTGCTGTGCTAGAACAGGTTATTCACTCCCGGTGATGGGTATACATCAATACCCTAAGTCGGTGCGCCCCGAAGCAGTATAGTTCCTGCAGCACCCCATTTTATATTTCTGGCAGCTTTGCTCTACCTCAAACCATATCAGACGTTTATTAAAAGGTGTAGATTTACTTTGTTGTGATAATAACCAAATCCAAAAATGAACCATAAAATCTAAGATCAGCCAAGGGAAGCTGTCTCACACTTATAAATACTGTCTTTTCAATAAAGTGAGGTGCTGCGTTGTCCCTAGCAGGACCACATCCCTTTAAACTTGATTTACACTCAACATGCAGTTTTCATTACTTCTGAGGAGGCAGCAAATCTTAACTCAATTCTATACCGTTCCTGGAAACTCCAAGAGTAGCTCACTTTTAATGTGGAGAAAAGCAGAAGACAAAGGAAAACGATGGGAGCCTAAACATAAGTGAGGGAAGCTTGTCTTGGTAGCAGGCAATTTATACCATTCCTACACCCAGAATTTTGGCAATTGTTGGGAGAAAAGAAATTGGCCTGGGGTTTGCTAGACGTTTTAGGTTGGCATTGGCCTCTTTGAGAAGGGGTGTAATAATGTCCTATTTGAGTTTATTGGGAACAACTCCTGAAGGCAGAGAAGTGTTGACCAATCTTGTGATAACGGGCACTAGGGCAGATGGACCAAATTTCGGCCACATTTTAAGATTTCAGTTTGTTAAGGAATTTCTTGATATTGGGTATGAGTGAGCAACAGCCGTAAGCAACTAGGATGTGGAAAGAAGTTTTCTGAGGGTGAGAAGAAAGAATTCATATTTGACTGGAGTTTAAAAGCTTAGAACCCGATTCCAATCTTGCTAGGAAAGCCCTCCGTACGACTTGGATCCGGAGCGCTTCCAGGGCGAGACAAGCTCCAGGATTCCGAATGAGCGAGTACGATGCTGCTGTATGCTTACAGACTCGGTTCGCTCGGACTCCCATTGAGCTCCATGGAAGCCTGTGTACAGACGAGTATACAGGCTCCCATAGCAGAAAATGGGTGGGTGGGGAAAAGTGTACACCCTGTGGCGGGTACCCCATGGTGCCCGCCACTCTGTGCATGCCTGGATCGGGGGGACCCATGGGCACACCCCCGTGACTGATTTGGAGAGCCCCGGGTGAAGGGGGCCTGCTACAGCCCCATGAAGTACGCTTCAGACAGCCGTTTCATCTCACTGAGACCAAGGCGAAGCGGCTGTCCGAATCATGCATCGTACTCGCTGGGTTGGAATTCGACTCCATAGGGCTGCACATTTCGGCTACTTCCGGGAAAGCAAAATCCGATTCGGAAGCCTTCCAAATGACATTGGAATCGGGCCCTTAGTTTTTGAAGAAAACCTTTATGCGTTCACAGAACTGTTGAGAAAGGTGAATGTTAGGGTAATGTGAATGGGTTGTGATAATTTCTTGATACACCTAAAAGAATTCCTTTGTGCAGTTATTGACTGTGGAAATAGAAGACTAGAAGTAAGTGGTTTTGATCCGACTATGGCAGTTTTTTAGCCTCTATTTTTAAATTAGAATAGCACAAAAATGATTTTCCCACGTTCTCGGTTTGAAATGAAGAGCTATTAACTGGCCCAGTCCCAGCACACTTATAGGCTGAATACGAGTCTGGCAGTGTAGAGGCATCCAAATGCTTGGCAGGGCCGCCACGGTTCTGCCCAGCATATTACGAGTTTCCTCTCCACCAGAGTTTTCATGGCGGTTCTGTGGAAAAGTAAATTTTGCCATGTTCTGTGTCCCTACGTGTCATCCATCATATGTTATGTGTGCATGACCAATATGCATATGTTATTCCCCATGTCCGATTAATGACGCAATTATAGTTGTGTCCACCTCTGGTATGTTAGTTTCCAGTCCTCGTGAATACTACGAATATCAGGCCTATGTAAAGTAATGTTGCCACGTTTCTCAGTGTGCACGTTATTCCATTATAAAGTCCTCGTTTCTAGGCCTCAAAAGGGCCTGGACATCAGATTCAGCTCCTGTCTCCTGAAGCCTCGCTGAGGAGCGATACAGCCCCCACCTGTATCCTCGACCTTTCACTTACTTCCTGCCTCGCAGTGCCCGGTGCAGCTTGGCTCTGCCTCTGAGTCTGCCAAAAGTATGTTATGATTCCAGCTATCAGTTCAGTCCTCCTTCTCTGCATTCCTAAGCTACTGAACTGCATCAATAGTTTCCGTCATTGTCTAGCCTTCTCGTCTCCACGTTAGAGAAATACTGTATTTAATGGTCATTTAATATTCTTCATCACGCACTACATGTAGAATAATGCATGGTCCAGTCTTAGAATCAAGTTAGCCTTTCCCCTCATGACTTCTAGTTTATATCAACATGTTCTCTAAACATCAGATACTAGATAGGGTTTAGGTACATGTCGCTCCGACTCTACAGACTTTAGTCTCTGCTCCTAGCACAGAGTTCATAGCCCCCAGCTTCTCCTCGTAACACGTCATTGCCAGTTTGCGCGCACCATCAGGTTAGAGGTCCCGGCTCCTTAGGTAGCCCCTCCTATGTTTCCGCCCATTCATGACATATCCTGTTACGTCTGCACCACATGTCTATGTATACGCCCAGTTACACCTACTTTTACTCTTATCTTTCGCGACTGCTACGCGTCACGCCTTCTGTTCCACCCACTGCTACGCCTACTGCAATGTAATACTATGTGTTTGCGTTTTGTATATAAGCTCATGTATTGTTATTAAAAGTTAGCGCGCTCATCCCAGACCCAGCCCCAGCAGCTGCTGGGCCCCTGTCACCCTGCTGGGCCCCTGTTCCTATGCAGGTTGTCCTGTTCCTGTCCTTATGCTGTATTAAACCTGCAATACTCCTACTACCTCGAATCTTGACTCTTATTTATTGAGCTATCTGTTATGATATATGTCTAGTCAAAAATAGGGTATTATTTATTTATTTACCACAGTTCTTCCTCCATGAAACTCTGGCGGAGAGGAAACAAAGAGGGCCCGCCTCGGTGCCCTGTGGATGCATATAGGGGGGCACAGCATGTGACTCACTGTGTGCTTGCACACCAGTTCCTGCATGACATGGACTTTTTAGTCCATGCCATGCATGGACTTTTTAGTCTATAACAAAAAGTTTTTTCCCTTGGCAAACCGTTCTTACATGAGACAACCTGGAATGGTTGTCTCAAACTACCCAATGGGCCCACTCAATCCCTTGCAGGACCCCTTACTATCTCATACACTTATACAACAAAAATGTAGTTCATTGTTTATTATTATAAAAAGTTCATACAAATACAATCTAGTGTTAAAAACAGCTCATTGCGAGCCTATGTTAAAATCTCATGAACACATTCATAGAATACAATTTCTACTGCACATAAAGTTAAAAACAATAAACGCCCCTCTGCACGATCAAGAGATCAAAAAACCTAGCCTGTAGAAAAATAATTCTATATGTCCAGGATTGTGTTTATGCTAAATCTCAAAAAACGTGCAAAATTTATTGACAATTTTTATGTCTTTGTATGTCTCTCCTTTTCGTATTCTCTAGTTTGATATAATGTGAATCAATTGTTGTTTTTTTATTGTTTTTAACTTTATGTGCAGTAGAAATTGTATTCTATGAATGTGTTCATGAGAACTACATTTTTGTTGTATAAGTGTATGAGATAGTACGGGGTCCTGCAAGGGATTGAGTGGGCCCATTGGGTAGTTTGAGACAACCATTCCAGGTTGTCTCATGTAAGAACGGTTTGCCAAGGGAAAAAACTTTTTGTTACTGTTAAAGTACCCTATTCCCCTGGTTCGTAGGGGGTCTCTCTCGAATTTGAAACTTTTTAGTCTATGCCTGGTAGGAACTGTTTTTGCCGTTCCCATTGCAGTGCCCACCGTGGGAAGCCCACCAGACAGGATGAAACTCCTAATCTGGCGGCTGGCCTCACCACAGGCTTGGCGGTACGGCAGATCCAGCTCCGCACTGCTAAATTTGTAATCGGGCCCTTAGTGAAATTGGCGAATACAAAAGAGATGCTCAATGGGGCTAGCTGACGGCTATAGAGCGTGAATTGATGAAGATGCTGGTCTGCATAGCTAGAGATCTAAGTTTATGCCAGAGTTCTGAATCACATCTACCTGTTGTAGTCAAAAGAAGAAAACAATATAATGCTGGTAACACACAGAACATGATTCCAAGTCACTCAGTAGCCACAGAATTGGACATGGCTAGCTTCCAACAAGAATCGTGTTTTCCGTAGCAGAGTGTGAAGGAGAACGAGGTAAAAAATATATAACTCTCGCTAGGAGATATTCAACTGAAATGTTATGTTCTGCATTGGGCGTGAAGTACCTGTTGCATGTTTGGTTTTCTGTTTGTACATACTGTCAAGCGAACGAGTAAGCACCGAAACATGAGCAACGAGACCATTGCTGACAAAAGCAAAGAGTTGAGGGAATACTCGGCAGCTTTAAAGGTATAAAATATTGCGAAAAAGAAAGGAGGAATCTGAAGAAAGGAGTGGATTCTTCTAAATATAGTGAAGGGCAGCGATAGGGTTGGGACGAAACAATAAAAATGCCATGGCTTGCACTTCTTCCTAGTACTTGGCCCACTCAAGGCAATCAAGTCAAAGGCACACCTGCGAAGAAATAAATCAACTTTTTTTATTACAAAGCTACAAATATTCTTAAATGGTGCGAACAAATTAATGATGCATAAGTCATACAAACAAAGGCAATACCTATTCTTGACAACCTGCCAGACTGAGCATTTGTGTCTTGTACAAAAACAATGGACTAACCCTTCACAACGGCATTTACATAATACTGAGATCACAATGTGCGCTGAAAACAATACTGGTTATGTAATCATTAACTACGTATTGGGATTAGTAAATATTATTGTCCCAGAAACCAGGGGTTTCCTCTGTTGCTCATTGAAAGCTTCCTTGTAAATTTAACAACAATTAAGATTTCCTTGTCTCTTGAACAGAATTATCAGATGAAATGGTAAAATAAAAGGCTTTCAAATACTGTGAACTATACAGACAGGATACGGTTTTGATGCGTCATATGTTTCACAATACTGCAATATTGCTTTTATTATTTATCTAGCCTGTGCTCTACAAAGACTATTCATTGTGAAATGTACAATAAAAATTAATGCATGACTAAAAACATCAAATATAGTCAACAATTCAAATTGACTGCTTGTATAATGAAGGTGTCCCTACACTCACACAAGTTCAGATGTAAAATGTATGTGAGTGTGTGCGTGCGTGCGTATGTACGTGGATGTATGCATGTGTGTACGTCTTCTTCCGATGGATAACACAATAGTGTAGTGGTTTAAAGAGTGTTCGGATATGGGCTGAACAGTGAAATAAATGGGAAGAAGTTCTCGACAGAAATCTAAATTTATGTTGACTCCATAAAATTACTTAAGCTACCGTTAAGGCACCTGCAGGGTCTTTGTGCATGCTCTCATCTTACATTCCTCCTTAAAAGGAAGTGTTGGCAAGACCATGCCTATTAATCTTCAGAGCTATATAATAACACTTACTTGACTAAAGCAGTAAAAAGGCTTCTCACCACTTTCACACAGGTCTGAAGGCAACTGTCTAGTCATTACTGGTTAGCTGTTTTCGTTCATGCCTAGTCATTTGTTTTTGTATGCAGGATCTTCCACACTTTCAAAACATCAGGAAAGAAGTTCCAACAGAAGTCTGACACACTAGTCAGGAACTGCACTTCCTATTTTTCTTGGTAGGATCAGCAAAAGGCTTGCACATTCCGGGTCCAGCGGGTCAGGTGAGAGTTAAAGTCTCCTCTCCATAATTTTTCAGCAGGGTAGAATTCTTCCAAGTAGGTAATCTTCTGTGTTTTCCCCTCAAAGTGGTGTACAACAGATTTTAATATATAACCTTAGCTGTGATTGGCAACATTTCCTAGGTGAAGAAGTATAAAGTTCTTGCAAGCTTTCTGCTTAACTTTTACCACAGTATGACTCGGCTCTTGAGTCAAATTGTTGCTTTGTGTATTATGTAAACAATCTGATAGTGCTTTGGGGTACAACTCTTCTAGACAGCAGCATCAAGCCTTGCATAGAATCCTTCTTCTCTCAACTCCCCCAAAGTCAGCCCATATCAGGTACCAGTGGATTAAAATAGAGCCTACTCTTGAGCACAACTCCTCTCATCCGCTGTGGTCAAATGGGCCTATATGTCTGCATTGGCCCTTCCTCTGAAGGACAATTTCATGGGGGAGAACTGTAGTGATAGAAGACGTTTGTCTGGGAAAGGATTAACATGGGTCTTTTCAAGCATCTCTTGGGAACTGATGAGGTATGAGAAACATTACTTTGAATCAAACCACAGAAAAAAACAGCTGAAAGGATGGACTTATGCTATCTGTCCAGACAGAGCAAAAATTTAGACAGAAATCTGACAACCACATTAAGTACACTTTTGTAGTATTGGTAATACAAATCGAATGTGCACATTTGTATTTTCATTCGTTTATAAAATGCTGCAAGAATGACATTTCTAGGAATTTGCTAAAATGACTAAACGATGTTAGCACAAATACTTTAAATCAAAAATGTCACTTTTGAAATATACCAAAAATATGGATTTGAGCCCTTCAGTACTTGGTTGCAAGGAAAGCAAACATTTACTTTACATTGTTTAACCACTTGGATGCTGAGATATCTGCAACAATTTACTGTAATTTCCATTGAAATGAATGGACACTCCATGACGAGTTACCCTTGTCATTAGCATCCACTAACCAATTGTGCATTACCCTGTTGAATCCATGCTGAGATCTGTGTCTAGAGCTGCGCTGACAGCTGTAAAAAGAGCTTTGCATAGACTGCATACGTTCAAAGAGATCAGGTATCCTCTACACCCTGCTTAACAACATGTTGGATGCCGCAAGCATAGGCCTCCTTGCCATCGAGATTGCTCACAGTCACCCAGAGGGTACATTCGCAGTCACCCAGAGAGGTGTTCTATTAGCTGATAGGAGCAAAGAGCTTAAAGAGCACTGCCATGAATTCCAGGAAAGGGACATATACAAAACATATATATGACCCTTTCTAAGGCAATGTGTCCATAGACTTTTACCCTCGATCCCAGATGTAGTAGATTATTTTCCTGTAAAGTCATTTCCTGTTTGAATCTGTTTAGACCATGTATTTAGGATGTAATTACTGTATGTACTGCACAGAGATGCATCACAATGCATTCATTCACAGTTTTTTCTTCACCCCAGTGCTACTGTTGTTACCCTTTCTAGTGCCTGCATACCCTCATGGGTGATTAGCGTGCTCTACAAATCAACATAACATAACGTAACATCACATCACATATCATATCCATTGATTTTTGGCTTTTAGCAGTTGGAACCACAAAGGCCTACTTCCCCATTATGTCTGGTATTCAGGGGTAGTTGGGTGCCTTACTGATCACTTCACTGTTTATCTTTATCTTCACCGAAGAACAAAAAGATTATCAGGGATATTTTTTTACACTTTGGGACTCATTACGATGTGACATCGCCGCTGATGCGGAATCGGTCATCCTCTGGTCGGCGGACCCGACACCACAATTAGGATGCGACTGGAAACAGAGAAGGCAGAAAAAATTAGAGAGGAACAATAGCTAAGCACAGGCAAAGGAACACAGGGGTAGAATATGACATGGGGTGGACAGATTGTTTTATTCTGCCAGCAGAATTGGTGGAATTTGGTGACTCCGTGTTAGTCTTGTAACACTGAGCGCTGGCTAAATTCTGGCAATTGCAGCATGGTTGAATTTTTTTCCCACGAGTCTCCAGAAATGCGAGCTAGTGAGTGAGATTTGGTATACCGTACCGCTTTTTTATACAGCGGGGGGTCACGTTCAAAGGACTGCTTCTCAAGTAGATTTGCTGATGCTCAAGTAGATTAGCTACTCGAGTGGCTGCAATATCAACTCGAATGGGCGCTTTCCCTTGCACACTGCATGGTGTAATTCACACAGATTTTTTAGCGTTGCTCACACAATGGATGCTAAATTGCAGCACAAGGAGCGTGATGTGCATTGCTTACTACTGCAGAATCTTGCAGAGCTTTTATTTAACTCCATGGAGTTCCACAGATTGAGACTCTAAGACCAAAGTTATACAATGGGAGGCGTAAGCTTTGCGTTAGTGACAACCGAATCTAGGAGTTTTTCACTATTAGGACATGTAAAACTTAAAAGTACATGTACTACTTCTTAAATGCATTGCTCCCTGCCCTCTGGGTTCTCCAAGACCTACCTTACGGGTGGCTTATATGAGTTAAAAAGAAAGGTTTGGGTATGGCAAAATATTTTCTTTGCCAGGGTTAAATGTCAGTTTAAAACTTCACACACGGGCTGCAATGGCAGGCTTGCAACATGTTTAATAAAGTGTTACTTAAGGTGGTGGCACAATCAGAGCTGCAGGCACACAGGTAGCATTTAATTTACAGGCCCTGGGACAGGCAGTGCCACTTTATTAGGGATGTACAAGTAAATTAAAGATGCCAATTAGGTTTAAGTTACTTTAACATGTTTTATGGGGAGAGCAACAAGCACTTTATCACTGGTTAGCAGTACTAAGGTTAGCAAAAACGAAGTCAGCAAAAACAGGGTGTCAGAAGGCAAAAGGTTAGGAAGAAACCACAGCAAGGATGCCAGGTCTAACTAACACATCATCCAAGTGGAAGGGCATCTAAAAGAAATGGAGGGCATGTGGGTGACAATAAGAGGCGTCTATAATCGAGAGCCACTCATATTGGCATCTATTTAAAGGCCCTATCAAGGTCAGAAGCAGTCCATAAGTTACACAATACAAACATTAAGGGTATGGGCACCAGGGCCTATAGTGCAAGGAGTTGAACATGGTGGTGGATGGGGTAGTGCAACAGACCCAGAATTAAATAGGGGTGGGGCAATCTCGCTGGTGGGCAACGCCCCGCTGGATGAAATGAGGTTGATGGATGCCTGGAGGGCCAGACACCCATTGAGTGCTGATTTTCTCACCTGTGAGCATGTGAGCAAAAGTTACACAAAATGTAGGCATTAGATAAAAGGTTACTCCCAGACCTGCACAAGGTGACCTAGTGCCACATTATGGTCATGGCTTGTGAGCTTAACCTCCGCAAACACAGCTAACAAAGAAAGAGAGGTTTGTGGCATTTTCTGGATTCTCTGTTGAAATATCTAGTAGTCATGAATAGCATACAACAAAGTATAGATAAGCACAACTACATGGGAAAGGTCAAGGTAGTGGCACTATGGGAGTAATTGAAAAACGTTTGAAGGGGGAATTTCAACGAAGAGGTGGCCTACTAAAAAAGATAAGAAAAGCCTTGTTGATCCAATTGCGCGAAAAGCAGGGGTAACTGGAATCGGCACACAAATCCACACAGTCTCAGAAGCTTTGAGAAAAATAACCATGAAGCAGGGCTATATCAGAGCAGTAGCAATAGATAATGCGACCTATTTGCTGGCCGACCTGGACAAAAAAAGAAATGAACTGGGTAATAACCTGCAGACCTCAGGCAACTCTGTTGAGAGTGAAAAGTTACATTGTTGAGGTAAGAGGAGGGTCCACTTCACACAAACAAGAGAGGCAGAGCTGAATGCTTCCAAATGTTTTATGAGCATCTCTATAGAAAGGGGAGGAAGACAGCATATTTAGCAGAAGCACAGTTTCCCAAACTATCACCAGCTGGTAGGAAGAGCCGAGTGGAGCAACTAACAAAAGAAGAAATCTTAGGGGCCATGATGCGCGCCAATCCGTTGCCAAATATAAAGTTTTACGCACATCTTTACTGCCACTTCTTTACAAAATCTACCAGGAAATGATTCAGGAAAAGAAAGTGAAGCATTAATGTCAGAGTCAACTTTGTCTCAGAATCCTTAAATTTGATATGTGTCCTGACGACTGTGCCATTTACAGATCAATTTAATTACTAAACATTGATGTAAAGATATTTACTACATATTTAGTAAGACAAAGGCATGTGCCTGTAGACAGTGATTGGAGATTGTATCCAAGATAGTCAAGCCAGTCACAACATCCAAAAAGTCTGGTGATATAGGTGCTATAGGAAGCAAGGTGATCAAAAAAGCATTCTTGGTCTTCCTGGATGCAGGAAACCAGCAATTGACAGGACAGAATGAGTCTGTTTCGTGAACACTTTGCAAACAATGGGCTTTAGGGAGGGATATTATGGTTGGGTGCTACTGGAAAATAAATCCTTACGGCTAATTTAAGGTTAATAATGTCTTCTCTCAATGGGTGCAGGCAGAAAGCGGCATGATCCAGGGAAGCCCTTTCAATTCCGCTTTTTTTGCTGGCCCAGGAGCCTTTAGCCAAAAGATTCAGGCATAACAAACTCATAATAGGAATAGGACCTGGGTACAAGAATCTAATCACATGATGTTTACTGACAGCATCCTGCTCTTATTTTACAGAGCCCCTTGATTCCATCCTACACCTAAAATGGAACTTCAGGAGTATCATCAAATATCTGGATTTAGGATTAATCTAAATGTATTTATTTGGAATACCGCAACATCCAAGAACCAAATCCAAAGACAAAAAATGATGACCCCAATAATGGGATGACACTGCAACGAGATTTCTGGGCATAGGTATACAAAATTCCCTGGCAGAAGCTAGGGGAAATAACCTCAAACAGTTTTAAAAAAAAGTGGTGAGGGTGACATAGGTAAGCTGGCAGAACTAGATCCTAGCCCTTCTGGGACGGATTGTGCTTGTCAAAGTGAGGATCGACCTGAGAGTATTGTTCGTATTTCTAACAATGACATTGCTCATACATAAACATTACATAACTGAGCTTCAATCCCATTGTGCTGATATTATTTGGCAGGGGAACAAAGAAAGGATTAGAAGATGTCAGTGCATGCTGAAAATAAACCAAGGTGGGCTGGGAGTGCCCTACCTTCTTAATTATTACTACACATCACATTTGCGTTTCCTGGTGAATTAGAAAAGAAACAGAAAAAGTGTGTTGCATAATGGACCACACCTTAAATAGGGGGGCCCTATGGGAAGTTCAATAGAAACCAAAGACCCTGAGAGGTGGTAAACTGTATTTATAAATCCCCACAAACAAGAGCCATACTACAGATCCGGCATAGTTCAGCCACAAAGAGGGAACTGTCGTCTTTCCCTTCCCCATTCGCACCCATATGAAGGAATATCAAATCCCGCCGGGTCTTAACAGATCAATCTTCCAGCAGTGGCAAGATGAGGATTGTAAGATCTTACAGTATATGAGCCAGATGGGAGGAATGAAAGCTTTTGAACAGGTAAAAACGGAGTTAGGACTACAGGAAACTGACAGTTCTGATATTTACACCTAAGACATTGGCTTTAGAAACCTGGAATAACACAGGGGGGGGGGGCAAGAGATCTTACCTCTCTCAAGAAATATCTTCCTTTTTATGATAAGGAGAAAAATGTAGTCTCATGCATATATAATCTTCTTAGCAAAGACGCAGAAAGAGAAAAGCTCCCTTTTAGCAATAGTGGAAGAAAAAATTGCAAATAACACTAGAAGGGAAACAATGGAATTGTATCCTTAAGAGGACTAACAATTTTGAGACTCATTCGGGTGGGAGGGTAACGATGTTAAAAATATAGTACAGTTAGCATAACACACCCTCAAGGCTATGATCCATAGACCATCTGAGGGGGGACAAGGTGCTGGAAGAGGTGTGGATGGGTTTCCTGATGCACCTTTTTTGGTCCTGCCACCATGTTCAGCCTTTTGGACAGAAAGTATTACAAACTGTTGAAGAGATTGCCAGGTCTGGATTGGTGGGGTGCACAGAGATGATAATTTTTCGTAGACCTTGGTACCCTTTCCAGCAACGCAAACCCTGCTCATATTCTGGGGGCAGCTGACAAAGATACATTGTTGTAGTTACTATGGATTACGAAACTGACCATAAGTACTCAGGGCAAGAAAAGAAACTTTAAGAAAGAATGGGGACCACTATCAATACATAGGGAGGGACTATAAGGAGTTGCTATGCCCCAAGAGATTCTCATCATTATGTGGATTAGATTAATCGAAACTGGACGCATACTAACAAGATGATCGATGAAAGAGACTGCAACGAAACTGAAAAGTGAAATGTGTATAATAGCACTTACGAACAGCAAAGTGAAATCAAGCGTGAAAAAGCGGGGGAAATTAGTGCCCAAGGAGGATGAAAAAGGGAGGGGAACTTTAATGGAATAAAGGGAGCTCAGGCAAGGAAAATAGTTTCTTTGCACTTTGACAAACCTGTTAAGTTTTAGAACACATTTGTGAAATCACTGATTGTTAGACCTGACGTTAATGTCGTGGTTTTCCCCTAAACCTTTTGCATTCACTCTCCTGCTTTGCTGAATTAATTTTTGTTGACTTAAGGACTCTGTGTGCTTTACCACTGCTTTCTAGCGCTAACGTGCTTGTGCTTGCTCCTTGAAACAATGTGAAATTTGCTTACACCTACGTGGCACATTTATCTTACATGCAAGTCCCTAGTAAAGTGGTACTCCCTCTACCTAAGGTCTGTAAATATATGCCACTACGAGGCCTGTAGCACTCATTGTGCCACCCACTAATGTAGACATTTAAAACATGTCAGGTCTGCCACTGAAGCTGCTAGTGCAGTTTTAAAATGCCATTTTGACCTCGCAAAATAAACATTCTGCGAGTTGTAAACCTTCCTTTAACTACCTATAAGTGGTCATCCCTAAGGTAGGCCCTACAAAGTCATAGGGGAGGTATATTGTACTTAAAAAGTAGGACTTGTGGTTTAAGCTTTAAATATCACAGCAGTGAAAAACTCCTAGATTCATTTTTCACTGCTGTAAGAATTATATCTTTCTTTGACTAACACTGGTTTACCTTATTAGATTTTAATAAGTGCTAACTTTGGAGTGGTAAACATATGCTATTTAGACTCAAATAAATTGTAATTTAAAATCCTCTTTAATGGTAAAGTCTGATTTAAAGTCACAATTATGAAAATGTCACTTTTAGAAAGTTGACAACTTCCTGTCCTGGCCTTTAGTGCCCTTTGCATCTATCATGAATCACATGAATTTAAATAGCTCCGTTGTTGAGAATTGTGTATTCCTGTCAGAAAGTGGAACAAAAGGGGCTTAGGTGTGGACAGGATGGGCCATCCTGTCAGAATAGCTGGAGTCGGAGCTGTGCCTTGCCCCACTTACCCTTCAAAGATCTTGCCTCCAGCACACACAAAGGACCCTGACATCAGCCTTTTGTCACCATTTACTTCTTGGAGCCTTGAGAGGGGAAGTGAAGAACTTTCCAGAACCAGATGTGGGGGTAGAACAGGGTGTTCCCCCACAAAGGTTTGCACAAGGTATAAATATTGGACCTCCTGAGCCTCTTATCAGTACACTCTGGGACCTGTAGACATATTAGAAGAAGAATTGACTTGCCCCCCTAGAGGTCTACCCTGCTGTAACCAGATGATTACCCTGCTGCTTGAGGACTGCCTTGATTTCTGAGGAGGAAGACTGGACCTGCTCCATTCAGTTCACTGACAGAATATCGAAAACAACAATAGTGTGGTACAAAAATATTGTGTCAAAAATATTAATAACAAAAAATTCCTATACTTATATACTTATAATGATAAGTACAAAAATATAGAAAAAATATATCGTTTGACACTTATATCATTAATATTAGGAGTGAGGAGGTGTGTGTCCGTGCAAGAGCCGCTTGGTTGAGGTAAGCGTTTACCAAGCTGCGAGAGGGAGTCAAGAAATGGCAAACTGTTTACTTGGATTTAAGAGGTCCTGCCTGGGCCACAAGTCAGCACCATCACGCGATCCTTGTGAGTCCGTTCCTGCTTACTGGGGCAGTGAGTAGCGGAGCAGTTTTGAGCTGTGTTTAATGTACAGGCGGGAGTTGTGCAGGACACACCAGTGCTTCCAAGAACTTTTTATTTTTTAAAGACACAATATGGCAGCAACCCACATGGGTGTTTAACTTGACTACCAATCCCATAATTCTGTATATGATACTCACCTGTACGCAATCAGTAAAATAAAAGAGGGTATGTTACTGCTGGTCTCTGCACGCCATCATTTTATCTGCAATGCCCATGGAAGAAGGGCGCAAGCCCGAAATGCGTCGGCGAGTAGGAGTGAGGTGTGTGTCTGTGCAAGAACCCCTTGGTTGAAGTCAGTGTTTACCAAGCTGCGAGTGCGACTCAAGAAATGGCAAACTGTTTACTTGGATTTAAGTGGTCCCGCCTGGGCCACGAGTCAGCACCATCACGCGATCCTTGCGAGGCCATTCTTGCTTACTGGGACAGTGAGTAGCGGAGCTGTTTGGAGCTGTGTTTAATGTACAGGTGGGAGTTTTGCAGGACACACCAGTCCCTCTAAGAAGTTTTTGTTTTTTAAAGGCACAATATGGCAGCAACCCACATGGGCGTTCAACTTAACTAACTGTCCCATAATTCTGTGCGTGATACTCACCTGTACGCAATCAGTAAAATAAAAGAGGGGATGTTACTGCTGGTCTCTGCACGCCATCATTTTGTCTGCAATGCCCATGGAAGAAGGGCGTAAGCCCGAAACGCGTCGGGGAGTAGGAGTGAGGAGGTGTCTGTCTGTGCAAGAGCCACTTGATTGAAGTCAGCGTTTACCAAGCTGCGAGTGCGACTCAAGAGATGGCAAACTGTTTACTTGGATTTAAGTGGTCCCGTCTGGGCCACTAGTCAGCAACATCACGCAATCCTTGTGAGTACGTTCCTGCTCACTGGGGCAGTGAGTAGCGGAGCGGTTTGGAGCTGTGTTTAATGTACAGGCGGGAGTTGTGCAGGACTCACCAGTGCCTCCAAGAACCTTTTGTTTTTTAAAGACACAAAATGGCAGCAACCCACATGGGTGTTCAACTTAACTAACTGTCCCATAATTCTGTGCGTGATACTCACCTGTACGCAATCAGTAAAATAAAAGAGGGGATGTTACTGCTGGTCTCTGCACGCCATCATTTTGTCTGCAATGCCCATGGAAGAAGGGCGTAAGCCCGAAACGCGTCGGCGAGTAGGAGTGAGTAGGTGTGTGTCCGTGCAAGAGCCGCTTGGTTGAAGTCAGCGTTTACCAAGCTGCAAGTGTGACTAAAAAAAAAATGCAAACTGTTAACTTGCATTTAAGTGGTCCTGCCTGGGCCACGAGTCAGCACCATCCACGATCCTTGTGAGTCCGTTCCTGCTTACTCAGGCAGGTAGAGGCGGAGCGGTTTGGAGCTGTGTTTATTGTACAGACGGGGCTTGAGCAGGACACACCCGTGCCTCCAAAAACGTTTTGTTTTTTAAAGACACAATATGGCAGCAACCCACATGGGTGTTTTACTTGACAACCAGTCCCATAATTCTGTGCGCCATACTCACCTGTATGCAATCAGTAAAATAAAAGAGGGGATGTTATTGCTCGTCTCTGCACGCCATCATTTTGTCTGCAACGCCCATGGAAGAAGGGCGAAAGCCTGAAACGTGTCGGCGAGTAGGAGTGAGTAGGTGTGTGTCCGTGCAAGAGCCGCTTGTTTGAAGTCAGTGTTTACCAAGCTGCAAGTGTGACTCAAAAAAAAATGCAAACTGTTAACTTGCATTTAAGTGGTCCTGCCTGGGCCACGAGTCAGCACCATCCACGATCCTTGTGAGTCTGTTCCTGCTTACTCAGGCAGGTAGAGGTGGAGCGGTTTGGAGCTGTGTTTATTGTACAGGCGGGGCTTGAGCAGGACACACCCGGGCCTCCAAAAACGTTTTGTTTTTTAAAGACACAATATGGCAGCAACCCACATGGGTGTTTTACTTGACAACCAGTCCCATAATTCTGTGCGTCATACTCACCTGTATGCAATCAGTAAAATAAAAGAGGGGATGTTATTGCTCGTCTCTGCACGCCATCATTTTGTCTGCAACGCCCATGGAAGAAGGGCGAAAGCCTGAAACGTGTCGGCGAGTAGGAGTGAGTAGGTGTGTGCCGTGCAAGAGCCGCTTGGTTGAAGTCAGCGTTTACCAAGCTGCAAGTGTGACTCAAGAAATGGCAAACTGTTTACTTGCATTTATGTGGTCCTGCCTGGGCCATGATTCAGCACTATCACGCGATCCTTGTGAGTACGTTCCTGGTTAGTGGGACAGTGAGTAGCGGAGCGGTTTGGAGCTGTGTTTAATGTACAGGCGGGACTTGAGCAGGACACACCCGTTCCTCCAAAATGGTTTTGTTTTTTAAAGACACAATATGGCAGCAACCCACTTGGGTGTTTAACTTGTCAACCAGTTCCATAATTCTGTGCGTCATACTCACCTGTATGCAATCAGTAAAATAAAAGAGGGGATGTTATTGCTGGTCTCTGCACGCCATCATTTTGTCTGCAACGCCCATGGAAGAAGGGCGCAAGCCCGAAACGCGCTGGTGAGTAGGAGTAAGGAGGTGTGTGTCCGTACAAGAGCCGCTTGTTTGAAGTCAGTGTTTACCAAGCTGCAAGTGTGACTCAAAAAAAAGGCAAACTGTTAACTTGCTTTTAAGTGGTCCTGCCTGGGCCACGAATCAGCACCATCACGTGATCCTTGTGAGTCCGTTCCTGCTTACTCGGGCAGTGAGTAGCGGAGCGGTTTGGAGCTGTGTTAAATGTACAGGCCGGAGTTGTGCAGGACACACCAGTGCCTACAAGAACTTTTTGTTTTTTAAAGACACAATATGGCAGCAACCTACATGGGTGTAATAACTTTACTACCAGTCCCATAATTCTGTGCGTGAACGCAATCAGTAAAATAAAAGAGGAGATGGTACTGCTGGTCTCTACAGGCCATCATTTTGTCTGAAACGCCCATGGAAGAAGGGCGCGAGCCCGAAACTCGGCGGCGAGTTGGAATGAGGAGGCGTGTGTCCGTGCAAGAGCCTCTTGGTTGAATTCAGCGTTTACCAAGCTGTAAGTGCGACTCAAGAAATGGCAAACTCTTTACATATATATATATATTTCTTGGATTCTTCTCACCTCGTCTTTTACGATGGAAGTCACGGCACAGCAAACAGGTAAGATTTTACAAGATTTCTTTATTTACACACCATGTGCAAAATAACGTGTATTGATTAGGACTGGCCAATATATATATATATATATAGATAGATATATCTATATATCTATCTATATATATATTATCTACTGGTGGTCGCCAGTAGATAGTTATAGTTAGGACCTAGATTCCATTGGAAAGGCGTTTTTTTTCCCCAATAACTTTGACGCTGGTTGACGAATCTTCTTAGTGGGGCGCTCTGGTCAGCTCCTGTCTTGAAAGTTTCAGGGTGATTCGCCAAGCAGGGGCCGAGAAAAAGGGTGGTACCAAAACATGTTTTCTCAATGTTATTTTCCATAGGAAACTTTAGACACGGCTACAGCCCGAACTGCTGAACAGAATTACACCAAATTTGGCAAAAAGGTAGCCGTTGGTTCAGAAAGAGCCCTTTTTGTTAAATGGAGTAAATCCATTCAGTAGTTCCTGAGAATATTTTAGGGGACTTAATCCCCCAATTTACAATGCACCAGGGGGTGCGTTTGCACAGTGGTGCAGGGAGTGGGTGTGGCCTAATGTGACAAGTGTGCAAGCGCGTCCTGTGGCGCATTTTAAGTTGGGGAATGAAGTCCTCTTGAATCCTGAGGGTCCATGGGGGCCAACTAGCCCACCAGGTACGTCCAGTAAGCGCCACAGAGTTGCGTTGTAGAGAGGTGTAAAAAGGGGCGTGGCCTCTGACCACCTCTCTGAAACGCAGCTCTGTGGTGCTTACTGGAGGTATCTGGTGGGCTAGGTGTCCCCCAAGGACCCTCAGGATTCAAGGGGAATTTATCCCCCAACTTAAAACCCACCAGGGGGTGTGTATGCACAGTGGTGAAGGGAGGGAGAGGTGCCTGATGTAACATGTGTGTACTTATGCAATCACTCCGCTAAAACCAAAGCACTTATAAACTCACCATGCACTCTCCTTGGCACACTCTAATCATCCAATCACTATCCATGTACTCATGCAATGACCCATGCACTAATTCATGCCCTGCTACAATACTGTGAGCAGTACCAATGCAGTCCAGCCATAGCTCTGTCACTACCCATGCACTCCTCCAATCACCCAGCGCGCACCATGTACTTATCCAATCACCCGCCAAAACCCAGGCACTTATAAATTCACCATGCAATGTCCTTGCAGTACTCTAATCATCCAGTAACTACTCATGTACTCATGCAATGACCCAGGCACTAACTCATGGCAAATACAGAGGAGGTCCTACTAATTACAGGGGTACCCCAACGCATAGTGTTCCCTAGTATATGTAGGTGTTTTCACTGTATTCTTAGTGTCTTTTAGCATAGCACTGGCTCCAGTCCTGGTTATTCAGAGTCAGTTACAACCAGTACCCGTCAGTAAAAAGTTGGGGGCACAGGAGGACTTTCTTCTCCTCTGTTGGTTCTTTCTGCACATCTCTTGCTTCTTCCTGCATTTTTCTTTCTGGACTTCTGTTGCCTCTTTCTCCATTTGTCTTGCTTCTTTCTGCTCTTTTCTTCTTCTTTCTTCACATGTCCTAACTTTGTAGGCATAGTTAGAAATTAGCATTTAAAAAACCATTGAAATTCACTGAAAAATATATAGGTTTCAAGCACATTATAGTTAGAAATTAGCGTTAAAAACACCTTAGAAATGCACATAGGTTTCAGGGACGTTATAGTTAGTTGGACATTTCATCTGTACAAAACCATAGAAATTCCCCCGTTATAGTTAGTTCAGCTAACTATAACTCGCGCCCCCGCAATGCACTGCTGTTGACATCACATATTACATCATTCATGACAATCCCTGCAAGCTCGGTCCCACAATAAGATGTTGCTGTATATGGTCCAATATTATTTAACCTATACATGTATTTATTTTTTATGGCAAGTTGTATCATCAGACCCAAGGCATTGCAATGGGGATCTGTTTCACCACCAGTTACTCCTGTTTATATCTCGGCTGGTGGGAAGCACAGGTAGTGCATGACATCTACTTATTTAATGACCATGCATTACTTTGGGTACGTTACAGCGATGGTATATTTGTCATCTGGAGTGACAGTTAAGAACAGACAGAGGAGTTTGTAAAGATTCTCAATAACAACTCGCTGAATCTTACATTCATGCAAGAAAATGAGAGAACATCTTTAATTTTTTTAGATCTGCGAATCAGTGTGGCAAACGGTAGACTGATTACAGAATTGTACAGGGAAGACACATCGGGTAACAGTCTGCTCCATGCACATAGTCATCATCCACACAATCTAATCTGTAGTATCTCTTATATGCTGAGTTCCTATGAGCGAAATGTTATAGTGGCATGAAGAAGGCTTTATAACAAGGAGAGAGACAAAATGACTCAATTTGTTTTAGAGAGATGTTACATGTGAAAAACTAATCAAAATGCCACCGAGAGAGTGGAAGTGGTGAAACAAGAAATCACACTAAAAGTAACACTAGACAAGAAATGGAAGACAACAACCTGAATAGATTAATTGCCACCTTTAGCACAAAGGCACCTCTAGTGAGGAAACTGTTTAAAAGGAACAGGCATGTCCTTCATGGACCATACTCCCAGCATTACATTTAAGAATATGCTGTGCAAGAATATGGTGACCTCAATTCAACCCAGATGCTGCACTCTCACTAAGGGTTTCTACAAATGCACTAAGTGCAAGGCATATAGATTTAGTAAAAACATGAAAGAAGTATCATTCCCCGAAACCGTCATGCCCTTTAGCATACAAAACCATCTGACATGTAATTTAGCCTTATAGACCGCCGTAGCGGGTTATAGCAGCTATTAAAGGCCCGCTCCCGCGCTAAAGGGCGAAGGTAAGGGACTTTAACATCTGAGCGGGACTTTAATAGCTAGTATAGCCCTGCTACAAAGGGCTATAAGGCTTTTAGAACATTCTGCCACTAGAGGGCAGAATGTTCTAACAAATAAACAAATGACTTCTCGAAGCTTAGGGGGATTTAAATCCCCTCGAGCTCCGAGAGGTCTTTGTAAAACATTGGAATGTTGCTCTGCTGGCCTTTACCGGCCCGTAGAAGCAGGGAGCACTCCATTGTCTTCAATGGAGCTCCCAACATTCCAATGTTCTAATAAGGATTATTGTATATGCTGCCTAAGATGTAGTTGTAACAAGTACTGCATTAGTAGTACAGTACACAAAGCAAAGTAACATGTACTGGAATATATAAAAGTCATCACCATTGTTGACAGGCAATACCACGTGGGACATCATTTCCAGCAACACAATGCTGGAGACATCCCTTAAACTGCAGATGGTGGTTCAGGAAACGGTGACCGCCAATATCAGAAGTGGAGACAGGGTGCAGAAATTGTGATAGTTAGAATCAAGATTTATCATCCAGTTCAATACCATGACACCTGTGGGGATTAAATCCGATAAAGAATTGGCTGTGCACCTGGGGTAGATATTGTTGTTATTGCATTCTGTTCTTTCTTAAAACACCCAGATTAGTTTGAGCTATTGATCCTTCGCATATGTATGAAATGTAGCCCAGCAATATGCAATCTTGATCATGTACACTTTGTATCATGAAGGAAGTGGCAGCACTTTGGTTTTAATTGTTTCTAATGTGCTTATTTCAGATGGTTCAAACAGGAGAATTGCAAAATAACAACATGGAAACCAAGGTCTATGTAATTTGCTAGTGTATGCGCAAGAGTGTAATTATGCAGTATTCCAGGCGGCTTGGGCTTTATCCTTTTTACTTTTTCTTTTCCTTTATTGAAATATTTTCAATTCCTTCGAATTTGTGATATATCTCTTAACATACTTGCTAACATGTCTGCTATAGGTTGTGGCTTTTTTTTTATAAGACTAATGTTCTATATAAGCATGGGCGGATTTTGCGGATTCGCAATCCGCGAATTTGTGGATTTGCGTATTTGCGGATTGCGAAAATCCGCAAAATCCGCGAATTCTCGCGGATTTGCGTATTTTTTTTTTGGGGTGTGTGTTCGCACGGGTTTCTGCAAGTTCGCGAGGGTTTTGTACAATTTCGCAAATTGCGAACTTACTTGTCGGGTCGCCAGTTTTGCGAACTTGTTGTTTCTACGTGCCCAGCCTGTTTGCAAGGCTTTTTTTTCATCACTGCCACCCTCTGTCACCACTGGCACTCTCTTTGGTCACCCATGCCACCCTCTGGCTCACCCATGTCACCCTCTGTGTCATCACAGCACCCTCTGGTTCACCAGTGTACATTATTGGGGCAAAGCAAAGCACTGCCATCCTCTGTCAACACTGGCACTCTGGTTCACCCATGCCACCTTCTGGCTGGCACACCCATGCCACCCTCGGTGTCATCACAGCACCCTCTGATTGACTAGTGAGTGTACACTATTGTGGCAAAGCCAAGCACACCTGCACTAAGTTTTGCAAACAACAACACCTGCCCTGCCCCAACTGACATTAATGAAGGCTGGCACCTGCTTGTCTGCTCCCTTTCCTTTTTGTTGCAATAACAGGATGCAATGGCATACTTGTAACTATTCTGTGACTGTCAGAGCAGGGTCACACAATAGTTGCAAGTAGGCAACCGGATTCTGGAGGGCCCCTTCAGGAAGCACTACAGGTAAAATGGTTACAAATGATGAGCTCGAACTTTTGCACCTGCTCGTTGGTTTTGCTTTTGCAAAACTCGTTTTTCGGTAATTTCGCCCTATTCGCGAGGCGCGGCGTCGTGCGAACTCGACCGTGGAAGCCGCGAACTCGTGCGAGTTACCCCAAGGTTGAGTATGGGCGCCGCCATTTTGTTTGCGTGACGTATTTCCGTTTCCGCCCGCTATGTGTAATCTCGCGCAATGAGCGCATTGCGAATGCAAGTTCGCACGAGTTTGCGAGAGAAATCGCGTGCGAACTTACTTACGCGCACGTGATCGGGCCGCCATCTTGTTTTTCATTCATTCCTATGTGTCTGGGCATGGTGTTTCTATCCTCTGTATATCTCTGCCATCCTTTGCTTGTTTTAATATTTTTTTGATCTATTTAACTTATTTTCTATCCCTCTATTTTTCTAGGTCTATATTTTTGTGTTTTAGGCTACTTTTGTTTACTTTTCAACTACTTTTTTAAACTTTTATTTCCTTCTTCCCTACTCTTATTCTTTTTCATTTTGTCTCCTTACTACTAACACCTGCCCAGAACATGGTGAAGACAGCTGTCAAGCTGCCCAAGACGGGCACTGCAGCCCGTGCCCGGCTCCCGTGTGGCCGCTTGAGGGCGGAAATGGTGGTGCCCCGGGAGATCTTCAGCCCTGAGGAGGTGGGCGCACTCGTTTTTTATGTGCAGCGCCGTCTCCCCAGGACCATCGCGGCAGGCGGCAGGATCGCTGCTGGTTTCACCAACAGCCAGGAGCGACGGAAGCGGTGGGGGCAGGTGTGCCGGGCCCTTTTTAAGATCACGGGGGTCCAGCGCACCTACAATCAAGTAACCCACCGCTGGACCGATATCCTGGACCGAGAGCGCGACCTGCTAGACGTGCTGGGAGTGGAGGTCCCCGGGCTTGGTGAGTAGTAGTAGCAATTTTTTCATCACTCACTACTCTGTTTTTTCTCCTGCTCTGTGTGACTGTGTTATATTGCAAATGTTTGCTTTAACTTTTTTACAAAGAGCAATAATGCTGCTGATTACATTGATAACAGAGGTAAATTAATATTTCAAAATCTTCTGTGCATTTCAGGTGCACTGTTCTCCTTCTCTGTGGCGGTGCCACTGCTTATTTGTTTTCTATTTTGTGTTCATTTAATTGGGCTGAGTAATGTATGAGTGTATTTTACAGAACTGCGTAATGCTAGACACAAAGGGGCAGATTTACAAGCCCCTTGTGCCACGTTTACGCTGCCTTACCTGACGCACAGCGACGTAAACGTGGCGCATCCCTGCGTGTCATGTACAACATGATGCATCTAAGGAGATGCGCCACGTTAAGGCCTGGGCCTGCGCCACAATGGGTGCGTTCCCACGCAAGGGGGGGGGGTGGGGGGTGGGGGGTGGCGGTCAGGCAGCTGTGCGCCTCGCAAAAGTGCCTGCGTGAAATCTACAAGATTTAACGCAGGCACTTCCGCGACGCTGCTATGTCAATTCTTTATGCCTGCTTGCTTGAAGCAGGCGTAAGGACTGATGCGGTATGTTGAGTATTGGGCAGCCCTGAGCATTGCTATAGTTGCATCGCGCCTGCGACGCGACTCTAGGGATGCGCCTCTCTTTCGTCACGAGATGCGTCACGCATCTGCCTAACCCTGCGCCAGGGTTTGCCGCATTGTAATTGCGGCGCATCTGATTTGGTTGACAAGGACATCGGCAAGCTGCAATCATCAATGTTTTCTGTTCATTCTTTCATGTTGTACGTCAGGTCCGCCCAGGGGCAAGCGGACCGAAAAATCGGATGCAGTGGCCCCAAAGGAGGAGGATGCAGGCCAGGGCGGCGAGTGCTCCTTTGCTGGCCCCAGTAAGTTTTCATTTAAATATAGAGGACCTATTGTTGTCCAAGTGTTCCTAATTTAATTGTTTCGAAATAGTGTTTAGATAGGAGCAAAACCAATAATCCTACTGTTGCAGGGACAATTCTCCACAAACCGAACTATGGACACCAAAGACCAGAGTAATAATATTTCAGAGTGGCGTGTTTGGCACACTGTATAAACCTGGTAGTGTCAGCGGCACGGACTCCTCCTTGCAAAAATTGCAAAACTTTTCGCTCAGTCACTCTAGTCTGGAGGACCAAAAACCACAGAGTCTATTCAAGTTTAAAAGCTTTATTAAAAGTTTAAGTAAACACATATATTAAAATAAAGTTAGTTGGAAATGGAAAAGTGCTTGGTGCTGAGTTGATGAGTAATGGAACACATTTCTTGTGGTCGAGCCGAGCTTTCACCTGGTTTGAAGTTGATGTTGCTCTTGTCCTTAGAAGTCCAGTTTCTGTCTGTTCAGAGAAAAATGGTGTGTGTTAAAATTAAGCAAGCATTCAACAATTGTGACAAAAAAGTGAAGCAAGACAACAGCCTTCCCTGGAAGGAGGGACATTTTTACTTTAGACTAGAGTAGACAGTCAATTAATTTTTCTGTTGTTTTCACATTTTTTCATTCATAGACCAAATACTAGTGAGTGGTGTAATCTAACATTCTTAAATCTACTTTGTAGGTGGAACATCTGGTGGCGGGGCCAGCTCGGATGTGGTGGTGATCATTGACTCTGAGTCCGAGGATCAATCTGGGGAGGAGGCGGCGCTAGAGGAGTCGGACCAAGAAGTACAGACTGTGAGGAAGGAGACAGTGGCGGTGGCGAGTACAGGTAAGCTGGATCATGGTACTATCTGACTCTTAGATAGGATATGATGTGTATCCAGTGGTGGCCCAGAGACAAATTACAATATGGTAATTACAGCAGGCTGGGACCGACAGACAGATAGAGGCAGAGACAGAGAGAGAGGAAGACAGAAGGAGAGAGAGAGAGGGAGGGAGCCAGAGGGAGGGTGAGGGAGGGAGACAGAGAGAGAGAGACAGCGAGGTAGAGGGAGACACAGGGAGACATAAAGAGGGAGACAGAGAGAGAGAGAGAGAGAGGGAAACAGACATATCGCCTGGGCTTCTGCCAGATCTCTTTCATATGAAAGAGCATCAAACCAAGGATACAAGTGAGTTGTGGGAAGGGAAATGGTGATTCAAGCGCCCCCCCTTGCCCCTCCCTGCGGACGCCCATGATACTGGCCTGAATAGTTTTGTACTGCGCTGGCTAGTTGCTAGTTGTACTGTGACACAACTTCCTGCTGAATTATTTTGTGTTAATCATATTCTTAAAGAGCATTGGTTACATATTATGTCTTTCTTTCTTCATATAGTTGGCAATACTAAAACCTCAAAACCGACGAGGAGTATGCTGGCTGTACTGGCCCGGCAACGGAGGCTGGAAGCAACTGTTGCCGAATATCGGCGGCTGGTGGAACTGGAGGGGGACGACACGCACTCCAGTGCATCAAATCTAACATCTACATCCTCCTCCGTGAACCCATGTTCTGCCGGTAAGCGCAGTGCTCCAGCGAACCGGAGCCGTGCTGGAAGACGCCACCGCCGAGCAGCAAAGGCTGCACCTCACAGTACTGTTAAGGCTCGCTTGCGCCGTGCACTCCGCAGAGTGTCCGACCTAGAGGCGGGGGTCCAGAAATGGAACGAGTATCAGAATGTGGTGGAGGGCCTCCGCTTAGATCACGCCACCCTCCAGGAGAAGTATGATGCCCTGGCCCTAAGGCATGATGCCCTGGAGGCCAAACTCAACACCTTGCATCCCTAGAGTGTCCCTTGCCCCTTTTTTAGAGACTTTTGGGGGTGGGAATTGGGAGTTGGGTTTTTTGGGGACTTTTGAAGGACTATTTATTTGTTGGGGTTAGGGAGGGTCTTGCGGGAGATTATTTTGTTAGGGATATAAATATACTTTTTCAAACTTTATCTGAGCATACCTGTTTTTTTACTACTTTTGAGCTTGGTGGGTGGTGGTTTTGCAGTAAGTTCATTTAACTGAACACTGTCATCGTGTTGGTTCACGTGCAATAGGCCAAATGTTTTCCAAAGTAAATGCCTGTCACAGAGTTTGTTAATTCAAGAGCCCTAGGACTTTACTACTAGTACCACTGTCACTCTCTCGCCTCTCTGAACACTCCATTATACTACCTCCCATCCAAACGCTTATCTTACCTGTAATTTGTGTTTGAGGGCTGGCTCCACCTGGAATTCACAGAGTCCTAAAGCGTTCTGCAGCAGGGCCACAACTGGAGTTTCCCGGCGTGGATTTTCTGCAAAACAAAAGCAATCAACATTAGAAATGTGGCAGCGGTGCTCACACACCACAAAAACCTAGAAGCCCCACAGACAGCACCCCTAAGACAGGCAAGCGAGCAATAATAACGCCTAAACGTTCACGTGCAATAGGCCAAATGTTTTCCAAAGTAAATGCCTGTCACAGAGTTTGTTAATTCAAGAGCCCTAGGACTTTACTACTTGTACCACTGTCACTCTCTCGCCTCTCCGAACACTCCATTATACTACCTCCCATCCAAACGCTTATCTTACCTGTAATTTGTGTTTGAGGGCTGGCTCCACCTGGAATTCACAGAGTCCTAAAGCGTTCTGCAGCAGGGCCACAACTGGAGTTTCCCGGCGTGGATTTTCTGCAAAACAAAAGCAATCAACATTAGAAATGTGGCAGCGGTGCTCACACACCACAAAAACCTAGAAGCCCCACAGACAGCACCCCTAAGACAGGCAAGCGATCAATAATAACGCCTAAACGTTCACGTGCAATAGGCCAAATGTTTTCCAAAGTAAATGCCTGTCACAGAGTTTGTTAATTCAAGAGCCCTAGGACTTTACTACTAGTACCACTGTCACTCTTTCGCCTCTCCGAACACTCCATTATACTACCTCCCATCCAAACGCTTATCTTACCTGTAATTTGTGTTTGAGGGCTGGCTCCACCTGGAATTCACAGAGTCCTAAAGCGTTCTGCAGCAGGGCCACAACTGGAGTTTCCCGGCGTGGATTTTCTGCAAAACAAAAGCAATCAACATTAGAAATGTGGCAGCGGTGCTCACACACCACAAAAACCTAGAAGCCCCACAGACAGCACCCCTAAGACAGGCAAGCGAGCAATAATAACGCCTAAACGTTCACGTGCAATAGGCCAAATGTTTTCCAAAGTAAATGCCTGTCACAGAGTTTGTTAATTCAAGAGCCCTAGGACTTTACTACTAGTACCACTGTCACTCTCTCGCCTCTCCGAACACTCCATTATACTACCTCCCATCCAAACGCTTATCTTACCTGTAATTTGTGTTTGAGGGCTGGCTCCACCTGGAATTCACAGAGTCCTAAAGCGTTCTGCAGCAGGGCCACAACTGGAGTTTCCCGGCGTGGATTTTCTGCAAAACAAAAGCAATCAACATTAGAAATGTGGCAGCGGTGCTCACACACCACAAAAACCTAGAAGCCCCACAGACAGCACCGCTAAGACAGGCAAGCGAGCAATAATAACGCCTAAACGTTCACGTGCAATAGGCCAAATGTTTTCCAAAGTAAATGCCTGTCACAGAGTTTGTTAATTCAAGAGCCCTAGGACTTTACTACTAGTACCACTGTCACTCTTTCGCCTCTCCGAACACTCCATTATACTACCTCCCATCCAAACGCTTATCTTACCTGTAATTTGTGTTTGAGGGCTGGCTCCACCTGGAATTCACAGAGTCCTAAAGCGTTCTGCAGCAGGGCCACAACTGGAGTTTCCCGGCGTGGATTTTCTGCAAAACAAAAGCAATCAACATTAGAAATGTGGCAGCGGTGCTCACACACCACAAAAACCTAGAAGCCCCACAGACAGCACCCCTAAGACAGGCAAGCGAGCAATAATAACGCCTAAACGTTCACGTGCAATAGGCCAAATGTTTTCCAAAGTAAATGCCTGTCACAGAGTTTGTTAATTCAAGAGCCCTAGGACTTTACTACTAGTACCACTGTCACTCTCTCGCCTCTCCGAACACTCCATTATACTACCTCCCATCCAAACGCTTATCTTACCTGTAATTTGTGTTTGAGGGCTGGCTCCACCTGGAATTCACAGAGTCCTAAAGCGTTCTGCAGCAGGGCCACAACTGGCCAATTTCATCCCTTAATAGACCTTGCCAGCAATGGCCCAGCCAAGACCCGTAAACCCAAGCGCAAACAAGTTTGACACCCCCAAACAGCCAAAAATGCAAATCGGGGAAAAAAAGTCACACTTAGCAAAATGTATTTAAATGAGGACTCACTACTTCCAGTCCCTCTTTAGGGGACTCAACGTAAGTTTCTTCATTGTGCAGAATCCAGGCATCAGCATTACGGGAAATGGATAGGATGAGTGGAGGAGGAGGATAGACGACCAGGACTGAGTTCTTGTCAACTAACTGTTGTGAACATGAGGAATGCTGCGGCATCAAAATCAAGACAGTTCTGCTGATGGGCTTGTTGTTGCTTGTGATGGGGTGATTACAGTTTTGTTGTGAATGTGATGAAGCACTTGCTAAACAAAGAAAGACAGACACACAGGAATAAAAGTGAATAAGGAGGACTAAATTTACAGTTAATGAGTCATTGACTCATTTTCAGAACTTGCTGTCAGGGAAGCAGAACTCGTCCTCATACTCTGCTAATTCATCAGTCGGTTGTACTTCTGGTAACTGAGGAGAACTTTCCTCAGGTAGGTCGGTGTCCTCTTCTTCCTGCGTGCATTCTCGTACTTTGTAATCTGGTGGTATGAAGTGCTGGTTCATCTTTATCACGGTGAGCCGCTCCACATTTGCCGGCAAGAGGCGGGACCTTTTGCAAGTCACAATGCCACCAGCAGAACTAAAAACACGTTCTGAAGACACGCTTGCGAGTGGGCAAGACAAGTAATTGATAGCCAGGTTGGTGAGCTCTCGCCATATTTTTCTTTTCCCATGCCAATACGCCAATGGGTCCTCAGTAATATTGACCGCTGTGGAGTCATCCAGATAGGCCTGCACCATTGAAAGAATGTCCTCCCGCATTCCTGTACTTTGCACTTCTGTGTCCTTTCTGGGACAAGGAAACCCTAGCTCACTTAGCCAATCCGCTTCAGACATATCGCCTGGGCCAGGTGCAGATGATACGGTTGCTGGTGTGGTTAACGGCTTAGTGGAAAAGTCACTCACTTCTGCCAGAGGCACAGATGCAGAAGTGCTTTTTTGGGACGCCTGATGGCCTGCTGATTCACTAGTAGTACTGTCTTCTCGTACAGTTTCCTTCCGCTCTCTTTCAAAACGAATGGCTGACTGAGCTAGCCAACCTTTGTACTCTGTAACATCTGATGTTTCAAAAGGAATTATTACTTTGCCAAACAATGGCTTTTTGTAACGTGGATCCAGAATAGTAGCACAAATGTAGTGCTGTTGTTTCTTGATATTTACAAGCCGTTTATTGCTAACTAGGCGTTGTAATAATCTCTGCGCCAACTCATATGCTTCATTCTTTCCAGCATCTTTTAATTGTGAAGACACCACCTTGACTTGGTGCCCGAGCTTCAGCAACAATGGGATAGCTTTGCTCAAAGAACAGTCCTCCCTGCTGACGTCACGCGTGAAGACCTCAAAAGGACGAAGCATGTCTGTCAGGCTTTTAACTAGCTGCCATTGCTCCACCGCTAGCATCATTTCTGTCGTATCACCACCCAGGTTGTAGAAATACTCATTGACTACTGGAAACAGCTCATGCAGACGCTCAAGCATGTAGAAGGTTGAGTTCCAACGTGTTGCCACCTCCTGGATAAGTGCTTTCACTGGCATACTACGTTCATTTTGCTTGCGCCTCAGCTCCTTCCGGGCCTTAAACGAATGGTTAAAATGTGTGCATATTCTTCTGCAGATGGTCAGTATTTTGTCGACTGCAAGTTCTTTTTTCAAGAACTTTTGCACGACAAGGTTCATACAGTGCGCCAAACACGGCACTCTGAAATAGAAACCGTCCTCCATGGCCCTAACTACATTGCTGCCATTATCAGTAGAAACATAACCAACCTTGCATTTTCTTGGGGGCAGCCATTGCGAGACCTTTTTGTTAAAGTCATCCAAAATGTTGGCTGCAGTATGACTTTTCTCCATGCCAAACATGGCTAATGTTACATGTTTACGAGCACCCTTAAAAATCTCGACCAAGTCACCACCTGCATTTATCTGTTGTGCAACCCCTGAAAAAGAGACCCAGTGTGCAGTGATGCACATGTAATCAAGGGCTTGGCAACTGGTCCACATGTCTGTTGTCAGGTGTATAGTGTGAACAGCACTCTTCTGCAAAGCAGCCCCAACCAACTCAAGCACCTCTTTATATAGTGCTGGAACAGCAACCCTGGCAAAATAGAACCGGCTAGGAACCTTCCATTTAGGGGCCAGTGTTGCCACGAGTTCAAGGAAACCCACACCTTCGACAAACGAAAAAGGGAGAAGGTCCACCGCTAGCATTTTAGCCAGCTTAGTGTTATGCAGGCGTACAATTGGGTGGTTGCGTTGAAATTGCACATCTGAGGAGAACATGGCTGAAATGGAGTGCTGGACAAATTTACGGGATGATGCTGATGCCTTCTTCGACCCACTTCTGATCAGTGTTGACATTTTCCGCATTGGTGTGTCTCCCAGACTCTCAGTGTGCCTCCTATGTGTTCCGGAGGGTGTGGTGCTGCCAGGGGTACTGGGTGCAACCGGACACATGTCTGACGCTTCTTCTACCTCCCCGTCATCTACAGATGAAACACCTAGTATGGGTATATTTTGGCCACTTGCCCTTTGGGATTGCTTTCCCTTGATGTTTGTTAGGTGCGCAAACCATTCGACAGCGTGCCTTCTTTCAAGATGACCTATCTGGCCTCCGGTTCCATAGTTGGTACCAGTCTTACCACGGCTAACGCTAGTCTTACAAATGCAACAAACGGCTATGTTATCATACTTTGCATGGACACTAAAAAAGTTCCAAACTGGGGACTTGAAACCTCTGGTTTTGGCGCACGAGATGATACTGCCAATGCCAGATGAAGCAGTGGTGGATGAGCCTTGCAGACATCTACTGGGTTGTGCAATTATTTCAGCAACCCTACTTGAGGGAGTCGAGCTGGATGGAGTCCCCCTCTGGGGGGAGAAAATATGGGAGCTCTAGGTTTTGTTGAACTTGTTGTACTACTTGACTGCATTGGTGGTGCTACCAGTGGCACGTCGCCAGGGTCACGCTCAGCCTGACGTCGGAATAGGGTATAAATGTCTGTCTGCTGCATGGCCGGTGTGGCTGGAATGACGTGTGTGATGACTAGGTCATTGCTGTCATCCTGTTCATCAACATCAGAATGAACCACTTCATCAAGTCCGACGTTCGGATCCATAAGTATGAGCTTTCCGGGGCCCTTCCTTTTAACATTTGATACCTTTCGCAGCTCATGGTGTGCCTCCCTCTCAGACGTCGGAGATGGGTGCCAATCTAGATCCAGATCATCATCTGATGGAGCGGGGCTTGAAGAGGAACTTCTACACACACTCCTTGATCTTTTCTTTGGTGGGGAGCTGGGAGAAAATGAATCATCAGGAGGAGTGCCTTCGTCTTCCTGACATGATACCCCGGCTCCAAAGTCAATTTCCTCCTGTGCCCCTACTTCTGGAAGAACAACCATTGTGGGCACTTGCATCGCTCCATGCGCCGCTACATGGGCCTCTTCACTGATCGCTACTTGCAACTCTCCATGGACCTCTCCTTCTCGGCCTTCTCCTTCTCGGCCTTTTCCTTCTCGGCCAGCTCCTTCTCGGACAGCTCCTTCTCGGACAGCTCCTTCTCGGACAGCTCCTTCTCGGACAGCTCCTTGCGCATGTACTTGTGCTTGTACTAGTAACCCATACAGTTGTTGTTGCGGCTTTGGTTGTTGAATAGTACTTGTGAGATGAGTTACAACCTGTGTTGATGGTGTGCTGCTACTTTCTTGCGATGAGCCAACATCACTGGTCGTTGGTGATGTAACCACTAAACAGGCTACCTGTGCAGCACTCATGGTGGGCCTTTGTTTTCCCCACAAAAATTTAGTGGTGGTGCCACCAGTCTCCTTGGTAAGTGGTGCCACTTGCTTCTTCTTCTCCTTAGTAGAGACATCTTTCTTGCTAGAGGACCTACGGGCACCTCTTTTTGGAGCCATCTTCTTCAGATGTCGGAACAACAGGCCGCAGCAGGACATCTTCCTGGCACTGATGCTCAACGATGATGCGGATTTATTGACTTTATGCACCTACAAGCAAACGAAGACAGAGGAACATCAGTAAATATATGTTGCATATGTGGCACTTCAATAAATAGTTTGCAAGTAGGCATTTATGAATACACTCGTGCACACCACACAATATGGAAATTTCAAAATTAAGAATTGCTAAATTTTTGGGAAACAGGAATTTAACATTGATCCAAGAGAGCACACACAGAGAGGGTTATAGTTTCATGTACCACTGACTCCCCCTGGGCACAATGGGTGAAAGCAAAAAAGTCAAAAAACACAACACAAATCAAATCACCACAATCCAATGCCATCCATGAAGTTTCAGAAGGCTTATGCTGCCTGCTGGTGGTTTTCTGGTGCAAAATTGCAATTTTTACAATTTCGCGAGTGCGAGATTGTTGCTTCACGGCGCGAACGTGCCAAAAAACCAGCAAAATCCGCGAACAGACCGATTCTGGGCCCCCTGGCCATAATGGATGAAATCAGAGCACACTGGGTGCAGGCCTATGGCACAAAGCACACAAACTGGCTTAAAAATGGCCCATAGACCCCCACCCACACGGGACCAGGCAATAAAATGGCCCCCACCCACATAACAAGCCCCCAACACCACCCCAAAAAGTCGTAAAACACACAAAAATCACCACAATCCAATGCCATCCATGCCCTGGCCAGAATCATGTTAAAAATAAATTTCAACAAAACAGTTGTATCATGCATGCACCCATAACTAAGCCTGGTGGTTTTCAATTCATGTGCAGAATTGTAATTTTTACAATTTCGCGAGTGCGAGATTGTTGCTGCGCGGGACTCGAGCAGTGCGAACACAAGCAAAAAAATCCTCAGCTCGCGAACTTGCAGATTTTCCCCCCCAAAAAGTCAAAAAACAAGCAACACACACAAAAATCACCACAAACAAACAACATCAACTTACTTCCTTGTGAAATAAAATTTCGAATCCAAAAGTAATCCAAAAGGCCTCAAATCCAAATATCCAGCAGCATCCACAAAAAGTAATCCTTCCCAGTCAAGATCGAAATCAAAGTGGCCAGGAAATGGACTAAGCAATGGGAGGAGCTTGCTGGACAGGAACAGGAAGTTGGAGACTGGGGCACTTCCTTCACCCCACCCCTATGGGAGGAGCTTGCTGGACAGGAACAGGAAGTTGGAGACTGGGCCACTTCCTTCACCCCTCCCCAATTGTAATTTTTTTACTTTCGCGAGTGCGAGATTGTTGCTGCCCGCGCCGCGGACCGCGAGCAGTGCGAACACAAGCAAAAAATCCGCTTCGCACGGATTTGCGTATTTTCGCCACATTCGCGAGAGTTCGCGGATTGCGGATTTGCCGAAAATCCGAAAAATCCGCGAGCGGAACGGATTTTACGCCCATGCTTAGTTCTATACTATTATAAATGTACTGTTGGGGAGTGCGCACTATTCTTAGCTATGGTTAGTAAGCCCTGTTGGACCCAACAATGGTAATCTATTTTTTCGTTACCCCATGGTCCCACATCATGTGAACATTGGAATTAAAATTTTGACATAATAGTGTTCCATAAAAAAGGGAAACCAAAGGAGAGCCCTGGGTCATATCCATCAATATCCCTCACTAATGCGGACACAAAGTTATATTCTAAGGTCTGGGTTAAGAGGTTGGGGGGGGTCATTAGTGGTCTGGTCTCCCCGTGGCAGCATGGATTTGTCCCAGGATGCGGCACGACGGACGAGTCATCACACTTTTCGATGCCCATACTGTCTCGGGGGGGGGGTAAGGGGTTGGCCATGATCCTCCTAGACGCGGAAATGGCCTTTGTCTGCGTAGCATGGAAATATCTGTGGGGGATACTGGCAGGTAGAGGCTTTGGCCCCAAAATTAGGGGCGCTTTTATGGCTATGTTACAAGATCCCTTGGCCATAGTCGATCTGATGGGGGGAAGTTCGGAAAAAAATTTCATCAAGAGGGGGACACGCCAAGGGTGTCCTTGCTCACCGATACTTTCTTCTTTATATATAGACCCTTTGATACGGAGGATTATCGGCTGTGCACAGATCAGGCCAGTAATAATGGTTTTGAAAATAAATTGATGGCATATGCAGATGGTCTGGCCATAATAACTCCAGATCCTGAGTATGCTCTGTCAATTCTTGCTGGAATAGCGAAAGAGTATGGCAGTCAGTCGGGGTATCTATACAAGATATGTGGCTTCAGCCCTGTTCCCATCATGCACTGGGACAGGAACAGACTAATTTGCATATAGCCAAGTTCTGAGCTGGGATAGTGCAGTGAGCTAAAAAACGGTGATGGATCAAGCCCTGATCTTTGGACTGGGTAAGAGTGGTCTGCTTAATTTATTTATTTATTTTATTTATTATGCATCTTGTACCGCGCAAACTAAAACCCGAAGGTGTCAAGGCGCCTAACAAAGAAGGTCAGAAAGCCAGCACTCATGCGCTTAAATTATATGCTTGAACAAAGAGACGGGTTTTAAGAGCAGCTCTGAAAGTTTGCAGAGAGGGGAGGGACCTGAGCTCCAATGGGAGGTCGTTCCACCAGTTAGGAGCCAAGATGGAGAAAGCCCTGCCACCCCATCTGGCTTTCCGAGTGCGAGGGACATGAAGAAGAAAATAGTTGGAGGAGCGAAGGTTCCTGCCAGGATTGTAATAGGTCAAGATGGATCTAATGCCTGTAGGGCTGCTTTTTGCCAAGGCCTTATAGACCATACACATGGACTTAAAAACAATGCGCTCCTTTATCGGCAGCCAATGAAGCTGCTTTCTAGCCAACGTTGCCGAAGAGCGTCGGGGAAGATCAAGAACAAACCTGGCTGCCGCATTCTGGACTACCTGCAAGCGCTGCAGCTGACTCTTATTCAGTCCTGCATACAGCGCATTGCAGTAGTCCAGACGGGACCCCAAAAGGGCGACAGCCAGTTGCCTTCTTGCCTGCAGGGAGAGGTAGTTCCTGATTTTCCTAAGAACACGGATTATACCCCAGCAGGTAGATACCGTCCTGCTGACCTGTTGGTGCATATCGAGCATAGGGTCAATCATCACCCCAAGATTCTTAGCCGAGGAGGTGGGTTTAGGGCAGGAACCAAGCGAGTCAGGCCACCACTCCATGGACCAAATGTCTTCCCTTCCGCCGAACACCATCACCTCGGTCTTCTCCCCATTCAATTTTAGTGAATTGTAAATCATCCACTGGCCGACGGCCTCCATGCAAGATCTAAATCTGGAGGCCGTCAGCTCTGTTGACTGGGAGAGAGACACGAGGATCTGAGTGTCGTCCGCGTAGGAGACTACCTCCATCCCAAAAGATCTAATAAGTCTGGCAAAGGGGGTCACATAGATGTTAAAAAGGGTGGGACTAAGCGCCGACCCTTGAGGGACCCCACAATGCACAGACAGGGATGGAGATAGAAATTTTCCCAGCATTACCCTCTGCTCCCTATGATCTAAAAAGGAGGAGAGCAGACTCAGGGCTGCCCCCCGGACCCCAATCTCCCCCAGATGTGATGTTAAGACCCGGGGAGATAGGGTATCGAAGGCAGCCGTAAGGTCCAGAAGGATCAGGAGGGATGTCCGACCCTCGTCCACACTCATGCGAATGGAGTCGAGGACCAAAGTGAGGGCGGACTCGGTACTATGTTCCCTCCTGAAACCATGCTGGGAAGGGTACAGGCAGCCCGACTTCTCCACAAAGGCAGCCAGATGCCCATTTAAGTGGCACTTTGTTCATCACCACCCCCTTTTCTGAATCATTTTGTCCACCGTAAGCGTGGAAGGGTATACTCAGATGTGAGTCCCTTGCTCATTGCACCATCAGGATTCAAGCAAGCCGGGCCGACGACGCCTGAAATGGCAGAAACCGGTCCCCGGAAGCTTGTTTCCTTCCCAGTACAAGAATTGGCTTGGTAGTTTGGTTTGCCCTGTTCCCATCATGCACTGGGACAGGAACAGACTAATTTGCATATAGCCAAGTTCTGAGCTGGGATGGTGCAGTGAGCTAAAAAACGGTGATGGATCAAGCCCTGATCTTTGGACTGGGTAAGAGTGGTCTGCTTAATTCAGGCACTCTGTTCATCACCACCCCCTTTTCTGAATAATTTTGTCCACCATAAGCGTGGAAGGGTATACTCAGATGTGAGTCCCTTGCTCATTGCACCATCAGGATTCAAGCAAGCCGGGCCGACGACGCCTGAAATGGCAGAAACCGGTCCCCGGAAGCTTGTTTCCTTCCCAGTACAAGAATTGGCTTGGTAGTTTGGTTTGCCCTGTTCCCATCATGCACTGGGACAGGAACAGACTAATTTGCATATAGCCAAGTTCTGAGCTGGGATGGTGCAGTGAGCTAAAAAACGGTGATGGATCAAGCCCTGATCTTTGGACTGGGTAAGAGTGGTCTGCTTAATTCAGGCACTCTGTTCATCACCACCCCCTTTTCTGAATCATTATATAAATATCAGGGCAGGAAAACCCGGGAAATGGGTCTGAATATCTGGGCCCTGCTCTAAAGATGGAGGGATTCCAGATTATAAAAAATAAAAAAAATGAAGTTTTGGGATTATAGTAGCAACCTAGGAATTATGCTGTGTTTTCTATCTGCAGATTTGCTAAATGTATGTCGCATATATGTGGTGTTTCTTTTAGGTACTGGTTTTAGGCTCTGGATTTATTTATACTGCATCAGGATTTTACCACTTTTCATGCTAATGTTAAAATGAATAATGAATTTTACCAATGTTTGTACCAGGAATTCTCAATAAAAAATTTTTTTTTTAAAAAGGAATTAAACTTTTGACAAGCATGGTGCTATGGTCCTCTACAAACTTGCCTGACATATGGGCCCATTATCATCCCTTTAATTGCCTAGGTACTGTTAAAAGTAACCTACGCCCGCTCTTATGTCCCGCGTATTTCCTCAACACAGTCAATTACACAGCATGATCTTTATTTCTTAATATGCTGCAGGGCATTTGCTTAGTGTAACAAGCTCTTACTCTATTTGCGTGTTGCATTGCTGCATGGAGCATGCCGATTCCACATGTAAAATATTTGAGTGGCAGAACATATCATTGATATATTTTGCAGGAGAATGCATACACAATTGATTTGACTCACAATCGATATGATTGAATGCTGTCCTATAATCGAAGAATGGCTGTTACATTATTACATTTTTGTTTCGATTACATTTATTATATGGAAGATGCATTCTAATATGGCTTACTCTGCAAACCTGAGTTGTATTGTCCTTTATTTATTTTCACATGTATGCACCTTTAAGTTTAAGTCCATCAATGCTGCTGTTAAAACTTGTAATCCTCTGAGCAAGGGAAAGTGTCCCGGAAACACACTGGGATGGTGATGCAGCTGATTAAGCGTTCAACTTGATGGCCACCTGGGCTTGTGGCTCCTGTTGTTTTCAACAGTAGTGAAAGAGTAGGCTTCCGGAGGGGATACATTTACTATTCCCAGTCCAAACAGGTCAACAGTTGGGAAAGTATTGGATTTAGGAGGGGTAAGTTTTACCATTTCACCTCCACTCTGTGCAACAGTAGGGAAAGCGTTGGACTTCGAAGGGGTTACATTTACTATTACCATGCCAGTCTGTGCAACAGTAGCGAAAGTGTTGGATTTCAGAGGGGTTACAGCTACTATTCCCATGCCAGTCTGTTTAACAGTAGCGAAAACGTTGGATTTCAGATGGGTTACATTTACTATTCCCACTTCAGTCTGTGCAACAGTAGGGAAAGCTTTAGACTTTGGAAGGGTAAGATTTACTATGCCCACTCAAATCTGTGCAACAGTAGGGAAAACGTTGGACTTCGGAGGGGTTACATTAACTATTCGTACTCCAATCTGTGCAACAGTAGGGAAAGTACTTCACTTCAAACACATTACATATTTGAATAACCCTACTAATTTAGAATAAATATAAAGCTCTTAATATGAACTTTAATATTTAACCCCAAAGAATCATATATCAAGCTACCCTGACAAGGATTGTGGTTGTTGCCTGAGTGGGGCTTCCAACCTCCCATCCCTTACCAATAACCCAATTTCTTACACCAGTCTAGAATTATTATTTAAGACCTTTAATTAATAGAGTAATTAAAAGGAATGCCTTCCGTAGCGTCCTGGGGCTGGCTCGAAAAAATACCCCGGGCCTGTTTCTTAAAACCGTAGTACGTCTCTTGGTGCAGAGGTGTATTCCTATCTATATATCGAGATGTACTTTATAATATTTTTGTGATCGAAAATAAAGTTTTATGATGATGATGCTATGAATATCGACGCCTTTTCAACTGATACACAAACCTCTGAGACATATCACTAAGTTCAATGTGACGTTGAAAATTAATTTTCATAAAATGCACAGGTATTTTGTGCATATGTTTATATTTGTTACCCTGATTTTTGTGAGACGCCTGTGCACTGCATCTTTGCGCATTTGTTTACACACTTGTGAAATCTCATAAACATGTTTCATATGAATTACACTGGTACAACAAAAAACTCAGCATACTGACAGATGTCGATGTAAACACAGAAAAGGCATTAACAATTGCTTCTGTAAAGTCTAAACAAATCCAGTTCTGTAAACTTCATAAGAGGGTAGTGTGAAGTTTATGGTAGGTAAAAGGTAGTTTGAATATGGCTCCTACCTTGGCACTGAGGGATCTCCATTTATGATTATGTGGTTTTTGTGATGTATCCTGTTAGAAATTAGATTTTTGGTAGGCTAGGGCATGTGCCAAAGCCAGGCAGAAACCACCACTCTAGTCAGTATAAGGGAGTTACACTCCTAAAATAACCCCTGCTCACCCCCTTGGTAGCTTGGCATGAGCACTCAGGCTTATCTTAGAGGCAGTGTGTAAAGCATTTGCACATAACTAACAGTAATACAGTGTAAGCACTACAAAAGGACACCACACCAGTTTAGAAAAATATCCAATATTTTTATATATTAAGACAAGACCAAAAACGATATAAATACACAATACAGTACTTAAAAATCTTCGGTTATCAAAATATGCTTGAAAAACAGTTCCTTGAGGTCGATAGCTCCGTCCGGGAATATCACGGCGTAGTGAGCACACAAACCCGAACAGTTCTGGCTGACCGCGGTGTCGTGGACCAGCTACAGTGTCGGAAAGACCAGCAAACAGTAGCTGTTAGAAATACAGGGCATTGGCAATATCTCGTTGAGCTGCCGAGAGCACGGCGTTCCCAGGCGTCGGTTCCGGAGGTCGGTGCAGGAGTCGTCGGGACCCTCGAAGTCACACACGTTGCAGATCGATCTTCTCTCTGTTGGAGTCAAGAGCGCTGGCGTCGGCAGACGTCGGGTGCTGCGGTGCGAAGTGCGGCGGTGCGGTGCTCTCAGGTCGCGGTGCGAGCAGCAGCTCAGTGGCGGCATCAGCAGGCATCGTCGGTGAGACCAGTGTCGGGGTGCGTTGTTGCGGATGTGCCCTTTGCCGTGCCTTCAGGACACAGAGTCGGCAGCGGCGCCATAGACGTCGTTGGGTTGCTTTTCTTCAGTTGCAGCACCAAACACACAGGGGCATATTAACAAGGACCAACAAAAATCAAAATTAGTGAGTGAAGAGGTGGTGCTGATCAGCACCAAGGTGGACGCACCCTCCTCCAGTAAATGGTTCAGATAATCATAAAGGTCCAACCTCAAGTAGTTAACTGTGAGTCCAGATATTGTTGGCATACACAGTGTTTGTTAAAATACCCCTCACACACCAAAAGGACCCTTGGTGTCATGCTTCATCATCGGGGTCTTCCCGTTCCGCTGCGGGACGGGGCGTGCTATGACTAGCGACTACGCTGGAGCACCTTAAATAATTGTGAGTGCTATGTGAGTTGGAGTGAGTGTAGGTAGGGTCAGGGGTGTTTGGAAAAGTGAATCTAAAATGATACCTGGCTTTGTGAAAGCAAAAAAACTATTTATTAGTCACAAGCTGGTATCGTTAAAAAAGGTGTAGCGGAGACTGATAGGCTTGACAATGAGCTTAATCTCCTAGTGGCGTCAACATAGCACTCACAATTATTTAAGGTGCTCCAGCGTAGTCGCTAGTCGTAGCACGCCCCGTCCCGCAGCGGAACGGGAAGACCCCGATGATGAAGCATGACACCAAGGGTCCTTTTGGTGTGTGAGGGGTATTTTAACAAACACTGTGTATGCCAACAATATCTGGACTCACAGTTAACTACTTGAGGCTGCATATTAACAAGGAACAGGGAAAATGAACACTAAGGGTGCTTAGTGTTAATTTTTTTAACGCCCGCTATCGCTGGATAATATCGCCTGGTTATCAGGTTATTAACAGCGCTAACCGCCTAGGCGATAAAAAATCCAGCTGCATTTTGGGAGGTTATCGTTGGTAAAGCAGCAATAAAACTACATGGATAGGGATATCCTTGTTGATAGCCCATGGTGGACTTAGCCATGTAATCCAACTCCCATTGGATTTTATGGCTAAGTCTGAAAATTAGCGGACGTAAAAAAGCAGTGTTAACCGTGGTTAGCGCTGCTTTTTTTGTCTCTAATAGTGTTAGCGTGTTAATAGGAGAAATGTCGCTTAGCAACATTTCTTCTATTATTTTGCTCTGGAACGCCCACTTTGCATCTCATTAGAGATGCAAAGGGAAGCGTAGTGAAAAACGGTGCTATTATTATATTATTATAAACATTTATAGAGCGCACTGTAACCCCACGGGCATCCTGGTGCTAAATAACCTATACAGCCCAGAGGCTGTCAACTACATGATGAGAGAGCAGCATGTTATCCAGCGAGTCTACTTCTACCCCCGCCCCCTCCCCGGAGAGGCATATTATATCCTGGGGAATAACCAGGTCTTAACTTTCTTACGGAACAACATCAAGCCTTCTATTCTCCTAATTTCTAAGGGGAGGTTGTTCCAAAGGCGAGCCGCTGCCACGCTGAAGGCTCTTCCTCCCAGGGTCACCCTCCCTATTTTGGGCACTCTTACGCAGTTGGTGGTGGTGGAGCGGAGGTTCCGGGTAGGATTGTACCACTGAAATCTATCCAGAAGTGGCTTTGGGCCTTGTTCATAAAGTGCTTTATGCACAATGCACAAAGATTTAAAGCTGATCCGTTGGGCTACTGGGAGCCAATGTAGATCCGCCAGTGCTTGTGTTGTTGATGAACCACGAGGTCGAGAGAGTGCTAGCTTCGCTGCTGCCGCCTGGATACTTTGTAGTCTGGTAATCAAATACTCCGGGGATTCCAGAAGCAAGGCATTGCAGTAATCCAGGCGGCTAAGGATGGTACTCCTAACCACCGATGCTCTAACCTGAATAGGCAGCAGCGGCAGCACCTTACGAAGACCTCGGATTAAGGAAAAACAAGTTCCCACCAGTTTATTAACATGGGTCTCCAGGTTAAGATTCTCATTAACACTGACCCCCAGATTACCTACCGAGTTCACTGGGGTCAGTATACCATCTGAAGTCAGGGGCCAGAATTCTATTGGCAGGCTACGGGCAATCCCCCCCCGTCCTACACTGCAGGACCTCCGTTTTCCCACTGTTAAACTGGAGAGAGTTTGCCTTCAGCCAATTTGTCATTTCATGCATACAAGCATGAAAGAAATCCAATGATTCCGCCTGGTCCCCCTCCATGGATATCAACAGCTGCGTGTCGTCAGCGTAATTGATCACGCTGAAGTTATATGCCTTGATAATACCCAGCAAGGGTTGCATATACACATTAAACAAGATAGGGCTAATTGACGACCCTTGCGGTACCGCATGAGGAACTTCCACCCTTTCAGACCGGTACAGGGGGAGTGCCACCGCCTGTCGTCTATCCGACAGATAGGATCGCAGCCACCTAAGCGCTATTCCTTTCACACCAAAGGTATCTAGCCTTGAGAGCAGAGTGTCGTGGTTCACCATATCGAATGCGGCTGACAGGTCCAGCAGGATTAAAATTGCCGACAGGCCCCTGTCCATCCGCATCTGAAGGTCATCCAACACCATTACTAAGGCTGATTCTGTCCCATGACCCGGGCGAGAACCGAACTGTTCCCCTTCCAAGATGTTATTAGTCTCCAGAAATTGGGACAAGGTCCTGCTAACCAAACGATCCAGGACCTTAATTGGGGAAGACAGGAGGGAAATTGGTCGGTAGTTCTAATGGCAGCAAGGGTCTAGGGTAGATTTCTTCAGAAGTGGAGTAATGACAGCCCGCTTCCACTCCACAGGCACAATCCCTGTGTCAATAGACTGGCAGCATAGCTGTCGTAAAATGGGAAAGATCTCTGTCCCAAACTCCTTTATCAGCCTGTGGGGTAGTGGATCCAAAGGGGAGCCAGAAGAAACCCCTAAGGCCACCCTAATGAACTCCTCCTCCGACGGTGTTGGAAACCTTTCCAGGGAGACCCAGGAACCGGCTATCTCAATAATGTCCTCCTAGTTTGGCCCTCTGGCCCCTCCGGTCTGGGCTGCTGAGGTAGGTTGAGATTGTTCCTCCTTCATACTTTCCACAATTTTATTTATTTTATCTGGAAAGAAGCATGCCAGACCATCACACAATTCCTGGGACGGTTTAGTTTTACTCATGGTGCACTCAGAGTCAGTCAGATCTTTCCCTGGATTTATTGGAGCTCTTTAATATAATGGATGCAAAGTACTCTGCATTGGCCATGGATATTTCTAGTTTGTATTTTATGATTGAGCACCTCCGGCTAGAATGATCTTCTTCCAAATACTCCCTCCTCCACTGTTTTTCTGCCTTTTTACACGTGAGCTTGAGACTCCTCAGTCTCTCCGTGTACCAAGGGGCAGATGGTTTTCCTCTTTTCTTAATAACTTTGACTGGAGTGAGCTGATCCAATTCCTTGATTAGATATTCAGAAAATGCTGTTTAGTTCTCTGTTATCTGCTCCTCAGAATTAAACAGAGCCTCCATATGAAGCACAGGGCCATCAGCCTCTGTCTTTCTTTTAAGGAGACCCTTCCAGTCTCGCCCAAGGTGCGCACTCGCTTTCCTATACCCAGGTCTTATTCCATTCAGGCTCTGGATACTGAACAGGATGAGGTGGTGATCCGCCCACCCCACTGGCATAACCACCCCCATACTGACAAGGCCTTCTTCCGCAAAAATCAAATCTAAAATATGGTCACCCCTGTGTGTTGGTTCCATCACCCATTGCTTCATGCCTAAATTAGCACAGGATTGAACTATATTATGGAAAGCTGTATCCAAACTTCCATTTTCCCACAAATTAAAGTCCCCCAGCACTATTAGCCGAGTATGCATGAGCGCCATATTGCTAATAACCTCAATCAATTTTTGTTGCTTGTGTGCATTCAATGCGCCTGGAGGTCTGTAACAAATCATACCTGATGCGACCAGGCCTGCATCATCCCCAGCTGAGAAGCCTAAGAACTCTACACAGGAAACTTCATCTATATCCAGTGAAGTGATGTTCAGCTCCTCCCTAAAGATAATTCCCGTTCCACCTCCCCTACCCCTAACCCTCGGCCTATCCTGGGCGTTATATCCTGGTGGGCATGCTGGTTCCAGTTCCAGCTCCATTCCTGCCACAGTCCAGGTCTCCGTTAAAAATAAAACGTCAAGATTGTAGGTTTCTATAAGCAATTATTTTTCCATTGAGTGCCTCGGGAGTGATCAAACATTAAGTAGGCCACATTCAAGGGCCCTCTTTCTCCCCGTCTTGATGACTGGCTCCATCATCCTTGCATGTCAATTTTGCATGTTAGCACCCTGTTGTTGATAGGGTGAAATTTTTATCTCCTCTTCTTTGGCTTTTAAAGCAAAAAAAGTGGAGATAAAGCCCTTGGTAATATGCCTCACAGTCCCCAGTGCTGAGGGCAGAAGAGCTTGAAGTCTTTGTTGTTCCTCGGACTTCTTGAACATGGGACAAGCTCTACCTCAAGCCATTGGAGAAACTCACAAAGTAGATTGCAGAAAGTTCAGTCCAGTCCTTTCACTGCCCAAGACACAGGCAGCCACTGCAGGCCAACACAGCAACGCACGCAGCAAAGCGGTAGTTCCTCCTCACAGCTTCTCCGGTTCTTCTTCTTGGCAGTCTTCTTGGTCCAAAAGAGTTCTAAAGTTCAGGGATCTGGGCCTCAATATTTATAACCCAAAATCCTTTGATCCCCTAGGCAGAGAGTGTCTGTGCCCAGGCAGACGCAGTTCTGCCTTCTCTGGTTTGACTTCCTGGCAGGAGGTGGAGACGGCGTGGTCAGAGGCAGACCAGTCCCTTTGAGATGCAAGGAAATCTCCCCCCTTCCTCAATTGCAGCCCAGGTCTAATCAGCCGCTTCGTGACCCACCTAGCCTATCTGGAGCCACTCCTGCTCCCCAGCGAGGTGGCGAGGGCAAGGTCAGTGAAGCGGAGCTGGCGGTACGGGATGTAGAAGGTGAGTCGTGTGTTGAGGTAAGCTGGTCCGGTGTTGTTTAGTGCCTTGTTGGTGTGGGTGAGGAGTTTGAAGGTGATCCTTTTGTTGACAGGGAGCCAGTGTAGGTATCTCAGGTGTTTTGTGATGTGGCTGTGGCGGGGGATGTCGAGGATGAGGCGTGCAGAGGCGTTCTGTATGCGTTGGAGTCGCTTCTGGAGTTTGGCCGTGGTTCCTGCATAGAGGGCGTTGCCGTAGTCCAGTTTGCTGCTGACGAGGGCCAAGGTGACCGTCCTTCTGGTCTTGGTGGGGATCCATTTGTAGATCTTGCAGAGCATGCGGAGGGTGTTAAAGCAGGAGGATGAGACGGCGTTGACTTGCTGGGTCATTGATAGCGACAAGTCTAGGATGATTCCCAGGTTGGGTGCGTGGTCGGTGGGTGTCGGTGCAGCTCCGAGTTTGGCTGGCCACCAGGAGTCATCCCAGGCGGAGGAAGTGGATCCAAGGATGAGGACCTGCGTGGGTGGCACAATCAGTGCTGCAACCCCACTAGTAGCATTTGATTTACAGGCCCTGGCAAATCAAATATCCAATCATGGAAACACCAATCAATAATACAATTTACCACAGGAGCACTTGCACTTTACCACTGATCACTTGTGAGAAAAGTGCGCAGAAACACTACGCCAGCAAAAACCGGGAGGTCAGAAAGCAAAAACTCAGGAGAAACATGCCAAAAGATGCCAAGTCTAACAGGTCCTCAGAATAACATGCACTGTTCTGGAACCAAACAGCATTCACTGGTCTTTGGTAAATTATTCATGTTGTTTGTTGGTTAAGTGAGTAAATTAGATAGCACTTAATGCCACTATAGGGCCTCTATGCACTGTACTTCTAACTATGATATTACTCTTTACACAGCAATTTTTTTACCTACTGTTTGTAGTCAGACTATGCCCATCCAATATAAACCTCTGTTGCGAAAGTGCCCCATGTCTTGCTGGTCCCTTGTTTGTAGTTTATTTAGGAGTATTAGAAGCAGATATTCCTCAGCTAAACACAAGGATCTATTTGGTATGTATAAGTGAAATCGTCTCTCAAGAAGGCTACCATACATTCCAGTGATATAACACGAAATGATGTGGCCCCAGGCAGATTTTGGACAGATATTCATAGGCCTTGGTCTAAATAGGGTCGACCCTGAAGGGTGAACAGTTTCGTGCTGCAAGGGCTGCGTTATGCCCATGATCAGTCCATGCGGAAGCTGATGCGTCAGTCACTGCCCATCTCTGGAGCTGAGATCCAACCAATTAAAATATGATCACATCAGGCCTTTGAGCAGGCAATTTCTTGCATTTTGTGTCGTTTGTAGATTCATGACAATTTTAATTTTTTAGGGGGGGGGGCTTGATTATAAAGCTTCAATGAGTCACTCATTCACTTATTGATATCTACTTGGTGAAAATGCATGTAACCATTGTGGAGAAGCGTGGCTCAATGGTTAGAGCGGCAGACCCTGATGCAGAGGTCTGGCCCGGGACCAGGGTTCAATTCCCGCCTCGGCGGCTCTTGGACTCAATTTCCCCGGATCTGATCATTCTCGCCTCGGTGCCTAGTCTAATAATGGGTCCCACTCTGTGACTCTGGGCAATAGCTTGCTTAATCTCCACAACGGCCCCCGCAGCGCTGTGGATGCCTGGCTTCACCTTGGGGGTGCCCAGGAGTGGACATTTCACAGGAAAACCAGGATGGGTTCCACAGCGGTATGAATACAGTGCTACGAGGCCTCCGGGTAGAAGTGCACTATATAAATACAATACATTTACATTACATTTAACCATGGAAACAGTTACTACTGATATGTAATCGTATGCTGTATTGACCATATACATATTAACTATTGTAAATTCAAAATTATTACTTGGCAAGCACCGACCAGGTTCTTGATTCCAGATTGGACCAGCGAAATTGCGGGCCTAGGCAAAGTTGAATATAAACAGTTAGTTTTGTAAACAGTGCTTTAGTTGACTCTAGGTTGTACTGTAGCTCCGTACAACATTTCAACGCAATACAGTAAGAAGATGGCTCCGCAAAACCGATTTTTTATGGAGAAAACAAAAATACTGCTTTCGGTTTCTATGGAACACAGAAGCTAGTCTCGTTACTGAGTCATATCAGTTGGTCAAGTGAACCGGAACAAATACTGCACACTTCCTTCTAAATTATTTAAGCTGCCTTTGCGAATCAATTAGAAATTGCATGCATGACCTGTCCTTCCTAAACCATATGTTTGCTCTTCTTAAGCACATGAAAAAGGATTATCCCAGAGAACTGTCAACTCCAATGCATCAGAAGGCCTACAATTTTTAATACAAGCATTTTGAAATTTTTGTTTTTCTGCCTGGACCATCCATGCAAGACATGTATTCCCAGGCAGGAAAAAATAAGAAACAGCTCCATACGGTGGGAGAAAAATCCTGCTTTGCAGTTTGTTTCTGAGAAACAAAAAAAGGCTCACTTGGTTTCCCCAACATGGCTCTCCAACTGGCACTGCACAGTCTGAGAGAAAATGCTCCTTCCGTCAGCAGAAGCACTTTCAGCAATTATTCTCTCCCCCTTTAGACTGACACTACAGCCGGTGTGACTGCCGTCTCTCAGCCAGCGGAGGCGGAGCCTCGCATCTCATTTGCTTGGCAGGCAGCACACCAGCAGCCAAAGGAGGTCCATAAACTTTCTCAATGCCTTTAGTAGTGAAGGTGTGTTTGTATGCGCCCTGTGCCTTTACAAAGAAGCAAAACAAAAATATTGCCCTCCCTCGCGAGAACCTGCATATCGTTGCAGGCCTAAAAAATGTAGGATTGCTGGATTGCCCCTTAAAGGCATCTCCAGGGGGAAATAATCACTACCACTCGCACAATGAACCGCAGTTAAAAACCTTCGAAAAGTGCAACAATTTAAGTAAAACACCGAATTACCTGAAAATGTAGGTCAAGTGAAGCTCATTCTTTGGGCTCAGTCGCTACTTCTCCAGCTTGGGGCCCATCGGGGAAGGGGGGGAGGCAAAACACCGACCAGAGACTCAAAATTAGGTGTGATAAAGGCCGCTTTATTGGAAGCAGGTGCATCCTACACAATGAAAACCCTTGGCCTGCGCCGCACAAAACTAGGCCTCACTAAATATGTAATTTCCTGACACACCCCCACCCCCTCCCCTAAACTGGTTCCCCCAATCCGCAATACAGTAAACACTTAGCAAAACGTCAATTTGGCTCTCCCCCTGGCTACACACTTTCTTGTGCTTGACCTACCCCCCGATAATCCAAACAGATCTCCTACACTTCCCACATATATTAGGAACCCCCCCCCGAGGCAGAAATCACCCACACCTGCTCCACCGACACGACGAAACCCCACAACCATCAAACTGACCCTAATGTACCGGCCCCCAATAAAACCCTCCGCAAACTCCCCCGAACCCCACAACAAAAACCCAAACCACTCCGAAAAAAGGGGTCACCTTGCCCTAGAGCCCCCCCTTCACTGTCAAAAAACACCAGGGAGGGAGGGAGGGAAAATAATTTTGCCTGCCACCCCCCGCCCGGCAGCTGTGACACCCAAACGAAATGGTACCTGCAATCACGAAATGGCCGGTTTTAATTGGCACCAGCCCAAAAGCAGCCCAAAATTGCCCCGCCCCCAGCCCAAAGCTACCAACCCGCCAAAACCAGCCCTCGGACGGTGCTGGCACTACCCCCCCTTCACCGGCCCCAAAACTCCCCGGGTGGGGCTGGCCTCCCGCTGGTCGGCCGCCCCCCCCAAAGCCCTATTGGGGCCCATCGGGGAAGGGGGGGAGGCAAAACACCGACCAGAGACTCAAAATTAGGTGTGATAAAGGCCGCTTTATTGGAAGCAGGTGCATCCTACACAATGGAAACCCTTGGCCTGCGCCGCACAAAACTAGGCCTCACTAAATATGTAATTTCCTGACACACCCCCACCCCCTCCCCTAAACTGGTTCCCCCAATCCGCAATACAGTAAACACTTAGCAAAACGTCAATTTGGCTCTCCCCCTGGCTACACACTTTCTTGTGCTTGACCTACCCCCGATAATCCAAACAGATCTCCTACACTTCCCACATATATTAGGAAAAAAACACCACCCGAGGGACGTGCTAACGACTCTTGACCCCCCCCTAGGACTACTGCACCTTCGGGCACCCGTGCCTACCAATGCCTTGCTCCAGGGCCTCCAGCAAATGTACCACCTACAGATCCGCTCCGTGCAGAGAGGTGTACCCCCTTCCCCCCGAACATACACTGTCCCATACCCCATGTCCGGGTGCTCCATCCTGCCACAACCATCCTACTCCTCACAACTCCCCGTTCCCACTAAACTTCCTCCCGGCCCACTATGGCCGCTGGCCTCTCAAACCCCCCTGCCCCAACGCCCTTGCCCTAAAATTCGACAGTGGACAAGACCCCCGTCGACCGGCGTCGACTCTCCCTGCTCCTGCTGACGCCACCACACCCCTGCCTCACTGCCCCATACCACCACAAGCCCCCCCCCTGTCCGGTTATAGCTCAGGCAGGCGTGCTTCCATGGCCACGGAGTCCAGCTCTGGACCGACGACTGACAGCACCGAACTGGGACCGTGCTTCCTCTCTGGCGCCCTGGGCACCCACCAGGTAAACCTCAAGGCCCGTAACCGTCCAGCTCCGCTGGCAGTCTGTCGAAACCCGGCCGTCCCACCAGAAAGAAGTCACCAGATAGTGCGCCACCGCCAGAGCCTGTCCGCCAGGAAACCCACTACAAAAGCACTGAATGCCACACACCGCGCACCCAAAATCGAACATTCCATATGCAGTGCTGTCGCCCTCCACGCCAACCATGCAGCCCCCATGCCTCCGACGGGCGTGGTTCCATGGCCCGGAGTCGAGTTCAACAACAAGCGAGGACAGCACCGTCTGGGACCGCACGTCGTCTCTGGCGCCAGGGGCATCCCCCGGCAAGCCACGAGGCCCGTAAAAACCGACCAGCTGCCACTGGCAGTCCGTCAAAACCCGGCCGTCCCACCAGCAAGAAGTCATCCCGATCAGGTGTCACCGTGTCAGATCCTGTCCGCCATGCAAAGCCCCCCCCACCGCCACCAAACACTGCCCGCCCCCACGACGCACCTGAAAGCGGGCTGCCCAGCAAGAAAGGCTAGATTTTAAGAATGACCAGTACGTCTGATAGGCAAGTAACGCTGGGGCAAAGACAGTCGCATGTCCGGCCAATGTCAAATGGAAGCTTTAATATTGGTAATTAATATAGTGCGCTCCATTTTAGTCCGTAACATCCCAATACAAGTATATGGTATAAAAGATTCTGACGCAAACTCTAGATTCTAAAGCACAGAAACAGGAATTCAGTCTGACACCATGAAACCAAGCCTCCTTTGGACAGGGCTAAAGGCCTGACACAGAGCCTTTCCCAGTGTTTAGCGTGCCAGGTGCCTAAGAAAGCCGAAGCGCTGTGTGACTGTTGAAACCACCTACAGTATCTATTGCATCCTCTACTGCACACTACACAAAGGGCAGTCTATTGAAGAGTCCTTGCAGTCTATCGCTCGCCCGTGACCTAGCGCCAGATTCCACTATAAGTACAAAAAGGTACAGAGAGGACCTGAAAATCATTACGAAATAATATACCCGTATTGATTAAGTACTTATCATCCGAAGCCAAACCCTGAAGCTATGGCCAGCAGACCGACCATTCCCTGAGCGCCACCAAGCAGCCTTCTGGCGCTGAGGATTGCCCCCCAACCCAACAGGCCCCCAGGCCAAGGACTCCTCCATTGCTAAATACTTCCAACTCTCAGACCAGAGTTATAAATTCACCCAAGCAGCATCACCTGTACTTAGGTTAAAGAAATCTACCTGTTATCCATACTTGCGTGGATATTACACCTTGAAATTGACAAGGTAGGGCTGGGGTCAAAACCATGTGATTTAGCAAACCGAGCACCAGGGGCCCACACAATCATGAATGATACTCACATTCTTATGATTTACACACAGTTCCACCATGCCACTCCATTCCATGCCACACAATTCTAACCCACACCCTATAATTCCACCTCACAAAACAGAATAATCCACACCACGCCACGGAACTCCACTCCTTACCTCCTAATTACACGCCACCCATGGCATTGCACATCCTGTAATTCATCTCCGCCCTATCCACTACCCACTCTATACTACTCTCTACTAATCTACACTACTCACTAACTACTATCCCTACCACTCCATACCCTCTACTCTATTCAAGTATACCTTTAACCTAAACTAGCACTCTCAACCAACTGTCAAACACTGCTTATACTCTCACTACTCTCTAAGGCCCTATAGCCCCATGACCATGCTTTGACCCCGAATTCACCCCGCCAAAGCGGTCCCCCACAAACAGAGTACGGAAGAGCTGCGAGCTGCCCAGAGTGCCATAATACCCCGTCACCCAAGATCGGAACTGTCCGGGCCCCGCCCACAGCACAGGTCCCATGGAAACACCGTGAGCCACCCGTACAATACGCTGGCCTCCGTATCCGCACAAATGCCCCGTCTGCCCCCGGAAAACCCTCCCCCTCATTCGAGTGTCCGTCCCGCAGTGCCATATCCCACCTCTCCTCACTGCTTGCCCGCTCTCGCAACCTACACCCCAGACCCCTATTGTGCCCGCACGCACCGCGTGCCACCTCTCGCCAATGGTTCCCCCACGGATGTCACCGTCGCCTCATGCACAGGACGGCGCCACACACTTCTTTCTTTCGTACTGCCCCCCCCAACATGCCCCTTGTCCCCTGTAACCACCGCTAGCCGCCTCCTGCCCGTGGCCTGCCCACGGTCACCTTGTGCCTCATACGCTGAAACGGCGCCTTACAAGTCGACCCGTCGTTTGCCCACGATTGTCACTGTCGCCCGCCCTGTCACAAAACGCTGCTGTACCATTCACTCTCCCGTAACGCCCCGCTTACCGCTCCTGCATGCCGCTGCCCACCAGAGTCACTTTAGCCCCACAGTTGCCCCACAACACATTCCATGCTCTGTCCCCCCCCGCATTCCCCCACCCCTCCCCTGCACGCACCGCCTGCCGTCTCCTGCCTGATGTTTGGCCACAAGTGGCACTTTCACCTCAAGGATTGGAACGCTGCCATACAATTCGCCTTTTCCCTGCCCCCCGTAACCCGCCACTCATCCATGTCCGTCGCCCACACTTCTCACCCCGCCTCATGCACAGAAAACGGTGCCCCCTAACCCGCCCCTCTGTACTTCCCCAGTATCACCCCTTCCTGCATGTTGGTCTCCCACGATTTTCACTCCGCCTCATGAACAGAAACGGTGCCTCACAATCCGCACCTCTGTACTACCCCCCGTATCACCACCTCCTGCATGTTGTTCGCCCACCATTTCCACTCCGCCTCATGAACAGAAAAAACGGTGCCTCACAACCCGCACCTATTTACTACCCCCCGTATCCCACCTCTTGCATTGCTATACACCTCCTGTACTAGAACGTACCGTATGCCAACGTTCCCCTGTACTACCCCCCGTACCAAGCCATTCTCATCCAGAAAAGCTCCACCCGCCTTGGTCAAAGTTTTCGCCATCACAATGCAATAAATAAGTCCATAAACAAAATGCAATAAGGAAGTCCATAATACTCCACGTCCCCAAGCCCCCGGCGGCCGTACCGACCCTTCGGGTGGGGGTGGCAGGGGAAGCTCAAACAGCCTTGGTCAAAGTTTGCGCCAACACATTGCACTAAATAAGCCCATAATAAAATGCAATACATAAGTCCATCATACTCCACGTCCCCAAGCCCCGGAGGCCGTACCGACCCTTCGGGTGGGGTGGCAGGGGAAGCTCAAACAGCCTTGGTCAAAGTTTACGCCAATACATTGCACGAAATAAGTCCATAATAAAATGCAATACATAAGTCCATAATACTCCACGTCCCCAAGCCCCGGCGGCCGTACCGACCCTTCGGGTGGGGGTGGCGGTGGCGCACTGTCCCCTTCTCGTCGCGCCTCCAAGACTGTCCCTCTTGGGAGCGCGACCACCCGCACCAGGCAGAGCCGGCCCATCCTCTCGGTCGCGTGGAGCCGCATGCTGCTCTCCCGAGCGCCCACTATTGCGTCCTAGTCCAGCACCAGAGATGGGGTTCAGCAAGCCGGGAAACAAACCTCCCCCCCAGACTGCCCCCCTCGCCGCAAACCCCGCTCGCCCAGCCCCTGCCGGACACCGCCACCCCACCCACGCCCCCTCCCTCCCCAAACCAGACCCCCGCCCCCATCGCACACTCGCCGCAAAACCTCTCCCCCCCACCCCTCCTTTCCCCCCAGGCTCTTGACTCCTGCCTACCCCTGCGGGGCCCCATCCCCCTCCCGACCACCCCCCCTTCCACTCCGCCTCCTCCAGACTTGGCAAGTCCCCCACCCCAGCCCTCCCCCCGCCGAGCCCCCCCACACCATCCGCATCTTCCAAACCTCGCCCCCCCGTCCGTGAGCCCCCCCACCGCAGGGCCTCCCTTGCCCCCTCCCACCCCGTAATGACAAGGAATTTCAGCCACCTCCGCCACCACGCGTTCGCCCCCCGCCCCGCATCCCGGCCGCGGCCCGACCGCGCTGCCCTCCAACCAGGCCCAGCGCTGCCCCCACCACCTACCTATGTCACGCACTCGGCAACGCTACCGCCAACCCGGCCGCCACGGCGTTGCCAGCGGCGCACCCCAGCGGCCCTACCACCACGTCGGGCCGCACCACTCCGCGCGGCCCACCTCGTCCAAGCCCTGCTGTCCCTCGATGTGCGCCGCTCCTCGCTCCACCGATCACTGCTTCTCCTGGCTCGGATACAGACACCCACCCGCCCCCACTGACAACCACCACACCCAGGCCCAAAATAATTTTGTCCGCCACCCCCCGCCCGGCAGCTGTGACACCCAAACTAAATGGTGCCTGCAATCACGAAATGGCCGGTTTTAATTGGCACCAGACCAAAAGCAGCCCAAAATTGCCCCGCCCCCAGCCCAAAGCTACCAACCCGCCAAAACCAGCCCTCGGACAGTGCTGCCACTACCCCCCCGTTCCCCGCCCCCATAACTCCCCAGGTGGGGCAGGCCTCCCGCTGGTCGGCCACCCCCCCCCCCAAAGCCCTATTCTGCGATTCTGTGCTTCCATTTCAGGGTCAGTGATGTGCATCCAGGGATGGTCCTGCGCTGTCTTCAGTATCACCAACATGACTGAGTCTGTCACCAAAATCTCTCTTAAAGTATCACTGATCAATTGATACTCTCTTGAGTAATGCAGCTAAACTAGGTTAAGTGTTTATGTTATTATTTTAATTTGTAACCACCCCTTTTCATTGAGTGAAAATGCTCCCTAAAAAGCATTCAACTAAGATGCCAGAGGAGGTCAGAACTTTTCATTTCCACTTAAAGTGTTCGCAAATTCAATTCGTGATCAAATTAGTGAGATGGCTCTCTATTTTTTTACCCTTTTGTTTATTATACTAATAGTGAAAAGTATGTATTTATTATTGTTGTTGTTGTTTGTTTGCTGCTGCTGATTTTATTATTATTATTGTTATTATTATGATTAATTATTAAAAAAGAACAATACACTATAATTCACTAATAGCGTAATAAGAAAATAATGACCATCGCTGCCAGCAAGAGTCAAACATCAGCCTGAGGCAGTTAATCTGTTTGACAGCTGGTGCAGGCACATAGTGCGTCACGCGAGGCAACCAACTGCCAGATTTTCCAGGGTTGTAGAAGTCTAATGACTTGAAAGGTCTGGCACATCTCACCTTACCCCCTCAAATTGTGATGCACTGTAGAATCATAAGTAAAGGTAGCCTTAGATGCTTTAGGTTTCATCCGTGTAGTGCCAGGGGCGACATAAATTTGGCAGTCACCTCACCCTGTCCCATCTCATCACAGGGTAGAATGTGTTCAGGAGCCTTACTGATCCCCACCCCACCCTGTGATTAATTGAGAGAGAGTAAGACGCTGAAATACGGTGCCGGTGAAATGCATCAGCAAGATGTATGCACTATGCAAGCTCCAGCTTTTACTGTGCTGCTTCAGTGCTCAAGGCAAGAGGAAGCTATGCTCCTTCCCATAGGGTCCAGGGAGAGCAACACAGGTAGCTGAATACTTGAAAACAGAACAAGTGCAGGCAATTTAAGGTAAGTAAAGAATATCCCTCAAATATGTGAGGAGGTGCAAGTGAGTGTGTGTATGTGTGTGTGGGCATTTGTGAGTAAAAGCGGCTAACAGTGACTAACAAGCAATGGATTGAGAATGTGTGAGAATGAGTTACAGGGGTGCAACTATTATTGATATTGAGAGATTGAGAGTGAAACTGCTAGACTTTAAATGTGTGAGTGCAAGTGAGTGTGAGTGAGAGGAAGTGTGACAGTGAGTAAATGAGAATGAATGAGAATGAATGTGAGGTAGTGAGTATAAGTGAAATCAGTGCAAGAGAGTAAGATGTCTGTGAGTGAGTGTGAATGAATGATAATGAGATTGAAGATGTATAAGAGTGTGATAATAAGCTTGATGAGTATGAGTACGAATGAGTGTAAGATAGCGGGAATATATAAGCGGTAGGGGTGTGAGCATGAGAATGAGTGTGCATATGTGAGAATGAGTCTGGGTGATTGAATGCAAGTGAGCATGAGTGAGTGAGAGAGCCACGTCATACTAGACACATTTCTTGACTTAAATAGGAACCTATGGCAAAATGCTGGAACTGGCACACTAGAAGTAACTTTTTGCAAATGGGAAAGTGATGACAAATGTGCTTACTGACATGCTTTGAGTAATTCTTGAAATGAAGAATGACAACAAAGGCATATAAGCAGGGTGGAGAACTTTGACAAAATGTTGAATCTGAGCTGCTCGAGTTGTTTTTGAATTTATGGGTCACCCAGATAATAAGGATAGCATCAACGGTGAAATTCTGGCACTGGCCTTTGTACGTAATCATTGACATAAAGGGGCACCCACGGCGAATGGCGCACCCTTGGAAAACTTCTGGTGCAATCAAGGACATTATTTACATGTGGAGTGCACCCATTACACATTCAGAAAATAGAAATGATGCTAACTCCTGGGGTGCAGCAGGCTTCATTGGCTTGGCACATCATAAAAGTACATGAATATTTATTGAGGACTTCTTCAGTCTTTAGCTTTTAGCAAATGTATGTACAAATTGTGCCTTACAGTGCATTATTTGATAAAGATTAAAAAAAATCCCCATCAGAGAAGCTCCTGAGCATTCCTAGAAGAAATCAGGTTAACTCATGTACTATGGGCAAGGATTACTTCCCACCCTTTTCAAAGACCACCAACCACCACTACTAATCACACTTGTGTTTCTAGGGTGGCTACTGTTCCCTCACAACGCTATTGTAGTTATAGATCGAAGGTACTTGAGTACAGTCTTTTTTTTTCAATAACTTGCAGTAATAGTATGTCTGGTGTCCTTTCATAAGGAGAAGTGTGGCTCACTGATTAGAGCGGCAGACCCTGAGACAGAGGTCTGGCCCGGGACCAGGGTTCAATTCCCGACGCGGCAGGGTCTTGGGCTCAATGTCCACGGACTTCATAATTCTCGCCTCGGTGCCTACTCTAATCATGGGTCCCACTCTGCAACTCTGGGCCATAGCTTGCTTATCTCCACAACGGCCTCGAAAGCGCTAGGATGTCTGGCTTCACCTTGGGGGTGCCCAGTAGGGGGCATCTCACAGGGAAAGCCAGGAAGGGTTCCACAGCAGTATACAGCGCCAGGATGCCTGAAAGGTGATAGTGCGCTTTACAAGTATACATACATTTACATTTACATTTACACTTTTGCTGAGACCACAAACGTAGGTCCCACTGAAGTGTGTGAAGGTCATTCCAAAAGTATTGTTGACTCTGCCCGCATTTTAGGAGACCCAGATTTCCCCTTAATGTAGGCCAAAGATGATTCAACAAGTGGACACCTGCAGCCTTGAGCAGGGCTAAGCAACTATCACCTCTTTCTGTGTTGGAGTGTAGAGACAGGAAGAGCTTTCCCTTTGGTTACTATGTCAGAGGATTTCAAGGGGAGCAGAAGGTGCTAAAGAAGACCACTGTCTCCTACCCTTGATATCTTCCATGTCAGAAAATATTTCATCCAAAGCTACATCTGACTCTTTACTGGCCTGTTTTTTTTGTTTTTGTTTAAATAACACAGACAGAAGGCCAGATGGACTGCAACCACCCCACAACCCACTGAGCATTACATGAAAGAGATGCGTTTCAGATTTGAGGTTAGTCAGTGGAACCTAAACCATCTTTCATCATGGAAAGGCACACTGAAGAAAATAAGGTAACAAGAAATATATGTTCGAGATGTATATTAAAATTAAACTTCTATCCTAGTGTATACAATGAGAGTTGTAAATATTATAAAAATCAACAAGTTAGATGCAGCAATGCTTATCAGAAAAGTGAACAATAAAAAATATTGTAACATGGTGGTAATATCAATAAACGTCTTTATATTAATGTCTTCCACCCACCTTTCTCTTAGCTAACTAACCTAAGCTTAAAACCAAAAGAGGCCTAATTTGGGATTCAAAGATGGTTCACACCCATATACACTTTTTGAACAATTAAACCAATGTCCAGTAAAGTAATAGTGTCTACTATTCTTGCCAGCAGGCAGACAGATACACCAGCCAAGCGAAGACTAGATTTGTCATCCTACAGCCTTCAGTAGAGGAAGGTGATTTTGGCTCTGTGTGGCCCTGCTATCTCGCGTCTCTGGTACAAAGTTCCACTCTATCTCATTGTATCTGAATATTGTTGAACATTTTCAGAATAAACAATTAGTAGACAGGCCCTGGCACCCTTTCACTTGCTTACATCCTGTTAAACCTTGACTATTGTTTAAAATCAGTAAACGAGAAATTAAGTTATCAGCTTCTAAGAAACTTTATTGATTAGTTAAAATCAATCACTAGAAAAGAAAATAAGATCCAAACTGAAAAACATGAAGACATTCAAGCAAACATGACTATCATGTTGCAATAAATATGCATTTGTCACTTATACCTAAACACACAATATATATTACTCTAGAAGGGGAATACCTAGTAGACAACATATATGAGAATTATTACAGTCCATTCTAGGCCTCTATCTCCATCCCTGAATTCACAGCCAATGATAGGAATTTCACTTTACGGCCAACTTTGAAAGGACTAATTGTAATGCGACCAATTAATATATAGGTCACATTTCAAATTGCAAACCCATTCACATACCATTCTTAGTGCAAGCTGCACATTCTTCTTTGCAAATTGGTGCTTGTACGTGAGTCCTTGGTCTTTTGGAGAAGTGAAAGTATAATTTATTATGACTATTGCGTTTATGCGCTTTTCCTTAATAATGATGAAAAAGATCCCTTTGTTGTACAGACTGCATTAGCTTGCTTAAGCTGTACCCTCAAAGAATAGCGTTATAAAAAGGAGTCTGAAGGGTAAGTGTGCATTGTTACGGGTGAATGTCAAAGGTATGAACAGCAAAATACTGCATTGAGATACTTTTGACAAAGGATCTTTAAAAACCTTTATGCACACAGATCAATACTTTGTGAACAATAAATGCTATAAATCGAATGGCATGATATAATGACAGCTAGGTAAAACAAATGAACCTACAAAGGTGACTAGTGAATAGCGCTATATCTTCATGAGAGGCTAAGGCATCCAAACAGCATGGACTTCCTAAAAAAAAACATAAATCAGCAACTAAAATGCTATAGTGCCAACAAAGTAAATGCATAAAGGTTCGCCAAAAGGTAATGGGAACACAAATGGCACAATTTAATATCTAAAAACCTCAATAGCCTTCAGGGACTTCCCATTCAAGCAATGGCAATTCATCAAAACCACATGAAAGCTAATGGCTGTAGAGGGGTATTTCTTTGAAGAATTGATGGCATGAGATCACTGAGCTATCCAAAGATGTTGGTAGTCAGGCTTTAAAAAGGTAACAGAAATCAAGATTAAACCAAATGAATGTGGGCTGAGGAAAGACAGGCTACCTCATGTTTTAAAGTAACAGGGTAGCTACTAAAACAGTACATACACATACAACAAACACATTGCCTCAATAGGAAAGCAGACCACACAGTTAATATAAGTGGAAATTAATCTGCCTTGCTGTTACAAATTGGGCTATGAGTTGAACTGGGTGTGAGCCCTCTTCAAACCAACACCATAATCTTAGTCAGGGTGAACCATAATTGTTGTAAAATAAACCTGTGCTTATTGCTCAGGTAATGTGGACACCAGCAGCCAGGCTTAACTTAAAAGCAATGTGTAAAGTATTTATGCAACACACAAATAGTAATAAAGTGGGAAAACAACACAAAAACGATCTCAAACAGTATTTATAAAAAAATATTATAATAAATAAAATTACATAAAAATGACAAATATATAATTAAAAAAGTGTATTTTTGAGTTTCTGAGTTTAAATTCAAAAGAGGCTCAAAAGAACACAAAACAGGCAATGCGCTGCTCTACAGCACGCAAAAATGAAATGCACAGGGAAAGGGTCCAACGGGGAGCAAGGGACTCCCGACAGAAATGTTACCTTGTCCAGAGCATGGAAATGCATGAAGCTTCGCGAGGAGTCACTGCAAGGCTGGGTGGGCTCCTGCACCAGACTCGGTGAGCAGAGACCATCGGCTGCGTGTAAGAGGTTTGCCGAAGCACTCTGGTAAGTAATTACGGTTGTACAATGACAATATAACAACACATTCAAGAACACCAAATTGACAGAAGTAACCAAAGTTCCACAAGATGAATAAATCTTGGATTCTTTAATGAAGATTACAGCCAGCCGACACGTGTTTCATCGCCTTCGCGATTCCTCAGGGCTAGATGGCCGTATCGACATCAGAAGGTCGCTTAGCTGGTGATAATTCCGACCCAGCCGGGCCTTCCAGTATGGGCACTGAATCAAGTGCGTCCAACAGCGGCGGAAGTCTTTATGTAAATATTTATTTGTCAAACGAGTATAGAGTAGGCTCGGAAATCACTCGATATGTATAGACCAGAAATTCGGTCATGCCGTTATTAACATCAAATGCGATTGTTTTTAGTAAAAACGGAAACCCAATGCGGTTCCAATTAGTCTGTAAGTAAATGCCGTGTGCGGCTTCTTCTAACGTTACAGGCGAGTGCACCTCTTCCGAGCCCGGTTCCGTGTTAGCACCATCGGCTGCGTGGCTGCAGCACTGACTTCTTCAATGGAAAGGCATGGAGCTTTGCGAAGGGTTCCTGTGAGGCCTGGCGGGCACCTGCATGAGGATCGAAGAGCAGAGACCAGGTGCTGTGAGTCTGCGGCAGCTGTGTGCAGGGTGCAGAAAGGCACGAAGCTTGGTTTGGGAGGGAGGGGGGCATGCCACCCCGAGACCAATTTTTGTGTGTGCAAAAGGCCGCTTTATTGAAACAGGTGCATATTACAATTTATTAACACTGGCAACTGCCTTACAAAACTAAAACCTCACTATACATCAATTACCTGACCCCTTGTTCCCCCCACCCCTACAATCCCCACATCAGAACCCCCACCCTGCAAAATACAATAAATAACATTACATAACAATAATATTACCCAACCTTACACAATGTAGCATTTACAAATCCTAACACCCCATGGCCCAAACCCCTACCAGCCTTTATGCAACTGTAACTAACAAACCTCTAATCTAAGCTTAGCATACCTGGTTACCCTTTCCCTGCTCCTGTTCACAAATTCCCCACACTTAACAAGAAACTACAAAAAACTCCAGCCAAACTTGGCCAACTTTCAACAACCCCACCAGCACCTGTTCCAAGCGACAAATATATAATAGCTCAAGCCCCTATGAACCTGTTCCAATAACTGCCTCTAGAGAAAACAAAAACTGGATACAAATTACTCCAAAAAACTAGGGAGGGAGGGTGGGGACAAAAACCTAACTGTGCAGCGCTCCCAGCCACCAAGTCACCAAACCTAAAATAGTGGCTGGGAGGGCGCGAAAACCCCTAAATACCCATGGGCTACATTGCTACAATTGGGCTAATCCCAATGTAGCCCAATGGCCCCAAAATGGCCGCTCTCGGCCAGCACCTCCCCCTCCCAATCTGCCCGGGGGCAGACCTTGCGGTGCTCGGCTGCCCCCCACACCCCTCTTGGGAGGGAGGGGGGCAAGCCACACCGAGACCAATTTTTGTGTGTGTAAAAGGCCGCTTTATTAAAACAGGTGCATATCACAATTTATTAACACCGGCAACTGCCTTACAAAACTAAAACCTCACTATACATCAATTAGCTGACTCCTTGTCCCCCCCACTCCTACAATCCCCAAATAAGAACCCCCACCCTGCAAAATACAAAAAAACATTACATACCAATAATATTACCCAACCTTACACAATGTAGCATTTACAAATCCTAACCTCCCATGACCCAAACTCATACATGCCTTTATGCGACTGTAACTAACAAACCTCTAATCTAAACTTAGGACACCTGGTTACCCTTTCTCTGCACCTGTTCACAAACTCTCCACATTTAAAAAGAAACTACAAAAAACTCCAGCCAAACTTGGCCAACTTTCAACAACCCCGCCACCCAGGTAAATGTGGGAAGGTAGGCGGAAACGCCGCCTCCCAATTTTCCTGCCCCCCTGCCTTCTAGGTCTGAAACCCCTACCTCCCCGGCTCCTAGGTCTGAACGCCCCCCAGTATCGGTGCACTCCCAACAATCTGGCCAGGACTTCCCTAAGTATCACATTTTATGTCCCTGTGATTAATCCTAGAAAATCCTAACTGGCGACAAAAGCACACGATCTCCGTGTTTAGATTCCTCCTGGCCTTGTCCACTGCCCCTGGATTCACCGCTCCTCTCCAGACTCTAGGAGGCACAAACCCTGTCAAAAGGACAGCGCACCCAGACCACTGCCGCATGATCAAGTCCAAATCACATTTCATGGATCTCATCAGTGCCAAGCCAGTTTCCTTCACCATGTCGTTCTTACCAAGATGAATAACCAACACGTTGGGGCACCTACCAGCCACCAAAATTCCATTCAAAACCGGTACCAACTCCTTCCAACGCATACCCCCTTTCCTCCTCCAACAAACAGTAAACCTGTCTTTATTAAACCAAGATTCTCCCTGAAATAGCTGGCGCGGGCCTGGACCTGAGCCCACTTCACAAAAGAATGTCCCACAATCCATATTGACATCTCCCTGGCGAGGAACCCCATCACCGAACATGAAACATGAAACATAAATGAACACAGGGAAAACACATCACCGAGCTACAACAACCCAGATGCGCTGCGAACATAATGATGGTAACAGTCAGATGACTACCTACCTAAGTTTGTGATGTCCCCTCGCCCTCAACCCCGATTGCTCACTTCTGATGCTGCCCCAATCCGAAACAGATGCGTCCCAAACCTTTTCCGTCAAGCGCCTTCCTCAATACAGCCAAGAGCTGGGAAGCTTTCACCACCCGCCCGTCGGAATGTCTGAAAACTAACCCAAGCGTACCTGGGGCCAAGGACCTCCACCTGTATGGGCAAGTCAGCAGCGGCACGGCAGCCTGCAAAGAAACCCATTTACCCCCACCCCACTGATCCGTCTTAGATTTTCTAAGCCATAAGCTGACCATATCCCCACTAATGGAAACCTCACTCCATAAAAGCCTCCTCTTCAACTTTTGAACCCAACAGTTCAGAGACCCCAAAGGCCCCAAAGAACATCCACGCCATCAACGTAGAGAAAAGACAAACTTCCTGACCGTCATTGCATACGTCTGCAAAACCCTCTCCAGTAGTTCCCATGACAGGGGGTTCCGCACCCGCGATGCCCGTCCACAATCCTGCACCCACCCTTCCAGCATGCACGTTCCTATTTCCCCCACGGTCAGCGCATAACCCCACAAAAAACTTTCCAACGAAAGCAATCCCTACCAATTTACCCACTATTGTCATCTTTGTAAGTCCCCTCTCAATTAGATCCAGAATAAACTGAAACACATCTTTGCATCGACGCACCGGTGAAACCCGTCGCTTAGCACCACAGTGCAAAAATTCCTCCCATGCTGCCCCATATGCTACCTTTGTAGATTGCGCCAGTGAACCTAAGACCAGCTGCAACTTCCTGTGTTGCCTACGTACCACAAATGCTGCGGCATAATGGTCGGGATCCTGTCCGCGTCCTTGGCTAGCCCACGGAATCTCCCCCACTGTGAACGAGACAAAACATCGGCTATGTCATTGTCCACACCGGGCATATGCAGTGTGTGAAAGGCAATATAATGCCGTAAGTAGCATAACAGAAACACCCTCAGCAACTTCAAGACTTGTTAATTCCTAGCAGACTAGTGGGTCACAATTTCCACTACCACCATGTTGTCAATTCTAAACGTGACCTTTTTGTGTGCCAGCTGTTCCCCTCATAGAGTGACCGCTACCACCAGAGGGAATAACTCCAGAAAGGCTATACTCCGTCCCCCTCCCACCCACTCAGGGGGCCACTGCTCCGCACACCATTTACCTTGCCAGTACAGTCCAAAACCCTCGCTCCCTGCCGCATCAGAGAAGATTTGCACATCCCAAGCCATGTAACCCCCCCCCCCGCATCATGGCGCATCAGGGGGATACCCTTGAAGTTCCGTAAGAAAAACTGCCACATTCTCATGTCTTCCCTCACGCCGGCAGACAGCCACACATGATGATGCGGAGGTCTCAGTCCTGCTAGTGCCCAGCCAAGTCGCCTACAAAACATCCTCCCTACCCTCACCACTCTGCAAGCAAAGTTAAGGTGGCCCAATAGCACCTGAATCTCCGTCACCGTGACCTTATGTTTCGACAACATTGCCGCCAGCAGCCCCAACATTTTCTGCTTTTTGTCCGCAGGAAGGTGTGACTCCCTCACTTGAGACTCCAACTCAATGCCCTAAAAGGACAGAGCCATACAGGGCCCATAGTTTTTTCTGGGGCCAACGGCACCCCCAGTTTCCCCATGATCTCATTGAAACTGTCCAGCGTCTTCTGGCAGTCCGTGGATCCTGAGGTGCCCACTAAAAAAAAGTCATCCAGGTAGTGTTTTACTTCTTGATGACCCGTCCTTTCTGAAAACAACCATTGCAGGAACGTGCTGAAGCATTCAAAAAGTGTGCAAGCCATAGAACAGCCCATCGGTAATGCTTTGTCCACGTACCAGTGACCGTTAAATTGGATACCCAAAAGGTCCCAATCCTCTGGATGGAATGGAAGCAGCCGGAAAGCCGACTTTATGTCACACTTTGCCATCATCGCCGTTGTACCCGCGGTCACTACCAGTGACATGGCTATGTCAACTGATGAATACGACACCGTGGCCTCCTGCTCATCAATGAAATCATTCACCGAGCCACCTTCGGGCCAAGACAAATGCTGTACGAGGCGAAACTGCCCTTGCTCTTTCTTTGGCACCACTCCAATGGGTGACACAATCACATCTTTTAGAGGCCAAACATCAAAGGGTCCCGCCATGCGGCTCTCACGCACTTCCTTATCCAGTTTGTCCTGTACTATGTCTGGGTGCTCCTTTGCTGACCTCAAATTGTCCGCCCACCGTCTTGTCCTAGGTCCGTCGTATCCCAGTCGGAAACCCTCCTGAAACCCCAACCTCAAACGTTCTGCAGCCTCCACATCAGTATATCCTTGCAGGGCTGCCACCAAGTTGTCAACTCTAACTGGTGTACAAGCCTATTGGCCCAGGCCCATTAGCCCCTATCCCGCCCGCGAGCGGTTGCTGCTGCTGATTCCCTGACCTAAACCCCCCGCCTGCCACTGCTGGTTCCCTTGTTGTTGACCCTGTCCTCCCCCCAACAGTTGACCAATGCATGCCTGCCTCCACATGAGCAGTCATGCCGAAACCTGCAGTACTCCCGGGTGCACAAACCTTTGTTGTCCCAACAGGCCCCTTTGGATCCCGCCTGTCCTCTCACCACTTCCCCCACCCCTCCATGGGTGGGGCGCCCCTGAAAGGGCCGATAAACTAGCTGCTAGCCCCATCGTATGCTGCCACAAGTCCCTGTCCAGCTCACCCCATTTTGCCTCTGAGTCCCACGCTATGCTTGCCCAGAACTCTTCATCATATTGTGCCCATGCGTAACTGCCCCCGGTAATCTGTGCCTTCCTAAACACGTCCATGTACTTAAACATGGCCACAGATCTCTCTGGGAATTTCTCACAGTACAGGCTGGCATGAATAAGGAATGCCGCCGTCCAATTCTCTATCGTCAAAGGCACCTTCGGCCTTTTTGCCAACTCATATTACTCCTGCTTAGACCCTTCTTTTGCCCTGACTTCTCTGTGAAGGAGCTTAAGGATCTCAATGTATTCACCCTTCCATATACGTTCCTTAGTTGTCAACATTAAATGCGCACCCAAGGGTTTTGTGACACCCATATACGGTAAACGTTTTATCTTCATCTCCTTACTTTCCAGTTTGGCCTCTGTTTCCCCCTAGTGTTACCTCTACCGACCCTTTCTTGTCTGCCCCCTGTGCCCCTGGACGCCTTACCTGCGCCCCCTGCGGACCCTTTACCTGGGTCATCTGTCCCTACCCCACATCCATCACATAGGTACCTTTGCTCAACCTACCCCCTGCCCCTGCTTCCCCCACACACACACCCACACCCACTGCCACCATGAAAGGACCCAATCTGGCAGCCTGTTTACCTGGGGCTAAGGATTCTGCTTGATGCTCCCTTGTCCGTCCTATTGAGGGGGCTGACCTGTCCTCCCAGTGCAATGTCCGACCCGTGGGCTCCGCCTGGTGTCTTGACACCTGAAAAACACTATGCACACCATTAATCGGCCCCCATCTCCCTCGCCTTCTCCTTCTCTCAGCTCTCCCTCCTCCATGCTATCCTCCTCATAGTCTAGTTCCTCCTCCCTTGAAAAACCGTCCCTCACCGGCGGAGGTGCAGACAGCACCCTCCTAAAATCACTTAAATTAACATCGGCGCTCCTTCTCCTGCGGTGTCCACTGGATCGTTGTGGCCCAGTGGGTGTTAGGGCCGGGGAGCCCACTTTGGGCCTACTTCTGCCTGCCGTGACGGGATCCCCTGCCGGTACTGGGCACGCCGCCCGAGACTCCACCCTCCCTTCTCCTTGGCACTACCGGGCCGCTCCCAGCCCTACCAAGTCTGGCGCCCGCGTCGCTCCACCGCCTGCAAAAGAAAAGCAGGGTCTGGTGTGCTGGGCCACACTCTCTTCTCTCTTTCATCCCATCTCTGCTTCCTACCTACACCTAAAGTACTAGCCGCCCACGCCCGCTCCACCGCGCTAAGATCCACCACCTCCTCCCTGTCCCCTGCCTCCCCTCCCAGTCACTCCACTCCCAAGCCGCTGCCCCTTGCCTGCCTGCCCAACTCGGCCCGGGCTCTACGTCCAAAAGGCCTTCCCCCAAGTCCCATTGAACCCCCCCCACTGGCACCCCCTGCCGTAGTCCCCGCATCCCCCCATCGAGCTAGCTGACCTGGCCCTCCGGCGACAACCCTCCAGCCTGCTACCCCCTGTGCCCCCGAAACCCCCTCCACCCACGACACAAAATATCTAGTCCGTCCCAGTCCATCTCGCTCCCCTTTGAGCAAATCAACTAGGGGAAAAAAAACTTTTCTCTGCATCGCCCCTCCCACCCCCTCATCAACTGACAACACCTTCCCTGCCCCAAAGAGCCTCCTGCACCCCCCCAGGCACCCTTCCGCACCTCCTCTGTCAGGCTCACATGCCCAGCGGAACTCCCCTGACCATTCTGTGTAGAAAGCCGGTCACTGTCTCCCAGCTTCTCCCCCTCCGCCACCAAGGCAATCGCCCCCCGTCTTCCCTCGCGCCACCACGTGCTAGCTTAAACCCATGGGGTCTGCTCCCCTGACATAGGAGTGGCCTGCTCTGCTTGAGACTGCGGCGGGGAGACGCGCAACACACCCCCACCCGGGCCTTCCCACCCGTCCATGTTTTAGCACTGGGCTGTTTTCCGCTCCTCCAATACACTGCCCCACCCTCTGGGGCAGCGCCTTCCACTTCATTGCTGCACCATTGCTTCACCTCGCGGTCCGCTCCCAGGGCCACTCTTCTCATTTACAAGCAGCCCTCCTCAGCATGCAACCCCCAGCAGGGATACGCGGGTCGTGACCTCCGTTGAGCACCAATGCCCTTTACCCCCTACGCCACAGCCCCTCCCCTGCCCCCACGCGCTCCTGGCATCCACAAGGCCCCCAAGACTCACCTTACAACACTTTCTCACCTTCCGGGGGGTTGGGGGGGGGGCGAACGAGCCGCGACAGCGGCCACCACCCCCGCCGATGCGCGCCTCACCAGGCACACTCCTGTGGAGGCTCCGGCAGCAAGAGATCGAGCCTGCCGGCCTCACTCAACAGCCTGACTGCCTCCAGCACACGGTAGTCCTCTCCCGCCATCTTGTACACAATCCGCCTCAAATTAAAGAAGTAAATATAATAAACCCGCCTCACCACTATCGCTAGGCCCTCGGATAAAAACCTAACTGCACAGCGCTCCCAGCCACCAGGTCACCAAACCTAAAATGGTGGCTGGGTGGGGGCGAAAAACCTCTAAATGCCCATGGGCTACATTTCTAAAATTGGGCTAATCCCAATGTAGCCCAATGGCCCCATTCGGCCAGCCCCTCCCCCTTCTAATCTGCCTGGGGGGCAGACCTCGCGATGCTGGACTGCCCCCAAAACCCACCTTGCGGCATCCGGTGAGTCTGGCAACAGTTTGTGCCAGTTCCTGGCTGTGGGTGTTTGGGTGCTTCTGGGCTCTTGCGTCAAGCACGGGATACCAGCGACATGGAGCAGAGTGTGGGGGCACTGCGGGGCTCAACACTGGATCTGGATGCAGACTTCAAGAGCAGAAAGGCTATGACGACTTGCATCGTCTCGTATCTTGTCGGGGTGAAGGTAGGAAACAGTGCACTCTGACAGCTACCAATAATCAGGGGTCAGACTGGAGAGTCAGTACTCCTTTCCACATAGACTGAACACCTGAGGCAAGGCTAGGCTCCGGTCCAGTTGAGGCCTCTGGAAATTGCCTTTAATTTACAGGCGTTGGGTACCACAATACCACTTACCAGGGACTTACCAGTTAATTAAAGTGTGTCAAACAGGTATATACCAATTGCATCATATTTAGGGGAGAGAGCGCAAGCACTTTAGCACTGGTTAGCAGTGAAATAGCGTGCATAGTTCTAAAGCCAAAAAAAAAACGAATTCAGCAACAATAGCACCAAAAGGTAAAAAGTCTGGGAAGTGACCACTCAAATGATTTTCGGGCCAACAATGGAAAGGTAATGTAGCTCAAACAATAACAACTAGTCACCATCACGAGACAATCAAACCCTGAGGGAAATGATCTCAACTGCTACATGTATAAATAGTTTCACCACAGTCAAGGATTTCCCTTTTTGGTTTCGCAGTATTTCTCTAGAAGACATTAAACATTATGTCAGCTGGTAAACAATAGAACAGCTGTAGTAAGCCCAAACAATATGCTGAGGAAAGAAGCACATGTATAAGTGTACGACAAATGAAAAAGGCTGAAAAGGTGTGTGTGTATGTGTGTGTAAGAGAGAGAAAGAGCAAGAGCACTTAAGAGAGGGAAAGAAATAGAGAGGAAATAAAAAGGCATTAAAAAGGTTCCTTTTTAAGAGATGTTGAATTCTTACATAAAACTTTTTTCTTTCGTGATTACAAACAATGGGGCATATTTATAAGTATATATCAATCAAACAGGGATGACAGGGGGAGAAAAGGCAATATAGGGCAGCCCCCCACTCAACAGCTATGAAACAAAAAGCCCTAATCAGCCTGCATGGTTAAAGTCACAAAGCCCTGTAACTACTGGGGCCATATCTTTTATTGGCTCACCTAGGTAAAATTAATCAATGTTGTGTTACAGGTCAGACCATACCTTAAAACGTAAAAAACGGTGTACAGCTACACCCACAAAGAAAATATGTGAGAAAGCAAGGAAAGTACCTCACGGACGTAACACCCGAGGGGGTTCCCGGTTTGGTGATTACCGGTATACCCACTTCTCATCATCGGTTACTTTCCTTGCTGAGAGGATGAAGTATGTGCAAAAAAGATGTGCACAGGAGAGAATCGATAGAGACAGATAAGGAGTGTACACATCCACAACCTTGTAGGAAAGAAAAAGGTGTTTAGAAAGAAATACCAAGTGCCTACACCCAACAACCAACAAATATAAAACAAGTGAGGTTTGGCTGGCTGGGTCGATTTTATTCTGGTGCTGCCAAACTTCACTATTAAAAAATGGATAGGTTAATACCATTGATTCATTGTAACTGGACCAGGGAAGGCATGGCTTGGCAGTTCGGGCTGGACTGTTCCCATGAGGCAGAGGGTCAGACTGATTTGCATATAGCCATGTTTGAACTGGGGTGGCAGAGTGGGCTAAAGAACGGTGATGGATCAAATCCAGATCTTTGGACTGGGTGTGAGTGTTTGATTGGTTCCGATGCTCCGTCCATCATCACCCCCTTTTGTACCGCTTTTGGCCGCCATAAGTGTGGCAGGGTATGCTCAGACGTAGGTCCCTTGCTCACTTTGCCACTGGATTCAAGCAAGCTGGGCTGAAGACGGCTGGAATGCCAGAAACCGGTCCTCGGAAGCTTGTTTCCGGTCCAGGGAAGGCATGGCTTGGCAGTTCGGGCTGGACTGTTCCCATGAGGCACAGGGTCAGACTGATTTGCATATAGCCATATCTGAACTGGGGTGGCAGAGTGGGCTAAAGAACGGTGATGGATCAAACCCAGATCTTTGGACTGGGTGTGAGTGTTTGATTGGTTCTGATGCTCTGTCCATCATCACCCCCTTTTGTACCGCCTTGTAAATAAGTCACCCTTTCATGCTATACTTAGCGTGAAAGGGGTAGGCAATGGACCAAAAAGACCCAAAAAAAACTTGGTCTTAACATGGCACAATGAGATAGAATGCTTTACTTCTCGTTTTTGCTGTTTCTATATAGGCTGCACACAGAAAAACAGCAATACACCATGCAACACTGTTTATGTGCAGGAAGGGACACCTTCCTGCACATAAACATTATTCCCACTATGCAGACCCCCTTACACTATGGTGCAAGGTTGCCTGCGTTTGCGCTAGGCAGCTGTAATTAGCACTAGCGCAGGGGAAAATGCAGGGCTGCATTGTATTGTTGTAAATACGGTGCAGCCTTGCATTACAAAAGTTGTGGAGGGTTAAGCCAAGAAGGCCAATGCATGCTCCGTCACTTTTCTTGTTAATATGCCCCAGTGTTTCTTCCGTTTTGAAACCCTAGAAAAATGTTCGACAATGTAAGTCACCAATTTTCCAAACTCAAACATAAGGCACTACTAATTAGCAATGGGGAACAACTGTAACAAGCATCATTAGTTAATGAGTCTGGCTTACTTTAGGTGAATATCTTCTTTGTTTTAATCGTCATATGTTGCTGTTTGGTATGTTTAAATGTACAAACAGACAAATAGGACCATAATACAGAGTGGCTGATTGGATATCAGTACTATCTTCCAATACGATGCTTGCTAGGATTTACATACTGAAAACTTGTGGTTTCAGAGTACGTAAGTTGCACTTGGGGAAAGAGTGCATGGGCAAATACACATAAACTGATTTTAGGTAAAAACAGGATTTTGCACCCAAAACAGACTTTCCCCCTTAATGGACCTTCTTTATGTGTTGGTGTTAACATACCTGGCTAACTGCAATAACATGTACACCGGTCTCGCAAAGCAGTTATTTGAATGAACGATCACTAGTTCAAAACAGTTTAGGAAGACTAGTCCAAGTCCTGGGAAGTTCAGAGCATATAACCTATGCTCTCCTTTGTTGTGCTTTCCTTAAAATGAACTATGAACAGTGCTTAATTTCAGCCGTAATTTCCAGTGCTCAGCACCGGCACTTAATCATCAACACTGGTGCTTGAGTACCAGTTAAGTGATTTGCCCAGAATCACAGGATGTTGAGCTGATGCCAAGACTCGAACCTGGTTCCCCAGCTTCAAAGTCAGCAGGTCTGGCCATTACACCACACCCTCTCCCCACGTGTTGGGTTTCATGGTTAGTAATTTGTTCTGTGTTAGGCAGCACTAACAGGAGAAATGGGCTGGTGGAAGCGCTCCAGGCAAGCGATTTTCCACACTTTATTTGTGTGTTGTACATTGCAGCACACATGAAAAATTGGAAATATAAGGAGAAATCAAACCATTTTCACCTGCCTCGAGTAGGTGTGAGGTTTTTGTGCAAGACCCTGTCTATGAATGTTTGCAATAAGAATTTGCTTTGCAACCTATGGGTGGTTGCATTCGAATACCCATGTGCCATCCATGGAATGCCCCCTTGATGCAAGGTAGCATAAAGTAGAATCCAGCATAATGTTCATTACTTTCTGATACTGTCCAATGGAAATCCTGGTTTGTATTGGATAGTAAATCTCACCCCAACCACCTGCGCTGGGTTTGCAGCACAAAAGTGATGCCAACCTGATACAAAGCTTTGGTAAATCTTGGTCTGGGTGTGCTTTTCCTATAGATGATGAATAAAAGAGTTAAAATGACAATCAATGTAATTTTAGCACTGTGATTGGTCAGGGTAACTTTTATGTGCTTCCTGTTTCTTGGTTTGGCAAAGAGCAGAAGCAGAGACATAGGACCGGCGCAGTAAAGTAGGTGTTGCTTTTTAGGTCTCGCCTACGCAACGCGCATGCGTTGCATAGGAAAGAGACCTAATGCCATTGATTGCCTTTTTCAGGCTAGAACGTGCACGCGTTCCATTGCCTTAAATGGCAGCGCGTGCACATTTGGCGATTTACTTGCAGGAGCGAGTGCGGCTCCCACAAGGTAAACCCCATACATGGACTTCCGGCCGCGCGCCAGTGACACCCCTTTGAGTGGTGCCCTCAGTGTTGCTTTAACTTTAGCGGCCGCGGAGCCGTGCTTTTCTTTTTTGTGTTTTTTCTTTAAGTCCTGTGGAAAAGCTGTATGCGAAAGCCCAATGTGTTCACCTTTTGGATCTGCAGCTCGCTGCTCACCTGTTGATCGCCGGACAACCTAGCTGGAAAGTTAGTTCGGGGCAGGAGCACGGTGTCCCTGTAGCGGCCATTCTCAGCCGGCTGCTCACCCGCCAAGCTCCGCGTACTTGGCCTCCCAATGTATAGCACCCGCGGTTGCCTCCAACTAAGCAGAGCACACAACAACGTTCTCCCCAAGTAAGGCAGTGCAGGGCATGGAAGCCTGACTGCAGCACTTCTGCCCGAACTACGGTATGCAGCACGAAAACTACTGGTCGTACGCTGGGACAATCTTCTCTTGCTGATAACACGGACTCTGCAAATTTTTGACAGTTGCTTTGCCCTTTGCCCTCAGTGTTTGTAGCCGAGGCTGTCAGGCTTTGGAGCCCCTGTGAGGCGAGGCTCGCACACTTAGGGTGAAGGAAGGGCACATGGGCAGACACCGTGAGACCGAAGATCACTGATGCCGGCGAGGCAGGCATTCAGGAGGCGCTGCTCAAGTTCTCACATGATTCAGAAGTATTTGGCGCTCGTGATATGAGGTGTACATATTTCGTGAGAGCATCAGAAGAGGCGGACCCCAGAAGTGTCCGGAGGCTGTGAGTGTTGTCACATAGGTGTACAGAAGGAGAACCTCAGGGCATCATGGACAGTAAGAGGAAAGCAGTCCATGAAAATTAGGTGTGTGTGAGGGCAGAAACGGGTGTCTTCTTGAGAGGGTCGCATTTTTTATGCCGTCACTGTATGGATGTAAGCACTAAGGTGCGTGCATAGGCGGGGCTCTTTTTGCCTTTCATTGTAAAGCAAGGAATGATCTTGATTATATTTGGTAAAAGTTCCTTGGGCGCTCTTAGTGTCGGTTAACGATTGAATGACGCTCTGAGCTCAGCCCTACGCAAACAAAGGGTTGGTTATATACTCATATGTTGATAAACATAAATACGTTGCCGCCATCTAATGGGGTGCTATTGCAGGTTTGTTTTTGATAGGTTGAAACCTCATAACCAATGTTTTTACATCGAATCCCTTCAACTTTAATTTATCTTTAAAGACTTCCCCCGTTGCTTTTGACACGTATTTGACTAGGTTACCTGACGGCGAGACTACAAGTGAAAGCTCATAACTTAGAGTGCGTCTACTGGCACCTCGTAACCATATAAAGCCATTAACCATTTAAAGTATGAATTTATGTCTCCAGATGCAGAAACTATTTAACGTTTCAAAATGACGATATTCATTCTAGTGACTGTTCCATACACGAGGTTAGTTGTCAGCCTTCAGTGTCAGAAACCCGCTCAGCAGACTGCTTCGCTGTTCTCCGGACTCAAAAGAGCAGAGAACACCACACCACCGATTTAATTAAGACAAAAGATACGCAACGCCAACAAAGATATACACCCAGCCCAAACGGCAGAAAACCCCAGAAACCAAATGGTCTAAATAAGCTTGATGAACCATGCATAACAAAGAAACAGAAAGTGAACTATACAAGTTATTAAATAGATATGCAAAACTATTTTCCCACTCTGCAACACTGCATGCATACCGGTTGTCACACAGAACAATGTTTGGAGTAAGTCACTAAAACTAAAGCACTTCAACCAGAATCTACACATAGGACATTCTACATACAACACTTGTTTAATTATGCTCTTCAAAAAGGGCACCTAGTGACATAAGGAAAAGAGAGCAATTTACATCATGGTCAGGGGTAAGAGCTATACAAATTATTCAATGAAATACAATACTTTCTGCAGAGAAGTGACTGTAGGATGGCATACAAATAATGTTCATTACAGCTGACACAGATAAGGTAGACTATGACTATATTCTTCAGACAGTGGTAAGAGTTTGACATATAATGTGTAACATATTTTATATACCACTTCTGCATTTTTAGGTCGAACCTGGGCAGCACTTTTGCTGCTCTGCGAGGCATGCTGTATTGAGGTAGGGACTTGAAGCTCTGCCCACTTTCCGGCCATATTTTTCATTGGCTTGTGTCATTGTCCACTGAAAACTGTGGCTGTTCATTGGTCAAAAGGCTTAGTAGTCCCTCCTTAGTACCGCCTTGTCTCACTTTGGAACCTCCTAAGGCAAAACACCTGTTACATGTGTTGTTACTCTGTAGGCTTTATTTACAGCCTCCGAGCACTATTTTCTCAAATTGCTTTGTCCTGCCTGCTATCGATCGCAGGCAGTACACGCTCTCTCCTAATGCTTCTTTTAAAAAATTGTAGAACGCATTTGCACTGCACTAGGTCTTGCATGTGCGACAGTTGAAACTCAATCTCCCGTAAATGCGAGACCTATTGTATTGCAAATGCTGTTTTTTTTTAGAGTCTTCTCCCCGCCACACCTCCACACACCCACACCCGCCTACCACCCGCGAGTAATGCTGGCCACCACTGTCCAAATGATCAGAAAAATTCAATTACTGAAATTAGTATGGTGGATCATGAATGCGTCTCCCACCGACCTATGTGGTGAAAAAGTGATGTCAACCTTACAGTTGTTTGAAATTTGTTTCTCAGTATAATCACACCTTAAGGGGTTGCAGCAGAAAATGTAAAAAGTCACATTTTATACTGAAATGGAAAGGAAAAATTCAAAGTCACAGACTTTGAAAAATCTGTGTTTTTGGGCCAAGGCGAGACCGAGATCCTGCTCTCCATCTTCATCAACAGTCTAACCAACAGGAAAGAAAAAAGTGGGTGAGAAACACATAAAGATGTTACAGAGATCACTGGTCAAGCGATTGTTAACTTTACAGAAGCACACTAATCAGAGAAGAGTTCAGAGGCCATAGGGAAATATTTAGTTTTAGTGCTTCGATATAAACCATAAGGGATGAGTGAAAAGAAACTGCACCCCTTAAATAGTTCAATAATTCTTAATTTATTCAGTTAGATTACCATATTAACAGAAGATTTACATAAGTCCATTTTGTTAAATCACTGACCAGGATCTGGGCCTTTGTGACACCTGGAGGGAATGGCACCCTGGGACTTTGGCTTACACTCACCACTCCGCTGCTCTTTAATCATTATCTCTTATTGACCTAATCCTTCTTCTGACACGTATCATCCTGCATCTCCGGCAACCATATATACGCTGAGGTATCTAGGACCATGCCTTCATGACCCTCTGTTTTCGAAAACAGCCTGTGGGGCCCTGCTCCATGTGAAGACTTTGGGCCATATGTATCATACTTCCGTTTTGCGATTTCCAAATAGCGAATTTTAAGGAACAGCTATTTGGAATTCGCAAAACAGTATGTATGTACAAAATCGCTATATAATAGCGATTCCTTACCATTCCTAATTTGCGATTAGCTAATTGCTAATCGCAATTTACCCATTCATTTCTATGGGCCAGGAGGCCCATAGGAATGAAGGGGCAATTTGCGATTAGCAATTTGCTAATCGCAAATTAGGAATTTTTCCAAGGGTGCAGGGGAGTCTCAAGAACACCCTGCTGCACCCCTGAAAAAGACATTTGGGGGCATATGGCGCACATACATGCCCTAAGGGCATGTATGGGCGTCATATGGCACCTTTTGTTTTTTGGAAAAAAGCTTTTTGAAAAGAATTCACAAATTACCACCAACTAGAAGTTGGTGGTAATTTGCGAATCCTTAATGGCATTTTTTGAATATTTTTTGTTTGATACATTGCATTTAAGGAATCGCAAAATTTGCGATTCCTTATTTTGCATCAAACATGTTTGATACATACCATTTGTCTAATTAGCATTCGCAAAGACCGAAATTCGCAGAATTTCGGCCTTTGCGAATGCTAATTAGCTTGATACATATGGCCCTTTTTGCTTGGTTTCTGCAACAGGAGGAATTTTGAGACTTCCTTGCTCAAGAGGTGGGGTGTTACTTGGCCCTGAGTCAGGGCACTGTGGACTCTCAGTCTCCAGGAACTTTGCGACTGGCCAGTAAGGCAGTTTTGAGAGGGGCAGCAAGGTTGCACCTGAGGGGGCAGAAAAAGAATCCAGTATTCTTGGTTTGGAATGCATGGGCTGTGCCAATATGGATGGGGTGGATTTACACCAACTAGCTCTGAAGCAGAAGTCGCACAAGCAACTGGATGGCCTCAATACGTAGGGTCTATGACTGAGGGGAAAAGTCAGGCAAGCTCTTGTATTGGTTACAGATGTGGTAGCAGACACAGCTGAGAATATAGCGGCTGTGTTTGCAGCATATTATAGAAACCATGGGAGAGGCCTCAGAGGGATGCATCCCGCCCTTTAGTGTTTGATATCCCGATGCCCCTGTTGTCTGTGGGAGACATGGTGGATTTGGACCATCCCACTGATGCAGAGGAGATAGCTCTGGCCCTCTCGGAAAATATCTCAGGGAAAACTCTGGGTGCAGATGGGTGTGTCATGGAGTACTAAAAACACTTTCAGAACCTCCTGATGGGATGAATGACGTTACACCGCATACTTTTACAACGCATACCTTTACAACACATTTTTTACAACACAACATCATTACAACGCATTCCATTACAACGCGTTTTTAAAAACTACCTTTACAACGCATTCTATTACATTGCATAGTACCTTTACAACGCATACCATTACAACACATACCATTACATTGCAGGGTAAAAATTACTATTCTAACTCCAGGGGGGTGCAACAGTAGGGTAAGAGTTGGATAGCATAGGGGTAAAAATTACTATTCTAACTCCAGGGGGTGCAACAGTAGGGTAACTGTTGGATAGTGTAAGAGTACTATGCGTTGTAATGTTATGCGTTGTAATGTTATGCGTGATAATGACATGCGTTGTAGTGGTATGCGTTGTAGTGTCATGCGTTGTAATGGTTGCGTTGTAATGGCATGCGATGTAATGGTTGTTGGGTTGTAAAAGTTTCCTTGTAATGGTAGTGCGTTGTAAAAGTTGCGTTGTAAAGGTTGTTTCCCTCCTGATGCCTCATCTTCTTGACCTATATCGGGAAGCAGTTCCCAGGGCACAATTTCCTTCCGAGCTTGACCTGGCAACCATTGGGGTCCTATCTAAACACGGCCAACCTGTAGATTGGTGCGCGTTGTATCATCCGATTTTGCTTATTGACTCTGAGGTGGAAATGTTCGCAAAAATGTTGGTGAACTGGCAGCTCGTGGTTCTCCTGCAGCTAGTCCACCCTGAACAGTGTAGGAGTACTAGGCACTGCCTTTGCAGGGTTCACCTGTTTCTCTACTGGGGGAACAAGAGCTCTTCTTTTGGATTTTGAGAAGGCTTTTGATTTAGTTAATTGGGCTTTTGAACTGTTGATCAGGATGGAACTGGGGTCTTGATTCTGGGCTTTTGTGCAGGTGCTCTATTCTAATCCCAAGGTCCAGGTAGGGATCAAAGGCACCTTATCTGCCCCCATCGCGATTGGCCTGGGCACCCACCATGGATGCCCGCTGTTACTTTTGTTTGCCCTGGTAATCTAGATATGTGGTTTCGGTATGATGCTCAGGTTTGGGGATATGGAGAGGCATCTAGGCTCATCGTTAATTGGCCTAAATTTGTCTTGGTACCCCTGAAGTCACCACCAATTGATGCAGAATGGTCGGCACAGCTTACAGTGCACAGACTGAGTTTTTGATACCTGGTAATGTAGGTAGCCCTAGAGCCACATCTAACTTTGAGCCTCAATATCCGTCCCTTGTTGTCCCGCTTAGCGATAGACCTCGCCCGATGTTGCCCCTCCTCATCTTGGGCCGCACCGCTCTGTTTAAGATGATTGCCCTCCCCCACTTATTCTACACATTACACAACTCTCCATTACTCTTTCTGCAGTTTTGGTGGCACCAGCTGCAGGCCATGATTCCGGCCTTTTTGTGGGTTACCAATCCTCACACATAGCATATGGTAAATGCACTCAATCCACATAGGATGGGGGGCTGGGGATGTTGGACATGCAACATTAATATTGAGCAGTGCAGCTTCGGGTGGACAATGAGTAGCTGAGTTGGCGGGGACTCTGCAGTTTGGCTGGAAGTGGCTGGGATGGGTCTGGACAGAATAGAAGGGCTGCTGTAGGGCACTCCTATTCCATCTCATCTCCTGAGCCCAAAAGGGTGGTTCTTGGGACCTGGCATTTGGCATTACGGTGGACTGGTTAGGAATGACAGATTACACTTGCGACACCACCCCTATGTGTAGGTGGGTGGTTGCATCAGGCCTCCTCTTTAGAGGGTTCTCCAGGGTAGGAGACGTCAGGCAGGGAGAAAACCTCAAGTCCTATCAGGCACTGCAGTAAGTTTGGCCTATTTTTAGATACCTGCTGTTAGACCTGGCCCCATTGGCGTGGGTCTCCCTTCCATTTGTTTTGCTTTTGCCTCCTGTGTTTTTGCTAAATATTTTGCTGGTCTAGATGCTTTATGCACTGTGCCACTGCTATTCCGTTCCACAGTGCAAGTGCTTCCTATGTTAAATTGATGTAATGAATTAGTGACTCCATGATTGGCTTGTATGGTTTACTTGTCAGACCCTAGTACAGTGCACTGTGTGTGCCAAGGGCTTGTAAATCAAATGCTGCCGGTGGGCTTGCAGCACTGATTGTGCCACCCACCGGAGCAGCTTGTAACCTATGGCTCAGGCCTGCCATTGATGAGGCTGTGTGCAGCCTGGGGCTGCCATGTTGACTTGACAAGTGCACCCACTTGCCAGTCCCTAAACCTTCCCTTTTCTATATATTAGGCACCCCTAAGGTAGATGCAAGGGCAGGGGGCATTGTGTGTAAAAGGTAGGGCATGCCCTGATGTGTGTGGCATGTCCTGATAGTGAATTACAGCCAATTTCATTTTTCACTATTACAAGGCTACCTATTCCCGTAGGCCAGAAGGGGCAGTTTGATTATAACATCTTATAATCCTAACTGACTCAGGGAACTAGGTAGAAATTCGAGTTTAGTATGCCTGAACTCAGAATGATAAAATACATCTTTTAGTGAAGTTTGTTTTAACATTCTGTGTTTGAAAATACCACTTTTAGAAAGTAGGTATTTTCTTGCCTAACCATCCAAACTTGCCTCTGCTACTTTGTGTATTCCTTGTCTGGTTTGTGAGTGACAGGTGCTGGGGTGGCTCACGGAGACAGGGAGAGTCAGCACAAGGCTGAATAGACCTATCTGCATGTAGAGTGGTGGGAGGAGTAGCACCTGGGCCTGAATAGGGCTGTGCCTGCCTTCCACAATGCTGGCTCCACCTCCTGTGGTGTGTCTAATGACCCTGGCCCACACTGTCAAAGGAAAGAAGGAGTCCTGTAAACAAAGTGCTCCAGGACTGCACAGAACTGGTTTGGACTAGGGACAGACACTCTCTGCCTTCAGAGACAAAGGATTTTGGTGTATAAAAGGGGGGACCCAGACCCCAGAACCTTAGATCACTTTTAGAAATCAAGACGACTATTTGCTGAGGAGAAGAACCAGAGAAGCTGAAGGAGGAGACTACCCCTGTGCTGTGTGTTTGGGGGTTGGCCTGCAGTGGTTGCTTCATTGCCAAAGAAAGGAGAAGAGGACTGAGTGTGCTTTTCATCATCTTGTAGAAGATCTCCAAGGGGTTGAACTGTGCTTGCCTCCTGCTTGAAGTCTCAGGGATACAAGACTTCACCCCTAGCTCCACCCTGAGTCCCCTTGCTGGAAATTGAAGTGCCTGCTGTTGTGTTGGGGCTTCTGAGAGACTGCGTGTTGCTGGGAGCTGGAAGCGCGACTCAACGACAAGAAGCGTGTCACCGCTGCAGCAGTTGCCGTCGCATCACCAAAGAAGCGTGCCGCCGCTGTCGCCATCGCATCGCCGAAGCGCGTCACCTCACCGGAGAAACGTGCCGCCACCATAGAGTTCGCCATCGCATCACCGGAGAAGCGTGTCGCAGGGCCTGTCGCGGCCCAGAAGATCATCGAGTCGTCGCACCGCCGTCGGGCATGCACGCACCGCATCAACGTTGACGCATTGTAACCAAGATGCCATTTTGTCGCATCGCACCGGAGAAAAGTATGGCATCGAGGCACCATCCTGTCGCATCGTACTGGAGAGCAGTAAGAAACTGACGCATCACCTCCCCACACAGAAAGGAAGCGAGCATCAACTCCTCTATGCAGCAGTAAGGAACCGACGCATCCACTCCCCTGAGTGTAAGGAACCAACACATCACCTTCCATGCGACCCTTTTGTTTGCTTTGCGTTACGCATCCAAGGTACTTTGAGAGTAAAGTGTTGCATTTACAATCTTAAGAGAACTGAGCTATCGCCTACCATTTTAAAGTCTATATTTGAGTACACTATTGCAGATTTTTGTTGTTTGGTCTTGTGATAAGTCTATAAAACCTTTGTGGTGTCCATCTGTAATGTTCTCACTGTATTACTGTATGTGTTCACAAATACTTTACAAACTGCCTCTGAGAAGCTCGTGCCAAACTACCAAGGTGGTGAGCAGGCGTAATTTTGGAAGTGTAGCCTCTTACCCTGACTAGAAGGAAGTGTCTCTATTTAGTTAAAGGTACCTACCTCTGCCAACTAGAAGCCCCCAAATCTAACACCTGCTCTGGAGCAACACCGTGGTTCCCTGGAGAATATTTCTGAATGTAGCCCTCTAGAGTCTCAGACCATGTGTGAACAATTGCAGAGAAGGAGATTTCACATATTTACAATTCCCTTATAGCTCACTCTCCAGACTTGTTTGTGCCCCTCAAGGCACAATATGAAAAGTTAGTGGGGCCTCAAATTGGAAGGATGCTCGCATGGCACCTAGAGTGCAGGTTGTGTCCTCATGGCTCCGGCTTATCCTGCTCAATTACCTATGTTTGACCTAAAAAAACTCTAGTGAGGCTTTGGCTCACTGGCATGGTGAAGTCGCCGGCGTATTGGTGCTGGCCGGAGACACCTGCTCACTTCTATCATATGGTGTGGGAAATATCCAGTGATTGCTAGATACTGGGGTAGGATCATTGAAGTCCTGTCTTGTGTACTGGGCAGGTCTATTGACTACTCTCTGTAGCCCATTCTGCTGGGAGTCCTAGAAGGGTTGTGTGATCCAGTGGGGATAAGACTCTGATGGGGATCGGGGTGGTGCTGGCAAAGAGAGATATTGGTAAATAGTGTAGGATGTCCTCTTCTCCTTCGAAGGCTTTATAAATGACTTGAGGATGTCCCAAAAAGCACACAAATGTATGGGTAAAGTGGTCGGAGTTCCGTGGACTGCTTTGAAATATATGTTTGGGTGGAATGTGATGACGTACCCTCAAAGCTTCTATTTTATTGTATTTTGGGCCTATAAAAATGTTATGGGTTGTTGATTTCTTCAAAAATCAATAACATTCAGCTTATAAAAAAATCCCTGACTGGGACGGAGTTAAAAAAGATATCTTTCTAGTCTCCTGTTATAGTGTTGTCACTTCCTAAATTAAGTCGGTCTGAAATAACATTTAAAGCTGAAATTGTTGTCGTAGAGGATAAAGTCTAATCATGAATTTCCTATCATGCTGTTATACCATCATGTCAAATTGCACACCCATGGTCCTATCTAAATCAATATTCCTATAGAACCAAGTGAATGAGAGATAGGGAGATTGGGATCAAGCACTATTTAAAATTTGGGATGATTTTTAATTTGTTGTTTGCTTTTCCGGACAACCAAACAAACAATATGGAAGGCTTGATACTCCTCCCCCTCTTCTCCAAACTAGATTTGAACTCTTGGATGGGGTAGTTTCATCTCATGCCATTCTATAAATGAGTACACATAGTAACCGGAGTTCTCTCAGAAGCTTAGGTTGATAAGTTGAAACATATATGGTTTCAAATGTTCTTTAAAAGAGCCTTCATTTGATGAAATTGTGAAGGATAACCATGCAGTTATGTTTCAAGAAACCTGGCTACTACAAGAGAACCCTATTGTGGAAGGGTTTATTGCCCCACATTTTATCAGCTATTTGAGTAGAAGAGGGCTTATACCTTTCAGTTTGCTTATCTTAGATTGAATGTTTCCTGCTGTAACACAAATTGTGGTAGATAATCATTGGATGCTAGCCTGTGTGGTAAAATGTTAATGATAAATGATGCATGCATAATGCTGTTCTTCCCTATGTGGTAGAAGTCTCAAACAAAATAGATAGAGTAATTGAGAGAACATTTGTAGGCCATCTCGATACAATAATCATAATGTATGTATACTTGTAAAGCGCACTGTTACCCCATCACTCGTGGCATCCTGGCGCTGTATACCGCTGGGGAACCCATCCTAGCAGGTGATTTAACTTAAAATTGGTGCTGTACATGACTGAGACATTTTTTGAGGAATTTTGTGTGATATATTGTGTTCCTCTTGCCATTTTTTCCAGAATGCTCTAGTATAAAGGGAGGTGAAGAAATATGCAGCTAGATGGCAAGCACTGGAATGGTTTGTCTGAATGGAAAGTTTGCCTAATTTTCTCCAACTAGGCAAACCTTCCTTATCAGGACATGCCCAATAGATTATGGGCCATGTTCACTAACATTTTGTGTCGTGGTTGCACCGTTTTTTAGATGCGGGCACAATACAAACTGTTAGGGGCTCATTAGGATGTCGGACGGATTGCCCCCGCCAGGCTGGCAGTAGCCACCGCCAGCCAGGCGGGGGCAATCCGCCCGACATCCACACTCGTTTCCCCCCCGCCATATTAGTATGGCGGGGGGACCTCGGCGGACGGAAAGACCGTCCGCCGCTTTTCCGCCCCGGTCGCCTTGCGGCCGGGGCGGAAAATCAATAATATGGTGGCGGTGTCTATCAGACACCGCCAGCCATATTATGATGGTTGTTTTAAGGTGCCTTTCCGCGGCGGCGATGCCGCCAGGGAAAGGCATGCAGTCTTCACTCTGGGGGCCCCCTGTGGGCCCCCAGAGTGAAGGAGAGGTGGGGGGTGCACATGGGGGGTACCTGTGGTACCCCCTTCATTTGCATTTACAAAGCGGCAGGCACCGCGCGGTGCCTGCCACTTTGTAAATGCTGAAATGCATTTTTAGCATTGTGGCGGGCGGTGCTGAGAGCACCGCCCGCCACAATGCTAAAAATACAGGATGTGCCTGCCACTGTGGTGGGCACATCCTAATACCCCCCACAGGACCCCCGCCCTTATGGTGGGCGGTCCCGAATACCGACAGGATGGCGAGCGGACAAAGTCCGCCCGTCATCCTAATGACCCCCTTAGTTTGGATTAAAAAAATTTCACTCAAATCAGATTTGCGTAGCTTTCTGTGGGATTTTTCCCAAAAAGTAATACACATAATCCCATATGTCTGCCTTGCGTTGCTTTGCATAGAGGAGGCATCCCATGGATGGAGCATGGACATTCCCATGCATACACCCAAATCAATCCAATTCAAAGCATTTCTTAAGCGCATAGCTACCCGGCGGGCTTCCCAGGACTGAGTGTTCTGCCAGACTTCCAAGACATCATGATTACACAATGAATTTTGATTAGGGATGGGAGGAATTTTAATTCTGCTTGTGTAATTGGAGGAATTTGTTAATTGCACGTTACTCTTGTAATGCAGAAGTACTGATTAAATTCTACCACTCAACCAGCTGAATTAATCTGCATTGGTTTTTAATTTAGAGGGCTGGAAGAGGGAACAGTCCCTGTGCGCTTAAAAACCCTGCAGATAAAGTTGAATCTCCAGTGGTTTTGGAACATAGAGGGACCGTTCCCTCTTCCATCCCTGTTTAAACCACTTTAAAGCAGGGCGTAAACCTCAGCGCCTTTACATATTTATGTAAGAACACTGAGTGGTATGCACTACAGTGAACAATTGGAAATTATTTGAAAGTAAGCTTTGGTAAAAGTAATGACAATCTGAGGCATGGGTCTATAAGGTCAACCAAACTGCAACAGGTTTGGGAGGAGAACATGGTGGCCGGCTAGCGGTGGTCGCGGGAGCCTTTGGAAGGGGGACAGAGGGACCACACTGGGAAAATTGCAGGATGGCGGGCGAGGAATCTGCAGGTGTAGGGTCGCGCTGGGCTGAGGCCGTGGAACCGCGGCGCAAAATCCCTTCTGGGGAGGGAGGGGCAGAGGCTGCTGCTCACCCAGTGTCTGTAGCCAGGAGCAATCCACCGAACACAGAGAGGCAGCCGAGCAGCGGAGGGTTGGAAAAGCCTAAAAGAAGAGGTAACAGCGCGCAGCCTGTTTGGGTAAGCCTCGGAGGAGGGTAGGCCCCAGATATAAAAGCCACTAGCCTGGTGGAGGGAGAGGCAGGTACAGCAGTTCAATTTGAGGAAGGGGAAAATCCAGTAAAACTAGTAGTAGTTAACAGATATTGGCTAACAAGCAATAGCAGAGGGGCAGTTAAAGGCTTTTTTAAACCCAGAGTTAACAAAAAATAAGATAATGAAACCAACAAAAATTGTGCAGCCAGGAAAACAACCAAAGCAGAAGTAGGTGAAAGAGGCATGAGAACAAAGGAGGAGGTAGCAACTCAAGGGCAAAAGCTAACAAGCATTGGAAATGCAATAGGTCTCGCATTAGAAAAGTTGCAGCTATTGGTCTTGTAAATCACAAATATTTTATTTATGTATTGGTTTTTAAAATAGCTAAATGGATAGCTTTGTCATTTACCATGCCAATAGTTATAACTTTAGCGAATGTGACACCTATAGCATTTGGAATGCAACATGTTTTGTATTTACGTGACTTAGATGGCAGCTCTGGTCGTTAGGCCACATCTCTAGAGAGCACGAAAGTGCAGCAGGGGAGAGAAGCACAGAGAGGGAGCAGAGAGTGCAGCAAGGAAGAGAAGCAGGGAGAGGGAGCCCAAGAGTGAAGCAAGGATGCGATGCACGGAGAGGGAGCCTGAGAGTGCAGCAGGGGACAGAAGCATGGAGAGGGACACAGAGTGTATCAGGGGCGAGAAGTACGGACAGGGAGCCCAAGAGCGAAGCAAGAGAGAGAAGCAGGAGAGGGAGTCTGAGATTATAGAAAGGGAGAGAGTTGAGTATAGAAAGGGAGAAGATGAGTTTGGGCGAGAGGCATGAGAGAAAAAAATGCCTTTGCACTTACTGCTACACCCAACCCACATGCATGCACCTTTGGCACAGGGCGTTAGTACCTTTAAAAAGCAAGCCATGCCGCAATCGTACGGAACTGTCTCATTTGCAGATTCAGAAAGTAAGCAAACAAGTTTTCATGCGCGCTTTTTAAAAAGAGCGAAATTGAACGGCTATCTAAGCAGCTAATTAAATTTGAGGGTCTTGAAACGGACTATAAAAACATTGTGAAAATAATTATTTTACATGATACTTTCAAAAGGCAAAAGATAAGACGTTTGCACACAAGACGAAAAAAATAGACGGCTCGCAAACTCTTAAAAACAAGCAAAAGGCTGTCGGAGTGACCATTTGGTAAACAAGACGGAGGGCATTGCTGTGGGGAGGGGGGAGGAGAAATGCGACACGGCGGGCAGGGGAGGGGGCGGAGTGGGGAGAGCGGCGATGAGGGTGTGAAGCAGCAGGGGCCTTTGAAGTGAAGCTAAGCTTCACTTCAAAGGTGTGGGAGGAGTGCTGCTGGGGAACAGATGGCGATTTGATGATGTGCACGCGCATTGACCTAAAAGCGCACGGGCACAGCATCAAATCGCCAGTCAATCGAGACCTAAAAAGGACCCCCTCACTCAGAACTTTCTTTAAGGTAGTGCCTAAAACTCTGGTCTTAAAAACGGAAGAAAGCAGACCCAGGGGGTTATGAAGGATTCGGTTAATAAAAAGGTGGAGAGGGAAGATAGCGGTGCCTAGAAATCAGTCAGTGAAATAACAAATATGGAAGTTTATGACCTGGTTAGCGTAAACTTATTCCAAGTTCTGTCTGTTGAAGAGTGTATCGTTGGGGATGAAGAAACGATAATTGGGGCTGGCGAGAATGCAGTTGAGTTTGGGTTGCTAGTTACTGTGCTATATCCTGTGGCACAGGGTGGAAGGCTGGCTGGTGGTGGGTCTGCCACACAAGGTAGCAGTAAGAGGAATAATAAGTCAACAGAACCAATAGAATCAGCAGAATCACTACAGAGGCACACAGTACAACATCCAGTTTCAGATATGATTCAGCTATTAACTGTGGAGATAAGAAGTAGATTTGAAACATTAGAAGCAAACAAAAAAGATATGAGAAAGGCATGTGATAATCCAGAGAAAAATGTTGATAATATTACTGTTAAGACTCAAGTGCTCACATCTACTGTTAAAGATTTAACCTTGACGGCCGGAGCAAATAAGGAAAGCATTAGATTGCTCAAAGATAGTGGGGCAGGTATGGAAGAGAAGGAATAATTTGTGGCTTTTGAAAATGCTAGAAGGAGCAGATTTGAAAACTTTTGTAGCAAGATTAATCAAAATCGGGACACAAGTGGACTGTGTGGAGCAGGATATTATTGATGGTATCCAGACAATACACAGAGACACCTTCAGGAGGAACCCTAATCGTGAGAAGCCCAGAAAGATTCTCATGAACTTCTTGACGTATAAATTGAAAGAAGAAAGCCTGGCGAAGTCATTTAAACTGAAATCCCTTAAGACTGAAGAAGTACATTTTGAGATAACGTTGGATAGCTCCCAAATAACTGCAAACAGGCAATGTGAACTGGGGAAAATGTTGGAACCTTTGAGACAGCTGGGCGCTACTGCACAGTTAAAATTCCCAGCCTCTCTGCGAGTAATGTATAAAAATAAAATGCAAAATTTCCGGAGAGTTGAGGAGGTGGAAGAATTTGTGAAATCCATTTCTAGAGTAGACGATACATAAAAATGGATTTGAAGAAGTGCAGTAGCAGTTAACAGTGCCTTTATGAGAGTGGGTGCCCCTCGCCAAAGTAAATAAGTTGATTACATTTTGAACATATAGGCATATAGGTAGGCAGTAGGATTGAGTTATAAAGTTGCGCACATTTCACTATAATTAGAGTCGATGCACGAAGAAGATAGGAGAGTTCACAAAGCAAACACAAGGAGATGATGGACGGAGTGCTGAAGCTTTTCAAACACTCACCTCCAGTCACAGATCTGGGTTAAATCCATCATCATTCTTTGGCTCACTTTGCCACCCCAGTTCAGACATGGCTATATACAAATCAGTCTTGACCCTGTGCCTTATGGGAACAGTCCAGCCCGAACTGCCAAGCCATGTCTTCCCTGGACCGGAAACAAGCACCCTGGGACCGGTTTCGGGCTAACAGCCCTCATCAGCCAGTCTAGCTTGAATCCAGTGGCAAAGTGAGCAAGGGACCCACGTCAGGGCATACCCTGCCAACTTAAGGCAAACAAAGCAAACACAAGGAGATGATGGACAGAGTGCAGAAACCTTTCAAATACTCACCCCCAGTCACAGATCTGGGTTGAATCCATCATCATTCTTTAGCTCACTTTGCTACCCGGGTTCAGACACAGCTATATGCCAAGTCATGTTTTCCCTGGACCGGAAACAAGCATCCTGGGACCTTTTTTGGGCTAACAGCCCTCATCAGCCAGGCTAGCTTACATTTTGAACATATATGCATATTAGTCTCACTTTGTAGGGGATAGGCAGTATGATTGAGTTATATAATCCCCCAAATTTCACTATACTTAGAGTCGATGCATGAAGAAGATACAAGGGTTCTCCAGGCTTAGGGGAGGGATGAGGGGTAGTTTTAGGGGTAAGAGCACAGGGTGGGGAGCAGTCAGGGGAAAACAACATAAACAAATTGGTCCTCTTTTACAAGAAACAATGTTAAGAAGCCTTTGCTCAGAGGCAGTGTTTGAACAAGAAAAATGGTAGGTGATGAGGGAGCCAGAGTGGAGGTATTGTCATGGAATGTTAATGATCTAAGAGTAAAAGGAAAGAGAGAAAAATGCTGCAATACTTGAAGGATGTCCCGGTACAAATTATTATCATACAAGAAACACACCTAACAGAGAAGGAAATGAAATACGTTTTTAAAGCGTGAGGCTGGGTACAGACGGTGGTGTGTACCACCCAGCAACTGACAACAAGTGGAGTTGCAATTTTGGTGAAGAATACTCCACATATTTCGGTAGAGCACAGCATTGTAGATAGTGCAGGTAGATCGGTCATTGTAAGGGTTAAAATCTATAATCAAAGGTATACAGTGGCATGATTCTATGGTTCTAATATTGATGATACAAGGCCACTGGGGGGACTACTGACGGAAATATTGAATTTTACTGATTCCTTCATCCTGGCAGATGACTTTAATGTGTTTTTAGATTATGTATTAGATTGTTCAGTCAAAACCTGGTCAGTCATAAATAGGAAAACGCAATCCTTTATAAAAATTGATATGGTACAATTGGGACTGTGCAAAATCTGGAGGGAAAGGATGGGAGTTAAGAAGGGCTTTACATATAACAACAACAAATATAGACATCAGTCTAGAATTGATTTATTTTTAGTGGATCAAGGGATAAGGGATTGTGTAGGAAAAATAACACATGTGGGATCTCATTTCTCAGCTCACACAGCAGTGTCACTGGTCCTATTAGTTTTGGTAGGGCCTACTCCGAGAGGGTGGACTATGGATCGTACCCTGTTACGAGATGAGACAGTGGTAGGGCCACTGAAAGGGGAAACTGAAGAATTTTTTGCTGTGAATATGGATAGTCTGTCACCAGGCATAGTATGGGATACAAACAAAGCTTTTTTGAGGGGAAGAGTAACTAGTCTTCAGATAAGGAAAAGAAGGGAATTTATTACAGAAGTCAGCCTGATAGAAGACCACATTCAACAACAGGAACAGGAGCTTTTTGGGGTGACAGAGGAACAGGAGAAAGTGGCTATGCAAAATTCCATGCTTGTGGAAAAAGAGGCACTGTCCAGCTTAGTGGAAGAAAGACTAAGGAAGAGATAAAAGGTGAATATAATCGCTCATTTTGAATTTTGGAGAGGGTGCTTCTAGTGTGGAAGGCAAACGTAGACCAAGCAAGATCTTTTATTAAAGAAGTCAGATGTCAGTTAACCATAGCGTCCTCACTGAAAGTAAAGAAATTGAGCAAACTTTCCAAAACTATTTTGAGAGGACCTGGTAGTCACTGAGGAAGATGTAGAGGCATGGCTGAGTTGGGATTCCTCTCAAGGTATTTCTAAGTCAAGTAGCTCAATAATAAACAGCAGAATAGTGCCAGCAGAGATAAAAAAAAAATGCATTAGTAGCAGGGAAATCCGGTAGGGCAGCAGTCCCAGGTGGGCTGCATCTGGAGTTATATGAAAGGTTAGAAGATGTCCTGGAGCCACATTTGACCAAGTTGTTTGCCAATTTTTTTGAAAAGGGCGCAGATTTGCCAGCATCTTGGGATGAGGCCACTGTCATACAAACCCTGAAGCCAGGGAAAGCTTTACATGTATGTGATTCACATAGCCCTATCTCTCTAATCAATTGCGATTACAAAATCTTTGCAAAACTCTTGACAGAGAGACTCAATGGTGTGGTTGGGGTCTTCTACATCTAGTCCAGAAAGGCTTTGTCAGGGGGATAGGGATTCAGGAATTGACCTTTAGTCTAATAGGAGCAGCAGATATAGCTACCACTTACAAACTCCCTCTAGCGGTGATTGCATTAGAGGTTACTAAAGCGTTCGACCAGGTAAACTAGGCATACCTGGAGGTGATACTAAAACTCTGTAATCTGGGTGAAAACCTTTGCAGAACTTTGGCTATGATATACAGAAAACCAAGGGCGAGAGTTTTGATAAATGGTAGTCTTTCCATGCCTTTTAATATTACAAGAGGGACAAGTAAGGGATGTCCTTTATCCCCTCCTCTGTTCAACTTGTATATTGAGCCTTTGGCAAATAAGATTAGGAAGGAGAGTCGCATAATCCCTTTCAGATATAAAGAGTGGGAAGGTAAGGTAGAGTTATATGCTAATGATTTATTAGTATATACATCAGACTTGGAAACCACAATCCCTTTATTAAATGATTTAGCCTCACGATTTGGTCAGATAGCGGGGTATTCAGTGAAAAGGGCAAAAACTGAGGTGATGGCATGGAATCTGGAAGCAACCCTTATTATTAGCAAGGAGATAAGATATCTAGGTATAAAGATCACTCAAAACATTATAGACCTTCCAGAAGCAAACTTTCTAAATGTAATGAAAGAAGTTAGAAAGCTGTTGTCAAGCTGGACCCATCTTCCTCTGACGATCCAGAAAGAATCAATTTACTGAAGATGATAATCCTTCCGAAACATACCCTCCAGGGTCTGAATTCACCTGATGCTCTGGGGAGCCACAGCGGCCGCCACTCCATTGCCCACTCCAAGGCCTGCTCGAGGTTGTCGAAAAAGTGGGTCAATGATTTAAAAATGACCTTGAGATGGGCCAGGAACAGAAGCATGTAGCGGATGTTAAGTGCACAGAGCTTCTTTTTTTTTTTTTTTTTATTCTTTATTTTCAGGAGATCAAAAAGAGATATTAACATTTACAGTCGTTAAGCACAATTGTATATCATTAACAAGTGTCATCATGAGAAAAGAACTTAACAGATCGTTTGTCAGCAACTATCAGTGTCTGAATTCGCCATGCACTGGAACAATTAAGAGAGACAAGCATACAGAAAGCATGGCCCAAGTTTGCTTCTTATCCATACGGACTCCCTGACAATGCATTTCTGACATATCCTTTTGAATTCAACAAGTCGTAATTGTAGATAAACCATAAAACATTAAAATCTAACTAAGGTCATCATTGAGCACATTAGTGTGATTAGCCACATACAGTTGTCCACAGGGTCAGTTACTCAGCATTTCACCTAAGGTAGTGCTGCGTTCTCGCATCCACCCGGCCCCCCCCATTATCGTGTTGGCACACCCTTTGCTACTAGTCCTCGTCCTCCTCAGATTCCGAGTCCTCACCCTCTGGCAGGGCCTCGCATGGTTCCCCTCTATATTTGTTCCATGGTGTCCACACCCTATTCCATTTGCGGGGGTATGCCCTTAACACATATACAGCTCTTTCCTTCACCATTAGGAGGTCCATGTTCCGTATCCACCCTGCCACCGTCGGTAACTCCGGGGCCCCCCATCTCTGCGCAATGTCTCGCTTGGCCACTGTCACCGCCAGTGTGACCCACAGTTGTCCATACCTATTTAGGTCTGTAGGGTCCCAGACATTCAGCAAGCACTTACGGGGTTCCGGCAGGACAGATACATTGATGGCCTGTGAGACTGTGCGCATAATCTGTCTCCAAAATTCCCTTATGTGTGGACATTCCCATATCGTGTGGAGGAGAGTTCCCTCATCCCCGCATCCCCTGAGGCAGTATGGGTGTGGTGCCCTTTGTATTCTATGTAGTAGTGTTCGGGTATAGTAGGTGCGATGTAAAATTTTTAGTTGCACTAGGCGGAATCTGGCCGAAATGCCTACCTCTCGCGGCGAGGCAAGCGCCTCGTTCCACTCCGAGTCATCCAATTCACCCAGTTCATCCACCCATTTTTCTTTAAGTCTCTGTGTGGGATCTGGCAGGTTATTAATCAGTTTTTTGTACGTGAGTGAGGTCGCTTTCTGTTCCATAAATTCGGTCAGTAGCCTGTCCTCCAGTGGGGATGATTCTGGGAGTGTGGTGTCTGGTGGGATTGCCTGCAATAGAGCATGCCTGATTTGCACATAGCGATATGTCTCAGAGGGACCCATGCCGTACATCTGTTGAAGCTGTGGGAAAGGAACCACCGTGCCTTTGTCCCAGAGGTCCCCCACCACCGAGATCCCTATGGCATCCCATCTCGCGAACCCCTTACATGTCCGCAGGGCACCCAGTGTTTTAGTGTCCCATAACGGAGTTAACCTGGTGATTTTACCCTTCCACCCCAGACGTGACTGCGCCGCATGCCATATTGTCGCCGTGTGAAGCGTTGGGCCAAGCAGGGCCTTCACTTGCGGGTAATTGTACAGCACTGAAAGCATGCCTTCAGTCCCCAGTTGCGACCAGTCCGCCTTATACGCGGGGTCTTCCCGCGAGATGTGTATCCAATGATTAATAACCTTAAGCTGGGACGCCCAGTAATATAGTTGGAGATCAGGCAGCGCGATCCCTCCCTCGTACCAGCTCCTTACCAATTTACTCTGTGCTATCCGTGCTGGGCCACCACTCCACAGTAAATTGGAAACTAATGCTGCGACCTGCCGGAAGTAACGTGGGTTTACCACATAAGGGGAATTTTCGAGCACATATAGAAACCTTGGGAGAGCCATCATTTTATACAGTGCCGCTCGTCCTATGAGGGTCAACGGTAATGTAGCCCAGTATCGGACATCAGCACGCAGGCGCTGCAAAGGCGGCTGCAAATTTTCGGTGTAGAACTGTGTAGCATCGGCAGACACAAAAATACCCAGGTACTTAAATGAGGTGGTGGTTATCCTAAGGGGACAGGTGGCCGGCAGCACCGGATCCGGGCCTTTGAGTACATAAAGCACGGACTTGGACCAGTTCAGGGTATAGCCCGAGGCCCTACCGTGGTTATCGCAGAGAGCCAACAGGGCAGGGACCCCTTCATTCGGTCCGGTCATGTAGATCAGCATGTCGTCCGCATATAGGGAGACTTTGTCCTCCCAGCCCTCTTCCCAAGTGATGCCCCGGAACAGCGGCGTTGCTCTAAGCATGACTGCCAACGGTTCCAGCACTAACGCAAACAGAAGGGACGATAGCGGGCACCCTTGTCTGGTTCCCCGCCTCAGTGGAAAGGTCGATGATATGTGACCGTTTGCAACCACCTGTGCCACCGGCAAGGTGTAGAGTAATCTGACCCATGCAAGATACCTGGGGCCGAATCCCATTCGGGTCAGAACAGCAAATAGGTACTCCCACTCCACCAGATCAAACGCCATTTTCGCGTCTAGTGAGAGTATCACAGCCTGGTCCGTGAGAAGATGTGCCCGCGCCAGCACCCCATGCACCCTTCGTAGGTTCAGCTCTGTGCTCCTGTGAGGCATGAAGCCCGATTGGTCGGGGTGTATTAGGGTACTCAAATGCTTGGTCAGACGAACGGCCAGAAGTTTCGCCAGGATCTTTGCTTCCGTATTGAGCAAGGAAATGGGACGGTACGAGGCGCAATCCGTCGGTGGTTTGGTTGGTTTGGGAATGGCCACAATAGTGGCCGTGCGTTGGTCGAGCGGAAGCAGTGCCGTCTCCACGCTCTCTGTGTACATGTCCAAGAGTGGCTTGGCCAGTATCGAGTCCACCGCCTTATACCACTCCACAGGAATTCCGTTGGGGCCCAAAGCCTTACCGGATTGTAATGCCTGTATTGCTAACTGGATCTCCCCCTCCCACAGAGCTTCTTTTTAACGTACTCAAAGCAGTGGCTCTTCTGCTGGGCTGCACTAGAGTAGTTTAGGAAAATATTGATTTTAGTATTAAGGTATTGGAGATCTTGATGGAAGATTGTATCACGGTATCAGAAATTCAGGTTGCGAGCTATGACATGGCGAGGAGGCGCCCCGGGCAGAGGTCTCTTAGTTAGGGTGCGATGTGCCCTTTCCACTTTCCAGCAGCGAACAACTTATCCACTGGGACACAGGAATGGAACCAGTCTTCCAGAGTGTTACTCATCCCAGTGCTCTCCACTCCCTTTCAGGAGCCCAAATAGGTTAGGGTTGTTGCGCCTGGAGCAGTTTTCAGCATCCTCTGCCCTCTCATCTAGGGTGGTCACTGGGGACATCAGTTTAGATACCTGGAGCTTAAGAGTTATTAAACCATCTTCCGTTGCTGAGATCCGTGTTGCAGCCTCAGTCATTCTTTCGGCGACTTTGCATAGGTCTTAACGCAAGAGGGAGAGGTCAACTCGGACACGTCTACCTTGGCTTCCACTGCCTCACTAGAATCCTGAATCGCTTTAAAGACAGCCTGTAAGTCTGTGAGTGGCAGGGCTGGAATAGCAGGGGGGATTCCCGCCAGCCCCTCTAATGTCAGATGTCATAATAGTCTATTTGTCTATTTTAGTCTGAGTCGTCATTGGGTGGACGTCTGCCACATCCCATGTCCGGGTTGAGGATGGTGAAGCAGGACAGGAAGTAAGGTACCAGCGAGTAGGCCTGCTTGCCCTGAGGCATCATGAGCAGCCAGACTCAGTGAGTCTCAAGTCCTTCAGAAGAGTGCTGTAGCAACATACGGGATGGTAGAAAGGCCGAGGTAACTCACAGATGGGACAGGGTGTGAAGTGCAGCGGCTCTGACCTGCTTACCTCCGGGTAGCATGAGCAGTCTGCAGCCGGTGGCTTAAAACCTTCCTTTTCCCTTGAGGTGTGTTCTGTTGACTGAGGCGCAACATTAAGCGCTGGGATGTCCTCGGGTAGCCAAGCGCTATATAAGTGTGTATTCATTCATTCATTCACTAACATTTGACATCTGTTAACTGCCGGTTCATAACTGTAATCCATGTAGAAAAAGTAGAGTACAGGCATTATTTCATTGAATTTTAGAATGTTAAAATGATTTAACAGTGATTTTAATCTGTAAGACTCTTTTTGGTGCAACTGACGGTTGAATGATTTTATATCTTGGCTGCTATCAACGGGGAAGAAAATTGTAATTAACTAAACAATACATTTTTTACTTACAGTCATAGAATTTATCACGCTCGTACTTCGAGTCGCTTTTGATGAGCTGCGAGAGGTTAACGCAATTGCGCTCGGGGTGACACAGACTTTCACAGCATTGTCAATGACGGAGTAACCTAATATATCAACGCTCGCTGCGCTCAGCTGACAATGGACACGCGCTAATAATGAGAGCGCTTGCGCCGTACTTTAGATGTCAGTTGCACGTTAACAATGCTCGTGAGCCCAACATACATCTTGATTAAAGTTGTGCTACAAGTACACTTCAGGCCACAAACACAAGCCACTTATCCACCCATATGGAGGCAGGAAGCCTTTGAATGAGCCACACGATAATGTTTTCTATCGAGGGCTCCAGGCACAGTAAATAGTCTAACAGTGACACACTTGTACCTGTGTCTGAACTTTAAAACGTTGGAAAAAAAAGTCTCACCTCAGTTATTCACTTACGAGTGAATAATAAAGACTTTAGAAATGACGAAGTCATAAAGAGATTGCTCCTTGGCCCCATCTTCTATATGAATGATGTCAGATGACATCGGATGGGTGGAGGAATATCCAAATCGTCCCAGATCGTCACCAGATTTGTAAAGATGCTCACGCTTACCGTTGGCAAGCACGAGTGAGTGAGGAACATCCAATGCGAGACAGCTTTCCAGGGAGATTTCCTAATGCTGGCGGGCGTGGATGGTCACTATCGCTCGCGTTGAGAAACCTTCAGTTTGCGTTGAGTTAGCTGCTGCTCAAGTAGAACCTCGATAGAACCCCAGAAAGAAGCAGCACCCTCTTGCACTCTGCGTGATGCCATTCGCACTGATTTACAGCACAGAAACTCTGCTAAGCTTGGCAGAGTTTTTTTGTCACTTAGCAGATTTCCATATAGAGGAACTCTAGCTCCATCCAGGCCCAGTGATATGCAGTCGATATACGAGCATCGCTATCCAAGGATTTGTACAAGTTTGTCAGAATCTGGAAACAAACTATGGACCTCTGTGAGAGATAATTATTGAGGGTAGACCATGCAATCGTATTACATGTTGTAGGAAATAGGTGGTAAGATTGTTGGCAGTTGGCACTTTTTTTAGTGGCATTAGGTGAGCCATTTTAGAGAAGAGATCCACCGCCACCCATATTATGGTATAACCATTGCGCAGTAATGAAATCCATGCTAATGCTGTGGCATGGTTGAGGCTGCTTAGGTAGAGGATGTAACAGACCAATGGACGAAATATGGGTTGGTTTTGTTTTGGGTACAGACTGGGCATGTTCTGACATATTTGTGCACATCCTGGGATAGCGCTGGCCACCAAAACCATATTTTACAGTTGGCAATTGTTGTCTGTATACCAAGATGTCCAGCCAAGGCTGTATCATGACAGAAATGAAACACCTCTTAGTGGACTTTCTCAGAGGGTACAAATAAGTTGCTTTCACGATACAGAAGGCCATTCTGTATTATGCTGTTTTCTTCCTTCACCCAGTTAGTTACATCCATCTGTGTCATACTTAGTTTAACCTTTTCTAATAAGTGTGTCTTGCTAACGTCTAAGATGTTCCTTGGTGATGCAGTGTTCCCTTGATCTTCTGAAACATGTCCCCATCGTGACGATACATTTGCTTTGAGTTGTTGTGTTCCAGGACAATAAGTAATGATGAAGTTGACCTCCCTAAAAAATACAAGCCATCGAGTCTGTCTAGGTGTTAGTGCCTTCAGGGATCTAAAGAATTGCAAGTTTCTATGATCGGTATAAATAGTGACCCCATGGGCGGCGCACAGCAAATATTGATGTCACTGTTCGAAACATAATTTTATTTCAAGCAATTCCCTCTCTGTTATAGTATCATTTTGTGTGGCGGGGAGCACCTTCTAAGAAAAATAAGGAATAGGGGCCATGTAGCATCGTGCTACAAGATAAGACAGACACAGAATGTGTTTTGTACAGCTCCTTTATTCTGCTTCTGGTCTCGACCCTGTCCCTACTCTAACTGCCCTCATCCTGTCCTTGCTCCTCCTCTCTCCCTCCACCCAACTAGCTCCGCCCCCCCAACTACTAGACTGTCAACTACATTACATCTCCCCTTTTCTTAATAAAACAAAACAAACAGTGTTTCAATCCATCTCTTCAATGAGTCTCTTTGGTGGTTGGATATCACGACGTGGCCGCAAAGACATGGTCCCAGTGGACTCACTAGGCAAGGGTTCATTCTGCTGACTTCTGCCTTCTGTATCACCATGGTCGGGTTCTTCAAGTGCGAGAGTGTCAGTCAGACTCATCAAAGGTCCTTTCATGTTTCGAGGACACTTCTTGAAGTGAGAGACGTTCCTGGTGATTCGACGTTGGTCAGATTCCGCAGTTAGCATGGTGCTCTTCTGTTGGGTAACCAGCAGTGGCTCATCTCGGAATCGGCAATCAGTCTTTCTCTGTTGATCCTGTTTGACGAGGACGTAGTCTCCTTCGTGCAAGGATGGAGATCTCGCTCTCCTTTTGACATCGGCATATGATTTCATTCTGTCCTTGTTATGTTTGTCAGTCACAGCCATCTCTTGGTGATTGTGAGTTGGCGACAGAGATTGCAAGGCCCCTTCCCAAGTTGGGATGCGATTTCTCATTGGGCGCCCTAGCATGAGGGTCGCTGGGCATTGTCCGGTGGTTGAGTGTGGAGTTGTCCTGTAAGCTCTGAGGACTTCATTCAGGGCAGCTTGCAGCTCCCTCTTCTCAGCCGTGGCCTGCTGAAATGTCTTTTTGATCGTAGCCATAAATCTTTCAATGGTGCCATTTGCTTGTGGCCAGAGAGGTGTAACTTTCCTGTGCTTGAAGTCCATGTGTTTTGCAAATGCACTGAATTCGTGTCCATTGAATGGGGGCCCATTGTCCGTTTTAACCTCTTTGGGGACACCCCATGTTGCAAACACTTCATCTAGCACCTTGAGAGTGCAAGAGGCACTTGTAGACGATATTATTTGTGCAATGGGAAATCTTGAATATTCGTCAATTATGGCAACCACATATTTTCCAGACTGCAGCGGTCCGTAGAAGTCCATGGCAATTTCTTGCCACACTCCGCTGGGCAGGGTGGTCATTTGTAGCGGTGCCGGTGGATTGCTTTGTTGGTCAACTGGCAAAGATGGCAATCCTTCAGGGTAGACTCTACCATCTGGTCAAGAAAAGGAAACCAGAGGCGTTCCCGGAGAGCTCGCTTTGTTGATACTACTCCTCTATGACCTTCATGGGCTAAATTGACAACTCCCTGCCGTAGTTGACTAGGGATCACAAGTCGTTGGCCTCGTAGAATGACTCCATCGGTGGTGACCGACAATTCATCGCAGACGTGCCGGAATGCTTGTATCTCTTGCCGGACTGTGGGGTCTCTGTCTTCTTCTAGTGGGTCATGTCTCCACCGATTAGTTTGATTCCGGCGGAGTACTATCTGCAAGACGGTGTCTTGGGCGGTGACCTCCCGAATGACGTTCATGGGAATGGCAGGTGGCAGTGCTTGCTCAGCCACAAAGTGGATATACTCCTCAGCAATCGATGGTTTGGATTCTGATGATGGCTGAGGGTGACAGGACATGTAGTCAGCCGGGTTCTCCGCCTTCCCCGGTTTATGAACAATGGTGAAGGTGTACTCCTGAAGTCTGAGACCCCATCTCTCAATTCTCTGAGGCATCTTGGATCTTGGGTTGCCGTAGATGGTGACCAGCGCCTGATGATCGGTGATCAAGGTAAAGTGCTTGCCATATACAAAAACATGAAAGTGTTCACATGCCCAGACCACCGCAAAACTTTCCTTTTCTGGCTGCGAATACTTCTTCTCGGGATCAGACAGGCTGCGACTGGCATAGGCAACGATCCGTCTCTGGTCAGAGTCATTATCATATTGAGCCAAGATGGCCCCCAATCCAACGGGGCTGGCGTCTACGGTGATCTCGGTCTTCCGTTGAGGGTTGAAGTATGAGAGGCTGTCGGCCGACTCTACAGCACGCTTGATGTCTTTGAACGCTCGTTCGCACTGAGGGGTCCAGTCAAACGGTTGACCAAGTTTGGTGAGGACCCGAAGGGGGTGACGGATGGTCGCATAGTCACGGATGTAGCGGGCACAGTAGCTGGCCATCCCCAAGAAACATCTCAAGTCGTTGATGTCCTGCGGGCTTTTAGTATTGTTCAGGGTCGCAATCTAGTCCGGACCAGACTTCATGCCCTCATCTGAGAAAATATGGCCAAAGAATTTTAAAGTGGCCTGGTGGAACTCACATTTCTCCTTGTTCAACGTCAGATTCGCATCCAATAGGGCATGACAAACACGATCAAGAGCGATGTCGTGCTCACGAACATCAGACCCATAGACCAGGATGTCGTCGCTGTAGTTCAAGGTGTTGGGGATGTGTTGAATGATTTGCCGGATCGCCTCCTGAAAATTGTTTGCGGCGGATGAGACACCAAAGCTCAGCCTTTTGTACCTAAAAAGTCCTAGGTGGGTTGCAAACGTTGTGATGTAGCGAGATTTGGTGTCTAATTCTAGCTGGTGATAGCCTTTGTTTAAGTCCAGCTTCGAGAATACCCTTGCACCATTCAGTGCAGCGATCATGTCGCTCAGATGCGGTCCAGGGTGCCGCTCCCTTTCAATCGCAGTGTTGGGTAGGCGCATGTCAACGCACAGTCTCACCTTGTTAGGAGTCCCTTTCTTAGGTACGATGACCACTGGCGACACCCATGGGGTCGGTCCATCCGTGCGCTCTATGATGTCCGCAGATAGGAGTTCTTGAAGTTCGTCCTCAACGGCACTTTGAAGATGAAATGGAACACGTCATGGGTGCTGAGCAACGGGTTTGATCTGTTCGTTAATGTGCAGATGAATTTGACACCCTTTCAGCTTTCCCAGGCCCTGAAATAGCTTGGGGAACTTGCTGACGCAGTTCTGGTTGTCATTGACTTTGAATAAAATTTCCACCAGACGAAGACGCTCTGCAGTGGGGAGACTGAGTAGGCAGTCGGCTTCAGGTCCTTTGATGACATGTATGACCGCTGGTATGGTAATGTTGGCATGAGTGAGTGTCGTGTGGAATTTGCCCAGACAAGGGAGTGATTTTTTGGACATCCACGTGAAGACACGGACTGGTGCAAAAGTCAATGGGGGCTTCGGGATCATTTTCTCGTGTTCTGTAACTGGAATGTAGTTCAGCGAAGCTCCGCTGTCCATTACAAATTTGGTGTCATGATTCCCTACTTTAATGTCTAGGCGTGGATACCTTTTGAGTTGATCAGGATCAGCAATCATGTTCAAGTATTCTATGGTGTAAGCCGAGTCCCTGGATGATGATGATCTCGAGTCCCTAGACGGGGATCTGCGTTCCCATCGTGACCTGCGTGATTCTCGGCTGGAATGTGATGAGCCTGGGGACCGCATGGACTCTCCTTGAACAACTTGTATGTGATGTTTTTCTTATGTCTGAGCGAGACGATCTCGTTGTTTCACTTCGCCTCTCCTTGTGATAGTCCCCACACATTGCTTCAAAGTGGTTCGACCGCCCACATTTCCTGCATCGCTGACCCATGGCTGACAGGTGTCTACATTGGGATAGTCATATCCACATCGGTAACATCGTTTAGTCCTTTCTGTCTTTCGGTCCCTTCGCCCGGGTTCTCTCCTCCTGTATTCCGGGCGTCGTTGGCGAGATGACGGTCTCGGTCTCCATTGCTTCTCTTGCGAGTACTTTCGTCATGACTTACACTGTGTCCTGTTTCGATGGCGGCGGCGTGTTCTTCCGCTTGGTCATAGACACGAGTCATTTCTTCGATCTCTTCTAATTCATGGGGTTTTCTCAGCAGCCGCCTCCTGAGTGTTTCTGAGTGACAACCGGTTATGATTTGCGATTTGATGGCAGCGTCAGGCGAGAAGGTTTCGAATTCACAGTGTCTCGACAGCCGCCGTAACCGGGTGATGAATGCACTCATCGCTTCCTCTTTTCCTTGACGCGCTTGATGAAATGCATGGAGTGCATAGTCCACATTTCTTTTATGGAGGAATTTCTTGTTTAATGCCTCACGTACTTTGTCATAGGTTCCAGCATCTGCAGGCGGAAGGTCCTTGATTATTTTGCTTATTTCTCGGCCTGCTAGGTTGCGGAGGGCAATTAACTTTTCTTTGTCTACCGTCACTTTGGATCCCTCAATATAATCCTCGAAGTCTTCTAGCCATTCTTGCCACTTGGGGCCCATGCTCCCTCCCATGGTCAGGGTCAGGGGTTCTGGGGCTCGCAGGTGTGATCCTCCCGCAATGATGGGCTTGGCTTCATTACGCTGTGGTGAATTGTTGGGGGTCACCATTGTGTCGCTGTTTGCTTCTCACTCTTTCCTTTGCATGTGCTTGTTTTCTTGCTACACTGCTTGCGTTTGTCAATGTTCGTTCTTGTAGTTCACTCACATTTATTACTGTTTGTTGCTTTGATTTTGTCAATGCTTGTTTACTTCTTCTCGCCAATGCTTGTTTATTTGCTCTTGTCAATGCTTGTTTGTTCTTCTTCGCCAATGCTTGTTTAATTGCTTCTGTCAATGCTTCTTGATATTGCTGTGTGCCTGACTTCAAAATGGCCGCTCTACAATGACCAAGGGGTCTGTCTTCAAAGTTGCCTGACTCCAAGATGGCCGCCGTTACTACATGCACACGAGGCTTTCTCTCTCTGCTCACTCGGTCCCAGTTCACTCAGGACTCACCGGCAGGCGACTTCAGGAGGCAGCACACATCAGGATTCACTTCTCCCTTGCCACTGCTACCACCAGGTGAGGTTGGGGTGGGCTCCCGCCTTACTTTGCAAGGTCCCGCGCTTTCTTCGGCGACAGCGTGCCGAAACTCACGCATCGGGCGTGAGATTTTCAGACGTCGAAGGGCACTCGAGCCCTGACTTCAACGCGCTTGGCGGCGCTTGCCAGCGGACCTTCGGGGGACAGCGTCCTCCACGCCGGGGCACTTCTTCTTCGCTCTTGGGTGCGAGGCAGGGTCGGAGTGGGCTCCCGACTGCTGCGCTTCCAGCACTCACCCAATGCACACGCTTCCAGCGTGAGTCGCGCTTCGGCGCGACCAGCTTCCTTCTCTTCGAGCGGTTCAGCGCTCGTTCCTGCGCCCCTCTTGGCTCCCTCACGGTCTCTGGAGGGGCAGGGTCACCTGCTGCTGGCCTCTCTGCTCAATCGGCAGCTCGGCTTCACTCGGCAGCGTTCTCCTCGACGCTGCCTGGGACAGGGTGCTCTCGTGGGGTTCTGTGGACAGTGGGCTTAGTCATCCCACCCTCGTCGCCAGTTGTAGCATCGTGCTACAAGATAAGACAGACACAGAATGTGTTTTGTACAGCTCCTTTATTCTGCTTCTGGTCTCGACCCAGTCACTTGTGAGGTGTCAACCTTAACATAATAAGACATCAGGGATGGTTATATAGTATAGGGAGAGCATGAGCCCTAGTAATTCCCGTAGTGGCATGATAGGATCTAAAAGGAAGCATATGAACTATTAGATTATGGCCAAGTTCAGTAAGTTCGAAAGGTGTCACAAGGATAAATGCACCAACCTGAATAGGATGGTAGTGCAAGACAAGCCGACTTGGCAGCCAGAATATAGAAGCTGTAAAAGAAGCAAAGGGTTAACATTGAGCCAGGGGAAGTAATAACCGCCAACCTGAAAATCAAACCACACGGCACGATAACCTAACCATGGTCAAAACCTCATGTGAGGATGACGGATGCAAGACTATGCAGGCAGAAAGCAGGGCTCCACTTACCGAGAGGCGTGAAGTGAAGTGCCGGGGAGCACTGGAATCAGGAGGCTGGGCTGGCGGCATTAAGAGTCAAAAATAGTGGAAGCATCACACATTTGTTTGGCATGACGGAAGAGACAAGTCAGATAGACATAATAAGAATGGGGCACATGGCGGCCATACTGGATTGATGCTGTATATATCGTAATTAGAATGAAAAGCATGATAGACAGTGACATAGAAAAATGTAAGATTCATAAATTAAATCATAGCCACACACTCATTGGAATAGCAATGTAGCATAATGTTAGGACTGTCACATTCAATAAAGACTGTAAGGAGTAAACAATGAATAACAGTATGTCGAAGAAAGCACATCAGTCCAGTCTAGGAACAAGGCCAGTGACAAAGCAAAATATTAACAATCGAAGGATAATCAAAGAAATATTACTACAGACTGGAGAAGTGAAATGATACGCTTACACTTGCTGCCACAAAGTACACAGTGCATATTGCCAATATGTGAGTAGGGTGTGGGTAGTTTGGCAAACTTGTAACTTATTGTGACTAAGAACTATGTGTATGCATACAGGGGGAGAACAGAGAACAATAGTCTGTGGAAGGTTACACCAGCACAGTCCAATCCTCCCCTCTATTCAAGCCAGTATGTAAACTGTTGGTACGGAGTATCCACTTGAGTTCTTCCATATTTAATATTGAAGTTGATGCCTCTGGGAAGGGGACTTCACTAAGGTGATCACTTGCCAACGTAATTCACTGTGTGTCTTTTCTCTATGAAGTGGTCCACCAGTGGTGCATTGGCAACTTTGCAACGAATTCGGCTCATGTGTTGGCAAATCCGGATGTGCACCTTCTGCGTCGTTTGGCCAATGCAAACTTGATTGCATGGACAAGTGATAGCATAGACGACATTCATAGTATTACAATTTGAAAATTGATTCAAAACGATTTTACTATTGCCATGTACAAATTCATTAGACTCAATGGTAAACTGGCAGACACTGCAATTACCACACTTAGAGTGCCCCACTAGGGGTCCAGACACCAGAAGTCAGTTAAAGTTTGTGTTGTTTTTTTGGGGGGGAGAGGCTTACTTTGACCAGATGATCTTTGATATTCCTACATCTGCATAATGCAAATAGGGGGCACTCGAGTTTGAGTTTGCCAGCATTCAAGACTGGACAATGTTTCAAAACACATTTCTTAAGCTGGTTAGAAACAGGAGAGAAAGAACACATACCAATCATTGTCTCATTTAGTCTTCGGCCTGGCCCTGGGGAAGTAGTGGTCCTGGATGCCAAAAAGGGCCCTACAGGGGGACACCTTAGGATATAGAGAACGAGCCCTGGGAAGTAGCGGTCACTGGGGCCAATAATGGCTCCAGGAGGTTGGCACACAGCCCCCTCCATTCAAACTGCACAGGCTGCTCTGGGGAGGTTGTGGTCTTTGAGGCCGAAAAGGGCCCGGGAGAGGAGTGCGCGTGGCCAACCCTCTCCATGTAAACATAAACATTGCCCTGGGGAGGTGGCTGTAAACAGTGTGTGGATGTGTAAATTACATTGGCTTGGTCCTGAGGAAGTGGAGGTCCCTGAGACAGAAATCAGTGAAATGAGGGGGCTGCATGAGACTGTGCTCATTTTGTTAAAAAATGTTTTAAAACAGAATGTTTTTTGGCTCTAGCTGGATTCCTCAGGGACCCCACCAGCAGTGCTAGGGGTCAGCGTATTCCTACCCTGACCCCTTCTGTTTCTTTTTTAACTTTTTTCTTTGAACTCAGCTGAGTCCTAGTCCCAAGATGGCTGCCACCACTTCCTGGTTGAAGTGTTGGCAGCAAATAAGATCTAAGCATGAGTTCTGTTTGTTACGCAGAGGATTTGCATCCCTAGATATCTATATTTCTTATTTCTTAAATAACCCCAAAACTACTGAAGACAAGTACACCAAATTATAAATAATGGCTCATTCTGTACTAAGAGCTAGCATTCTGCCAAATTTGGTGTAATTCCGTTCAGCGGTTCAGGCTGTAGTCATATTCAAAATCCCTATGGGAAATTGCATGAGGGAAACGTGTTTTGGAACCTTCCCTTTTTCTCAACCCCCGCCTGAGGAATCAGCCCGAACCTTTTCATACTGCAGCTGAACTTAGGTGCGTACGACAACTGTGCCAAAGATTAGCAAAACAAAAAAACACTTTTCCTATGGAAACTAGGTCCTAACTATAATAATAATTAGAGGCTAAAAATGAAGGGCTGGACTTATACTTTGCTTGATGGGTATGGAATATCCCCTTCACAGTATTACTAGTGCGTTAGGATATAATGCAATTTTTATAAGGCGGATGGGATGCCGGTCTCATTTGTGATGGAGTACTTATCCTCCAAACTCTAAATCATGTCCTAAGTTAGTATCCTTAGCCAGAGTCATGGAAACAGTGAAAATAGATCAAACAACAGATCGTAAGGATTAGTAGTGGCTTTAATTGAAGCTCTAGTAAGCACAAAAGAAAAGAGCATGCAAGAACAAAAAAGAAAAAATTATATTAAAGAGTAGGGCATGTTGCTTTCTCCTTTAGATATAAAATCACATTTAGGAATGCTTCGACCTTTCTAGTAATGTTAACATTTTTATTTTTGTATATTTTTGTTTGTGAATTAAATATATCATATTTGTGTAATTATTCAATAATTTGTGAATTTGTTAAGTGTATACTTTTTTCTATATTGGTAGGTCTGCAGTTAGTCAGGAGGTTTTGTTTTTCCAAAATAAAACAAGTGTTTTTCTGCATTTTTAGGTCTTGCGTAGGCAGCGCATGCGTTGCCTCTCCCAAGCATCAAGTAATTAGTATTAGTGGTGAAACTCCACCCATTGCGTTTCTATTTGTTTTTTCGCTTGCCATTGGTTAAATCTGGCATTGTTGTTCTTATCACGCCCATTGATTGGCTGGTGGTCCGATACATTCCTTCCGTTTTGCTTCCGTTTTGCAGAAAGCAGCAACAACAACTACAGTGTAGTTCCACTGCCTGGCTGTTATCTTTTTAGTTAGGGACTATTTTTTATTTTGCCTCTGCAGCAGTCTACTCTTAGTGGTACTAGACAAGTATGTCCATTCTAGGCACACAACCAGACTTTCGCTAACGAGCATTCACTGTTCATGTTCGGTGTTCCCCTGGGTTTGTCAGCAGCTCAGACCTAATTGGCCGCCTGCCACAGGCGCTGGCAAAAGACTTCTATGGCAGTAGAGAAGTAGGTGGCCATCTTAAAATAGTGATTTTTGAATGAGCACAGACAGCACTGGACGCAATCATTGACGAATTTACAAAATCTTCAACTTTCAAACCTTTGATTGTACATCTCCACTTTTTATTTTTATTTCATATACTATATTCGCTGATTTCACTTTTCTATAGCTAGTTCGGACTTCTATCAAAACAAATATCTAGCAGCTACTCCGAATTTTTACACAGGATTAGCTCCCTATTTCTTACGGCTCGGAGAAATCGTAACCCCACCTTATACTAATTTCCTTTCATTACGTTGACCAGTTCTATTTCTGTTGATTGCGGCCCCTGGGGGAAGCGAAGGTCGCAGACCAGTCTTCCCCCCCGGGTTTTCGCGCGATAAACGGAAGGACAAGGTGGAGGGCGGGACTACAGGGGTTAAAGGAAGGGGTGGGATGAGGGAGGGCATATAAGGTGTCAAGAGAGGAAGATCCGGCCTCTTCCTGACACCTGAGCACCACCGGGAGTGTGTTTTAATTTTGTTGAGCTGTAGGGTATTTTTGATTGGGGGCCGATTTGTCGATCGGCTGTATGGTTGGCGTTAGTATTTTGTCCTGCGGCTACGAGGAGATGCCCTGGGGAGTCTTTCGGCGTGGCTGGAGTTTTTCGCCCCGAGGAGAGTGCAGTGCTCGAACTGGCCGAGAGGAGAGGCCGCGGCGGGTGTGTCCATCAGGCGCGGCCCCTGGCCTGGATGGGGGGTCTCCCCGAGTAGTAAGTGGTGCGCATGTGGGGATCGGCCGGGCGCGCCGGCTGGGTTGTGGTCTGCGGCCTTACCGCTACTGTGCACGTCGGGGGGGGGGCTGATAGAGAGGGTTTTTTTCCCTGTCGGGGAGCGGGCGGGGCCTTGCGCCGCGCGCGTCTGTTTTTTCCCCCCCTGAGGCTTTCCCGGGGTTCATGGTGCGCTGTCAGTATCCGCGAGGGGTGGGGGGGCATGTGGCCGGTGCGAGGCTGATGGGGGCACCGCAGCGGGGGTGGGGTTGGCGGGTGTCCTGGCTTTGCCTGCGGTCCCGAGGGGGGGGCTTGCTGTGGGGTGCCTGGGGGGGGAGGGGGGGCGGGACCCGGCCACAGTTTGTCATGGGGTGGGTTTTGGACATAGCTGCTTCTAGCCTTTCGGTGGCTCCCCTTCATTACTGCAGACAGGCGGGCCTCAGTTTTGGCGGGCATTTACCGACAGGGGTCAGGCAGTGGGGCGGTGCGGCGCATGTTGACGATGTCGCCCGGAGCTGGCGGTGGTCTCGCTGGCCCACTATCCCTCCCCCCCCTTTTTTGCTGCAGCGTGGTGGGGGTGTGGGCCTGTCCCTACAGGGAGCCTGCGCTATTCGGGTTGGCCACTGGGCAATGCTGATCGCTGGGGGGGAGGGGGAGGAGTTGTAGGCGGCACTGCGTAGGGTATCAGGGACACGTGTGAGGGACGGCCGTGACGGCACGAGGCCCGGTGGTGTTTGAGCCCACCTGGTTCTGGCGACCCGGTGGGGGAGGCGAACTGGGGATGGCGGTCCAGCTCGGCAGCAGGTGTGACACCAGAGGGGCGCACTACGGCCTCCTAACGCTGGTCCGAAGCAGTAGGGGGGTCCGCAGCGGCCTGCCCTCCGTCGGGGGATTCGCGCAGCGTCCAATGCAACATTTTATCCAGACAATGTTCCATATGTACGGTGTGACCTGTTCAGTTTGTGCGGTGTGAGAGCCGGCATGGTTGTTGTAAGGGAAGTGCTGGGGGTCGGTGGGTGTGATGGTGAAGGGTGTTGTGGGCTGTGGGTGTTGTGTGGTGGAGATGTTGGGTTGACCGGAAGTTGGTGCGAGCAGGGCTGGTTATTTCGGAGGGGTAAATGGTGGTTGGATGTTTTTTTATGGTGGCGGGGGTCAAGGGCGGCTGAGGTAGGTGCTGCAGGCACAGCCGCTGTGGGCATGGCGCCCAGGAACAAAGGGGCGTGGTGCTGGAGCAACTTTTAGGTACACGTTTATGGCTGGGGCCTGGGGAAGGGGTAAGTTGTGCGGGGATCATGGAGCTTCCGAGGCGATGCGCTGCAGGTGTGGGGTGTCTTGGGGGATACCGGTGCTGCTGCGGGGGGCGTAATGATGGGACCCAGTGTGGGTGGCGAGCTTCACAGTGAGGTTGACAGGGATGGCCGGTCGGCTCCCATGTGGTCCTTTGGTGGCGTGGCATTGGTGTTCAGGTTGATGGGGCTCGGGGGTTGGATGTTTATACCGGGGGGAGTGTTCCAGTGAGATGCGATGCTGCCCTCACGATGACGGGCGGGCCAGCGTGGCAGCGTCACGTGGGCGCAAGGTTGGAGTGGAGAAGCTAGAGGCGGGGCTAGATGCTCCTGGGGTGGAGGCCAGTTTTTGGTGTACCATGTAGGTGGAGGACTGCTTCACATCTTGACTTAGCGGATGCGCGGGTTATGCCGGAGGTTCAGAGGTTTTAGTTTTCAGGATTTGGTGGCATGGCAGTTAAGGAGTTTGGGGGGGTCTCATGAACGGAGGCAGGAAGGAAGGTGCAGCCTATGTCAGCGTATACAGGTCGAAGGGCGGCTGCGCGGGGGTTCTCGGGGGGTGAGCGTCATAGGGTGACGAGCGTCTGACGCGTCCGATAAGGCGGGGGGTGCTGTTTGGCAGGGAGGTTTCGGGAGTGGCGTGTTTTGGTGGTAGCGAGGAGTTTCCTGGAGGTGGGGGCGGGGAGCTGTAACACGGTGGAGAGGTGTCGGGCCGCTGTGTGCTGAGGTCTATGTGAGTTTGTTTTTCATTTTGACCTGGGGTTTGGTATTGCCCGCCAGGGACGTGGAGTGTGTGGTTCATAGGTAGCTGCAGGTTGGAAGGTACTATAGGGAGCTTAGGTTGGGATTGCGACGGGGCAGTTGGTAGTGCCAAATTGGGGGCTTAGGCTTTTTGGGGAGCAGCAGGGGGGCGGAGTAGTTGTGACGGCGGTGTGCCCGGACAGGAGGGCAGTGGGGGCCGGGAGTAGCGGCGTATTGGTGTCGGTCTGTTCGGGGGCAAGGGCGTGTGTGGAAAGGTCGCATGGGACTGTGAATGGAGGAGGTTGGGAGTGAAGTAGAGGTTTTGCAGCAACGGGGGAGACATTTCTCCTGGTCTTTGGCCTGGTGAGTAACCGGGCTGTTCTTTGGCGGGACTGCCTGGCGGAGGAGCGTGGTTTCTTGGCTGTTCGGGGGGCCGCGACGGCTGTGGTCATTGGGTGGGTCCTGGGGGGGGGGCGCTGATGGGGCAGCGGGTGTACAGTGAGGTGTCTGTGGCGCCGTGGGTACTGGGGTGTGGGCTGTTGCTTGGCAGAGGTTTTAGGCTGGCTGCCGGTAGTGTTGCATATCTTTGGAGTATAGAAGTTAGAATGTAAGAATTGTACGTTTGTCTTATACATGATTTTAAGGGAGTTGGCGGACCTGATCTCTGCTTCGCGCTGGCAGCACCTTTCATACCTGCTTCATTACTTTCCTTGACTAAGCCATAAGGGGGGGCTGGGGGACCACCATGCGTTTCTGGCAGGACTAGTTCTGCTTTTCTACCATGGGGGCTGGGAGTGGAGCAGGAGCCAGGGCTGTCGCCTGGAGGGGGGGTGTTTTTTCCCCCAGCAGGTGGTCCACACAGGAGGTGCACTAGCGGGGGTGTGGACGGGTCTGGGCAGGATCCCCGATGATTGAGTGGTGAACGGTATAAGACGGGGCGAAGGACATTGTGGGAAGGGGTTGGTGCCATGACCATTGCCGTAAGGCGCAGGGAAGGTAGAGTTGCCCTGCTTTGAGGACACATGAAGGGGAGAAGTTGCTGGGATATGTCAGGCTGGCAGTATCCTGAGGTGCTTGGCAAGGGATGTGTTTCCAAGGAACGGAACATGGGGCGTCCTGGTCGGGCGCAGGGTTTTGTGCTTGGGGGGAGACGGTTTGGGGGGCTGAGGATTTGGAGGTCCAGGCTATGACGCTCTGGGTGATGGGGACGGTTCGGTGTGTGATTGATGGTGGGGGCCTTTGGTCAAAGGGAGCCGCCTGTCGCGGTCCAAGAATGGTGGGGGACTATTGCTCACGTACATTGGGGTAGTGGGACAGGCAGTGGATGGTCGTCCACGGGGGGGTGCCTGGCATGGTCAAAAATTTGGCCCGAGACCGTTTTGGGTACGGAATACAGGCACGGATTGGTGAATGGTCGTTCACGAAGTGTGGTGGGAGCCACAGTACATTATACAACGCATGGGGATATAGGAGATGAGGTGTGGATGACCGTGCAGGTCAGGGGCACAGGATGGAGGTGCAAGGGGTGGATGGTCGTTCACCTCGAAAATGGTGGGGGGACACCTTGGGTGACTAATGAATGGCCCGGGCCGGTTGTTGGTTTTGTGAGCCAAGTACATGTGGTGGACGGTCGTTCGCCGCGCGGGGGCGCCTTTTGGAGACTGGGTTTGGCCTGTGAATTTTTTCTCTGTTGCACTGGCGGCAAGCAGGGGATGGATGTTTTGGCCTGTGAATTTTTCTCTGTTGCACTGGCGGCAAGCAGGGGGTGGGTGTTTGGCCTGCGAATTTTCTCTCTGTTGCACTGGCGGCAAGCAGGGGGTGGATGTTTGGCCTGTCGATTTTTCTCTGTTGCACTGGCGGCAAGCAGGGGGTGGATGTTTGGCCTGTGAATTTTTTCTCTGTTGCACTGGCGGCAAGCAGGGGATGGATGTTTGGCCTGTGAATTTTTTCCTGTTGCTCTGGCGGCAAGCAAGGGGTGGATGTTTGGCCTGCGAATTTTTCTCTGTTGCACTGGCGGCAAGCGGGGGGTGGATGTTTGGCCTGTGAATTTTTCTCTGTTGCACTGGCGGCAAGCTGGGGGTGGATGTTTGGCCTGTGAATTTTTTCTCTGTTGCACTGGCGGCGAGCAGTGGGTGGATGGCCGTTTTCACCTGGAGGGGTACTTTCGTCGCCCTCAATGTTGGACAGACTTCCTATTGACTTACTTGAGGCGCAGGAATGGTGGTGGATGGTCAGTCGCCATGGGGAGGGCCCCTTTCGCATCGAATGGCCCGGAAAATGTGCTTTGTAGCGGGACGCAGTAATGATTGGTGGATGGTCGTTCACCTTACATAAAAAGGCAGGCAGCTTCCTGACAACTGATTGGGAATGTGATTGGTGAATCTGGGGCACGGATACAGGTGGTGGATGGTCGTTCACCGGCGAGGAGGGACTCATGTCACTGACATGGTTTGGCCCGACGAAGGTCGGATTACACGGATTGCAAACAAAAGTGGGCTTGGTCTTTTAACGCGAAAGAGGGGCATCTTTCCTGGTCGGGGATTGCCTCGCATAGGTTATTTATGTGCCCGAGATGCGCGGTAAGGTGGTGGCTGGTCAGCCATCGGACACCACAGGGTGGCGGATGCATTCGATGCGCACGGGGGGTGGGGCAGGGAACCGCCCTCTGGGGGTTCCCTGGTTGGCGGTACTTTGGAGGGGTGGGGAGTCACATACGGGCGGATCCACCCCTCGGGTGGGGGGAAAACGGTACACAGGTGACTGATAGTGGGGCATGGGAGGCAATCAGCAATAAAGGCAAATTCAACAGAGGATGCTTGGAGGGCAAGTGAAGGTGAGAATGGGGAAAGGAAAGAGGTTATCGAGTGAATGGGTGAAGAGTCAAACAGGTGAGATGGTTTTGGAAAGGCAGAATGGAGAATGCGTGGGTATGGGATGGAAATGTATATTTCATGCATTGATGTACTGTTAATAAGTCTAAAATGATTATGGAAAAGTATATTTCATGCATTGATGTACTGTTAATAAGTCTAAATGATTGCAACCATGTCCTAATAAATGGCCTTTTACGCTTCAAGTAACAGAGTGGAGTGTAGTTATTGCGCGATGCGGCCCCCGGGGGAAGCGAAGGTCGCAGACCAGTCTTCCCCCGGGGTTTTCGCGCGATAACAGAAGGACAAGGTGGAGGGCGGGACTACAGGGGTTAAAGGAAGGGGTGGGATGAGGGAGGGCATATAAGGTGTCAAGAGAGGAAGATCCGGCCTCTTCCTGACACCTGAGCACCACCGGGAGGGTGTTTTAATTTTGTCCACCCGCCCACCCTACAGGTTTCAGGGAAGGACCGGGGGTGGTTTGAGGGCTGGGGTGCCAGTTTAGGGCAGGTTACAGAGCAGAGGCGTTACGGTACTTTGGAGGGGTGGGGAGTCACATACGGGCGGATCCACCCCTCGGGTGGGGGGAAAATGGTACACAGGTGACTGATAGTGGGGCATGGGAGGCAATGAGCAATAAAGGCAAAGTCAACAGAGGATGCTTGGAGGGCAAGTGAATTTGAGAATTGGGAAAGGAAGGAGGTTATCGAGTGAATGGGTGAAGAGTCAAACAGGTGAGATGGTTTTGGAAAGGCAGAATGGAGAATGCGTGGGTATGGGATGGAAATGTATATTTCATGCATTGATGTACTGTTAATAAGTCTAAAATGATTATGGAAAAGTATATTTCATGCATTGATGTACTGTTAATAAGTCGAAATGATTGCAACCTTGTCCTAATAAATGGCCTTTCACGCTTCAAGTAACAGAGTGGAGTGTAGTTATTGCGCGAACAGTTATACCGCTCAGTTGACCCACAACGTCACAAAGCGGCGGCTGCGAGCGTCAGGGCTGTCTGAATCTGCCATTTTTTTGTATCATTTGTAAATTGCGTGGGAATCACTTAAGCGCATTCCTCTTTCGCCCCAGCCCTGCAACCATGGGCGCCTCAGAGGCAGACCTACCTTTGTTTGTGGGGAATCTGGACCCGAGGGTGACGGAAGAGCTCATGTTCGAGCTCTTCCTGCAGGTGAAAGGGAAGATAAGCTGTTCATTGTGGCAGGGTTCCAGTGTGTGTTTGTACATTTGCCAACGCTAATATGTCGATGGTTTGGGGAATTATCTTGTTTGGGTGCGATAGGCTAAACATTAGGGGCCAGATGTAGGAGCCCTAATACCGGTCGGAAACGGGCGATTTTGGCCGTTTCCGACCGGTATTAGGGTTTTCAGATGTAGGGCATGCATTTACAGAATCGGTATTTTACCGATTCTGTATTTACCGATTCGGTAAAATTACCGAATCAGTAAATACAGACTCGGTAAAATACCGATTCTGTAAATGCAGATGTACCTGGCACATGTCAGAGTGCCACAGGCCTTCAGAATTCTGTATTTTACCACCCAATCCTATTGGGTGGTAAAATACCGAATTCAGGTGTGCATGCACATCTGTGCATGCACACCTGTGCCATGTGACACACAGACATGCCCTTAGGGCATGTCTGTGTGTCACATGGCACACATGCCTGTATTGGGGGTGCTAGAGGGTGTCAAAGTGACACCCCCTGCACCCTTGCTGAAATCGGTATTTACCGAATCTGTAAATACCGATTCGGTAATGCCCATTGATTCCTATGGGCTTCAATGCCCATAGGAATCAATGGGCATTACCGATTCGGTATTTACATAATCGGTAAATACCGAATCTTAACGATTCGGTATTTACCGAATCTGAAATACCTACATATCCCCTCCTCTTTTTTACCACTTCTTAAATACCGATTCGGTATGAATCGGTATTTAAGAAGTGGTAAAAAAGATTTACCTACATCGGGCCCTTTGTGTGTGGGGTTGCAGGCGTTCTGTGGAGTGACTGGAGAAGGCCGTAAAAATAACAAGACGATACAATGTCCTTTTCAGAACACTACTTTATTCATCTAACCCCCACTACCCAGTTGGGGACGGGGGAGGGGAGAGGATGCACCATTAGCTGCGGCCTTGTAGCCAACATTCTAGATGATGATGCTGAGCATAAGCAATGCGAATGTCTTGGTAATGGTGTGCACGAGTCTCTCAATTGGGCTGTGGATCTCAAATACTTGGCGTAACGATCGCAAATACTCAGCAAATCATGCCCCTGAAATAGGGGCCTGTTGTCTGTACGCAGCTCCAGTACAAGGCAATGTGTGGCCACATATTCGTTAACTTTGTTAGTATATTATCAGCAGCTGTGCTATTCACAACTTCATCTCAATATATTTGGAGAAGTCGTCAGTGACCATGAGTATGTGTCCACCATCCCTGGGTTCCTGAAGTCGGCGCTCACTCTAATCCAGGTATGTTTTGCATGATTACTGACGGGTCAGGTCTGTAACCCCAGCTGGTTGGCACATTGGGCACCCTTGTTCCACATACTCCACGCTGCTTTTTGTGCGAACCACCGCTTTGTGACTTGTATGAGCTAACTCAATGAACGTGGAACACCAACGTGTGCCCTCTCTACAAACAACCATCACCAGATGCTGTTAATTCTTGTCGGATATTGTATAGCAACATCAGGATCTGCTGCTCATCCAGTGTACTGAGGGAGAGAATCTGTTACAGTCGGCTCCAAATTCCTATGGATAGCCGCAAGAGTGAGCTGTAGCCTCCACTGTGTTTTCCAGGGACACCCAAATGGTTCAGGCCTTTCAGTGATCAAATGGACATACTCTTCAGTGTCTCTGGCATTCTGTTAGTCATCTGTGTGTCATATCGCTGTGATGCTAGAACAGTCTGCAGGATTTTGAGCCTCCGGCCTGTATACCAGATCAAATATATTACTGTCAACTATATAGGAGTCCAGAAAATACATCGAAAAAAGTAATCTGGCGGAAACTGACTAATGACCATAAAAAGATTTACACTTTCGGGACTGTTTATCTATACTGCTTATAGCAGATAGCCTTAAATAATGATTAGGTGTTATCCTGTCCCGCAACATTGTTTAGAAGTAGGCTACACCTGGGCTGCATGTTTGTACAGTTTGGTGAGATGCAATTTTATTTAAAGGCCAATTATAAAAATAAAAAATATCAGATTCAATTTGTTAATGACATGTGGGTTAAGCAATGCAATTGGTTTTGCATTAACACTAGTTTAAGCTATTAGTATTGGTAATGACAATACCTTCTATTTATGCTATAAAAACGAAAATAAAAATAAAAGGCATTGTTATTTGCAATGTCAATAGCTCAAACTTGCTTAAATGTTAGACCAATTGCATTGCAAATGCTTGTTTAGGTCTGCCCTTACGCAAAACATTTTGTTTTTGCACAAAAATATATATATATATACATACATACATATATACATACATAAATAAGTGTACAGGCTTTCTGCCATCCTCTTCATCCATGATATGTTGTTGTGTATTCACTTTTTACTTCTGCTGACCAAAACAAACAACATGCTGAGATGCAAAAGAGCTCAACTCCAGAAAACATAATCGTAATACACACACTGGTTCTGCAGTTTGATATGTGTAGCACACACAAGCAAAATAACTTTATTATAGTCTTACAGGGGGCTATACTGGCTATTAAAGGCCCGCTCCAGCATTAAAGTCCCGAGCCGAAGGCGAGGGCCTTTAACAAGGGAGCGGGAATTCAATAGCCGGTATAGCCCAGCTACGAAGGGCTATAAGGCTATTAGAACATTATGCCACTAGAGGGAAGAATTTTCTGACAAATTAAACAAAAGTCTCTCGGAGCCTGAGGGGATTGAAATCCCCTAGGGCTCCGAGAGGCCTTTGTTGAAACAACATTGGAATGTTGCTTTGCGGGCCTTTACTGGCACGTAGAAGCACAGAACAATGGAGTGCTTCACATTCCAATGTTCTAATATTATTTATGATGCTGAGCGTCAGAATAGCCTCCGAGGCATACTCGGTTGCTGACCACTATGTTGGCTCTACTTGCACTTCATGGCCATGAGCACAGCAGCACCACTGCTGATCGGAATTAGCACAAATGAACATGATGCATCAGACATAGCTCTCTAGGGACTGGGATATTGACCCAGTTACTTACTGGTAATCTTCATTTCTCCGAGTCCAGGGCTTCCTTGTCACTGTCCTTACCAAATGAGTAACTGCACTTTCAACTGCAAGAAGTTTCACCAAGCCAAAAAGTTACTCCTCACCCACACAAGAGCTTTCTGATGTCAGACCTCTAAGCATAGCGCGATACAAAAGGGGATGATGGACGGAGCGTTTGAACAAATCAAACACTCACCCCCAGTCAACTGATCTGGGTTTAATCCATCACCATTCTTTAGTTCACTCAGCCACCCCAGTTCAGACATGGCTATATGCAAATCAGTCTGACCCTGTGCCTTATGGGAACAGTCCAGCCCGAACTGCCAAGCCATGTCTTCCCTGGACCGGAAACAAGCATCCTGGGACCGGTTTCCGATTCATAATCCTCATCAGCCAGGCTATCTTGAATCCAGTGGCCAAGTGAACAAGGGACTCACGTCTGAGTATACCCTGCCACACTTAGGGCGAACAAAGCGATACAAAAGGGGATGATGGACGGAGCGTTTGAACAAATCAAACACTCACCCCCAGTCAACTGATCTGGGTTTAATCCATCACCATTCTTTATTTCACTCAGCCACCCCAGTTCAGACATGGCTATATGCAAATCAGTCTGACCCTGTGCCTTATGGGAACAGTCCAGCCCGAACTGCCAAGCCATGTCTTCCCTGGACCGGAAACAAGCATCCTGGGACCGGTTTCAGATTCATAATCCTCATCAGCCAGGCTATCTTGAATCCAGTGGCCAAGTGAACAAGGGACTCACGTCTGAGTATACCCTGCCACACTTAGGGCGAACAAAGCGATACAAAAGGGGGATGATGGACGGAGCGTTTGAACAAATCAAACACTCACCCCCAGTCAACTGATCTGGGTTTAATCCATCACCATTCTTTAGTTCACTCAGCCACCCCTTTTGTATCGCAGACCTCTAAGCATGCCTCACAAAAAGAAGCCAAGTTAAACCCACTTCTTGTCATTTGTAAGCTTGAAGCTGAATGCACCACCACCAGTGAGCTGGGGGTTAATTGGTTATTCTGGACTAGGATTTTCCTTGATTTCATAGGATACCACATTCGCTTGCTTCAGCCATCTGCCTAACTTTGTAGCCGAAGGTTTCATTCACCTTCCTGCAGAACTAAAAGAATCAAACAGAAACTCATCTTTCCAAAAAAGATTTGTTCTCTCAACATCGAGAGTATGAAACAATTCCTCCACAGGCGAAGAGAGTGAAAGTACATACATCTGCAAAATCGGGTCACTTGAACAATGAAACATTTAGGCCACCTTTTGAACAAAAGCCAGTGTGAGAATTATCTTGTCCAGAAAGCTTTTAAAAATTGACTGTGATCTTAAGAGGGCCATTAGTTTCCCAATCCTTTTCACAAGGAGATTGCCACCATAAACAACACTTCGCAGGACATGAAACTCAAGTCCACTAAATCTAATGGCTTAAATGGAGCCCTTCTCAGTGCCTGAAGCACCAGGCAGAAATCTCAGGGGGAAATCAATCTTTGGATTGCTGGTCTTATTAGAAAAAAGCTATTCAGTAATCTAGGGGCCAAAGAAATTACATTTTTTAGGTGACAGCTTCAGAAGGGTCTTAGAGCCACCCACAGTGCTCTCAGAATGGATACTGCCAATCCCAACAGGAATCCTTGTTTCAGAAAATCTAGTACTAAAACTTGATCGCTAGAGACAGGGTTCACACCCTTATCTCTACACCAATTTTCGAAATTCCACCAAAGTCTTGAAAATGTCTTCAAATTGATGGACCTCTAAACTGCTGTATAAACTCAGCAACCTCGGAAGAACAAACCAGGCGTATTTAGGCGTAGTCACGTGCCGTACCCCTTTAGCACTAAACGCGGCCAATCACTGGTACTGCAACACTCTCCCATTGAAAATAATGAAGACAGTTTTGCTCAGCCACTTTGCAAACCATTTTGATATATGAAATAATTGTGTTTTTTCCTTGACAACAAAAAATAGGACAAAAGGGTTTTATCAAATATTACCAAATTATTTGAGAAGCTTCAGAAACCTGGAGAAAGATCCGTTTGTAGTAACGTAATTATGTCTGTGATCTTAAATATTTAAATTACTGAGACACATTGTACTTCTTTGTTACATATTCCTCATATTACAAAGCAAATTTTAAAGCATATTTTTCTAGAAGTGGCCACACATTCACTATCTGTACACCTGAATAATAGTGCATGGCACAACTGAGGTGTCAATCAGACCCTGGACCCCAGTGCTGCTATACCTGCTTCACTAACAATTGCTACTGCCTTGTGAAGTGGTTTGTTTCATCTTCCCCTTGTTCAAAACATGGGCTGCCATCTTGCCCCATACCCTCACTGCCATCTATCTGATGCCCAAGCTATGGTGTCTCCTCTACTTCAAAGTTCCTCTCCCCAGGGCCACTGCTGCAATGGTCCAAAGCAACAGTGGCAGAGCAAAGGATAGTAAAAGAGCCATCATTTTGGTTTAGTTAGGGCTACTTGAACTATGCAATTTTGCAGCAATGGTGTTTTCTATATAATTGTGGATTTGAAGCATTTTCCAAATAATCCTCATCTACTGCAAAATCTGAAGATTTCAACAAAATTAACTGTTTCTAGCTCAAAAGGATCATAGTTACCAAAAACACAGACATGTGTTGCTTCACAGTAAAAGGCCCTTTGTAAAGATTAAACGGTGCTCCAACTGTTGCGCATTGCTATATTTGGGTGTTAAATCGGTACTAAAAAGGTCAAGCCTATGCCCAGACCCAGTTGTTTAGCAAGGCGGGGGGCTGTCTAAGCATGGGCTGAAAATTCGTTCCGCTCGCGGAATTTGCGGATTTTCCGCGATTTCGCACTCCGCGATTTCGCGAAATCGCGGTAAAATCAGCGAATCAGCGGGGACGAATTTTCAGCCAAGCACTTACAGGGTTACAGCAGCAAGTGCAAAAGTTGAAGCTAATTTTTTGTAACCTTTTACAAAAGGGTTACAAAGAAATTAACTTCAACTTGGGCACCTGCTGCTGTAAGCCTGTAAGTGCTTCCTGGCGCCTCCTTGCCTACTTGCAACTATTCTCTGACCCTGCTCTGACCTTTGAAGCAGGGTCAGAGAATAGTTACAAGTAGGCAATGAGGCGCCTGTCACGAAAATTAAACCTCAACAGGATGCACTGACAGATATAAAAACAAGCATTTGCAATGCAATAGGTCTCGCATTAGGAAAGTTTGAGCTATTGGTCTTCTAAATGACAATTTTTTTTATTTATGTGGTGGTTTCGAAAATAGCTAAATTAATAGCTTTGTCATTTACAATGCCAATCGTTATAACTTACGCAAATGTGACACCTATAGCATTTGTAATGCAACAGGTTTTGTATTTACGTGACTTAGATGTATTGATATTACAAATTACAATGGCTTTTAATTTTTTTAAATAATTAATACTTAACTAAAAGTGATTTTAATTTATAATGGCAATAGCTTAAACTTTTGTAAATAACTTTTGTGAAGATTATGTTCAGTGTATTTTATTGTGACTAAAATCCAAGAACAGAAGTGAAACATTAACATCTTTTTGTGACATTTGTAATAAAGCTTGAAACATTGAGAGAACATATTTGAACCAGTTGCTGTTGAATGGTTGCGCAGATTGATGCTGGGGTGGCGCTGAGTGGTGCTGTGGTGGTGCTGAGTGGTGCTGTGGTGATGCTGAGTGGTGCTGTGGTGGTGCTGAGTGGTGCTGTGGTAGTGCTGAGTGATAATGTGGTGGCGCTGAGTGTTGCTGTGGTGGCGCTGAGTGTTGCTGTGGTGGCGCTGAGTGATGCTGTGGTGGCACTGAGTGATAATGTGGTGGTGCTGAGTGGTGTTGTAGTGGTGCTGAGTGATGCTGTGGTGGTGCTGAGTGATGCTGTGGTGGTGCTGAGTGGTGCTGTGGTGGTGCTGAGTGATAATGTGGTGGTGCTGAGTGATAATGTGGTGGTGCTGAGTGAGGCTGGGGTAGCGCTGAGTGCTGATGTGGTGATGCAGAGGGCAGAAAGGCACAAAAAGCAGTCTAACAAAGGGCAGAAGGGCAGAAAAACAAGGGAAAAACGAGTCTAACAGAGGGCAGAAGGGCACAAAAAAACAGTCTAACAGAGGACAGAAGGGCAGAAAAACAAGGGAAGAACGAGTCTAACAGAGGGCAGAAGGGCAAAAAAACGAGTCTAACAGGGGGCAGAAAGGCACAAAAACAAGTCTAACAGAGGGCAGAAGGGCACAAAAAATGAGTCTAACAGAGGGCAGAATGGTACAAAAACAAGGGAATAACAGAGGGCAGAAGGGCACAAAAAACGATTCTAACAGAGGGCAGAAGGGCAGAAAAACAAGGGAAAAATGAATCTAAGAGAGGGCAGAAGGGCACAAAAAACGAGTCTAACAGGGGGCAGAAGGGCAGAAAAACAAGGGAAAAACGAGTCTAACAGAGGGCAGAAGGGCACAAAAACAAGGGAAAAACGAGTCTAACAGAGGGCAGAAGGGCACAAAAAACGAGTCTAACAGGGGGCAGAATGAATCCCACCCTGCGTGTTTGTCCACGAAGATGCCACCTCTTTGTGCAATACTTCTACTCAACTGGAGTACTTTCTACTGTCTAATCAGTAAGTGCTCCCTCGTTGGCTAAATGTATAGGGGCAGATTTACAATAACTGGCGCATCCCCAGGGATGCGCCAGTTATTGTGCGCCGCAGCTCCGCCACCCATGGTGCGCCGCATTTACAATGCGGCGCACCATGTGGCAAAAACGGTGCTGTAAAAGCAGCGCATTGCTGGAGCTGCGTCACAAGCGCCACGCAGCTCCAGCAATGCTCTGGGGGGCCCTATCTCCCCAATGCTGTGTCAAGCCTTGCGCCTGCTTCAAGCAGGCGCAGGGTTTTGACGCAGCATTGGCTTAAAAGTGACTGAGTGAAATCTTGTAAATTTCACTCAGCCACTTTTAGGAGGCGTTCCTGCGCAGGAACGCCCTCCCCTGCGCCAGAACCTCCTGATGGCGCAGGGCTTTACAACGTGACGCATCTCTCAGATGCGTCACGTTGTCAATACCCAGCACCATGGCGCATCTTTTGTGCAGCTGCTGCGTCACAAAAGTGACGCAACTGCGGGGCAAAAGAGGCGCAAGTGGCTTGAAAATCTGCCCCATAGTGCTTTTACAACACTGTAGCTGCGTAAAGGGCCAGAAGATGTGTCTCCAGTGACCATGTGTGCCTGTGCCTGTGTTACAGGCACACATGGTCACTGGAGACACATCTTCTGGCCCTTTACGCAGCTGCAGTGTAGTAAAAGCACTATACATTTACCCAATGAGGAGCACTTACTGGATTAGCCAGTAGAAAGTACTCCAGGGCAAATCGCAAAAGAATTCGCGAATTCACTGATTTTTTTGCGATTTCACAGGGAAATCCGCGAATTCGCAGAACGCGAATTCGCAAATTTCGCCCATGAGTAGGGCTGTCTGTCCCAGGCGGCACAAACTTTGTGGTTGGTAGCCTCCCCCGCGCTCTAACCTGCGGCCGTCGTGGGTCGGCAAACGCAGAAATTGCCAGCACCCCCCTTCTTGCTCTTACATGCGGCCTCCGCGGGGTGTCAAAAGTAGGGAACGCCACTGGCGGCAAAAAGCCTAACTACACGACTGCCCAGACAGCACAAACAAATGTAAAAATGACAAAATGTGCCACTTTACAAAGCATTACTTGCCTTTTCTTACTGCATAATTTAGTTAGCTCTGCCTGCATAATTCCAGTAGTCCTTGATTTAGCTGGCCCTTCATATTGCTCGATCCTGTGCAACCCATTATGCATCAAAAATAAATTATGCTTGGGAGCTAGTATAGGCTTTAATTGATGGACTCACAAACACTTATTCTTCATGAGAGGTAATGTAATATTGTGTTCTTTTTATCTACATCTTTCACCCTACCACCCTACTCACTTGACTGCACCCCAGGGCAATCAGGGTTACAGTGGTACACGTCAACCGCTATATATGAATGAAGACAGCCTGGACAGGTGCCATATGAGGGGCTCGTTCCAGGCCATCTTCATTTACAAGTCCTTGCGGAGGCATCTACTCCCCCTGTAAATGAAGTCAAGTTCCCCATGGGAGAAAGCTCCACAGTTTAAAGGCCTCTGTCACCACGGGGTCTCTTCACAGCACCAACAAATAAAAACCGCTCTCTTCATTGGAGGGCATTCGGTGTTTCTGCCTCTTCCTGTCCCCTCAGATGTCCAAATAATAGGCTACATGTTACTTTCCAAATCACTAAAAGCAACAGCAGACCCTGGGTGCTGCACCTCACACTAGTTCCAAATCTGATTTCAAAATGCCGTGCAAACAACCCCTACGCCAGCTGTTGAGTGGCGTAACTGTGCTCCAGATCAGAAGATAGTCACTTCTCTATTAGAATTTTTTTTGCTTTTAAAAACAATTAAATCACGATATCAGCCAATGCGTTTCGCTCCCACATTCAGAGCTTCCTCAGGGCGCAATAAGTAGCAATCGGTCCGGTCACAGTGCCCAAATCTGTGAGTCTGTATGATGATGTTGTTATTTCAATTGTAGAAAGAACAGAAAATAGTAATAGGGCCTGCAGTCATCTGAATACTCCTGGAAATCTATAATAACAAGTTCTGTTCCAGAAGTAGGCTTCAAATTGGTGTCTCACCGATCCCACGCTCATGAACAGGTACATCCGATGTCGTCCAAAGTGATGACTTGCAATTTGAAATACCGTTTGCGTCACATTGTGGATGCACGGGTAGTGGTAACTTAAATGGATGAATTCAGATGATATCACTGTTGAATACTAGTCTGGGCCACTGCATGTATTACATTGCGTAGTCCATCATCCCGGGCCTTAAGTTCCATAAATATGTTGTGTGTCGTTCCCACACAACTTTGGCTTCCTGGAGTTTGTGAACTGTGCTAAACTCCCAACGTAGTTTAACTACATGTTACTTTCCACTCGTTGGACTAGACTAAGACCATGTGCTTCACAAGAGGACCAGTCAAACAGTTCTACATAACCCAGAACAGAGCAGCAGAAGCAGAGACATCCTGACACTGATCACAGTCATCAGAAGGAGGCACCCCTCATCCTGCAGGACACATGTAAAGCTCGCCAGACATCTGTAAATCTCCAGTTAAACGGAAACTAGCCACAAACATGCTCCATGGGGAAGAAAGTGTGGAAAAAACATGACATTCCAGGGTGAAAAATGTTGCATATGGAGGCACCCCTCCAGGGACCGCCCCTCTTTTTATAGCCTTCACCCATCTTAGGACTCCCTGGCAGTTTCTGTTTGCTCAAGCTTGTTCTCTGCATTCCAGCATTCACCTGACACACCCAAAAACACCTCCGCCTACACCTATTTTTAATGTGTAAACTTTTCTGTGTTGCCCAAGGTGGATAAATACATGTTTGTCTGGCTTTCTCGATTACATTTCACAAAAGTTACTTAACATGCTTGTCTGTATGCACCATTCTTATGAATGACGCCACAAAAAAACAGCCTTCCTGATATATTCGGAGTCAAAGGGTTTCTCATGAGATTGCACCAGATGGGATTGAGGTGGGTAAAATGACAGCAGCTTGAATTGGCCGTGCACATCTCCTTATTTACAAGCCACTTGCTCCACAGATGAGTCACTTTTTTTGATGCAGTAACGGTGCAATCAATGCGCCACACTGCTCCATATCTACAATCTGACGCATAGATCCACTGTGTCAGTTTGTAGAGCCCAGCTTCACAATATACCTGCGCCAGGTATAATGTGTGCAGTGTAGGCATTCCTACACAAAAAGCCACATAGGAGTGGCGCAGTAAAATTTACAACATTTCACAGCGTCACCATACGAAAATCCTTACACCTGCTCAGAACCAAGCTTAAGGATTGACACAAGGCTTTTACAATGGGACTCGCCTATGTGTTCTGATGCATTGCTGGAGTTATGTCAGTTTTACCACCAACTCCAGAAATGTGTTGCTTTCACGCCAATGCATCTAATAAATCCTTGCACCATCGAGCCCTGTATTTTAAATCCAGCGCATCCAAGGCGACTCAGGGACATTGGCTCAGGTGCAAGGAAACTTACATGCCTGTGCGTCAGTTTTTTGTAAATGAGGCCCACAGAATCCTCCTCTCCATAGTATGCATGGCTGTATGGGTCAACATGGTCAACCCCGCGGCACACTTTGGGGTATATTTACAAAGAAATGATGCTGCGCTTCAAGCAATTTAGTTGAACTCCGTCATTTAAAGGGATTCACCATATTTACCAGCTTATGGTGCACCTCTGTGTTTTCCCTTGCGCTGGTGCTAAATGAGCTGCCAAATGCAGGCATCTTTGCGCCGTAGTACAAGGGTGCCTGTGTTGCAGGGATTATTGTTTATGTGCAGGAAGGAATACCTTCATGCATATAAACAATCATTAATGGCAATTTGCCCCTCCTATGTGTGTTGCATTCTGCAGCACACATAGAATGAGCAATAAAAGGAGGAGAAAGTATGTCTCCTTGTTGCGCTACTCTAATGCCTGCTTTTCAATGGCGTTTTTGTTGCTGCCTCAGATTTACACATCCTTAAATCTGGGGAAATATCAAATAGCAATGGGGGTTTTGTTGGAATGGCCACAGCGGCACCCATTGCATTCCCGACTGACGCAGATACCTTCGTCAAAGGGTGCGATATTTACAAGGTGGCGTTAAGCCACCCAAAGTGGAGCAGGGTATTGCTTGGGAGCAGGGTATTGAGCCTCCGGAGCGTCAGAAAAAGTAACGCTCCGGTGGTGCAATGCCCTTGTATATATACATCAGTGTCTGCAGGTGTATCGCTTGAGGACCTTTAGGCAGTGCTTGATGCTGGCACTGGTCTATGCATCCCCACACAGCTCCGATGCCAGTTTCACCTTCAGCCTGTCTTTTATTTGCCCTCCAGGTTCCTCGACGTCAGCGCTTGCCTCACTTGGTCTTCTGTACAGCAACATCAGGAAGGATGGCGCCAAAGCTGAAGGGAACCAAAAGACATTTTGAGTTCAAGTGCAGCTATAACCCACACAACGGATCCCTTCTCAACTGCAGTCCAGAAGAGGCGAGTAAGAGTTGAACGGAATGGAAGTCTGACAAATAAGCAGGCCACAGCACTGGCAGGGGGACGGGGCCTATGGAAACGGCTGCTTCTACTGCCTCTGCTCCTGCATGATCAGGAGATGGTAGCATGGCCTCTGCAAATGTGGAACTGAATCCTTCAGTCTCTTCTCTACCCCACTCAGGGCACAGTAAACAGATGGATGACAGACCTACAATCGTTGACATGTTGGGCAAAACGTGCAATGTAGCTGATGACTGCGAAAGCACAGAACATTAGGTTCTCAGGGATGGAAGAGTTCCTCAGCTCCCACTGCCATCTCTGAGCTAAGGACCCGTGTCTGCAAGAGTGGTCTCTGATCTTCCTATACCTCTAGGATTGTGGAGTGTCACTGTAGAAAGCAGCAGATTGCTACTTCAGATCTTCACTTTATAGCATCCCTCCCTGCTGACCACATTGATTCTACAATTCTGGAGAACTCTGTTCTTGACACTGTCGCTGGACGACAGGTTAATGGAGGCAGGGAAGTTAATCAGGGGAATACTGCTGATCCTCAGGTTCCGCTGGTGGTATCAGTAGCTGGGTTATCTACTGCTGGGACGGATGAGTCGCTTGGGACATTTAAATTGAATTACCAAGGGGTCAACCAAGGGGCAGCCCAGAAATCGAGTTTTAAAACAGGCTATACCCAGGAAAGAAGGGTCTTGATCTTATCCCTGCTGCCCGTTCTAATAAGGATAATGGGTTAGAGGAAGACTCAATGGCACATATTGTTGGTTCTGTTAGACAGCTTGTTCAGGGATTGGAGAATGTGGCAGTTTGGACTGCCTCCAAGGTGACCCATTATGAGAAGCAGCAGGCCATACCTGCTATCACTATTAGCAGGAAAACTAGGCACTACAAGAACACTGACACTGATGCTGTGAAGCCTTTTCTCTCTCTAGCCGATCACTCAGTAGATGATTCAGAGCTTATGATGATTCAGGTTTAGATGAGGAGAGACTGAGTAGCCCCGTCTCCAACATATGAAAAACAGCATCCATGACCAAAGATTGAGCAGGGAACTCAAGATTTATGGTCCGCAGAGCACTGCCAGAGCTCTTGAAGACTAGACAAGAAAGGAAACAGTCTTGGATCTGCCCGCCTCTGTGGCCGGGCATATCCAGACCTCTGTGGTGGAGTCAGATCCCACTATGCTCGAGGCGATCTATTAGTGCATTAATGCCCACCAGTAAGACTCCTGCACAGACAGCAGGAGGTTATGGGTGGTTACATGCAAAGTGCAGGGAGCCATCTGTAAAATTTCTAAAACTTCCTTGGAGATAACAACAAGAATATCAGTAGAAAATTGGACAGTTGGCCTTGAATCTGAAATTGATTCAGTAAAAGAGCAGACCTTGTCTCATGACTCTCAACTTGTTGACATTCAATGGAAGTTGGTGGACTTTGAGGACCAGCAACGACAGAATAATCATAATCTAATGGTACTCGGGATTTAAAAGGTGGCCGAGGAAAGAAATGCAAGACATTTTATCATTAAACTTATGCACAATACCTTTCTTGATATCTCGGCTGGGAATGGGAACAGGAGGTGCGGACAGTATATAGTTTTCCTCCATTTCAGAAAGAGAATCAGGCTAAACTGGAGGTCTCTTCTTCAAGCACCAAGCCTAGGGCCATTCTGGTATTTTTTAGGCAATTGTTTACTCAGGCAGGCTTCATTTGAAATTGTACACCCACACGCAAAGTTCAGTGCTGAAGGCCAGGTCTTTTTTGTGCAACCAGATTTCGGTGACTCATCTGTTCAATGGCGCTAGACACTTCGACAAATGGTCAAACCTTTCCAGGATAAAGATGCTCAAGCATTCTTGCCTAATTCTGCAAGGTGTAAGATCATACATAATGAGAACTCTCATGTTTTACTCTGATATCAAGGTGTAGGATTGTTTGACCATCATATCTTTTATGTTTCGGTTACTGGTATCACTAAATAATAGTTGTTGTGTACTGGGCATATGCAATTGATGAATATGACCCATCATCATTAACTAGAGAACATAGTTTTAAGTTTTGAGTTTTTCATTTTTCATATTGATCACTGAGTGCCGAATACTAAGCACGGAGAACTGAGTACTGGGGTAATTAAGTGGGTTTTGTTATTATCACTCGAGTTGGTCGGTCGCACACAATTAGGTGGGGGTGAACATTTCAATCACTAAGACCATTGCTGGATGGTATGACCGCTCCCAATGAGATGGTGGTGTGGGGGTGATTTTGGGAATCAGGGGGGAGGAGGCCAGGAGAGTGGGGGCAGGGAGGTTTAGGAGGTGGAGGTGGGGATGGTGGAGGTGTTGAGCAGTGAAAAAGCACTGTAAATTTGAGGAGGGAAGACAACTCATAACTACTGAAACCCTATTTGGTGGAATGTGATATAACAAGTGAATTTGATAGCCCAAATTGGGGGTGCTTCTTAGTCTCTCCGTGTCTGTCATCCTGTTGAAGGGTAGCTCATAATCCCGGCTATGGCTAAACTGTGTATTCCATCTGGTAATGGCCAAGGACTAAATGATAGATCTAAATGCTCTCATGTTGAGGACACTGAAATTGCTTGCCCACAGGAGGCACATATTTCAAAGATAAAAAAAACATTTGTTGCTGGTGCTCCTTGTGTTGTCAACTTCTACACAAGCAACAACGGTAAGAGGGGTTGTTTTCGAATCAATCATTTTTATTGAGTGGTAAAGTATCGCAGAACACAGGTCAACTGCCTACATCCACTGGCCGGCAGAGCATATTCAATGAGCACTGGGGTAATTAAGTGGGTTTTGTTATTATCACTGGAGTTGGACGGTCGCACACAATTAATTGGGGGTGAACATTTCAATCACTAAGACCATTGCTGGATGGTATGACCGCTCCCAATGAGATGGTGGTGTGGGGGTGATTTTGGGAATCAGGGGGGAGGAGGCCAGGAGGGTGTGGGCAGGGAGGTTTAGGGGGTGGAGGTGGGGATGGTGGAGGTGTGGAGCAGTGAAAAAGCACTATAAATATGAGGAGGGAAGACAACTCATAACTACTGAAACCCTATTTGGTGGAATGTGATATAACGAGTGAATTTGATAGCCCAGATAGGGAGTGCTTCTTAGTCTCTCTGTGTCTGTCATCCTGTTGAAGGGTAGCTCATAATCCCGGCTATGGCTAAGCTGTGTATTCCATCTGGTAATGGCCAAGGACTAAATGATAGATCTAAATGCTCTCATGTTGAGGACACTGAAATTGTCTGCCCACAGGAGGCACATATTTCAAAGATAAAAAAACATTTGTTGCTGGTGCTCCTTGTGTTATCAACTTCTACACAAGCAACAACGGTAAGAGGGGTTGTTTTAGAATCAATCATTTTTTATTGAGTGGTAAAGTATCGCAGAACACAGCTCGACTGCCTACATCCACTGGCCGGCAGAGCATATTCAATGAGCACCAGACACAGCGTTCGGGCCTACACCCCGGATGGGGACCCCGCGATGGAAACGTCAAGCCACAACAAGCAGCCAGTGCAGATGCATGCTTACCATTTTAACAACAGAGGAAACAGACATAAACAAAAGAAACACCCCTTCAACCCACCCCCCAAACCTCCCTACCGCCACCCCCCACCCACCTCCGCATCAGTCTTGACTTCCTCCTCATACTCTCTACTGCCCCTAGATCCATCCATCGCCGCTCACACAATCTTAGAAGATCCCCAAGGCTCTAAGGGGACAAGTTGAAGGATCTGGAGATACTTCGGGCACGTGACCTCTCTCAGGTCCCTGGACAGGAGACGCAAGAATGGGCCCCACAATTCCGCGTATTTGCCACCATTCCCATCCATGCTTAGTGAAAGGCGTTCCATAGCTAGAAGGTGCCAGAGTCTTCTAATCCAATCCCGGGAGTTGGGTGAGGCCAGGGTACCCCATTGTGCCAGTATAACTAGCCACGCTGCCAGTAAAGCTAATGCGATCTGCCTACCCCTCAACGAGCGCAAAGGAAATGAGTTGGTGTGGGGAAGCCCCAATAACCTATGCTCAGGTGCTCGGGGTAATGTTATCTGGAAGGCATCGTCCAGGTCATCAAGAATCGCTTTCCAATAACGCTCTAACTTCAGGCAATGCCACAGCAGGTGCGTCAGAGTACCCGGGGAACCACACCCCGTCCAACAAACGCCTGATTTCTCCGCATCCTAAGCCTTGATACGTGCTGGGGTATAATACCAATAAGTGGCCATCTTATAAGTGGACTCAGTACCCCCCACATTAGAGGTGGTGTGATGCCCACAATAGAAAACGTGCTCCCATTCCCTACGTGTCAGCCGATGTCTCAGTTCCGTCTCCCAGCGAACCTGCGCCTTCGTACGCTGCGACTTGGGTGTGTCATAATCATAGCATATAGGTCAGATATAAGCTTACGGTCATCCTTTTTACAAACCACCCATTTTTCAAAGGCCGTCAAAGGACGAGACATAGAAGCAAAGTTAGAAGGCTGGGTCACCCAATGCGCCACCTGAGAGTAAGAGAAAGCATCAGACTCTGGTAGAGAAAATAGTCGGTACGGAGCTGGCGAAACGGAATCAGGCCGTCAAGGTAAAAGAGGGAGGCCACCCTTTTACAGCCCTCCTCCCTCCAGCGATGGAAGATCGGAGACGCACAACCCAGAGGGAAATCTGGGTTACCAACAATGGGAGTCATAGGGGAGGGAAAAGTAGTCCATCCCCTGCGCTGCGCCAATTGGTCCCAAGTTTTCAGAGTCGGCGATATCACCGGAGAAGAGTAGAGGCCCCAAGCTCTGTGCCTATGAGGCAGCCATAGCTCACGCCAAATATTACACCCCGCCACCGTCTGATCCATAAAGTTCCAATGTTTGCTGAACCAGGGCCTATTCCACTCAAGGATAAAAAGCAGACATGCCGCCTGATAGTAGGCTTTCAGCAAGGGGAAACCCATCCCACCTGCAGATTTAGGAGCAGTAACAAGAGAGAAAGCAAGTCTCAGCCTTTTATTGCCCCACAAAAATGTATTAAGGAGTCCCTCTAGTTTCTGGAGAATACCCAGCAGGGAGTCAAAGGCAGCATCTAAAAGAGGTACAGGATACACTGGAGCACCGTCATTTTGACTGCCGCCAACCTCCCATACCAAGCCAAGTTAAGACTGGCCCAGTCCGAAAGCGACTTGACCGCCTGATCCACCAGCAGTTTGTAGTTAAGAGAGGACGTTTTAGCTACAGAGGAAGTTAGGCGAATTCCCAAGTACTGAATATCCGATTGTACCCACTGGAAGGCAAAGTCCTGGCGCAAATCCTGCACCTCTGCATCAGGTACAGAAATTTTGAGTATTTGCGATTTGGAAATATTGACTTTAAACCCTGCAACCTTACCAAATTCAAGGAGTTCCCCCAATAGATGCCGCAAGGAGGGGTGGGGTTGAGTGAGCGACAAGAGCCCATCATCAGTATATAAGCTAATTTTATGCATATCAGCGCTGAACTGAATCCCCGATATACCCACATTGGACCGGATACGTTGGGCAAAAGGCTCCAAATAGAGCGCAAATAGCAGCGGGAATAAGGGACACCCCTGGCGTGACCCTCTAGTGATAGGAAAGAGAGCTGACCTGCATCCGTTCACCCGAATCGCCGCCTTAAGTGCCGCATAAAGGCAGAGCACCCATCGCACAAACTTGTCGTCCAGACCGAAGGCCTTCAATACCGCAAATAGGTATTCCCAGTCTACCCGGTCAAAGGCCTTCTCTGCATCAATAGACAGAAAAAGGGCCTGTGCTCCAGAATGGTGAACCAGATCCGTGAGGTGTAGATGCCGCTTAGTGTTATCTCCCCCCTGTCGTGTTGGAATAAAGCCTGCTTGGTCGGGGTCTATGACTCCATCCATCAGAGGGCTGAGTCTCTCTGCCAGGATACTCACAAAGAGTTTGGCATCAATGTTAAGGAGCGAGATCGGACGATACGATCCACACTCCTTAGCATCCTTCCCGGGCTTGAGGATAACCGTAATGGCCGCTTCCGACATGGAGGAAGTCATCTCTCCCGAATCCAAAAAAGAGTTGAAGAGGCGTGTTAAAAAAGGAGCCAGCTCCACACAGTAAGTTTTGTAAAAGATGGCAGAGAAGCCTTCCGGCCCCGTAGACTTCGCGACCTTCAGGCGAGCAATTGCGGATATGACCTCCTCTATACGGATCGCGGCATCTAAAGCATCCGCCGAAGTCTTAAGAAGAGGCGTGATGGCAGAGGACACCAAGTAAGCCACTATTTTCTCAGCGTCCGATGTCTCGCCTTTGTACAGGCCCTGATAGAACTGCCGAAAAGAGTCCACAATGTAGGTGTCAGTGGTATGCTCCACTGCCTGAGAATCCCGAATGGATTGAAGGGCCGTCAGCTGCGCTCGTGCTTGCAACCTGTGCGCTAACATCCTTCCCCATTTGTCCCCGCTGAGATAAAACTTGTTTTGCAAGCGCAAAAGTGCGTGCTCCTCTAAGTCTAGATGCTTCAGCATGCGCTGCTTCGTCTCTAAATCCCTCTAAATCCCTCCACACTCTTGGGGCCCCGGTCCTCTTATGTATCGCTTCTAAGGCACCCACATCCTTTTCTAGCTCTGCGCACTTCTCTTTGCGCACCCTCGCATATGTTGCAGCTAGCGCAATAAACTCCCCCCGAACTACCAATTTAAGGGCTTCCCATATCGACGCCAGGGACATGCCAGGTCGATCATTGTTGGCAAAGTATTGAGTGATAGTGTCCCGTATTCGAGTGACCGCTGACCCTGAGTGTAGTAGGGAGTCTCGGAGACGCCAACCAGATGGCGGCGGCTTCTTTGCATGACCGGTAAGCAAGACCGAAATAAGAGCGTGGTCTGAGAGGGAGCGCGAGGGTATAGCGGCCGCAGCCAAGTGAGGGAGGAGAGAGGACCCAGCCAAGAAGTGGTTTAAGCGCGCATAGGTTTTATGTGATGAGGAATAATAAGTATAATCGCTCTCAAGGGGATGCTGGACGCACCACACATCATGCAGCCCACCCTCTAGCAACCATTGCCTCCCCCCTGTGACATCGCTCCCGTTGAGTGAGACCGCAGCTCAGACCTGTCCAGCCCCGAATCCATTACTATATTCAGGTCCCCAACCACTAGCACAAAGGCATCCGGGGACGAAAACGCTTCAGAGAGGGCCGCTCGCAGAAAGGGCTCTTGTCATTCATTCGGAGCGTATAAGGAACCCACCGTTAGTTGCGTATCCCCCCACTGTACCTGGACAGCCAGGAACTGCCCTCTGATATCAGCAACCTGGGAAAGAATTTTACAATGCACGCGAGCACTAAAAAGGATCGCCACCCCATGTTTCTTCGCTGGGCCCGAGGACCGCAGTTGCACAGGAAATCGCCTGTCCTTCATCCGTTTAGTATCCCTAGGGAGGAGGTGAGTCTCCTGTAACAAACACACATCCCCTTCTCCATTCTCCAATAGGGAAAGGATGGCCGCACGCTTGACAGGATTATTCAGGCCCCTAACATTCAGGCTTATTATCTTCAGGTCCCTACCCATAGCCCCTGGAGAGAAGGGAAGAGCTAATGCAGCACCTCAGGACAGTAGCGCCGAAGGGATCGTGGTGAGCAGCCTGCGAGCCCAACCTACACCCGGCCATCAGGAGAACTGATGCAGAGCCCCAAAAACAACCCCAAACCCCAAACCGACCCCCCACCCCATGTGAAAATGCTGAACCACACAGAAAAACGAAAACATCAAGAGTATAAAGTGTTGACTATAGTCCGTCTGACAGAACCAACTGTTGAGGGAACATGGCACCATCCTAGGACCTCACCCAACCCTGATACAGGGCCCATCTGATCCCCAAGGACAAAAGAGCGAAACAAGCACTCTCTCTCCCCAAGTGTCCCGCCTCCGGCGCCACCGGAAGACCCAACCGATGCCAAACTTGTGGGCCTCAGGGAACTCCAGTGTTGTCAGTCACCAGCGCACTGAGGAAACAGCCGCTTCCCTCTCCAGGAGGCTCGCAGAGAGGCCCGGCTTCACCGGCGGAGAAGACCTCCCAACTCGCTGCCATTCGCTGACGAGTAGGTGATCCAACGCCTCGGCTCTAGATGCGGGCCGCTCCAACCCCAGCACCTCAAAGGCAGCATCCAACGAGCGGATTTGCAGAAGTTTGCCCTTGTACCTAAATATAATCCGAAACATATGCCCCCATGAATAGGGGATGCCCTGCTCCCACAGTTAGGTAGTGATAGGTTTAAAACTTCTGCGCTTGATGAGGGTGGAGGACGCTAAGTCCTGATAGAGTGCTGGCTGATGGTCCCTAAACTGCACAGGATTGAGGTCGCGGGCTTTGCGAAGGATCTGTTCTATAAGTTGGAAGTCATGCACACACACCAGGATGTCCGGTGGTGGAGCCTTGGCACCCTTCGGCAGGCCAACGCGATGGACACGGTCCAGATGAATGTCCCGCTCTTCCCCTTCGCCAAGAATCTGTCGGAACAGCGCCTCAGGATACTCGCGCAGATTGTCCCCCTCCCCTTTCCACGGGACAGCTCGAATTCTGATGTTATTCCTCCGTGACCGATTCTATAGGTCTTCAGCGTGGGCCTGCAAATCTAAGTTTTGCTCCGTAAGGCGGAGTACATCCTGCTGCAGCTGGAGAATGTTGCCGGTACTGCCCAGGTCATGGTCTTCCAAAATCGCCACACGCTCCCCAATGGCATCAACATCTCGCCGCATCTCCCACACGTCCGAGGAGAGCTGAGAGCAGAGCTCTGAGATGTCCTCCTTGACGGCCGCGAATAACTCCAGCATGAATGCCTTAGTCGCCGGCGAGTCAATATCTTCAGATTGTGAGGGCTGGGCATCCGGCTGCGAGGTAGCCCGGCCAGCCGCTTTTTGCAGCAGGTCCTTCAGGGGATTGTCTCGTCTGTTTTGGGAGGCTGACATTGCGGTGCTGGTAGGGATCCGGCTGGGCGCTAACGGGCCGGAGCAGCCCCCCCGCCACACCCAGTAGCTCAGGTCCAAAACACCGCAGGGAAACACCGCCCACCGCAGCACGTGCCGATGGTGAGCCCCCTACTTTCCCCGGGTCCTCTCAACACAGCAGAACCACTGAGGAGCAGAACCGGGAGGCCTCCGGAACAGCCGGTCACTCAAGGCCGCCTCAGAGCAAGGGCTATCTCAGCTTACGCACTGCCCGCTGCCCCGAGTCCCAGCCGGTAGCGCCGCCACTCCACCCACAGCACCAAGGAACTCTTCACTGCGGCACCCAGACAGAGAAAAGAAAGGAGCACCGCACTCTGGGTTACGGGCCGACCCCAGTGCCCACGCACTCCACCAAGAAGCCTGTGCAGCCGGGCAATCATGACCACCACGGCGGGGGTAGGCTAAGGCTCGCCTCTACCGCAAACACAGTCCTCCACACAGGCCACACTGAGAGCCTCCCCACACTCTCTCTGATGGACAATGAAAGGTCAGAAGGCCCAACACCCTCTGCTCTTCCAAGCCTCGCGGTCCGCCGACCCGAAGACCGAGCGCCCAACAGGGGGTCCCAATGCCCCATCAAAGCAAGGACTCTTCCTGCCACACCAGGTCCCACCGACCCGGAGGCTCAGCACATGTGGGCAGGCCGCAGATCAAGAAAATGGCTGCCCCTGCACTCTCCACCTCCTCTGCAATGCCCACCACACCGGCGGTGCACTCTCACAGGCCTCAGGGAGCTCCCAGTAATGCGGGGGAAAGCTGATCTCCAAGGCACCGCCCGCCAATATACGGGCCGAGGAAAGGCCCCGCTATGTCCCCAAGAGCACCAGGCCTCAGGCAGACAGTAACCGCCTCGTCAAGGCTCACCAGGTCTCCCCCTCTCCTCGGCTCAAACCGCGTGAGCAGGCCTCAGTTCAAAAAAATGGTTGCCCCAGTGCTCACCACCACTGCCGCAGAGCTAACGACTCAGGCGGGGGCACTCACACAGTCGCAGGCACCAGGGAGCACCCAAGGAAGTGGGGGAGAAGCTAACCGCCAAGACACCGCCCGCCGATATGCGGGACGATACAAAGCTCTCAAAGTCCTCAAAAGCACCGGACCGCAGCCAGGCCACAGAGTCCGCTGACACACACGCCTATGAGGCCTCTGCCCAAGGGACATCCCCCCCCGCAGGGCCACTGTACCCTCGGGCAGACGAACAATGAAGATCGGAAGGGGGCCACAAAACCCTCAACGCAGAGGTCAGGAAACGAGGCCCACCGCCTATGCCACCCGCGGGGGCCTCCCAACGTCCGCCAGCCCACGGACCGAATTCCGGGCCAGCCACCCCTCCGCTCTTCACCTCGCACATTCGTAGCTGGGGGGGCCCAGGCAATCCCTCAGCACTTCACCGCGGCGCGGGAGCGCACATTCGCCCAGCGGGGGTCCCAACCGCTACTGCTTCACTAAGAAGGCGCCCGAGCGGCTCCTCACTCCCTCCTCTCCTCCACGCCACCATCGCACACCGCAGGTCCCCACAGGCACAGGGGGGAAGGCAAAGCACCAGACATCTGAGTCTTCCTGGTCCAGCACTGACATCGGGAGAAGGGGCGCCCGCTCCACTGATCTCCAGGTCGCACCCGCTCCCGGCCTCGGTAGACACAGGCCGCTCCTCCCTCCAGTTGCACATAATGGCAGGCAGCACACAGCCTCGGGTACACCGCACTCTCAGCCTCGCAGCAGGGCGTATGTCAGCCTGTCCGCCCCTCAGCAATATCGGCCTGTCTGCCCCTCAGCCAGATCGGGAGAATTGCCTGAATTCCCCGAATCAATCTGGGGCTCCGCCGCGCCAAGGTCTCCAACAGCAGCACCCCGCCACCAGGCTCGCCAGGCCGCAGCAAGGCCGGGGCCAGACGGCACGAGTCAGGACAGAATGCCACCGCCGATCCCTAAAATAGTCACTTCACCGGTACAAGCAGGTCAGCAGGAGTGCCCTCGCCCACTGTCCAGCGTGGATGGGCACCAGAAGAGCAGATACTCAATGCAGATTACAGGCGGCGCCGGAGGGACAGAGAAACACGTCCTACTCCGCCGCCATCTTAGCCACGCCGCAGAGGGGTTGTTTTACTGGCTAGAGCACGCCTCAACCTCATGAATAGGTGCGTCTCTGATAAAGTTGGTCGCTGGACTATAGCAGAATCTCAAATTGCAGGGTTTAGGTTTAAAATTTGTTCAGTTTATGGCTCTAATGTCGATGATGCATCAGCAACTGTTGTGATAACTGAACTAGCATTCTGGCCGACCTCAATAATCTTTTGTGGTGACCTTAACTGTCTACAAGAAATTACATCAATCCCTATTGGAGTATATGAAGGTCGACAACCGAAAATGCACAAGGCTATTAAACACTTGTTGGAAATGCATGGTTTAAGGTTTGCATGATCCGAGCTGAATAGATCAGACCCAGGATTCACGTATTTTTCTTTTCCACGTCGGAAGCATGTTCACTTGGAATATTTTATAGTCTTTTTCAACCTTTTAGCTAAAGTCCAGATATACAAATTTTCTCAGGTTTTTTCATACCTCTGTTTCATGAACTGTCTCTTCCCGTAATAACTCAGCTCCTGTTTCAGTGAACATTTTATAGGGCATTGTTAGACCTGGTATCATTGGCGTGAGTCTCCCTTCCATTTTTTACTGATTGCTCCTCTGTTTTTGATCTGTTTTGCCAGTTTAGATGCTTTGGGCACTGTGCCACTGCTATTCAGTGCCACAGTGCAGGTGCTTCCTATGTTAAATGGATGTATGGATTAGTGACTTCATGATTGGGTTACTTGATTTACTTGTAAGACCCTAGTACAGTGAACCATGTGTGCCCAGGGCTTATATATCAAATACTGCTGGTGGGCTTGCAGCACTGGATGTGCCACCCACCACAGAAGCAGCTTGTAAAGTGTGTCTCAGGCCTGATATTGCAGAGCCTTTGTGCAGTCTAGTACTGCCATGTTGACTTGGCAAGTGCACCTACTTGCCAGTCCTTAAACCTTCACTTTTCTACATATTAGTCACACCAAAGGTAGGCCCAAGGCCAGGATGCTTTGTAGGTAAAAGGTAGGACATGCCCTGGTGTGTGTGGCATGTCCTAATAGTGAATTACAACCATTTTTGTTTTTCACAAGGCTACCTTTTCCCCATAGGCCAGAATGGGTAGTTTGATTATAACATCTTATAATCCTAACTGACCCAGGGAACATGGTAGAAATTCGAATTTAGTATGCCTGAACTCAGAATGATAAAAAAACATCTTTTAGTGAAGTTGGTTTTAACATTCTGTGTTGGAAAATACCACTTTTAGAAGTAGGTATTTTCTTGCCTAACCATCCAGCCTGCCTCCGCGATCTTGTGTATTATATGTCTGGTATGTGAGTGACAGGGGCTGGGGTGGCTCCAGGAGACAGGGTGAGTCAGCACAGAGCTGAATAGACCTATCTGCATGTAGAGTGGTGGGAGGAGTTGCACCTGGGCCTGAATAGGGCTGTGCCTGCCTTCCACAATGATGGCTCCACCTCCTGTGGTGTGTCTAATAACCATGGCCCACACTGTCAAAGGAAAGAAGGAGTCCTGTAAACAAAGTGCTCCAGGACTGCACAGAGCTAGTTTGGACTAGGTACAGGCTCCTCTGCCTTCAGAAGACAAAGGATTCTGCAGTATAAATATGGGGACCCAGATCCCAAGACTTTAGATCACTTCGGGAACAATAAGATGAACCTCTGCCAAGGAGAAGAACCAAGGAAGCTGTAGGAGTTGGACTGCCACCCTGCCAGTGTGCTGTGTTGCTGGGTTGGCCTACAGTGGTGTCTTCAGTGCCAAGGAGAGGAGAAGGAACTTTCAAAGAACTTTCATCATCTTGCAGAATATTACTCCAAGGGCTTGAACTTATTTAGTTAGGATTTGTAATGCGCGTAGCTGCCTCGCGACAAGGCGTCCCAGCGCAATCAGTAATCCCATGAACCCAGGACCGAACAGTGAAACAGCAACAGTTAGACTACCTGCTGGGGAAAGAGCCAGGTCTTTAAGGCTTTTCGAAATGCCAGATGGTTCGGCATTGCTCTCATGGTGAGAGGGAGCGGATTCCAGAGTTTCGCGGCCAGATAACCGAAGGAATGACCACCAGCCCTCGCTCTCCAAACATGTGGAACACGAGCCAGCGCAAGGTCAGCAGATCGAAGCAGGCACCCCGGCAAATAGTACTCCAACAAGTGCAGTAGCCCTGGTGGGGCCTGTAGTGTCAAGATCTTATGTGAATAACAAAGTGCCTTAAACTCAATACGCCGGTCAACTGGCAGCCAATGGAGCCTTGGCAGCACATGTGCAACCAAGTGAGATCTAGGCAGTGCAACCAAAAGCCGAGCCGCCGTATTCTGAAACCTCTGAAGGCGTTTAATGCTCGCCTTGTTGACGCCCAAGTAAAGACAGTTGGCATAGTCCAATCTGGACATGATGGATGCCTGAATGATAGTCTGACACACTTTAGGGGTAAAGAAACCAAGCAATGGTCTGAGGCCACGCAGTAGCCCAAAGCAGGTCCCAGCGACGGCATCGTCCGTTTATTAAAAGTCAGGTCACTGTCGAGCCACACGCCCAGATTTTTCACCGCCTCTTTAGGGCGGGGGCAGGCTTGAGGTGATCCGGCCAGCACTGCTCAGACCAAAGCTCTAATCCTTGCGAAAGAGGAGAATGTCAGAATTGCTGGCGTTCAACTATAAACAATTAGCCGCCATCCAGTCTGAGATAGCCAAGAGCTCGCACTTAAACTTACCCACGTTGGTATTGCTCTTCTTTGAAAAAGCAAATATCAGTTGGGTATCATCAGCGTAAGACACCAGGGACAGCCCCCTGCTCTTAGCCACCTCTGCCAAGGGTCTGACATATAAGTTGAACAAGAGAGGGCTCAAAACAGATTTATTTATTTTATTTATTTTATTTATTTAAAGTTTTATATAGCGCTGGCTAGACCCGAAGGTATCAGAGCGCTTTACATGAAAATCAACAATGTAACAGAAAACGATCAACAAGTACACAATACATTAAAAAAAGGCAATACAATTAGGCGAGGAGAGAAAGGAGAGAGAAAAATAGTGGAGGGGACAGGGGAGGTGAGAAAGGGGGGAAAAGGGAAGAGACAACAAGGAGAGACGAAAGGAAGTCTGTCTAAAGACCGACTGGGTGGGTGACGACCAAGGAGGGACTCCACGGCCCATCTCCCCTATAGCTAAACTAGGTAGGTCCATCGGGCATCAGACAAAATAGTTCAGTCTCAATACATTGAGAGAGGCGAGAAGGAGAGACATAAATAGAGGGAGGATGCGGGAGGAGACGACAGGCGAGACGAAAGGAAGTCTGTCTAAAGACAGACTGGGTGGGTGACGTCCAAGGAGGGAATCCCCGGCCTGTCTCCCCTATAGCTAAACCAGGTAGCTCCATCGGACATCAGACAAAATAGCTAGATTTCAATTGACGAGGGAAAATTCACAGATAAACAGGGTGGGGACTAAGGGTCAGGACAGGTGAGGGCAAAGGTCAGTAGCAGGAAAGTGGAGGAGAGAAGAGCGGAGAGGGGTTTGTTGCGGCCGTCATTTTAGGCAGATACAGGCAGTATTTACATGAGGATCAGAGTTACAGGTTACTAGTTACATTTGTTCCAAGAGCAAAATAAACATAGGAAAAACAGAAAGCAAAGTTATGGAAATTCGTCAGGGGAGGGATGTGAGAAAAAACAGGGAGACGGGGAGAAACTGTGCCCAATGTTCGGATGGGTAGGTGACGGCCGAGGGGATAAACCCGGGCCAGACTCCACTATAGCTGAACCGAGCAGCTCCACCGGGCATCGGACATAGTGCTCGGACTCCGCTGTCAGGATAATGATCAGGTGAAATCAGAGAATGTCATAATAAAGCGGGGGAGTTGGAGAGATGAGAAACCGCAGTCCAAACAAAAAACAGATGCCATTTTGAGGTCAGTCACTGTCCTGAGAGGGCTCTATAAGGAATATTTTGGCTTAGAATAAAGAGTGTAGGGGGTCCCCAGGCACCTCCATAGTGATGCCACTCCACCACTTCCCGGGGGGCGTTCCTACTTCTTCAGAAGAAATAATCATGTGCCCCTCCCTAACACTGGGGACCAGGTTCAACACCTGCAAAATCCAAAGCTGGCACCCATTTCCACCGATGGGGGTGGAGATTTCAAATCTCCTACTTGCCGCTGATCAACAACTCCGAGCAGGCCTGCAATCTTAAGGACGCCAGTTTATCCACAGCATCGAAAGTGCTGAATACCCGTCTCCATTAGGATACGGAGGAAATATAGAAGACTTATTGCAGTAACTACCACTTATAATATATATTCTCTAGCAGGAATTTGTTATTCTGTCTGGGTTTTGACTGGGTAGCTGTCAAATACACTTGGGCCAAGAATTACTAAGATTTTGCATCGGGGTTGCATCACCTTTGTGGCACAAATTAAAAGCTAAATCCATTTTGGCATTTAATAAGCCACACTAAGTTGATTTGTGTTGTTTTGCGTAGCTTAGCAAATATAAAGTAACACAACAATGTATTTTGGCACAAAAACATGTTTACAAAGACTTGTAAACCTGGGTTTGTACCAAAATGGTGTGCCTACACAAGAGAGGAGTAACAAGGAGCAATATCTCTATTTCTCCTTGTTGCTTCCGCTTTCTATGTGTGATGCAGAATGAATTACTCATAAAAAGAGGAAATTGCTTCTAAGGATTGTTTTAGGGCAGGTACCTAACCCTTCCTGCACAAAACAATGCTGCCTTTGATGCAGGCTCCTTTTCAGCATGGCGCAAGGGTGCCTGCGTTAGCGCTAGGCAGTGCACCGTGCGCCAAATAGAGTGAATCCAGAGCAGCCTCCCGAGTGTGGTATGGAGGAACAAAGACCTGAAAGGACCTGTCTTCAAGGAAGGACCGAAAACAGGCAAATGACACATCTCTCACCCCTGCTTCCTTGAGGCGTTACAGAAGAATTTCATTGGAAACAGTGTTGAAGGCGGCACTTAGGTCCAAAAGGACCAGTGCCGCAGAGTCCCCAACATCCAGACTGCCCCGGATAGTTTCTAACACAGCCAATAGAGCAGACTCAGTGCTGTGCCAAGGCCGAAAACCATGATGAGTTGTAGCAAGAATAGCATTCTGCTCAAGGAACTTAGTCAAAGTAAAGTTCACTTGGGATTCCACCAGCTTGGCCAGGAAGGGGATTTGGGAGATAGGTCGATAATTCCCTGGGTCACCCGGGTCCAATGAGGGCTTTTTTAGTAGTGGGACCACTTTAGCATGCTACCATGCCCGAGGAACAGAAGCTGAGCTCAAGGACAGATTGGCCAGATCAAGGCTCACTGGAGAGATTAAGGAGTGTAGCTGGCGGAAAAGGGTGGGTGGCATAGGGTCCGCCGGGGTGCCAGATCTGATTTTAGAACACAAAGCCTCATATCCCAAAAGGGTCAAAGGAGGGAAAGAGGACAGGCAAACTACCCCCGGGTAATCTACCGTGTCTGGCACCCCTCCTTCCAACGGGGGGTCATCGTTGGTAGACCCCTGTAGATTTGCTCCACTTTAGTCAAAAAGTGCTGCGCAAGCTCATCACGTTGATGGTTAGAGCTGACAGGCACACATATGGTGACAATCACATAGAGATGCTGCAACATGCACCTCCAACACAACAAATGGCTTCAGATTCCATGCGAAACATACAGATCAGGTCAGCCTTGGAGTGGAACAGCCACCACCATCACACTGAGACTTGAAGTCTCAGGGACAAAAGACTTCACCACCGGCTCCCCTCCGAATTTCCTTGCTGGGAATTCTGTCACTGGGAGCTGGAAGTGCGACTCAATGAGAAGAAGCGTGTCGCAGTCGCAGCTGTTGCCGTCGCATCCCCGGAGAAGCGTGCCGCCGCCGCAGACGTCGCCGCCGCATCTCCAGAGAAGCATGACTTCGTCAAAGCTGTTACCCGACGCATCACTGGAGAAGCGTGTCGCCGCCACAGAGGTCGCCATTGCATCACCGGAGAAGCGTGTCGCAGGGCCTGTCACGGCTCCAAAGTTACAGATTCCGCCGCACGGCCGCCGGGCGTGCACGCATCATCTTCACGTCGTTGCATCAAGGGCGCCATCTTATCGCATCGCAACGAATTGTCACATCGCATCGAGGCGCCATCTTGCCGCATCGTAACCGGGCCGCAGTACGACAATCTATGCATCACCTCCTCTCCGGTAAGGACCAAGATGCATCCCCTACTCTGCGCAAGCATTGAGGCGCGATGTATCATCTCCCCCGAAGCAAGGAACCGGCGCATCTCCAACACTGCGAGCCTTTTGTTTGTTTTGGGTTATGCATCCAGGTACTTTTGTGAGAACTGTGTCTCATTTATCATCAATTTGAACTAAGTGACTTCTGCCAGTTTCCTGCCGCTAAAGCGGTGATCATTTTTATAGCGGTTCTTGATAATATGCCCCAATATGAAGAACTTGCCAGGCTAGAATTACTTCATGTGAGCTGATACCTAGAGGGCCAAGCAGATCATGAACGTCTATTGAAGCCAGCCACTGTCAAAGCAGACATTAATAGAATGTATCCCAGGAGGACAATCAAGAAATATCAGCTAATTAAGGCGGAGAGCTATGAGTATAAAGACGTTGTAGGGAAACATCTGGCACTTAGAACCAGGCATAAAGAGGTGTCAAATTGGATCAAGGCTATCCAAGATATCCAAGATAGCTCCAGTCATCATCAATCATTAGAATTTTGGGGGATTATTACAGGACCTTATATCAGAAAGACTGGCTTCCCACATCGGATTTAATGAAACAATACTTGAGGCAAGCGGATTGGAATATATTAGGTGACGTAGATAGGTCAGAAGATAGGTTGTTTCTAGATTCCCCGCTAACTTAAGAGGAAGTGAAAGAGGCGAGAGCTATTCTTAAATGCTGGCATCTCGGCTAGGCAGAATCATCACCAGAATGGTCTCTCCATGGCAACTTGGATTTGTTCCAGGCTGAGTCACTACAGACCATCTAAGACGTGCTGTAACGCTTTTCGATGTAACTGATATAAGGCGGCCGCCTGTGTCGACGATCCTGCTTTGATTGTGGCACCTAGCAGTACCTCTGGAAGGTTCTGGAACAACTGGGGTGGGGCTTGGCATTCGAACTGCCATACCCAGAATGTGCTGCAATCTGACCGCAAAAATACAATTTAAGGGCACTGAGTGTGATGGCATTATGATCACGAGGGGGAATCTGCATGGGTGCCCATGCTCTCCTTTACTATTTGTGCTTCATTTTGATCCCCTCTTGTGGAACTCCTGACTAAAAACACTAAAATGCCTGTGATGATAATGGCTTTGCTACTAAGCTGTATGCGTATGTGAATGACATTGCTATTGACCCTACAGATCCAGATAATTTGATTCTGGTGGTGGAGGAGGAGGCTGCCAGATTTGGTAAAATATCAGGATATCATCCAATCAGGGGTAAAACTCACTTATTGTGCAATAACGACACTGGCTATCAAGATCCTTGGAATACAGATAATGTGGTCAATCGGCAAATCAAGATAGCCTCTAAGTTTATTACCCCATATAATTATGAACCTACATTGAGTAAAATCTAATCTGAGTTGGCGTGCATCAATAATCTAGATTTAACAATCATAGGGTGCGCCCTAAGAATCTTTAGGGTATATTCACAAGAACGTGTGCTAGACATCACCAAAAAATGCCAACGCAACTTTACACATCGCAGCCTATTGCGGACAAATAACCCTGTGTCAACGTGGAATTCACAACAAGGCAGTACCATGCGATAGTCTGACGAAATTGCAGCCAATGTCTGCGATACAACCACCTCGACGGAGATAAAAAAACAAACCACAACACAAAAAACATGCGATGAGCCCATTTGCGATGAGGAAAGCAGGGATAAGCACCACCAGGCCCGCAACACACACGGTAGGCGGGAAAAAGCACAACAAAAGCTTGAAGTAGAAAGACAAGCCAAACAGAAAACAACAGCCAATCACAATGGAGGCAACCTGAGCCAGTATGTAACCCTACAAGCCCCATTGGCACCAAAAAATTGTACATGACAGGCCATCTCAAACAAGGTGAATGCAGCCTGAGAGCGGAGGAGGATGATGGAAGAAAACAAGAACATCCGGAATGATGCGTGTTAGAAGCGGCTGTCTCTAGTTGGCAGAGGTATACACTTCTGACAAATAGGGACACACCTTTTCTAGTCAGGGCAAGGGGATCACACACTTAGATAACCCCTGCTCACCCTCTTGGTAGCTTGGCAAAGCAGACAGGCTTATCTCAGAGGCAGTGCGTTAAGCATTTATGACCACAGACAGTAATAAAGTGAATACACTACAAATGGACACAACACAGTAGTATTATAAAAATAAGGATTTTTATATAAGGCTTAGCACAAGACCAAATAACGACAAAAATATACCACAATCTTAATAAATACTCTTGGAAGGAAAAATAATAGTTCAAGCGTAGTTTCTTCTTAGCACAAAGTCTTTAGTATCAAAAGCAACTCTTCTTCTCTAAAACACAGTTCTTGGCAACAATGTAACCCACACGGGAGTCACACGACGTCGAGGCAAAGTTAATCCAAAGGTTCGGCGTTGACCGCGAGGAGCGCTACGTCGAGCCCGGAGTCGCACAGACCCCAACAACACAGTACCTTGGAAAAGTGAAGCACTCGATGATCAGCGACGTCGAGATGTCTGGCGTCGCGTCTTCGGCGTCGATCGGGCCTCGGAGTCGGGGCGATCTGCAGCGGCGTCGACCGAAGTCAGGCAGGAGCAGTGCTCACGAGGTGAAGCAGGATACGGCGGCGTCGATGTCGATGTTGCAAGAGTGAGCAGCGCTCACGGCGTCGAGAGGGCTCGAAGTCGATGCGATCAGCAGCGGTGCAGACACGAGGTCACTTGGAGCTGGAGCCGAACTCACTACTCACTGGCGTTGTTGCTGGCGTCGATCGGGCCCGGCGGCCGGCGTCGAGGAAGCGGGACACTGGAGCCGTTACTCACGATGTCGAGCTGGATTCGGCGGCGTCCGTCGGCGTCGAGATTGCTGGATTCTTTCAGAGGTGCTGGATTCACAATTCCCAGCAAACAGCACTTTAAGCAGATGAAGTCCTTTAGCCCTGTGACTTCAACAGGAGACTGGCACTTCTTCCAGTCCTAGGAGATTTTCTTAGCAAAGATTGAGAGTACACACACAGTTCCTCTCTCCTGGTTCCTTGGCAAAAATAAAGAAGCAATGCAGGATTCCCCCAACAAACAGCACTCTGGCAGAAGGGGTAGGCAGTCCTTGGATCAGCAGGCTTCTTGTCCTTGGTTCAGGTTTCCTTGTCAGAAGTGATCTAAATTCTTGGTTCAGGGGTCCTTCTCTTATAACCCTTTTTGGCTTTGATCCCTTTGTCCCTGCAGGGGAATTTCCCCACATCTTGGGTTTGTTGTGGGTGTTGCCAGGCCGAAGCACCTGGCCTATTCACTGTGCAGGGCAGAGTCTTCAGCCGCCCAGCAGGAGCGGAGCCAGCATTGTCACTGGCAGGGGCAGGGCCATCAGTTGCCCGGCAGGAGGTGGGCCAGGAAAGTCCCAGGCAGGCACAGAGTCATCAGCCGCCCGGCAGGGGGGCGGAGCCAGCATTGTATCAGGCAGGGCAGGCTATCAGGAGCTACTCTTCCCCTACTCTCAATGCAAATGTCCCACTCACCCCACACTGACTCATTCAGACCTCTGGAGCCACCCAGCTCCTGTCACACGCACACCAGAACCAGCAGAGACCGGTAGACAGTTAGACAAGAAAATAGCTACTTTCTAAAAGTGCTATTTTCAAACACAGAGTCCAAAAACCATCCACACAAACGGATGCGTTATTAAACCCTGAGTTCAGGGATACCAAACTCGACATTGCACCATGCTCCCCAAGCCCGCTAGGATTATAGCCTTAATAATCCTGGCAGCCCATTCTAACTGATGGAGAGCAGGTTACCTTACACTAGTGAAAAACGAATATGGCTGTAATTCACTATTAGGACATGCCAACCTTGTCAGGCGTGTCCTACCTTATGCTTACAATGCACCCTGCCCGTGGGCCTACCATAGGGGTGACTAACATGAAGTTAAGGGAAGGTTTAGGGACTGGCAAGTAGGTGTACTTGCGCAGTCTGCGTGACAGTACCAGACTGCACGTGGTCTAGCAATGGTAGACCTTCAGACATACTTTTACTAGGCCGCTCTTGTGGGTGGCACAACACGTGCTGCAGGCCCACTAGCAGCATTTGTATTTAGAAGCCCTGGCACTCCTGGTGCACTCTACTAGGGACTGACAGTAAACCAAATAAGCCAAACATGGAATTCAATCAATACAGCAATTTCACATAGGGAGCACTTGCACTGTGGCACTGATCAGCAGTGGCACAGTGCCCAAAGCATGTACCAGCAAAAACATCGTAAACAGAGGAGGCAAACAGAAAAAATGGAGGAGAGACTCATGCCAATGATGCCAGGTCTAACACGTGTCCCCTCCAGCTGAAATGTGGGGAGAACTACCCTTACCCTAGGGAGTCCTCATCACTAAGGCGGAAAAATCTGGACAGACCATCAGCATTGGCGTGATCTGTGCCAGGGCGGTGTTCCACCGTGAAGTCCATCCCCTGTAGGGAAATGGACCACCTCAACAGCTTTGGATTCTCACCCCTCATCTGCATCAACCATCTGAGGGGCCTGTGGTCTGTCTGAACCCGGAAGTGAGTCCCAAACAGGTAGGGTCTTAGCTTCTTCAGCGCCCAGACCACAGCAAATGCTTCTCTCTCTATCGCACTCCACCTCTGTTCCCTGGGAAGTAACCTCCTACTGATGAAGGCTACAGGTAAGTCTCGGCCCTCTTCATTCACCTGAGCTAGAACAGCCCCCACGCCATGCTCTGAAGCGTCCGTCTGGACAACAAATTTTTTAGAAAAGTCGGGTGCCTGGAGTATCGGTGCTGTGCACATTGCAGTTTTCAGGGTGTCAAAGGCCGTCTGACAGGCGTCAGTCCAGATCACAAGTCGTGGCTGCTTCCTGGAAGTCAGCGAAGTCAAGGGGTGCACAATGTTACCATAATCCTTGACGAACCTCCTGTAATAACCCGTGAGACCCAAGAAGGCTCTCACCTGAGTCTGGGTTTTGGGCAGTGCCCATGCCAGGATGGTATCAATCTTGGGTTGCAGGGGGGCCACCTTGCCGCTCCCTACTTGGTGCCCCAAGTACACCACTGAACCCTGCCCAATCTGGCACTTACTGGCTTTGATTGTGAGGCCTGCTCTGCGCAGGGCCAACAACACTTCCTGGAGGTGGCGCAAGTGTTCCTCCCAGCAGGCGCTGAACACTGCGATGTCGTCCAGGTTGGCGGCACTGAAATCCTCCAGTCCAGCCAAGACCTGGTTGACCAACCTCTGGAAGGTGGCAGGGGCATTCTTCATCCCAAAGGGCATAACCCGGAACTGGTAGTGCCCATCTGGTGTGGAGAATGCTGACCTCTCTATTGCCCCATCAGTCAAGGCGATCTGCCAGTACCCAGACGTTAGATCAAACGTACTAAGGTACCGGGTAGCCCCTAACCGATCTATGAGCTCATCAGCTCTGGGGATGGGGTGCGCGTCAGTCTTGGTGACTGAATTGAGTCCTCGGTAATCCACACAGAACCGAAGTTCCGGTGAAGCACCAGGCGCTGCAGCCTTTGGGACCAAGACCACTGGCCTGGCCCAAGGACTGCTAGAGGACTCAACCACCCCTAAGGCAAACATTTTGGAGACCTCCTCCTTGATGTATGCTCTGACCTTGTCAGTCACTCTGTAAGCCTTGTGCTTCACAGGAGTGCTGTCCCCGGTGTCCACATCATGGACACACCACTGAGTGCCACCAGGAATCAAGGAAAACAGATCAGGGAATTGTCCCAACAATTGGCGATAATCCTGCTGCTGTTCAGGGGTCAGTGTGTCAGAGAGGACAACACCATCCACTGACCCATCTTGCTCTTTTGCAGACAGGAGGTCAGGAAGAGGCTCACTCTCCTCCTCCATTCCAGCATCTGTAGCTAGGAGCATGCCCACTTCGGACCTTTCTAAGTGGGGCTTTAAACGGTTGACATGCAGGACCCGCAAGGGGTTCCTGGGAGATTCCAAGTCCACCATGTAGGTGACATCGCTCTTTTTCTCCACAACCTTAAATGGTCCAGTCCACCTGTCCTTGAGCGCACAAGGTTCCACAGGGGACATAACCCAAACTTTCTGTCCAGGCTGAAGCTCTACCAGAGTGGCCTTCTGGTCGTACCACCGCTTCATCTCCTCCTGGCTGGCCTCCAGATTTGCCTGAGCAAGATCTCTGAAGCGCCTAGTCTGGTTCCTAAAGGCCAGCATGTAACTGTATACATCCTGGGGAGGTTTCCTGGGAGATTGCTCCCAGCCTTCTTTGACCAGACTCAAAGGTCCTCTTACCGGGTGTCCATACAAAAGCTCAAAGGGGCTGAACCCTAGAGACTTTTGTGGCACCTCACGGTAAGCAAGCAACAGGCATGGCAAGAGGACGTCCCATTTACGCCTCATTGGTTCTTCAAGACCCATAATCATGCCTTTAAGGGTACGGTTGAATCTTTCAACCAACCCATTACTTTGAGGGTGGTAAGGAGTGGTGAACTTGTAAGTTACCCCACACTCCTTCCACAAAGACTTCATATAGTTGGAAATGAAGTTGGTGCCCCGGTCTGACACCACCTCTCTGGGGAACCCCATTCGGGAAAAAACACCCATCAGTGCCTGTCCCACCACGGGGGCCGTCACCGTTCTGAGAGGGATGGCTTCCGGGTACCGTGTGGCATGGTCCACCAAGACCAGGATGAACCTGTTGCCTAGGGCTGTCTTGGGGTCCAGGGGCCCAACAATGTCAATCCCCACCCGGTCAAAGGGGGTACTGACCACGGGAAAAGGTTGGAGGGGAGCCTTCTGCTTCCGCCCGCTTTTCCCACTTGCCTGGCAAGTTTGACAGGTCTTGCAATGGATATCTGTATCCCTTCTCATCTGACGCCAATAAAAATGGGTGACAAGCCTGTCATAGGTCTTGTCCTGCCCCAGATGTCCAGCTAAACGAACGTCATGAGCCAAACTCAGTAGGAAGGCTCTGAAGCGCTGGGGTACCACCAGCACACGGGCTGACCCAGGCTCAGCAGCCTTAGGCTCGCTATACAGGAGGTCATTCTCCCAGTAAACAAAATGTGACCCTGACTTATCACCTGAGGTTTGGGCTGAGGCCTGCTGCCTCATACCCACAAGAGAAGGGCACACTTTCTGTTCTGCACAGAATTCCTCCCTGGAGGGACCACCATCCTGCTGCCAGTGGGTCAGCTCGGGTAGGTCTCCCAGTTCAGCAACTTGTTCACCTGTGGGTTCCAGGGCATACCCCTCCAGGTCTGCCTCCTCCTGGACCACGGGAACTACGGGGGCGGTTTCCCGCGCCCCCTGCCTCTTCTCTTCACAGCTGGGTCCTGGGCCATACTTTCAGGCTCCAGAACCCCATCAACACCCTTACTTGCTGTCATGGATCGAGTGGTTGCACACACCCACTCTGGCACACCCAACATTTTCAAATGTGTCTCCCTCTCCACCTTAGCCCAAGGGGAGTCTTCTAAATCATTGCCCAGGAGACAATCAACAGGCATGGCGGGCCTTACAGCAACCTGAAGAGTACCTGAAACTCCCCCCCATTCAAAGGAAACTTGAGCTACCTCACACTCTCTCTGGGAGTTGTCAGCAGCTATCACCGGGTAGAATGCGTGGGGAACAACCTGCTCTCTGGACACCAAGTGACACTTGACAGCTGTCACACTCGCTCCGGTGTCTCTGAGAGCTTCCACTCTATGGCCATTAATGGTCACCCACTGCCTATATTTCTTAGTGTTACTAGGCAGAGGGGGTGGAGGGACCAATTCCATGTCTCCTAGAGAGACCAGGGACATCTCTGCGGGACCCTCCCCACCATGGGCAACCATCTCCTCCCCTCCCAGGGCTATACTCGCCAACTGACGGGGGGCGGCACGTGGTGGTGCACTAGGTGGTGCACTAGAGTTCTTCAAGGGACACTGAGGATCATAAAAACGGTGTCCCACCTGCTTACAAGCGAAGCAGGTCATGGGGCCCCTACGAACAGGTTTACCTGTCGGGGCCTCTGATTTCTTATCTGGGGGAGGCTGGGAACCCTTCCCTTGGTTCCCTTGGGGATTACTTTGGGGCCCTTTCTGGAACTCCCTCTGTTTACCCTTGTCCCCCCCACTCTTCTGCTGGGGACCCTGCCCACCTTTGGCTGAGTCTCCCACTGGACCCTTGTGGACCCTGGTACTGACCCAGCGGTCCGCCTCTTCAGCAAGTTTTCTAGGGTTAGATATCTTGCTATCAATAAGGTGCTGGCGCAGCTCTGGAAAACAGTTATTAGACAAGTGCTCCCAAGCAAACAAATCATAAAGAGCATCATAACTTTCCACTTTGCTGCCCTTTACCCAACCATCCATGGCTCTGTAAAAATATGACACATATTCCACCCACGTCGTACCAGGCAACTTCTTACATTCTCTAAAGGCCTGTCTGTACTTTTCTGGGGTTAGGCCATACCTTAACATTAAAGCATCTTTCATATGAGCATAAGACATCCTATCCTCAACAGGCATGTCTAACAGGGTATCTCTTCCCTCATTCACAAAGCGACCCCACAACCCCGCTCCCCAATCCTTCTCAGGGGCCCGGTGGGCCAACAATGCTAACTCATATGCTTTAAACCATTGACCAATATCTTCATTCTTCTGAAAATCTTTGATCACATCTTTGGGAAAATAAAACCTACTTTCTGCAGGCACAGATGGGATGCTGCCACCAGAGGGATTCAATTCTAACTCTTTAGCTTTGAGCTCCAACTCCCTCATCCTGGTATCACGCTCAAAAGCTAACTTCTCTCTTTCAAACTCTAACCTTTTGATCTCCATATCAGCTTCTCTCCTGCCTCTTGCATTCTCTATTTCCAACTGCCCATCTATCTTAAGTTTTGCCATCTCCATGTTGTATGCTCGCTCCTTCGCCCTTTCTTCTCTTTCTTCAGGAGAAAGACGTTTGGAGGAAACACTGCTGCCAGGAGGGGATGGGGGCCTATTCACCGGCACCCTCTCCTCCCCTTCCCCTTCCTCTGTCGGTACCACCACCGGATCAGAGGGATCTCTGGCCTCTAACCAGGCCATCAATGCTTTAAGGTAATCTTCTTTCCTTGAGATGCCTGGAGTAGGAACTTTAAACTGCTTGCAAAAGAATTTCAGCTTCTTTAACGGATAGTCGTTGATCTTACTCCTATCAAATTCCTCCTCCACAACAGGGGTAGTGCTTCCAGCATCACTCATGGTCAAAACTGGCAGTTTCAAAAATCAAGTTCCAGGAAATTTGGAGAACAAAAATAGAATATCCAACCAAAACAGATTGTGGCTACGCTATGGTCTGCTTTCACTATGTAGTGCACACTAATCACTGCACATGGGTCATAAATGCAAAGTTCAAATCCCACCGCTGACCCACCAATGTTAGAAGCGGCTGTCTCTAGTTGGCAGAGGTATACACTTCTGACAAATAGGGACACACCTTTTCTAGTCAGGGCAAGGGGATCACACACTTAGATAACCCCTGCTCACCCCCTTGGTAGCTTGGCAAAGCAGACAGGCTTATCTCAGAGGCAGTGCGTTAAGCATTTATGACCACATACAGTAATAAAGTGAATACACTACAAATGGACACAACACAGTAGTATTATAAAAATAAGGATTTTTATATAAGGCTTAGCACAAGACCAAATAACGACAAAAATATACCACAATCTTAATAAATACTCTTGGAAGGAAAAATAATAGTTCAAGCGTAGTTTCTTCTTAGCACAAAGTCTTTAGTATCAAAAGTAACTCTTCTTCTCTAAAACACAGTTCTTGGCAACAATGTAACCCACACGGGAGTCACACGACGTTGAGGCAAAGTAAATCCAAAGGTTCGGCGTCGACCGCGAGGAGCGCTACGTCGAGCCCGGAGTCGCACAGACCCCAACAACACAGTACCTTGGAAAAGTGAAGCACTCGATGATCAGCGGCGTCGAGATGTCTGGCGTCGCGTCTTCGGCGTCGATCGGGCCTCGGAGTCGGGGCGATCTGCAGCGGCGTCGACCGAAGTCAGGCAGGAGCAGTGCTCACGAGGTGAAGCAGGATACGGCGTCGTCGATGTCGATGTTGCAAGAGTGAGCAGCGCTCACGGCGTCGAGAGGGCTCGAAGTCGATGCGATCAGCAGCGGTGCAGACACGAGGTCACTTGGAGCTGGAGCCGAACTCACTACTCACTGGCGTTGTTGCTGGCATCGATCGGGCCCGGCGGCCGGCGTCGAGGAAGCGGGACACTGGAGCCGTTACTCACGGTGTCGAGCTGGATTCGGCGGCGTCCGTCGGCGTCGAGATTGCTGGATTCTTTCAGAGGTGCTGGATTCACAATTCCCAGCAAACAGCACTTTAAGCAGATGAAGTCCTTTAGCCCTGTGACTTCAACAGGAGACTGGCACTTCTTCCAGTCCTTGGAGATTTTCTTAGCAAAGATTGAGAGTACACACACAGTTCCTCTCTCCTGGTTCCTTGGCAAAAATAAAGAAGCAATGCAGGATTCCCCCAACAAACAGCACTCTGGCAGAAGGGGTAGGCAGTCCTTAGATCAGCAGGCTTCTTGTCCTTGGTTCAGGTTTCCTTGTCAGAAGTGATCTAAATTCTTGGTGGTTCAGGGGTCCTTCTCTTATACCCCTTTTTGGCTTTGATCCCTTTGTCCCTGCAGGGGAATTTCCCCACACCTTGGGTTTGTTGTGGGTGTTGCCAGGCCGAAGCACCTGGCCTATTCACTGTGCAGGGCAGAGTCTTCAGCCGCCCAGCAGGAGCGGAGCCAGCATTGTCACTGGCAGGGGCAGGGCCATCAGTTGCCCGGCAGGAGGTGGGCCAGGAAAGTCCCAGGCAGGCACAGAGTCATCAGCCGCCCGGCAGGGGGGCGGAGCCAGCATTGTATCAGGCAGGGCAGGCTATCAGGAGCTACTCTTCCTCTACTCTCAATGCAAATGTCCCACTCACCCCACACTGACTCATTCAGACCTCTGGAGCCACCCAGCTCCTGTCACACGCACACCAGAACCAGCAGAGACCGGTAGACAGTTAGACAAGAAAATAGCTACTTTCTAAAAGTGCTATTTTCAAACACAGAGTCCAAAAACCATCCACACAAACGGATGCGTTATTAAACCCTGAGTTCAGGGATACCAAACTCGACATTGCACCATGCTCCCCGAGCCCGCTAGGATTATAGCCTTAATAATCCTGGCAGCCCATTCTAACTGATGGAGAGCAGGTTACCTTACACTAGTGAAAAACGAATATGGCTGTAATTCACTATTAGGACATGCCAACCTTGTCAGGCGTGTCCTACCTTATGCTTACAATGCACCCTGCCCGTGGGCCTACCATAGGGGTGACTAACATGAAGTTAAGGGAAGGTTTAGGGACTGGCAAGTAGGTGTACTTGCGCAGTCTGCGTGACAGTACCAGACTGCACGTGGTCTAGCAATGGTAGACCTTCAGACATACTTTTACTAGGCCGCTCTTGTGGGTGGCACAACACGTGCTGCAGGCCCACTAGCAGCATTTGTATTTACAAGCCCTGGCACTCCTGGTGCACTCTACTAGGGACTGACAGTAAACCAAATAAGCCAAACATGGAATTCAATCAATACAGCAATTTCACATAGGGAGCACTTGCACTGTGGCACTGATCAGCAGTGGCACAGTGCCCAAAGCATTTACCAGCAAAAACATCGTAAACAGAGGAGGCAAACAGAAAAAATGGAGGAGAGACTCATGCCAATGATGCCAGGTCTAACAATGCGTAACACACAAACAACCAGAAATACGCCAACAACAAGAAGGCAGCAAAGCACACCAGAGGTGGGAGTCCAGCGCCACACCAGGAGCTGGATGACATGGAGGAAATGGTGTCAACCACATCATTCTGGAGATGGTGGCAAGGCGTGGGGACCGAAAACTGCCCATATCAACAGACATAACAGCAAAAGGGAGAGAAACCAGCAGGGCGTGGGGGACAGGGGGATGGGCACAATGGCACACATGCACAATTAGGCACAGCACAACAGCAGACAAACCATGCCCAAGAGTAACAACACCAACGAAGAGCACAAGTCACACAACCCGGCAATATCACAACACTGAACAAGCACAGAAGTGAAAACCACACTGCCTGAAAGGGAGAAGGGTGAGCCAAATCAGAGCTCAAGGGACATCTCACACACAATGCAGCACACACACATAGGAAGCAGAGCACCCCAACATCGAACACAATGTGGTACAAACACCAATAAGTGCACAACCGAACACAGGACACAAGTGCTCCCGCCTGTGGATGGGAAATGGCCATACGTATCTGGCAAAGCACGAAACAGGGACATGATAATGCACAAGTACAAACCCACAGTCCTGATGGGCTAGCAATGCACGTATGGCAGGGAGCCAGAGAGTCCGTGACACACACATTGGCATACAAATCAAGACACAACACAGTTGGACACAAGTGAAAGTGCAGAAACTTTATCAACAAGTGCGTGTCAGTATGGCCAAGAGAAGTGCCATGATATGCTGACCAATGCAGCAGCATGCCTGAATGAGAAACGTAGGAAAGCACCCATGTCCACCTCCGGGGAATCCATCATCAACACAAGTCAGTGTCAACCCGCGTTGGTTGTCTGCACCTGGATCATGAGTCCAGGCCAATGCAGCCATGTCCACTGTCTTGGGACATGTGACCAGATTCCCAACATGCAACCAGGTGTCGGGACACGTGCAATGGGTCACATCCAGTTGTGCCTGCTGGTACCTTTTCACTCATCCATGAATGCGAGTGCAGCAGAGTAGGCCAACATCTCCAATGAGCGATCGTTGTCCACCACATTTGACATGTCGTTGACGAAATCCATCAGCTGGCCCGGACAGATGTGCTGACTCCAACCACTGGACCCAAAGTGCACCAAAGCCCAATCGGGTAGTGGCTCAATGTACTCACTGGACACAAGGACTCGTGCAATCTCCCCGGTCCAGTTTCCAGCCGGCATGCCAAACATCCATGCATGCCATTAACGGGCATCACAGGGACACTCCTGGTCATGGGCCAACAGGGGGCACACACACACGTCAAAATCCAGGTCAGCTACCGTTACCTTGGAGAGGCAGACATCAATGGACCACTCAAATATGCACGACCGACAATGCAACACAGGCTGAACGCAGGTGATGTCCGCAAGGCGGAAGCTCAGCCGCTAACTGATCCGCAGCAATGCCAACGGCATGGCCCCAGTACATGCAGCAGACGTGCACAGTACAGGTCAATGAGACTGGAGTCGAGCATGTGTCACAGATGGTCTGCCATTGCATCAATGCTTCAAACAGCAGTGGCTTGCCCTGTACCAGTCCTGTGGATGAAATGGCACAGCTAGGTGCAATGAGCAGAGTCCGTGCGCAACGGGTGCAGGCCTGGGGTGGGGTGAGAGTACGTGTGAAGGCCATTTCACGCACGCTAACGACCACCTAGGATTTCTGCGTGTGGGTTGTGTCCACTTTGGTCTCACTTCGGGCAGTGCGTGGTATGGGAGTCAGCAGCAAATGCCATTGTATCTGTCAGGGGGTGCTGGACACATGCCAGTTCCTGCTCGGAGCTGCAGATGTGCTACCGCCTGATAGTTCAGACAAAGGACCTTTCATCCCTACAGTAACTTCACCATTTGCATGCATACAGGAGAAGTACAGAGGCCTGGTGTGGGTGTGCTGGGATGTCTGCGACCCTGGGAACACTGTGAAGCTGGTCTTGGAAGGTGGGAGGCCCCGTGAGTTTAGGCCAATGATCCGAACAGGGTGGACACATGTGTACAGCCCATGGCTGGCTGTGACCACACTGCGAATGAGGCCAGGCAACTGACTCATGCATCCACAGGACTAATACACATTACACTTGGCATGCATGTGCCAAGACCCTGAGCTGTCTTGCGCACCTACATGTCCCCGTATGTGCGGGCCCGCCCTCGTGGTGCATGCTTTATTGCAACATCGACTGCTGTGGCCCTGGTGGCGACTACACCCCAACACAGAAACACACTTACCGCACTTCCTGCCCAAGGCCAGGTCCGAGCCACGCTCTGCTCCCCCTGATGAATCAGCACAACCATGTGCTGACCTGACGTACGCTGGACCAGCACACGCCGCTTGTGCATGCTGGGGGATGCGTGCGGTGCTACATGTCCAGGGTCACTGCCAACGCTGAGGTGACATGGTAACGTTCGCTGAAGTTAACACACTGTGATGTTGCAGGGCCCGTGCCCATCATGCTGATACAATGACCACACTGACACACTTGCTCAAATGGTGTGAATAGCTACGGGCAAGTGCGCACAGCCACATTTATTAGCAGGCACACATACTGAGTGACACCTGTGTTGGATGTGTGTGGGGTGTGTGCACACCAGCGGTCAAGGGCTGCCTGGTGCAGTCAGAAATTGACAACAGTGTACATCATAAAGGACACAACCATTCAACCATAAAAGTACCATAACTTGTGCTGCACAGAGTTAGTGGCCCCGGATGCACAGCCTCCTGCACAGGTCTACTGCCACAGGCCGCTGAGTTGCGGTGAATAGGGTTGATGGGACCAGGTAAGTTGTTGATAGTGTTCGATCACCTCCATGACTCTGATCTGACTTTCATCCAGACTGAGACGCATCTTCCTCTTACTCGTCTCCATTCGTTCACTTGTGTGAACTCTGCCATTCATGATTCGCGACTAAGTGCTGAATGTGGGACCTACTGGTCCGCAGGGTAGGCCTGAGCCCTCATCCACGTGTCGCCGGCTTGCGTTGAACAGTGTTAGTGGCACCTCGTGTCACAGGCTTGCGTTGAACAGGGTTAGTGGCACCACGTGTCGCAGGCCTGTGATGTGGAATTATGCCTCTCTGATCGAAGGGAGTCTGGTGCTGTGGCCGCTGCCAAGGACTTGGGGTCACTGCCATTCAGGACACAGTTCCACATGTGGGACCTACTGGGCCAAAGAGGACGCCAGTGGAGTATGTCAATGAGAAAGAAGTAATATGAGCCAGCGTCGAGGGGACCAGCGATGGTCTGCGGAGGCTGCAGAGGTCACGGGACTGGTGCTTGGAGCTTGCACCGGCACGTGGTGGGCCCTCTTTGACACGCGCCGGTGTAGGCAGGTGAGCGGAGCCTCGTTGGTGCGCTGAGGCAAGCCTGACGGGTCTGGGGACCAGTGGCCCGAGGTGCAGCAGGCACACAGGGACACAGGCCCCGCCGCGCTAGGCGCAGGACTTGTGGCGGGCTGAGAGGAGCCGCCCTGGCAGATGAGTTGTCTGTTCTGAATGGGAACCACGAGCAGTGTGATGGGCTTTTTGTTCACACCCCTAGGCAGGCCTGGCGTATGCAGGTCCAACCCACTACGCACGCGCATGCAGGGGGGGACGTAACATGCAATACTTCCGCGTTCTGCCCCACAGCCTGTGGGGACTTGATAGTGTCACTGGCCACTACACTCCATGCACCAGCAGTTGATCTCCACATGGCCATTTCCGTGGTTTGCACACTGTGGTCTGTTCGGCACCTCCACGCCACACCTGGCATTGGATAGGTTCACATTCCTTAGTCACTTGCCGGTCTCGCACATGCCTGCTCCATGCCTCTCCTCACATCCTACTATTGTGTGTCTGTGGTGTCATGCCGTGGCTGTGTTTCCCAATGGAGTTGTGTTGTCATGTCTGGTCGGTTGGCATGTTGTGTGTCATGTTGTATGTACTTGTGCTGCGTGCCCATTGGCAGTGTCGTGAGTTGCATGACAGTGGGCTGGAGGTGTGTGTTATTTTGGACTTACTAACGGGCACTGCATTGCCATGTGTGCCATCCTGGGAGCGCTGGGTGATGATGGGCTGTCGAGAGATGTGAGTATCATGCACTCTGCCTGGGGAGTTGGCCACGACATTGTTGAGGACTCCCGGGTGGGCAACTATTGCCTGCACATCCATGGTATGCGTATGCTTTCTGTTGTGGTAGTTGTGTGCAGTGTGGGCAGGGGGCACGAGGGGTACTTGTGTGCAGTTGATTGTCCCTGACATGTGAGGGAATCCAACTATGGCATAGGGGCCTTGCTTGGTATCCAGCTGCTCCTGCGCAGTGTGAGTTACATGGGGGTACTAGGGTACCAGGCTGACGTTGGCATCTAGAACAGGTGTGATGACCTTGGATGGGGCTGGCTGTGTGACTCCTCCAACTCTGGCAGTTTTGGGTTGGATGGTACCAGAGGCCGGCATGTGCTGCGCAGCCGACAGCTTTGTCTGTGGAGGGATGTTGATTGTCCGCTGGGTTGGGACGGTCAGCAGGTGAAGGATGTGGGTCAGGCTGCGGGGGATGACTGTCTGGTGTTGGGTCTGGGCGGAAGGTGCGCTTCAGGTGGGTCCCCTGTCTTTGTGTACGCTGCCTCTGTTGTGTTCCGGGGAGGGGTCAGAATGGTTCCTGGGGGTGGTGACGGGCCTGTGGTGGTTGCGGTGGGTGTTGTGGCCCTCATGGGTATCCGTGTTGCATGATCATTGTCTCCATGGCATCTGTGGGTCTTCAGGTGTAGCTCTTGGCTGGGTTCCATTTTATGCTGCAGGTAGTCCTGCTTAACTACAGCAAAAGGCAAGTGTTAATTCCTTGCTGCTACCGCAGCTTATCGCCTCTTTTTGGTTTGCATCGCCAGTCTGGCAGTTCATTGTGAAAGTGGTGTTATGGTTTTTTCATGGGTTTTTGCATGGAAACGCCTACTGTGTATCTCATTAGGGTTAGTTGATGGTTTCCATCGTGTAGATAAATTTTGGGGCAGTTATCCCGGGATACTGGCGATGTCTGAAGTTTGCACCAGCTTGTAAATGAGGTGTTAAATCTTTCTATACTTTTAATGCGTTAAGGTGGGGATAAATCGGAGATGATTCCTTGTGAATATCCCCCTTTATCTTTTCAGAGGGATTCCTTTGGCAATTGGACAGGAGTGGCTGAAGATGTTGGTTGTGATCGGTAACAACTTTATCTGAGAGTGCAAGAGGATGAGAAGGGCTTTGAGACACTTGGATTTAAATGTGGTCAGAGTTTTAAATATTATTATTGGGCATCCATGCTACAACATATGGAGCTTTTGATCAACAGCACTGTCAGAATATACCTGTTAGAAACAAGTCTCCCCAGTATACATGGGTTATCCCTGGTAAAAACGAAGTATGGGGTCCCTTCTTGAGAATCTTGGAACCTAGTGATAAGAAAGCCAAGCCTAAGGCAATCAAGGTGGCTGGTAAAATCTGGTCTATTATGCAAGGTGGAATAGATATGCCCCAGTATAATTTACATACACTCTCTGGTGCTCCCCTCTCTTCCCTTTAGTTGTCCATGATAGCCACTGTTTGGCCTGGGCGAAGGCAGGGGTATGTAAAACAGGCTACCTTTACACGGTGGGTCAAATCTACTCCTGTAGGATTTACTCTAGGAGTATGGGTTAGTCAAGAATTGTTTTTTCAGATACCTACAAATCAGGGATTTCTTCCCCAAGCTTGACAAATATATAATTTCATTACATTCGTGTGCCTGAGAGCAAAGCCTGAAACCCTGGGGTGCTGGCAGAATCGGGTTTTAAATAGATGACTTATGGAACCCCGGCGATATTGATATTTAATGCGAGAAATGGGCTATAAGGCCGAATACCACCCCTGAAAAGATGCTTTTGCGGCTCTCTCTAACATTGGGGAGGGAGACTCTGTTATGTTCCAGGCTAAGTAGCCAACGCTACAAGACAATGTTAAATGTGTACTATACTCCACAGAAGCTTCATCACAGGGGACAGCTACTAGGCGCAGGATTTCCACGTTCTGGGAAAGGTACTGCAGACATAATCCATGTGCTATTCTTGAAGAAAATGTGCTCCATTTAAGGACAATAGGTCAGAGCATCTTGGAATGATTTTAAATACTCAAATTAGTAGTACACCTCAGATCATTCTCTTGGGGATAGATTCCCAATACGTGAATGATGAACGTACATTATATATTATGGATTATTGTAAAGACTTAACCTGGAGGCACCTTCTTTCTGTTTTATCGGTGATGTATTTAATGATTAAGGATGTGTGAGGTGTTTCTTTTTCTTCTGTTGTTTTTTTTTTTACTTCTGTACTTCCTTCGCAATAAAAAAAAAGGTTTTAAAAAAAGATTGCACTAAGTGACGCTCAGCTGCTGCTAGGGAAACACTCAGAACATATAATATGGTTTAAATGTCGCCCAAGAACCCCAGTTCTTTCCTTTGCATCGACAGATGTGCACAAACAGATGAACAAAAGGCTCACCGCTAATCTCTTGAAAGCTGTAAACAGATGCGCGATCTTCAGTGGAAAAGAAAATTCAACTGGACGAAGATTCAATGCGATGAAAAGGATATCCTCACAGAGGGCAATCCGATTATGCCCCGTTATTAAATCAGCGGAATTATTTCGAATAGTTCACAATTTACTTAATCCTGCTGTACGCAATCCTCGCAGACTGCACTAATCATCTGCGGTGCTTCGGATGTGCTGTTGCTAAGCACGCGCCCTGCCGCACGAGCTGCATAGGTCTGCCTAGATCATAGATGACGTGTCACTCTCCCACATAGATACAGCGCCCACTGCACCCAATGTGTGTGACCATCGCAAAGCCTGCTTATTTGTGCGAAAGAATAACTCACTGGATCAAAGACACACAATGTGTGGCAAATGTCTTGACAACTTGGGGCCAGATGTATCAGAGGGTTTTACCCATTCTGTGTCTATGGGAAAATGTGTTCATAAATATGGCCCCAGCAGTCGAAATTGCGATTCCTTCTAAAACTATTACACACATGCATCAAAGGAAATTGCATTCGCAAATGGTGCGAATCGCAAAATTTGGCCGTTTGCGAATGCAATTCCCATTTTTGGGTGTATTAACATTTTTGTAATTTTCGCAATTTAAGAAATCGCAAAACTGCGATTTCTTAAATTGCGATTGCATTTAAGGAATCTCAAATTGAGATTCCTTAAATGCAATGCATCAAACTCTAAAAATTTGCTCATTCGCAAATAAGGGGAGCAAATTACCATGAAGTTGACCTTCATGGTAATTTGTGAAAACTTTGAAAAATGCACTAAAGTGCATTTTTCAAAGTTCCATTTTACACACACATATGCCCTGGGGGCATGTGAGTGTGCAACATTAACTTCTAAGCTGATTTCAGGGGTGCAACAGGGTGTCCTTTGGACACCCCTGCACCCTTGCAATTGCATTCTTAATTTGTGAATTTCTAATGGTGAATTGAAAATTAAGAATGTCTTTCCATTCATTCCTATGGGCCTCTAGGCAATAGGAATGGATGGGGAGGTATTCCTTAATTGCGATTCTCAATTAGAGAATCGCAATTAAGGAATTTTAAGAAATCGCAATTTTTTTTAGCAATTTCTTGATGCATTGCAGTTTGCAATTCCTTAATTGCGATTCCTTATTTTTCGCAATTAAGGAATCGCAAAATGCAATATTGATGCATGTGCCAGTATCTCCTTAGTTGACACCAGTCCAGAAAATATCATTTCTCAAGCCAGTCGAGCTTGTGTGTGTGTGTGTGTGTGTGTGCGTGCGTGCGTGCCTGTGTGTGTGTGTGTGTGTGTGTGTGTTCACATAGAGCACTTGTGTAGCAAAGTGCCCTTCACATGCAGGACGCGTGGTGTGGTGAGCTTGACAGCAGTAGCTGGCTTGACACCAGGCAGGATCAAAATAGTGTGCATGTGCCAGAGGGCACATGCATGCACCAAGGCGCTGTACAAACCAGCACAGCACGGACAACACCCATTGCAGTCACCGCCCACTGAGATGGAGAGGCAGCGGCTTGGAGGAAGCCCGGCAGAGTCAACATTTGCTATTTGTGTGTTAACTGAAATAAGCACGGCACACCAGCCCTATCCACACACCGCTGCGTCATTATATTTGGACTTCGTAGTCATTTTAGGCGTAAACAATCCACAACATGTCATGCTCCCTTATAGCAGCCATGCTGCTGCTGGCACATGTTGCATGATGCACTAGGGTTATTTTATCAGCTGTATCCAGCATGGCAGCTGTTGAAGCTTGTGGTGAGGTGACACAGTAGTGGACAATAGGTGAGATGGATAGTCACAAAGATAGCTTGTTCCAGGGCAGTGGGCAATAAACATGCAACTCCATTCCAGTTCATGTGGGAATGTGCAAACTGGGTTGAGGGATTCTCATGTAAATCAGGGGTTAATACGCACCATTTGTGATAATTGGAGTATTTTACCTCTAGTGTCATGGGGTCACCTTACTATTTGTCCGAACTGAGCATTAAGTTCGCCCCTGTAGCATTTAGCCATCAAGGTAGAGAGGCATAGCAGTCCAAAGCTTACTGATGGAGGTAGTGTAGGTTAGAAACTCAGAACTCAACAAATCACACAATAACGCTTAATAAATAAAGTGTCCGGCCTGTGTTTTTACTTTTAAAAGAAAAAGTTCTTCAACTGACACAAAATAAATACTAAATATACAATTACATATGTACACAATAGAAGCCGGGCCACTCTAGCCCGTTCTGAACTAGAGATACAAGTAAGGTCTCTCAGTGTTAGACAATGTCAAACTCAGTTCTTTTATATTTGTAGTAGAATTCACATTGTTAAACCCCTCCCCTTGCTGTTGCATTAATCAGAGAGTTCACAATGTAAAAACTATTATATTAACCAGAGAGTTCACAACATAACCCCTCCCTATAGCATTTGGTATAGGGTTACAGCATGAAAAGCCCCTTCTTACTTTACTTGACACAGGGTCTGCGTTAACAATCTCCCTATCAGCTACCAGCATCTGAACTGCTTCCTAGGTCGGATAATACAACTGCAGCTCAAGGAAATGCCTGCAAAGATGAAGATCAACACACTTTATTTAGATGACATAATCTCTAGTTGACAACTAAATCTTTCTCTTTGCAAACCTAGACGCTGGGAAGAGATACACCCTTGCTATCAAGCATACTATAACATGTAATGACCAAGCCGCCCCAGAAGCACCTCAAGGAAAGCATCTAATGGAAGGCCTTACATTGGTGTTTCTGGTCAGTCAGCTCCCATCTTTTGTGGGTGTCCAAAGAATGTTTTTATGCTGGTTCATAACTTCTCAGAAAGAAGTTTCCTTCAAAATGAATGGAAACGATACCAATGTCAACTAAACATTACTTGCTGCATTCTTTTAAAAAATATATATTTTTTTTTATTTAAACTCCAAGCTCATCGTACATCCCCTACCCTTGTACATCCCCTATTCTTGTATACCACTCTCTCTGTCCTTTGGCACCAATCGAGACCTATTTCTCAGTGTTCCATACTGGGGGGGCGTTACCCCAACTTCGTCCGAGTACAGAAATTAGATTATGAAGATCACACTCATTAGGAGACATGCAGCTCTTGAGCCTCTTCCGGCTTAATCGGCTAAAAAACTGCACTTAAGCACACAAAGCAGATCGCTTTTTTAAAACCAGCTTGTTAGCATGGCATGTTAACAGAGCCCTCATCTAAAGTCACCTAACACATTTAGAGATCGGCGCCAGGCAGGCCCTGTGGTTGTGAAGTAAGAGGTTTCTAGTGCAGAGGCAACAGAGGCACTGCCACCAGAGACCCTGTTGAGGTATTGTGGGTCCTAGGCCCACATGCTGGTAAATGATTGACAAAGACACCGTCAGTAGGGTACTCAAAACAGGACTCGAGCACGTGCACCCGGGCTCTTTTATTCGCAGGGTCACCCGACTGGTGATGTCTGTGTTGGATGGGTGTGGGGTGGGTGTATGGGCCAGCCCTGGAGGAAGTGGCTGGCTAAACACTAGACTGTGTAAATCAGAACACAACACCTGTTAGGGTGTGGATTGAATCAGCAGAAACATTTCTGATGTATGGCAGTACTCCCCCTCCGCAAAACCAGACCCCTGCGCGGACCTTGCAGAGGGGCCCCCTCAAGTTTAGTTATGCCAAGTGTGCAAGACTCTAAATGATACCTGAGACATTTCAGCCAACTTGACTAACCAAGCATGTTTGAAGAAATTCCTATAAAAATATGGAACTTAAACCCTTGTGTCTAGTGAATATGGCCAACTGGAATCCTTTTCAAAGCATAAAATAAAAATGCACACATTTTGCTGCTGGACAGCAAAACATAGCAATACAAGCTTAACGTCTTGTACTGAAAAAAATCTCATTACACATTGACCCTGACCGTTCCTCTGAGGATGTTTTGAATGTTTAAGTGCTAGAGCATCACTTAATCTGTATATCTATTAAATCGTTTTGCTGGTCTGACAAATATAGTGAAATTATCATATTCTCTTGCCTTGGTAGATGGACCAAAAATGTTTGCTGTCTTGTTTAGCAATAAAGTGTTAATAAATATATTTGAAAAATGTGTTACAATGCCATACAATATTTTTCAGAATGTTGTATACCTATCTTCAGTTCTGACCCTCTTCTGGAGATTGTGAGTTACTGGTAACATGATACACGAAAGCCTATTTTGATCCCTGTTGAATGCTTTTAAAAACAAGCATTTGCAATGCAATAGGTTTCGCATTTACGCAAGTTTAAGCTATTGCCATTGTAAATGACAATGCCTTTTATTTATGTTTTAAAAACAAAAACAAACATAAAAGGCATTGTTATTTGCAATGTCAATGGCTGTGGAACACAAGGCAGTGGAGCTTCATAAACGCTCCATGCGTCATTTTATCATGGTGAAACTGTACATGGAATGGAGCCCTATTTGTCGTTGGAGTTGTCGAATTATCATTGAAGGCTCCTGACATATTTTTGGTTTAACATGTTTTATCAACTTCTGTTACCAAAGGGGTCCTGGTGCAAAGTCTCAGACCTTCCGCCTTACCACTATGACGGCGTTTCTCTTTCTTACTCTCTCCCTATTGCCCAGATATGCCCTACATTAAACCACCTGCGGTTTAAATTTATCAGCCCACTCCTCTTGCCAATGAATTTCAAACAAGATAGGCCTGCCATCTCGTTCTGCAAATGTTAAAATCACATAACATTTGTTTTATCTGACTCATTTATTATCTGGGGTTATTAATGGGAGGTGAATGTTGGCATCTGTTCTTTTTTTTTTTAAACAAGTGGGTTTTTTGACTATCATAGAAGCTTTGTTGTTTCCATTATTTATTATTTCTAATAGAGGCATGCTAGTGTTAATGACTCCCATGCTATGTATTTTATGCTTTTTTTATGTACACTTTTGTGATTTTCGTGAAAAATAGAATAACGTTTTACTACTACTTACTATCACGTCATTATCTAGAGCACATGGAATGGAGCTGAGCCTAATCAAATATGGAACCAATTTAAAGAATGTAAATAGAGATACATAAATCCAGAGTAATTCTTACACATGTACAACTGAACCTACAAATAAACAATTGAATCAACTAATATATGTTTGGACCAATGAATGTACAATCTGCACAGTACCAGCACCGCACAACATCACATTTACAGGATACAACGTAACAAGGAGCAATTGAACAGAATGTATAAGACACCTTATGTAGTAAACTAATAAGGCTTGCAGATGCCCTCTACTAAATATACATAGAAGAAACACATTGAAACTGGGCAACTCCATACTGTACACTACACAGATCTACAGTCTGTGCTTATTTTGACTATGGAAATATTGCCAGCTAGGAAACTCAGTCACTGCACCACATGATGTAACCACAGATTTAGGACTATATAGACATTGCCCACCTCAGATGACCAGCTACCAGGTGGTCATAAATTAAGCATTTAGAAATACAAGAAATAAGAGGCAAGTGAAGAACATAAAATCAAATCTAAAGTTCTTTCCAAAGAATGCAACCAGTCTGTTTGTGCTTGAATGTTCTTTCATTTCTTTTCTTTCGTCTCAAGAATAGAACAAACATTTGCAGTCAACGCATTTCGCTCAAGCATGGGCTTCTTCAGGGCAGTATTGTTCGCATAGCAGTAGTATTACAGTTGATATATGACAACGTCCTACCAAAGTCCTACGTTGTCCATTCCATGCTAATTATATACAAATAGAAGCTAGAAAAAAATCAGCAAAGATAGGTTGACCTTGGAGTTATGAATCCAACAGAGTAATCCTTATCTGAGGTATAATTATTCCAAAGAGCAAAGTACCATGTTCGTCAAAGCCGTTTGGCCGCTGCGTCCAGATCCACAAAAGGGTTTGCTGCACGTGGACATGGACGCGGCAGGCCAGACAGCTATGCCGAACATGGTACTTTGCTCTTTTCAAATAATTATACCTGAGATAAGGATTACTCTGTTGGATTCGTGACTCACAGGACAACATATCTTTGCTGATTTTTCTAACTTCTATATATATATAATTAGCCTAGAACGGATGACTTAAGACTCTGGTAGGAGGTTGTCATTTATCAACGTTAATTCTACTGCTATTAGAACAATACTGCCCTGAAGGAGCCCATGCTTGGGCGAAACGTGTTGGCTGCGAATGTTTGTTCTGTTCTTGCGATGAAGGAAAAGAAATTAAAGAACAATCAAGCACAATCAGACTTGTTGCATACTTCGGAAAGAACTTTGGATTTGATTTTGGTTTTAATTTGCATCTAATTTCTGCTGCTTATTTTGAGACGATGGTTTCAGGTGGGGCCCAACTGCACTTTTTTTTGCAGACCGAGACTTGTTTTTGATCATTAGACATTAACCCAGAACATGAGAGAGAAGGCAGCAAATGGGTATGGGTAGAAAGAGGAGGAGAGATACAGAAAAACAGTGGAAAATAGAGATAGCATGGATGAAAAAGAACGTGCAAGATTGAGTTAAAGAGGCAGGTACAGTATGCTTGTGGATGAAAGGATCTGAGGTGAAATTAAAACAAGAGACCCTTGGTGTTATTTGGCAACCATGACATTCGGTATGCAGCACCGGCGGCCTTTTTTTTTTTTAACATGCTTTATTACATTTTTATACAAGAACATATTAGCATTTCTGTTACAGGGTTTGCAACGATTCGTCCACTCGCCTTTAGTCTATATAATTCTATGCATTCCCTACCTGTCATAACAGTCAAGAAGGACTGGAAAATAGAAAGGAGCATGAAAGCAAGGGGTGAAAGAAGAGATAGAGGACAGGCACTTGAGATTTATATTGCTTATACATTAAAGATTTGAGCACTTATTCTTTTTACAAATTTAGCATTGGATGTACTTAGGCCCGGACATTCACTTAATATAAAGTTTTCAATATGAGTTAGGAGAACAATGCGGACAGATAAAGGCATTTAAAAATATGTCTCATGTAAGAAAAGCTACCCAGGATTCAGGGCTGTACCATGCACTCATATCAGGCATCATTGGATGAAGGGGTTAGGGGCAAAAAAACATGCATGAGCCCTAAAGCGGCCACCAAGTGAGGAAAAAAAGCAGTTTGTGCGAGGTTTTTTTCTGTCTGTGAAACAGGAAGGTGAATGTCTCGGATCTTCGAAACGGTCTACACCATTTTAAACCCCCCATGTTCTTCAAGTCCCTGTAAGAGCAAAGATATGACGATGTGTATATTAACTAGCAGATCAAATCAGAAAATAAATGGAAACTACAAGTTGTATTCGCGTCAGAAAAAGCACAATGTAGCAGCATCTCAAACAAAAGCATCCCTTCAGTAACTCGCTATTGAGGACCAGACATTACAAATGCATGCAATCACTTCCGTTGTTTACTCTGCATGTAATAATCACTGAAGTGTGTATTCCCTAAACTGGAACTGCATAGTGGAAGGGAGGGCGGCCTCACGCAGACACTAACCGTTCACAATTGCCACCTCACCCTCCTCTGACATGACCAACTCTCTCTCTCTGAATGCAAGAGCTCCCGTGGCTCAGACAACCAGAAACTTCCCTCTTTCGTCCCCTAATTTAACATTACCGGCGATACTTCTTAAATCGCCAGCTCCCTCCTTGTAATATGTCACAAGGCTGCTACAAACAGACCCTTCTATCATAAATTATGACTCCCCGAAAATGCACTGACTGCTCCCCAAAACGCACCAGTAGTGTACCTACCCAGGTGCGCTCTTCGGGATCTTCTTTCTACCACCAGGTTTCCTTGCCTGTCGTATGACAGACGTCAGTTCAAACGTCACGTGAAACCTTCGAGCTCCCGGCTCAGCAAGAAGGAGGGACACTCATTGAAAGCAAAGACGGGCTTGCCTGAAGACGACCTAAGCCGTTTTAAACATGAGATTGAGATGTATGGATAGTAAATATCCCAAGGATTTAGCTCAGACCCGTTAAAAAAATGATAAAAGCTGAGTGTGTTATTTATTGTGCATTTTATTTTACTTATTTAATTTGTGAAAACGGACCACGTGATCATACATAGTTTTTTCCAATTGCTCACACCAGTTATATTTCTCAATATCCTGGAAGATGCCTTCATATGTTTAGTTTTACGCTGAAAAGAAAAGCGGTTTTGCAAGACTAATCCACAACGTCAGCATTAAAGAACAATTCAGGTCCCGGGCCGGCCAGCCAATCAGAGCGCGGCCCGGGAATGACGTCACGGGGGTGTCCCGGGCCGGCAGCCAATGGCAGCGCGGCCCGGGACAAAGGGGCGGGGCTTAAAAAAAGCACCAGAAACGCCCCCGAATCGCGTTTTCGAGAGAAAACGCGATTGACAGCCTCTGCCTCCCAATGGCTAGCCTCCATTTATGGAGCTAACCAATTGGAAACAGAGGCTGTCCTAACCTCACTATTAGAAACAACAGATTTCGATCTGGGAGTGGCTTCGCCCCTCGCCAGGTTACGAAACCTAAAAATGTGTAGCAAATTCACCTTTGGTGGAACATTAACAGAAACGTAAAAACACATGCAGGAGCAAAAATACATTAAGGTGCAAAAACATTTATAACACATTTTTCGTAGCATCAGCAGGAGTGTGGAAACACGTTTAAGTGCAAAAACACATTCATGGCCTTGTTTGGAGTTTGGCGGATGGAATACTCAATCAATCAGTGGCTTGTAAAGCGTGACTACTCAACCATAAGGGTCTCAAGGCACTGTGGGAGCTGCTGTTCTGTCGAAGAGCCAGATCTTGAGGTCCTTCCTGAATTGAGGCAGTGACAGTGATTGCCTGGGGTGGAGAGGCAAGGTGTTCCAGGTCTTCGCTGCGAGGTAGGAGAAGGATCTTCAGGTTGTGGTCTTGCAGATACGTGGCAAGGTGCCAGGGCCAGTTGGGCTGAGTGGAGGTTTCTGGTGGCTATGTAGAATGCGAGGCAGGTGGTTGAGGTAAGCAGGTCCTGTGTTGTGAAGGGCTTTGTAGGCATCTAAAAGTGGTGGATATCCCGTCTGCAGTGGCATAACATTAGCCCCTGCGGTGCCTAGGGGCCCCCGAGCTCCACGTGGCCCCTGTCAGCACTGTGCACTGGCAGTGGACCCCTGGCCTTAGAGTTCCTGACTGGGTCTGGGGGGTCCTCTGTGTACTTGGCAGGGGGGCCCCCTCAAGTTTCCTTACATCACTGCCCATCTGCAGTATTCCAAGGGCCTACGGAACTTACAATATGACAGACAGGATATCAGCGACAATTTGAAGGAGAATCCCATCCGCCAAATTCTAAATAAGGCCCTTAGAATCAAAACTCACATTAAGTATGCAAACACAGGTGCAAAATCATCCGTAATGCAGTGGCGTATCAAAGACCACCGGAGCCCCCGCAGTGCAGGGTGGGGCTGAGCTCCAGGGGACCACTTCAGGACAGTACCCTGGCCTAAGAGCTCCTGAGTGAGTTCCGAGGGGGGGGGGGGCCTCCATGTACTTAACAGGGGGGGGGGGGGGGGGGCTCAAGTTTAGTTAAATTACTGACTTGGTGTATTTTCAGTAGGAGTATTATACCACTCTTAAGTGTAAAATCTCTCAGTACGGAATGACAATGTAGTAGTACGAAGGCAAGGTAGGTGTTGCAGTAGAACATCACATTTAAATGGCAGCAAACCAAATCACCCTTTGTGCGTCATTAAAATAGGTGTGAAAATATTTTTGTTAAAGGACACTGGTATACTTTTTCCGGTTACACTGCTGCACACTGATGTGGATACACTATTTTTTATCGATACAACTTCTTTTCCTGCATTACCACATACTCTGAAGACAGAAATTCATGTCTGATGCAAACTTGGACTTACTGGAAACATAAAATACTCCCTGAGGAAGCGATAGATATTGCAAAAGACATGTTAGGCATTTCAGAATGACCGAATAAACCCGGGTGCAAATTTGCAAACAAACATTTGGTGCAAAATCAAAAGGAATGGGGCACATTTTTAGAAGCACAGCCCCATCTAGGAGAAAACACATCTAGGTGCAAATCTGAATTTTTTGTGCAAATTGACATTAAGGTGAAAAAGCAATCACAATTAGGTACACAACCAACAATGGTGTGACACCAACAGGACTGTAGGAATATTTTAGGGGGGAAAAACATATATGAGAAAAAAAGCATTTGGTTGCAAAGTCACATTTAGGTCCAAAGTAATATTTACATGCACAAACATATTTAGGTTAATTTGTGGGCGCATTTTCCAAATCACATTTGGATTCAAAATCCTCCTTGGTGCAAAATCAGCAAGGATAGGGGGACACTTTTACGGGCATAGATACAATCTAGTAAGAAAACACATTTAAGTGCAAATTAATTAATTCCAAAAACCTTAGAACAATATTAGAAGGAATGTGCAAACACCCTCAGGAGTGCAAATCAAATTTAGGTGTAGCTTGCATTTTAGTGCAAAATGTATTTTAAGTGTAAAATCACATTTAGGGGTCATATTATCAATGGTGCAAATTCACCAGGCATTTAGAAAACGTTTTAGGAATATGTATCGCATTTGGATGGCAAAACACAGATACATGCAAAATCACAGTCTAATTTAAATGCAAACTCTCATTTAAGTGTAAGATTAGCTTGGTGCAACATAAAAAGAATGTAGAAACACTTTTAGGAGCATACATCACATTTAAATTAAAAACCACATTTAAGCACAAAACACAAATATGTGGAAAATCACATCTAAGTGCAACTTCAACAGGAGCACAGAGATCCCTTTACGTGCAAAACACCTTTAGGTACATGGACACATTTAGCTGAAAATCTGCCTTGATGTAAAGTCTTGATAGGTAATGATGCCTACAAGGGATTTTATTTATTAATCTCAGTTGAAAATTATATAGATTGATAATTCGTGTGATAAGCCCCAAATGGTAGCTGAACCATGAACCAATCTCCACATAAGTCACAATGATCAATGTATGAAAAAAAATTCAGACGCGGGTATATCTGATTTTCTCAAAGATATACAATTTTTATGTGAACAGAAATATAAAGGGTACATTCAAAAGCAATATAACATCATGATAGAGGGTATATAAAGGTGTCTACAAATCAATGATGTGATCATCTATTCCATACAATATACAATAAGGAAATGAATCTAACAATGAATCTAACAAAATAGAAAACAAATCCTCAGTAGCCAAATTTGTTGGGGAAATAGATGTATTAGTCGACGTTTCGGTCTGTTTATGGCAATATCGTCCGTCAGACCATCTTCAGGACAAACAATCAAATATTAAAAGCAACCCTTGGATCATAGTCACTGAGATCAATCAGGTACCAGGGAAAGGGCCTAATATATAAGCTCCCGACTGCACACAAAAGGAAAACTGTGTAACTGAGTTGTATAACAGTAGTGAAATTGCCAATTATCACCAAGTTTTTGAACCAGATAAAAAAAAAAGAAGAAGAATGAATAAAGCAGCTGGAATCCTTTAATCCTGAGGCAGTAGTATAAATTTAGGTTGTGTTATCCTGCGGTCGTGTGAAAAACTCTTCCGCACTCTTTACAAACAAAATAGCAATTTCTTTATTCTCACCGATAACCGACCGCACAGCAACTTGACACGAAAGGTCGACTATTACATCTATTTCCCCAGCAAATTTGGCTACTGAGCATTTGTTTTCTATTTTGTTAGATTCATTTTCTTATTGTATACTGTATGGAGTAGATGATCCCATCATTGATTTGTAGGCTCCTTTATGTACCCTCTATCATGATGTTATATTGCTTTTGAATGTACCCTTTATATTTCTGTTCACATTAAAATTGTGTATCTTTGAGAAAATCAGCTATACCCGTGTCTGAAAATTTTTCAAACATCAATCATTGTGACAATGTGACTTATGTGGAGATTGCCTCATGGTTCAACCACCATTTGGGGCTTAACACATGAATAATCAATCTATATAACTTTCAACTGAGATTAATAAATAAAATCCCTTATAGGCATCATTACCTGTCAATAGTTTATCTGCCCAAGCCTCCAAGGGTATTTTGGGTTTCCCACTGTTGTGTTACTATACTTGATGTATAATCAGCTGGAATGTGGTATCAATGTCAGAATCAAATTCAAAGCTAAGTGCAAAATTACAATATGGCAGAAAATCACCCTTCATGCACGTTTAAAGAGCCTAAATGTGCTTTCATCACAATGCTTGGATGCTTCATTTTATTGTCTATGCTCTCTGATGGTAGGCACTCTCTAGACAAGCAGACAAATACATTCAATAGCCAATAATTACTCTCTTGGTCTCATTTTTTTTGGTCTGAATTATTTTTATTGAGATTTTATACAGCAAACATTAGAAGTATAGTACAGACTGAAGAAATACAGATGAATGACAATAGTTACACACTTAGTTATTTATAGAGGTATGTTGACAAAGAGGCATATAGTTGCAGCAAATCCTGGTATCTTTGGAGCATGGAGCTGTGTAGGTTTGAGGGTTTGAGGTCATTTTGGAGCTTTAGGGTAAATCGTTATTATTAGTATAGGGTAGATTAACCCAATGTAGTATTGTGGAAAGAAGAAGGAAGATGAAAGAAAAATACATAGGGGACAGAAGAAGGAGGTAGAGGTTTCTAAGGAGAGAGAGGAAGGTTATAGGAAAGCAGATGGTATACTACGGAGGGGAGGTATGAGGTTAGGGGTGGGGGATGCTGAAGGGATTATTTGGCAGAGGATTGGGGGAGAGTGATGGGGAAGAAATTGGGGGAAAAGGAAGTGGAGGGTGTCATCCAGATGTATGTGTCTAGTTTTAGCCAGATTCTTAGCTTTTTCTGCTGGGGGACTTTAGGAAAGAGTTGAATGAGTTGTCGGCGCACCTGGTAAATAGTACCCATTCCCACCAAGCATAGGTAGAACATTTGAAGAGGACTTTCCATACAGAAAGAATAGCTTTATGGCCAATTGATATTAGTATGTCCCATAAGATGTAGCTTTTGTTGTCAAGGTGTTTGGTGAGTTAGGGGGAAGAATACCCAGTGCTATGGATGCAAGGACGGTCTTTTGGCCCCATCCTAGGCGCTAATGGCATTTTCTTCAGGAAATGGCTTTTGGGGACTGACCCAAAAAAAGCAGCTAAAGGGAGCCCATCTAAAGCTCTTCTCTGTGTGCCTTGTGCACAAAATTGCACGTTATCAATGAGGACAATTACTGTGTGGTGTTCACTCCACCTGTGTTATAGCAGGGAATTACCGACGATTCTGGTATTTATATACCTTTATCCATTTAGCAACTCAATAAAATAGAATTGGTAGAGCGTGGCTAATCACCGATGAAAATATTTAGCTGCTAGGTTGTCACTGGGATCAGTCAAAAAGCCAGGTCTTGGGTCCCTTTCTGAAATCCCGGAGAGATTATGATGTTCAGAGTTGAAGGGGAAGGTTGTTCCAGGACTTGGCAACGAGGTTGGAGAAGTAGCTTCAATGGATGTGGGGAGTGTGTGTGAGCATGAGGGAGGAGGAGCACAGGTGTCTGGATGGTTGGTGGAAGTTCAGGAGGTGGTTGATGTATGCCGGTCCTTGGTCATGAAGGGCCTTGTAGGCATGTGTCAGCATCTTAAATTGGAACTTTTCTGAATGGTGGGTCAGTAGAGGTTCCTGGGGTGGGGTGTGATGTGGGTCTGTTTGGGGCGGTAGTGAATGAGTCTGGCAGCTGAGTTTTGAATCATCTAGAGTCTTTTCAGGAGTTGAGTTGTGATTCCTGCGTAGAGTGCATTGCCATAGTCCAGGAGGCCTGTAACTAGGGCTTGAGTGACGGTTTTCCTGGTGTTGGGAGTTTAAGTAAAAAATGGTTCTGTTGGGTCCAAACAATTACTTTGAAAGAAAGTCATTAAATGCAAACAAACAAACTTTCTGATACAAGTCCGACATTAGAGAAATGAATGCTCTAAGACTTAGGATTGTGTAATCAATCGATTATATTATAAAGTTCAAACATTTGATATCCGAATTGTACTCATTCATGGATAACATTTAATGCATGTAGTGACTGTCAAAATAAAGTGACTTTTTTGGTGAAGGGTGCTTAGTGAATCACAAAATATACAGTGCAGTTGATGTCTTATGTACAGATATATACACGTATTTGCAATGGCCAGATAGATGATTTTAAGCCGAGGATTCCTATTATTCCTATCGGGATCCTGGTGTTTCTGGGCCTATGATGTTCGTCGACGTTTCGACCCTGTTGCACCCCTGTTGGTGGTCGCGGCGGGTCTTTATCAAGACAGGAGGGAGACAGTTTGGAGACAGGTCACGTGAGTTTCAGCCTGAATCAATGGGTAGCTCAATGGCCGATCAAGTCTAGTGAAGTGAAGGGCTGCTTACAGGGAACGGAGGCTCTCAATTCCTCTTGTCCGGGCACGGTTTTCCTGGTGTTGACAGGGAGCCATCTGAAGATCTTTTAGAGCATGCAGAGGGTGTGTAAGCAGACAGAGAAGACTGCACGGATCTCGCTTCATGGTGAGTTTGCTGTACAGGAAGATGCCTAGGTTGCAGGTGTGGTCTGTTGGTGTGGGTGTGGGACGAGTTCGGAGGGCCACCAGATGTTGTTCTCCAAAAATCAGTACCTCCGTCTCGTCCATGTTGAGCTTCAAGCAGTTTGTCTTCATTCAGTTGGCGACCTCTCATCATGCAGTTGGGGAAGTTGGTCCAAGTGGTGCATGGGTCTTCTGAGAGCGAGAGGATGAGATGGGTGTCGTCTGCTTAGGATATGATGTTGAGGTTGTGGGTTCTGATGATGTAGGCCAAGGGTGTCATATAGGCAAGGGTGTCATGCAGGTGTAGAACAAGATGGGGCTGAGGGATGAAGCTTGAGGGCTGCTGCTGATTGTGCTTTTAGGTTCTGAGGTGACGGGTGGTAAGAGGATTTCCTGGCTTCATCCTGTGATGAAGGATACAATCCATTTGAAGGCAGCTCCATGGATCCCGATGTGGTGGAGACTCTTGATGATTGTTTGGTGGGATATGGTATCGAATGCTGCTCAGAGGTCGAGGAGGATCAGGACCACTGTTTCACCCCGAATGAGGAGGTTCCTGATGACATCGGTGGCAGTGATCTGGGCGGTCTTGGTGCTGTTTTTGGTGTGGAAACCAGATTGAGAGGTGTTCAGCAGGTTGCTTCGCGCCAGATGTTTAATGAGTTGGCAGTTGATGGCCTTCTCAAGGACTTTGGTGGGGATGGGAAGCAGAGAGATGGGGGTTAGTTCTTGAGTTTACTGGGGTCGGCAGAGTGTTTCTTGAGGAGGTGTCTGACCTCTGGGTGTGCGCATCCTTCTTGTAAGGTGTCCATGGTGATGTATGTGGTGAGAATGGAGGTGAGTTTGCAGCTGATTTTCTTGCTCCGGAAGGTTGAAAAAGTGATGGGGGTAGGGACCTGCGGGTGCTCTAGAGTGAATGAAGCTCTTGATGTCTGTGGTGAAGCTGTGTGGTGAGCTGTTCCTCTGAAGTGGCCAGGTGGTTGTGGGTAGTGTCTGTTCTTGTGAGGAAGTTGTAGAGGTCAGTGTGTTTGGTTTGAAGTTAATGTAGATGGTGGATATCTTGTTGTGGTAATAGTCCACCAGGGCGTCACAGAGTTGAGATCCCTGCAAGGGGAGATTGGGTTCTCAGTGGCTGATAGGCAGGAGAACTCTCTGATGATGCTGAAGAGTTCCGTGCTATGGTTGGAGCCTGGTTCAAATGCACTCTGCTAGGATGCTTCTTTCATGTATTAGAGATATTAGTGGCCTTTAATGAGGGTTGACTTGAAGGTGGCTCGGTCTGAGGGATCTCTGCTGGTGCGCCATCTTCTTTCTTATCATTTGCAGTTGTGTTTTATTGTCCTGAGTTCTGGTGTATACCAACTGGCTTGTTTGGTGGATCTGCTGGTTTTTGCTGGCTTGATGGAGGTGACTCTGTTGGTGCAATTGGTAATCCAGGGTGTTAACTTCTGGACATCCTGTTCACGGATGGATGCAGCATTGGGCTGGGTGGTGTTGGGGTGACCCTCCATTGGGTCACTGTCACGGTTTTGCAGCTATGGTAGTAGGAGCTGGGGGCCTGGTGTTGGTGCATGGGGATCCTGCGATGGTGAAGTGGACGATGGTGTGGTTGGTCCAAGTGAGTTCGGTGACATGGCTGTACTTGACTCTGTCATTGGCAGTAAAGATTGGGTCAAGCGCATGTCCTACACTGTGTGTGGTGGTTTGTGACCAGTTGGGTGAAAATGATGTTACCCATGTTTTCCAGGAGGTTGGCAGAGTTAGTATCTTTGTGATTGTCGAGGTGGAAGTTGAGGTCACCAAGGAAGAAGTAGTGTTTGGAGTCGCAGAAGCTGAGACATGGTCCTGGCGATCTGTAGATGAGGGTGCTGCCTCTGATGGTAGATCTTTCATGGGTTGGAGTTGGAAGTCATGGTGTTCCATGAACAGTGCAAGTGGCATTCAGTAGTGGTTCAACTGGTGGTTTCTTTGTGGATGGTAGCAATACCTCCTCCCTGTTTGTTGGTGCAGTCCTGGTGAATCATCTTGTAGCTATTGGGTGTTGTGGTGCTAATGTCAGTGGTGAAGGAGGGGTTGAGCCAGTTTTGTCTGATGAAGATAACATCAGGGTGAGAGTGGTGATTGTGTCCCAGATTTCGGTGGCTTGTTTGCAGAGTGATCGGGCGGTGATCAGGAGGCAGTTGTGTAGATTCGGTGCAGTCGTAGTTGGTGATGTGGGTGTGGCGTGAGTTTCCTTAAGGACGGGCGCTCCTGAGTTGAAGGCAAAGAGGCAGCAGCAGCAAGTAAAAAGTCCTACCATTGATCGAGAAGATGCGATGCAGCAGGTGTAGTTTCAGCATCGAGGGCTCGGAGTGGAGGGTGTCGTCCAGATGTCTGTGTCTAGTTTTAAAACACACGGAAGGTACAGAAGGTCTCAGAAATACAGAGGGAGAGAAAAGAAAATAGCAAATCTCTCTATTGGGACCTAATAGTGTCCTCTTTACATGCCCAGAATACACAGTTAATCTGGAAACAACCAAGAAAACAAAAACAAGAGAAGATGCACAAGGAGAGGAAAAAGATACCCATCAGCCCACTCATAAGTGGAATCTCGTCATCTGGGTATATGTTGGTAAATGGTGTCCTCTAGGGTCTGCCTTGGAAACAATCCATAGGACTGCCTAGGTCCCAATAGAGAGATTTGCTATTTTCTTTTCTCTCCCTCTGTATTTCTGAGACCTTCTGTACCTTCCGTGTGTTTTAGTGTCTAGTTGGGGGACTAGGTACCAGTAGGTCTATAATAATTTTTTCCCCTCGGACCCCCCCTTAACCGTTTATCTCTCTGTGTCTAGTTTTAGCCAGATTCTTAGCTTTTTCTGCTGGGGGACTTTAGGAAAGAGTTGAATGAGTTGTCGGCGCACCTGGTAAATAGTACCCATTCCCACCAAGCATAGGTAGAACATTTGAAGAGGTTTTTCCATACAGAAAGGCCAATTGATATTAGTATGTCCCATAAGATGTAGCTTTTGTTGTCAAGGTGTTTGGTGAGTTAGGGGGAAGAATACCCAGTGCTATGGACGCAAGGACGGTCTTAAAAAGTCCTACCATTGATCAAGAAGATGCGATGCAGCAGTTGTAGTTTCAGCATCGAGGGTTCGGAGCTCTGCGTTGGAGTATCTGTGGGTAAAGTATGGCACCAGAGTGGGCAAAAGACACGCGACAGAACAGGCAGAGAAGGAATCAGACAAAGCAATCAGGGAAAAAGAACAGGGCAAACCAAAAAAAAGGCACAGCAATGGGCAAAAGACACCTGCCAGCACAACAGAGGCAGCAAAGGGAGCAGACACGAGAACCTGCTCAATAGGGTCACCCTACGACCTCCATTAAGTAAAGCCTGGGAGGGTCTCTGGGAGGCGGTGGGCAGGGCCGGGCGGAAGTGGGAGGGAGTGGGCGGCAAAACAAGCAAAGTATGGCAAAAAGCAATCAGGAAAAAAGGACAAAACATGCACAGTATGGCAAAGCAATCAGTAACGAAGGATAGAGCAGGCAGAAAAGTAATAAGACAAGGCAATCAGGACAGGGCAAGCAAAATAAGGCACAGCAGTGGGCAAACTACAACTTGCAGCACAACAGAGACATCAAGAGCAGACACGACAAACTACTCCGGGTCACTGATCATTCAGATTACTCATCCCATTTTATAATAATGCTAGTAAACTATCCATGACAAAGTTTAGCCATGTGATTTACACAGCTATTGGTTTCCCGGGTCCTATAATATTCATACTCAAGAATTATGGGTACTATCAAGGCCACCTCCTTTATTTGTGATAATTCTGAAATGCTGAAATTAAGCGTACTGGAATATATCTGATGAAACAGCACCCATCGTATTAGTGCAGTGATGCATAATTAGCTGGTTATAGTGCATTTTTTGTCAAATGTGCCTTTCTGTCAGCGTTTTGCTCGACTTCCTGCCACATAGCGAGGTCTGGACTGCAACCAGTGGTTTCTCCGAATCTTGAACGTTTCTCTGAAGTCGGTTTCGGAAGGAAGTGATCTTTCACCACAGATGTCACCATTAAAATTCAGGGAAAGACGCTGGCGCTCTTGCCTCAGTGTAATACGGTAAACGCAAATGTCTTTGCAGAGCGTAATGCAACCCTCTCTGAAAGATAAGGCGAATCGGAAACCGTGACTCATTGCACGCGCACTCGATATGCGATCGTTATTACTGGCCTTGAGCGGGGATGCGAGAATGCATTCATAAACCGGTTAGCTCATTCAAATGTTAACTTCTTTCGGTTCTGCTGGCCCTATGCGAAGATGGCAGAAAGTAGTCATATATTTGTTAAATCATTCAAATGTTGTTTCGTTTTGGTATACATTTGCCTTTTAATTGTTTATGAAACACTTAGCTATTAAGTATCAGGTCCTCTCTTAGTTGTCTGCGACATGCAGAGGTCCCCTAGATCACTTGCTTAACTACCTCAGCCACAGGGCATTACTTCAAAAGCAGGGTCGGTCGCCATGGTCTAATTGGGTCACTTTCGCATGATAAGCTAGCAGAAGAAAGTTAGATAGAATGAAGGTCATTTATTTACAATTACATTAACCGAGATGCCCATTTGAGCATTGATCCACATTGCTATGTTATAATCCTTTAATAACTTTAAAGGTTTCTATCATCCAGCTTGACCATCAGAGGGCTAGCTGGAGGATCAATTACAAACAGACACCAAACCTCTTAAGGCCCTTTGTTGTGTGTGCACCTGACAGAAGCCCCTGGGCTGCAACCACAGATTATTCTCACATATGGCCACTGGCTTGCAAGTCAGTGCCAGCTTCCTAAAATCACAGGGTTTCTAATTGCAAATGTCTTTGTGCTATGAACAATCAGGCAAATGCATCAAAGTAAATACCGGGAGCAAATGGGCAGATTCTCAGAATCTGTCCCTTTGCTCCTGGTATTTTTGCATTTGGGATGCATCATCCCAATTGCAAAAATCGCAATTTAAGGAATCTCTAAATTGAGATTCCTTAAATTGCGATTGCATTTAAGGAATCCCAAATTGAGATTCCTTAAATGCAATGCATGAAAGATGAAAAAAATAGCGAATTCGCTAATAGGGGGAGCAAATTACCATGAAGTTGGACTTCATGGTAATTTGCTAAAACTTTGAAAAAAGCACTTTTGTGCATTTTTCAAAGCTCATGTTACGCACACACATGCCCTTAGGGCATGTGTGTGTGCAACATGTGTGCAGATATCAATTTCAGGGGGTCAACAGGGTGTCATTTTGACACCCCTGCACCCTTGAAATTTCATGAGCAATTTGCGAGTGAATACTGGTACTCGCAAATTGCTCATGCAATCTCTAATTCATTCCTATGGGCCTATAGGCCCATAGGAATGAATGGTAAAGCATTCCTTAATGCGACTAGCAATTAGGGAGTAGCAATTAAGGAATGTTTATGAATCGCTAATTTAATAGCGATTCCTACATGCATAGGCTTTTGCTATTCCTAAATAGCGATTCCTTAAAAATCGCTATTTAGGAATAGCAAAAGGCTACATTGATGCATCTGCCAGTAAATGTGTTGCAAACCGGTAAATTCATTTCTGACTAGCAAAGCAGGTTCAGTAGCCCTTTCCGAAACACAATTGGGAAGATGTGCAAAAGGCTTGCCACCTCCGAATTGTCATTGAAATTGTGCGTATCAGTGGTTTGCGATGACAGTTGAGGCTGCAAATGATTGAAAAGCTACTGACTCCTCAAAGGAGGTGGTAACAGATTTACGGCGGGGATGCTCTCCCATTAGACAGCTTCTCCTTTGGGAATTTTGTCAGGCAACCTCAGGGTGAGCATCCTTTGGGCCACAAGATTATTACCTGCTCCCTTGCTGTGTTCCCAAATGGGATTTTTCTTTTAACCAGCGAAGAGTAGCTGACATCCTGAGAGGTCCTATCTGCAATGAAGGTAGCCAAGCAGGTTCCCTCAGATACTGTACACATGTCTGTAATATTGACAACCACGATCCACCCTTTCTCCATGTGCTATCTAAACATGGTGTATTTCCAGGTCTATTTTTCGTTCTGATCTATAGTACCTACCTAGGATTTAATGATTTCACAGCACTGGATAAGGCAATCTTCCCAAACCAAGAAGCAGTGTGCACTTCCTGCATGTCATTTCATGTTTTCTGCTTTCTGTTTCTACTCTATATAAGGCCTCATTGATAAGTTGCAGTGTGCCACAATGCAGTCGGAATATTGTTTGGTGGATGCATCATCACTTTATTGCTTCATTTTTTGTCGGTTACATCTTTCCTTCAGTTTTTTCTGCCTTGGATTCTTGCTAGCACGTCCTTTTCTGACCTGGTTCTGTCTTGCACAGGTCTCGATCTACCGGTATTTGTCTGGCTGGTTTGCATTGCATATGACATCACAATATTTATTCCAATAAGTAACACGTAAAACAAAACATTCTTAAAATAACAACAGATACCACATTCATAGCTGGCTCTTTCACATTGTTAAGGCTTTTAACATCCATTAATAGTTGTCTCTTTCACAGTGTTAAGGGTAAAATGATATGTAATCTCATTTTTTTTTTCTTTTCAGAGTTTTATTTAGCGAAAGCTTGACCCGAAGGTATCAGGTATCAGAGCGCTTTACATGAGCACACGTTGCATTACATAAGGATTACCTCATTTTTTGCTAGGCACAGGGAGATTAAGTGATTTGCCCAGAATCACAGGATATTGAGTGTCTTTGCTGAGACTCGAACCTTGTCCCCCAGATTTGAGGTTGACTGCCCTAGTCATTAGGTGACATCCTCTCCCCATTTGTAAGATTATTTCCAATTGCATCTTTCACATGAAGGGTGAGGACAAGATGATTGCATCTGGTGTGTGAGTTATGGTATGCATGTCTGTTGTACAAGTTATAGATTGCAGTCCTAACCATAACCTAAACATTTAATGGGTTTTATGTTTTCATCTGAAGACATAACTCCACTTTAACTGTGTTTTTTAAGTGAATTTCTAAAATCTTTTTGTTATGTCATGTTATGCAGATTTGTAGAGCGCCCATTCACCCTGGAGGGTATCCTGGCGCTGAGCAGGTGTGAGTTGGACATTTCTAGGGCTTAGTGGGACTACTCGAAAAGCCAGGTCTTCAGCTTCTTGCAGGATTCAAGAAGTGAGGAGGAGGCTCTTATGTGTAGGGGCAGGTAGTTCAACAGTTTAGGAGCTGCAGTGTCTTGTAAATAAAAGAACGCTGGAACGTTTTGGTTCCCACTGTACACCATAGGCCTGTGACATAAGCGTTGGAGAGATGAGTTGAAGACAGGCTCAGAATGTTGATTTCAGTATTTCACGTAGTGGAATAAAGACGTGTACAACTACTCTCCATGTGGGGCATAGTTGTTGGCGAGTACCTGGGCTGGGAGGACGCTACAACTGCAACGAGATAGGAGATAAAAAGACTGTACACTGAAAGCACTCTTCCAGAGAGTTTGTCGTGGTCCAGCAAACTGCTCATGCGTGTCATGTGTGCCACAGTCGAAGTGTAGAATCAACGCTGGCACCACTGAAGTCTCAGCACAGCACCAACCTGTATAAAATGCTTGAAGATAAAGAATATAACATTGAAAGTCTACATTTCGGTGGCCAAGAACTGAATGAAATGGCTGCAAAAAAAGATACTGTGCCATTACATAAATGAATGCCATATGCTATACAGAGTAAGAACACTATGAGTGGATGCAACCAGGATACGCAAGCAGTGCACTGCCATAGTTCAGTACAAGTCAACCTGAAATTCATGAGCTATGAAACAGAGATTAACCAGGTGTTTGTGAAGAAACATTTAAGCACAACGCTGGCCAAATATCATAATGTTATCTGCTTTCATGGACTAGTGGAATATGAGGTTTATCTTCTTACTGAAACCTTTAACGAATCATTGCAGCACAATGTGCTGCCGAGCAGCCCTAGGAGGAAGGTCCGAGGGGTTGTGCTTATGGAGCTGTCCTCAGACAAAGCAGCCCACAACCAAAGCTGCTGCATAGAGACCCAGAATAACTCCACAGACTACCATCCGTAAAGAGCTTTGAGTGAGAGCCATGGCGAGACCCAAGCTCCAAAAGTCATTAAGGCTGACCCTGAAGCCAGCACATCATGAGGTGCTAGAGAAGCTCTGTCTGATCTAGTTCCACAGGAACTTAGGCACTACTAGAGTCCACCAATGTATAACTCTGAATGCTGATAAATGCTGCATTCTAAAAAAACAGCCAGCTGCATTTTAAACTGTTAAAAAACAGAATGTTGGCAATAGATGGACTGTATGGATAGATACTTTTGAAGATTTCATAGATGCAATAGATGAAAAAGATCATCAACTATCTGAGAAACATGGTTGGTGAACGAGTGAAAGAAGCCATAAAAAAGATGCCACAAGAAAGTAAAGTGATGTATGATCAAATCAAGACAGTCTTGAATGTCAATTTTAATCCAGTGCCAAATGTTGATAATGAAAGATAAATGTTACCGTTGTTGTCAAGTGCGCAACCCGGACCCCCCCCCCCCCACTCCCACGTTATGCCAAGAAAGGACACCGTGCGAGACAGCCCTGCTCCCCCATTAGTAGCTTGACACGAGCACCCAGGCTTATCTCCAAGGCATGAGTTTTCAGTATGCTTAACTACGCCCACAGCAATCCTAATGATGTCACCACAAATGGTCTTCACACAAGTTTGTATAAAACAAGTAAACTTTTTATAAAAAGATATACAAAAGGACCACACAATACAACTCCCACATATGTACACTGAGTAATATTGTTTCCGGTGGGTTGGGCGGTACTGATCCCCAACCACCACTTCTAACCAAAAGTTACGCGGACTTTTAACTGTTCTCAACAGGTTAGGTACATCGTATCACTAGATTCACACACGTTGAAAAATACAAGGAATACTGCCCTACTTAATGATGGGTTCCTGTACAGTACCACAGTGAAACAATGCAATGCGTAGCGTCAAGATCATGTACTGAGTCAACACACGATATTGCAACTCTGTTCGCTAACAGCATGCCCTGTGCAAGAAATACAGCAGTGTGCCACGCTGCAATTACGTACGGTGCAATTGGAAAATAATGCAATGCGAATCACCACCAGCATGTCCTGTGCACGGAATAAATAAGGTAATGAGTCACAGTGCAATTCAGTACAGTGCAATAAACAATCAATGCAGTGCGCTACTCTATGATCCTGTATCTTGCAAGAGAAACATAACATAGTGCGTAGCACACTAACCCCTGGTTTCGTTAAGCACCTCTAGTGTCAGACATTGTTCAATAGTTCAAAAGTTCATTAGCAGCAAATATGCAAAGTGTTATACGACTGGTTTTAGAAGTGTGCGACCGGTTGCCCCCAACACGGATCAACATTGACACCAAAATTCCACTCCGGGACTTGGCCCCTGTAGTGCCCCGTCCGGGACCAGCACGGACCCAGACCTTGGCCGGAGCAACAGGAGCACACAGCCGCCAGCAGCAAGAGGCCGAGAGAGTGTCTCTCCGGGCCCGCACCCCGCCCCAGGCAATGATCCACTTTACCTGGGGGGGCGCGACCCCACTCTACTCTCCTGTCGCAGTGGCTTGGGATAGACTCCAGAACCTTGTCACCACGGGCAAGGCGCGCTTGGGCCGGTAGTTCAGCTCCTGCAGGGCTGCCGGTCTAGGCCGCCAACGTTCAGCACAAGCTCCTTCCACGAAGCCTTCCCCACGGCGCTGGTGCTACCTTGCGCTGCCTTTGAGGGCCCAATCACGTGGCCCTTTTTGCTCCCTGGTGCTCATCGCTCCCCGGTACTCCTCACCAGCATCTTTGGTGGCACCTTTGGTGGCACCTTTGACACGCACCCAAGGCACGGCCGAGACTCACTCCGTCTCCTGGTGCACAAGGTCTTCCGGCGCTCTCCACTAATGCCTGGGTAGCACCACGACATGCACACTGCGCGTCTGAGTCTCACCTCTCTACCACATGCCGATCCGCATGTCAGACACTCACTCCTCCTCAGTACCCACGATGTCCTGGCACTCTCCACCAGTGCCTGGACTGCACTGCGACATGCACTCCTTGTGCGTCCCGAATCTCGGCTCTCTTCCACGATGCCCACACTCCACAGGTGCTCCAACACCTGTAGCTGCACCAAGACACGCACCCTGGGTGTCAGAGTCTTGATTCACTCCGGGTGCCCACGATCACCTTAGGCACCCCTTCGGAGGTCTCAGGCTGCCACAACACGGTCCCACCACCACACAACTTGAGACTTCCTGGAAACTTTTATGTGCCTGTGTTTCCGAACAGTGAGCCAGCTCACCTCGGGCCCTTGGCGTACAGGATGCAGCACACAGCAAAGTACTGCTCAGGAAGAAGGGGGGGCATGACCCAATGCAGCACCCCTTCAGTCTCTCCTCGGTCAAGAGCTACAAACTGCCCACAAGCCCCAGGTCACGAAGCAAGGGTCAAGTGTCTCCCGCAGCCTATTCAGCAACTCTTCCTGAGGCAGAGGTTTTCTTCCCGATCGCAGACAGGTCAAAGCCGCCAGAGGCCCGACCAGTCCACGGCGTCTTTAAAGCCCTCCCAGCACTTGTCTGAACGATACAGAGACCGTTCTTGATGACATCATCAACATGACAAAACCAAAGTCTTGGGCTTTGAAGTTTCCTCGTGCTCAGGGGTCCCTTATCCCTCCCTGAATCATCAGTCTTGTGTATCTTCCCCCCCCCCCAGTGTCACTCTCCTCTCTTTGATACTGGGGACCTGGACCTTTAATCACTCAGAGTGAGATGGGTCAATTGTTTTATGGCTCTGCACCAGGAATCTTCACCTCGCAGAGCCTCTCCTTCTCCACGCTCCAGGTGCAGGGCAGCCTGGTGACGTCTCCACCCCTCCCTTGGGGCACGACCTCCCACAGCCTTTCTCACCTCTACCAGATCTAGGCAGGCAATTCACATTCTGCTGAGACACGCAAAAAGGTGTAAAGCACAAACTCAGCTATTTTCTCAAACAGCGGTTTCTGGACACACAGCGACAAAACCATCTACCCATAAAGATGCGTTATGACACTTTGAGTTCAGACATACCAAACTTCACTGTTCCATTTCCAATTCTTGGGAAACTAGGCTAACAATACTACACCCAGCCTCCCCATTCTGTCCTTTGGGCAGGATGGCCTTTCACCAGGGAAAATAAAATGGAGCATTTTCCACTGTCAGGGCCTAGCACCCACACTGGCACAGGTCCTGCCTTTAACTCACACTGCACCCTGCCTAGGGGTTACCCACGACGTCCTACGGGATGCCCCATGTGTATGCAAAAGGGAAAGTAAGGCC